>NC_140572.1:34067703-34752703 GCF_057381845.1 Rhamphochromis longiceps
ACTGAGAGTACGAGCATGTGGAATATCAGGCACTGTGTGCTCCAAAACACTGCAGGATGATGAGCCTCCTGGAAATTAATATAAACAACTGCTACCTGTCCAGCAGGATGTCCTTATTAAATACACTTTAATGCACTTAATCACCAAGTAGGCAATTATACATTATTACATAAACATTTAAAAAGTACATTTTCTAGCTGAAATAAACTGCTTTATACATAGGATAAAGTTTCGTGTAATGGACAAGATATGCTATCCCCTGTACGGCGTTTAATCTGACATTTATACTCCACGGCATCTGAGCACAACATGTGGCTCCATTAGCGGACAGCTCCAATTTGTAAAACTAAGTATGCCTACTAAGACACATGCTCATACCACATAAAGACCAACAAGATAGGAAAAATAGATTTTAACTTCTGCAGGCATTTAAAATTGTAAACAGATTGGATTTCAGTCTGTGCGAATGACCCAATAACTGGAACTGTGTCCAGGAAACACAGCGGCATCGGCCGCACAACACCCATAATTAAAAGAATTGCTCATATTGATGCATGCACTGAAGCATCCACTCTGAGTGCTATACTGGCAGCTGGTGGGGGCAGTCCACCCTGATGGCGGTCTTGCGGGGGCTAGAAAAGATTCTCTCCAAAAATGTGTGTGTGTTTCACGGGATGTGCCAATATGCATACTTTCTACATGGACAAGTGGCCCACTCATGCAACAGTGTAAACCTGCCTTTGCCATGCAGTGTTTTGATGTGTGGCAGATGGGCACGCTGTGTGCCAAGCCTCGCCAGGGAGCTGTGCCGTGACCAGAGTCTCAGTCGGGCCCTGGGCTACAGTCTCACAGCAAAGCAGCCTGGCAGGCAGCGCTGGCTTTTGGCTGACCTCTGCCTCCACCGGGCCGCCCTCACTCACTCACCTCATTAGCTTGACAGGAGCAACCAAACAAATTGAGGGCATCATGGAGCTCGCAGCACTTCCATGGGAACATTCCCCCCTCCTCCTCCTCTTTCTTTAGTCAGTGTGGTGTATGAGCTCTGCACAAACACACGCCCACATAAACACTGACATCTACTTAAGAGGGTGTTAGAGTTTATGTTTGAACAGACTCAGGCATGCACATCTGACCCTGCGATGCACATGCAGGGACACGGTCACATTAATCTCTGTTCACGCTTGTAAGTCGAGACCAGTTACTGTACGAGGCCATGCTACGCTTCAACCTCACCTTTTAAGTCTCCACGAGACAAAACCAACTTTTCATGCAAAGCCTTTCTTATTTATGTAAAGCACAAACTATTGCAACCAAACACATGGCTACCAACATGGACACATTTATAAACACGTAAATCATTCTGTAGAGGAGGAGTGATGTTGCTGTGCAAAGGAAGAATGATACTTTCTCCTGGCTGACACTCATTGTTTGTCTCTGAATTACAATTAATCACTTCATTGCAATGGGTCCCAGCATTAAGGTGGCTGTTACTATGACAAGTTACTTAAATTTAACACTTAAACATCATCAAAGATAAAGTACACTACGCACAAGAGCGGTGCACCCACTCCTATCTGTACACAACATGTGGACATGCCACATAAAACTTCTCACAAATGGCTCAGGGAACTCAATAAATAACCCAGTGTGTCAGTGAATGCACAAGAGGATTTGCACAATAGTTGGTATTTGCTCTTATTATCCCACAAAGCATGTAAAAGGACACTGACCAATGCAAAGTAAGGTAGGATGTTTGTTCTGGGTGATACTGAAAAATGTGTATTGTATGAAACATTGATGCAGTCACTAGACTCTGCATTTTTAAGCGCTTTGAAGGCTATTGCGGATTTTTAGTTTTTAGTTTTTTAAGCCAGAAGTTAACTTGGTTAGCAAGCTATATTCATAAGACAGACACATCATTAGCTAATTAGTGACACTTTATTTTCCACTCATCAAACCCTGAGCACAGACATTGGGATGGTTTGTACCTCAGAGGAAGCCATATTATTGGTCAGATAACTCATTAAAAATGGCCCTAAAAGCACCAGCAGCATACACAGTAAAGAGGTCCAATAACACAACATGAAGTAGTGATGAGGTCAAGAAGATGCTTATGAGGACACCTGCCAATCATCGTGGCCACACCCCAAACTCATTATCCAAGTGGATGAGTTATAAAATAATTCATCCTCCATTTATCACAATTGCGAGTTGTTATAAAGGGGCTAATGCTGTATATTTTTAACAGGGGAGTCTATGGGGACTGAGCCAGCCTCAAATGACACTTGGAGGAACTGCAGTTTTTTGTCACTTCTGCCTTGGCTTAATTTTTCATCTCCAGAGGGTACCCGTCACTCCTTTTATTCTAAATCTAGTAAATAAAGCATATTTACACTGACAGGTCCAGTTTATGTGATACAAGGCAGTAGCCTTGGATTCAAGTTTGAGGAAATCAAATCTAAGTCGGGGCCATTTTGGATAGTCGAATACACATGTGAGCATCATTCTTGATCATGAAAGATTGCATATGTGATGTCATTTATTGATTTTGGACTGCACATTCTGAAGACTCATCGTTTCCAGTTTGGCCACCAAAGTGGTAACAATGAGTTTTTGAGATGGAGATGACCATGTTTGGATGGGAAGGTGAAGTGCTGAGTTATAAGGTAGTAGTTAGTCTGGCTACAGATAGCTGCCAATCAGTGTTATGTAACAGACCAAGCCACTCAAAGATGCTAGGATTTCACTTTACAAAGGAAAATAAAGAAGCACAAACCTCACAGTGGCCCAAATTATGTCTTTCCCCAAAGATTCTCCAAAAGGCACCAACACCGCACACACAGTGGACAGATTCCCATTCTTTGGCCCAGAGGTAATCATTGTACCAGGATGTTGAAGCTCTCACTGGTTCTGCCAAATTGGACATTTTTACATGGGGAGAGGAAGGCTCAAGAGGCCGTTAGAAACAGCAGTTTTTGGCAACTTATTAAAATTACCTTAATGGATAAAATAGTTAGTGTTAAAATTAATTAATTTGCATTTTCAAAAAGAAGTTTTTACCAACAAAAACAAACCATGTTTCCACTGCATGAAGTTACTGACACTTTTTACCAAACCATTTTTTAAAAATCTCATAAAAAATACCGGGGATCCCATTATGTACATATTTGAAATAGCGGGCGATGGTGATGGTGCATCCCCTCCAATATATATTAAGATGTGAAGTGTGTTGTGAGGACTCACTGTTAGGCTACAGTTGGTTACTCTGAGTGAATGCTCTTTTGGCCACATAGAGGATTTAGGATGTTATATGTCTTCAGTGTCATCACCAATAATAGCAATGACACTGGCTAATAGCTAGCTAAGAGCAGCAAAGGTTTAGCAGGAATTTAAGTGTATTAGTGATGTGATTACATGTCTCATGAGGGGGGGATGTTGAGTCTGTGTGTGTCTTAAATTGATGTGGTTACTGTTAACTTCAAATATTCACCATGTCACTCTGCGCGCCCTCAAAAATGACACACTTTGTACACAGCTGTCAAATGAACTTGTAGATTATAAACCCATTTGTTTTCACAGCGATTCAGAAAAATGAGATATACGCAGATGAAAAAATGTAATGGAAAAACCTTTCCGTCATCTCCCTTAATTTCCAAATAAACACATTCATCCCAACTCTTGGATATACAACAAAACCAATGACAGTAACATAACATATTCCACTGCCTTTTTACTGAGTCACATACAGGTTTGTCTGTGAATTAACTACAGTTTTATATCTGCTTAATATCAACCAGTGATTTTAAGACAGTATCCTGGTGGCATCATTTAAATTTATTGGAGAGTTTTCCAATGATGGTTAGATTGTTTTTCCACATAAAAAGTTGGCAGTCGATAAAAATCCACTGCAAGTTCCATGAAGTAAAGCTGACCACACAATGTTAATAGAGGTGGCAGACGTTTTATATTCAAAAGATGTGCAAGCAACACTTTAACTCAACTGTGGAAGATGAATCCAATCCTTTCTATGGTTGTTACATTACCTTAGTGTTCAGCACTGAAACTCATGGGTCTCCATCCTCCATCAGAAGGTTTGACCCAAACTAACAGCCCATTAAGTGAGAGGCCAGGGAGAGAGTGGTTAAAACTGGGGCAGAGCTGCTGGTGAGAGAGTCACAGGTGGTGTTAAAGAGGTGTTAAAGAGATGGCAGCTAGGAGGGGGACAGGAAGATGGATGTGCTTTGGTGCTTCACAGCCAAGAGGGAGAAGAGGGAGAGGTGATGGAGGAGTTTTAAAGCCCATCATTGACTTAAACTCCCATTGCACCTGACAACAGTTATACAAAATGCAACCCTGTTTCAAATTAAACTGATGAAGCAATTAACGTGCATTTTCTCCATCTGACTTCCTGTACATGTAACCCTGGATCTGTACACTGCTTTTAGCTCATTGTTTTGGCTACATGGCCTGCACATAGACTATATTGTTCATTCTCGCCAGTCTCATCAGCTCCACCAAATACCAGCGTAGACAGCTGTCAAATGGTTTTCCAAAGCAAATGAGCAGTCGGTGCAGTAGAACATCAGTCTGAGGAGACATTTTTTCCTCACAAGCTGGAGGAACACGAGTCCAAATGGCCAGAAGCATAAAGAGATTTAAGACCTCGTAGTTGTCCCCAATTATTTGCTCAATGACCACTTAAAGCAATTTGGATAAAGTCACTCACGCCCCCATTATTTCTGTTACATAGTCATCACAAAAAGTTCCATAATCAGTTCCAATTTTTGTAAGTAATTGTTTAATTGAGCAAGATTGCAGATTTAAAGCTTGTCCGTGTCTAAAATTATTGGCATCTTTTTGTCAAGTTTTTGACCAATTACTGTGCGCCAGCTCTAATGCTGCAAGAATGGCAAAAGTTTGTCTTTTTCCCCTCACATGCAAATACAGAAATGCCAAATGCTTGCCTGGTTGTGGGTAACACAGGGTTTCTCACAGACTAAAAGGATTTTTTAAATATATCTGTCTAAGAGAAGGAAAACATCCATGATCAGTTTGCTGGTGGCCAACTATAATTTCTTCTTATAAAAGTTCAGTTGATGCTAACCACCTAGCCCTGTCCCTTCCCTTCTCATGTTGGAGAGGTTGGCATTTTTGTACTCCAGCGTTCTTGGACTGCAGCTGCCATTGGCTGGTCCACCTTCTGCTCTGGAGCTGGAGGGCCATCATATGCAGAAACCTGCACTATGCACGCATAAAAACTCTTTGGATCTGAACTTGACGACAGGTAGTAGAGGACGTTTTAAAGCTGTCCCCAGGTGATGGCAGATTGATTCATCAGCCATGGCAATATTGAATCCCGAAAATATTACAGCTTCCTATTTAAAAGAGCATTAAAAGTCCATATAGGGAGGCAAGAGAAGTGGTTATGGCATAAATCAGAAGAGAGTCAACGGTTTGTGTCCTCTGTGGGAGTTTTGATTTGTTTTCAGTATGTGTGTAGTTTTGCTGTCACAGAATCTTTGGTTAGGTTGAGTCACTAATGCTCGGATATCTCAGTTTCACGCTCAACATTAACCATGCTCGTCAAAAGGCTTAATACCATAAACTGTATCCAGTGTGTTCAAATATGTTGCTAGTGGTTTGTTAGAAGTATCTTTATGTAACACGTTAGACTCAAGACCTGGCTCAGGACCAGGCTCATTTTCAGTCTGCCAGCACAGAAGGTGAAAAGTTATTTTAAAGTAGTTACTGACAAACAGGTCTTCAGAGTCTTTTTCTTTGCATTTTTTCCAGTCTCCGTCTCATCGCTTGCTTATTCTCTGTCTGTCACTCACGTCCAATATGGATACATCCGGCTTTTATAACATATGGCCATATAAACGCACAGAGTGTGTTTTTAAGCCTGCTGAAGCCGCTGATGTTGATCCACACAAAATCATTTCAATGCATGCAATGGGCGTACTGCTGCAGCCTCAATCGTGGCACATAAATGTATTTTTAGCTTGCGGTTTCACTAGCTCCATACAGCCTGTACTCCTGACCATCTTCTTGATAAAATGACATGAAATATGATGTGTCTCTAATGTGAAACATACTCTGTGGGCGTGCAGGGAGGAAGGTTCCCCCACCTTCCCCAAACCTCCTGCATGCTCTGTTCTTCAAGAGCAAAAACAATTTCCAACTTAGAATGAACGGGTTCATCTGTCGGTGTCGTGAAACATGCGTCTTCAGTGAACTTCCCAGAGTTAATCTGGGGTTCAACAGTGCATTTATTAAGCCACATCTGGGACTGTCATTAGGAGCAAAGCACTGGCAAAAAAGCATGGTGTGGAAAGCACAACAGGGAACAAAGAGGAGCAAGGAGACAAAACAGAAGGAAAGACATATTCAGAGCATCTTGTTTTCGTGTCATGGTGTAGACGGTAAAAATAACGTCTTTATTTTACTTCCTGCGAGAATTTTGGATTTGACTGTTACGCTTTTGTCTTTCTGCAAAACAAAATCAAAATTATTCTAAGCTACTGTATGAACACATGGCATATATAATTAGATTCTAGACGCGGTCAAAATATACAGCATTGAGGGCAACTAAAAGTTGTACTCCTCACCGACGCGGCACCAAAACAGTCAGAAAGCCACAGTGTTCACAGCTGCAGAGGTCAGAAATTCAAGCTGCCAAACACAGATAATGAAATCTATCCTTGGAATCGGTTTTGCTCTATGGCTAGCTGCAACTCTTTTTTCTTTCTTTCCCTATTTGCCTAGCGCCTTGTGTGTATTTGTGTGTGTGTTTGTGTGTCCTTCTTTCCCTGTTGTCTGGAATAACATGAAAGGTGCACACAAGAAGTTCAGCTTCCTGTGCTGGGTGAGGTCCAAGGACCCACTGAGCATATGAAAGGGCTGCAGAGGAAAAGACTAAATCAACTACAGAAGTTGTAACGCATTAATTCCTACACAGAGCCAGAGGTCTGTGATGATGCTTTGACCCGGAACAGTACGGCAGACAGTTAAGAAGGTACCCTTTGAAGCACAGCCATCAGACAGTAAAGTGAAATTAACTGAACAGAAGTGAAAAAAATGCTACTCTGTAGAGAAGATTCATATCTACTAGTGGGTAGGGCTGGGCCATATTATACCGTTCACGGTAATACCGGTATAATGTTAGGCAACGATAGGAAAATGAAATATCGCGATAGAATGGGAGTAAAACGCGCATGCGCAGTGCCTTTGTTTTCATACGCACATGGCCGATTGTTGAGTGAAACAGATGAACCAGAATTGGTTTGTAAAAATGGTGCAACTTCAGTGATGTGGAACTGGTTTGGTGTTTGTCCGTCAGATACACAACAAAGCACATTTTTTTGCAGAACATGCAAGCGGCCGTTGTTATTGTCATATTTGTCGGACTAAGATGCTCTTAAATCTGGGAGTAATCTGGGTCCTAAACTCCGTTACTTCAGGTCAAACAACACTGCAGCATCACTTAGAGTTAAAAACTGTCTAAATTCTTTCATCTTTAATAAAACGATCAGCATTGCTGCTTTACCAGGTGTAACTATAAAGTTTAACTTCCAGGCATCCATGAAAACAAAAGTTATTACATTTAACGGAGTTAGAAGTTAGCAGGAAGCTAGCGGAAGTTAGCTCGCTAGTTTCGCTAGTTACCTAAGCATGATATTGCATGTTCTGACTGAGAGATTTCTGAAAAAAATCAAACGTACAGCTCTGCTATCACTTCCAACATAAATGAAGACAGGAAACTAAACAGCAGTGACGTTTGTAGGGTTACTGAAGTTGGGCTAGCTGGTATATAATGATGTGCTACGTGATCGCTAGCGACACAGCTATGTTAGCATAACATAAACAGTGAAGCTGGAGGACGAACACTAACACTTTTCCACTTATAAAAGTTAACGTGAAGGTTCTTCATGGTTAGAAACAAATGCAATCGCATGGCAGGATGCTGTAAACGGACCAAACTTCAGTCAGGAGAACAACTGAGATAATCCATCCACAATACGAGGTTAGTCATTAATATACTGCAACAACATGGGAATAGAGCAGCTGCCAGAGAATTCAACATTAATGAATCAATGGTACAGAAGTGGAGGAAGCAAGAAGAATGAGTTTAATAAAGTTTGATTTATCTGACTGCTTTGTTTCGCTTAATGTGCCTTATAATCCCGTGCACCTTATGGTCCGAAAAATACGTACTGCACACTACAGTTTAATGTTGCAAAGCACCTCTTTTTAACTTCAGTGGATATTATACATGGTTATGCTCAGGATATGTCAGCCCATTTCTACTGGAAATGCCTTTTGGTTAAACTTTCAGCAAGGAATTTGCATTTGCACTGTTACATTTTTATAAAGCTTTAATGTACATAAAAACCAGCTTCTTGTTTAAGTGAAAATAAATGGAAGGTTGTCTTTTTGCGCTAGTAATGTTGTGGAGTTGTATTTTGTCTCGCATCAATTATATCGTCGGTTATATCGTTATCGCAAATTTTCAAATATATATCGTGATAAATATTTTTGGCCATATCGCCCTGCTCTACTAGTGGGTTTGTATTTTTCTGGTTTTTCAAAACATCCAAGACTGAGGATGGAAAAAATACACTTGAGTACTTTTTCCACTGGCTTACATCGAGCAGGCCCTTTCATCGTTTCATGCGTAGAGCAGCGATGCTTTTGGTTGCCCCTCAATTCTGTCATGCGGTTGGCTGCAGAGGACTGTTGATTGACCTTCCATAAAAAGCTGGCAAACTGGCTGTGTTAGAGTTTGACGGAAGTCTGGATTAGAGGCCTGCTCACATATTACACCCAAGTTCATTCTTTAAAGTGAGGAACAAGCATACCTCTACAGTTCCAAGAGAATGCAGAACACTTAAACTTGTTTCACACTGCATGTGACAACGCAGGTATAAGCCATTCCAGAAGCACATTTAGAGATGCTTTTGGTCATTTTGAAGCCTCCATTTAAATGAATGACATTTTTAATTTCATTAAAAGCTTCTTGGGCTGAAAAATGTGCTACAAACTGCAGTTTATCTAGATTCATGATTCTTTATTTGTCACATGCATACAAGTACAACACACAGTGAAATGTGTCCAAAAATAAAAGGCTGGGTCGGTAGGCGAATTGGAGCAGATCTGTGGTGCTTGGGATGGAGGAGATGTTGTTCTTCAGCAACCTCTCAAACACCATCACCACCAAAGTCACGCAACCGGTTGGTAGTCATTCAGGCATGAGAGCTTGTTGTTCTTGGGCACAGGGACGATGGTGGATCTCTTGAAGCATGTGGGGATCACAGACTTTGCCAGGGACTCATTGAAAATGGAAGCGCGCACACCTGCTAGCTGATCAGCACAGCAACACAGCCTCTAGTGGCAACTAGAGGCTGGATCCAAAAGTGAATCAGTCCCCATATGCTACCATGTTTAAAAACCTCAAAATCCACAACAGAAATAAACATGTTTACTGCCTGATACAAAAAATTGAGTAGCGATACAGGAAGTTGTAGCCACTTTAGTATCAATGGATGATATTTATATTTCATATTCAGTATATGTTTTAATAGAGTTGGGGGGGGGTGTGGATACAGCATAGCATTGCAATATCTTGTGTGGCATAAACAGAAATTGATTAATTAATGATTGTAGCGAGCACACAGAGCGATTATTAACATCTGTATGTTTTTGAAAAACAGTTCTTATGAATCCACGATCTTTTTGTTTTTGTATTCATCATCCTCCTGCAAATGTCTTGTTACATTCTCTGTTTCCATTTGTTTCATGTGTCACAGCCCAAATCACCAGTATGCAAATTAACAGTCACCACTAAATATGGAAGGAATAAATTACATGTTTTTTAAATTCACCAGATAGCGCTGATGAGGGTTTTTTTCCTCTCTTAGTGAGGTGATCTGAGGTCCAGTGGGGCAAAAAAGTATTTAGTCAGCCACCGATTGTGCAAGTTCCCCCACTTAAAATGATGACAGAGGTCAGTAATTTGCACCAGAGGTACACTTCACCTGTGAGAGACAGAATGTGAAAAAAAAATCCATGAATTCACATGGTAGGCTTTGTAAAGAATTTATTCGTAAATTAGGGTGGAAAATAAGTATTTGGTCACCTCGAACAAGGAAAATCTCTGGCTCTCACAGACCTGTAACGTCTTCTGTAAGAAGCTTTTCTGTCCCCCACCCGTTACCTGTATGAATGGCACCTGTTTGAACTCATCATCTGTATAAAAGACACCTGTCCACAGCCTCAAACAGTCAGACTCCAAACGCCGCCATGGCCAAGACCAAAGAGCTTTCGAAGGACACCAGGAAAAGTATTGTAGACCTGCACCAGACTGGGAAGAGTGAATCTACAATAGGCAAGCAGCTTGGTGTGAAAAAATCAACTGTGGGAGCGATCATCAGAAAATGGAAGACATACAAGACCACTGATAATCTCCCTCGATCTGGGGCTCCACGCAAGATCTCATCCCGTGGGGTCAAAATGATCATGAGAACGGTGAGCAAAGATCCCAGAACCACACGGGGGGACCTGGTGAATGACCTGCAGAGAGCTGGGACCAAAGTAACAAAGGTCACCGTCAGTAACACACTACAACGGCAGGGAATCAAATCCCGCAGTGCCAGACGTGTTCCGCTGCTGAAGCCAGTGCATGTCCAGGCCCGTCTGAAGTTTGCCAGAGAGCACATGGATGATACAGCAGAGGATTGGGAGAATGTCATGTGGTCAGATGAAACCAAAGTAGAACTTTTTGGTATAAACTCAACTCGTCGTGTTTGGAGGAAGAAGAATACTGAGTTGCATCCCAAGAACACCATACCTACTGTGAAGCATGGGGGTGGAAACATCATGCTATGGGGCTGTTTTTCTGCCAAGGGGACAGGACGACTGATCCGTGTTAAGGACAGAATGAATGGGGCCATGTATCGTGAGATTTTGAGCCAAAACCTCCTTCCATCAGTGAGAACTTTGAAGATGAAACGAGGCTGGGTCTTCCAACATGACAATGATCCAAAACACACCGCCCGGGCAACAAAGGAGTGGCTCCGTAAGAAGCATTTGAAAGTCCTGGAGTGGCCTAGCCAGTCTCCAGACCTCAACCCCATAGAAAATCTGAGGCGGGAGTTGAAAGTCCGTGTTGCTCGGCGACAGCCCCAAAACATCACTGCTCTCGAGAAGATCTGCATGGAGGACTGGGCCAAAATACCAGCTACTGTGTGTGCAAACCTGGTAAAGACCTATAGTAAACGTTTGACCTCTGTTATTGCCAACAAAGGTTATGTTACAAAGTATTGAGTTGTATTTTTGTTATTGACCAAATACTTATTTTCCACCCTGATTTACGAATAAATTCTTTACAAATCCTACCATGTGGATTCATGGATTTTTTTTTCACATTCTGTCTCTCACAGTTGAAGTGTACCTCTGGTGCAAATTACTGACCTCTGTCATCATTTTAGGTGGGGGAACTTGCACAATCGGTGGCTGACTAAATACTTTTTTGCCCCACTGTAACAAACAGCCTGAATGAGAAGTTTAGAGGCATCAGAGAATCAGATTCCCAATCAATACTGTAACATGACTCACACAAATATAAGACCACTTATGTGATTATCAAGCAATCATTTAGTCATTTTATTTTTCAAAAGGGAGACATCTGCTGTAAAATTATCTCTTGAAATCACATCATGAGCTAAATTGGAAGGGGAATTCTTTTTTTCTTCCTGTTTCAGAGTTTTATTTTGACAACCCTGGAAATACATTTTCATATTAGTAATTGAGCCATTACACCACAGCTCACTGTTGTCATTAATGAGCACTGTTCCTTCCTTGTATTTGAAAATCCAATTTTGAAAGCTGAGTGATGTCATGAGATCAAACTGATATGCAAATAACGATAATTACATTTGTGCATGAGGCAGGTCGGCTCGGAGGACATTTTATAATGTGTGGTCATGCAGTGGTCAGACAAATACAAGAATGACGCCAGTGCAAACAAGCGTAAGAGAACGCAAAGAAATACTGCCTGCTCTAAAGGGAAATACCATTGAACCTAAAATATATATTATTCTGACTCTGATCAACTCTTGAAACTAAGCTACAGTACACAAAGACCTATCAACACGTGAAATCTAAAATTTCATTTCATTTCATTTCATTTTTATTTATTTCACACTTGGTACTACAATCAAACAAAACAACCACATCTTCTGTCAACAAAACACAACAACCATGTGTGAAAAGGAGCAGGAAGAAGAAAATATTCTTATTAAACCCTGCCCCCTATCTACCATCGAACTTATATCACCGGTGGGCACCAAAAATCAGGAACAAACTAATATTGACATTTCTCTCCGGTCGAATCCCAAACCAACATCACATTCATTCGCATTCTTCATACTGAGTTATCGTTTTAAACATATAACACTTTTTAAAACATTGTAAATTTATACAATTCTTTAAATCATAATGAAGTGAATTCCACAGTCTTATACCCCTAACCGTTGTGCTCATTAATCTTTGTGTAGTCCTGGCTAACTGATGTTTAAAATAAAATTTCCTTCTATTCTCTTCTCCCCTTGAACACATCAAGAATACTCTTTGTAACTTAAAAGGCAAAATATTATTTTTAGCCTTAAACATAATTAATAATGTCCGTAATTTCACTAAATCTCCTAATTTTAATAATTTTGATTCTATAAATAATTTATTTGTATGTTCTCTATATTTAACATTATGAATTATTCGTATAACTTTCTTCTGTAATAGGTTTAAAGGTTTTATGGTATTCTCATATGTATTCCCCCAAACTTCAACACAATAGTTGATATATGAAAAAAACAAAGAAAAATATAAAATACGCATTGTTTTATAATTTAATAAATCTCTTATACTACCCAAAATATAAATACTTTTGACCATTTTCTTTCTAATATGTTCAATATGAGATTTCCATGTCAAATTCTCATCCACTATTACACCCAAAAAACGAAATTCAGTAACTCTTTCAATCAATTCTTCCTCTATAAACATAATGACTTTATCCTCCTTTACACGATTGCCAAATATCATATATTTCGTTTTTGTCAGATTCAAAGATAATTTATTTACATCAAACCATTTTTTTATTCTTAACATCTCAGAAGTCATAATTTCAACCAAGTCTTTCAAATTCTCTCCAGAGCAATAAAAATTTGTGTCATCTGCAAATAAAATCGAATTTAACCTTTTAGATACGTCACAAATATCATTAATATATAAATTAAAGAGTTTAGGTCCCAAAATAGAACCTTGAGGAACACCACATACAATCTTCAGTCTTTCAGAAGTATTGCCAAAATAATAAACATATTGCAACCTATTCTCTAAATAACTCATTAACCAATTCAATGCTACTCCTCTCACTCCATAGTTATACAATTTAGAAATCAAAATAGAATGTTGTATCGTATCAAAAGCTTTTTTTAAATCAACAAATACTCCCACTGTGTATTTATTATTATGTGTTGCAGATGAAATATCTTCAATAAAAGTCAACAACGCTAATGCCGTTGACCTATTTTTACGAAATCCAAATTGGTTTTCATGTATTAGTTGATATTTTTCAATAAAACTATCAAGTCTTTGTGCAAAGAGTTTTTCTAGCAATTTTGAAAACTGTGATAAAAGAGACACTGGCCTATAATTGTTAAAACTATGCTTATCTCCTGATTTATATAATGGTATTACTTTTGCCACTTTCATTCTGTCAGGGAATACTCCTGACTGTAGCGAAAGATTAAAAATATAACAAAGAGGAGTACTTATACAATCTATTGTCTTTTTAATTATGACCATGTCTATACCATCACAATCAGTAGATTTTTTATTTTTACAATTTTTTACGATTGCTACTATTTCTTTTATGGTAGTATCGGCTAAGAATATGGAATTAACCATTCTATTATCACCTATCCAGGCTTCCTCATCTCCTGGATCATCATTTTTCCTGATTAGATTTGCTAAAGTAGGTCCAACATTTACAAAAAAAGAATTGAATTCGTTTGCTACTTCGGTCTTATCTTTAACAACTTGATTATTATTAATAAAATAATTAGGCCGAACTTTGGGTGTGTTCTTATTACCCAATACCTCTTTAAAAATATTCCAAATGCCCTTAATATTATTTTTGTTTTCCTGAAAAACTTTATTATAGTAATCTTTCTTAGCTTTCCTCAATATTAATACCAACTTATTTTTATATAGTTTATATTTCATTTCCGCGTTTTTAGTTCTATATATTATATACTCCCTATATAAATTATTTTTCTTTTTACACGCATTTGCAAGACCCTTAGTTATCCAAGGTTTCCTATTTATATTCTTTTTCTTATGCTTAAATGATATCAATGGACAATGTTTATCATACAAGGCCAAATATATATTTAGAAATACTCCGTATGCAATGTTGACCTCATTAACATAAACCTCCTTCCAGTCCGTTTCCATGAGATCTTGTCTAAACCTATTAATTGCTTCATCATTTCTTAACCTTCTATAACTCACAAAACTAGCTTCTTTCTTTCTTTTCATATTTAAATCGAAAATAACAAAGACTGGTAGATGATCGCTTATATCATTTATGATGAGGCCACTTTCAATATTATTCTCCAAACTATTAATAAAAATATGATCAATTAGTGTTTCTGATTTCTCCGTTATTCTACTCGGCTTTATAATTAAAGGATAAAATCCTTTACCATATAATAGTTCAAAAAAATCTGACGAAGCCTTATCATTTGTCACTTTACAAAGATCAATATTGTAATCACCACACAAACATACAGTCTTATTTCCCTTAACCTTACTCAATAAATTTTCTACTGCTTCTGTAAATAACTCAATCTGTGATCCCGGTTTCCTATATATACACGTTACAATTATATTACTTCTCTTTTCTATATCCAATTCTACTGTCACAGACTCCATTAAATCATCCATAACAACAGACATACATTCAACTTTTTTACATTTCAAATCACAATTAACGAAAAGTGCCACCCCTCCTGCCTTTGTCTTAATTCTATTCACAAAGTACAAATCGTATCCTTCAATACAAAAATTACAACCCTTATTCTCATCTAACCATGTTTCAGACAGAGCAATTATTTGAAACTTGCCTCTCAGACTATACAGAAAATCTTCAATCGAAGCAAAACTTCTATAAAGACTTCTGCAGTTAATATGAATTAAAGAAAATGTATTGGCTATATCAACCTTATCCCTGAATTGCTCCTCTGTAAAATAATCACATGTGACATTAATTGTATTAAGCACATTCCTTTCAGGGTCAATACCTACTTCAAAATCATATGATTTATAATCTGTGTCATCAAACATAATGCATAAATTATTCTAGCGCTATCTATTACCTCATAAGAAAGAAAAGGAAACAAAAAAAAAAGAGAAAAAAAAGGAAAAAAAAAAGAAAAAAACTGAAAAAGGAAAGAAAAGATCCTAAGCAATCTCACATTCATTTATCAACATATTTTAAAGTCCGTTGATCTTGTTATCTTCCATATCCAATTTTACAATTTCCTTTTGTCCTTTTCCTCCCGAAGTAGCATTTGACCTTGCCAAAAATAAACTAGTTATAGCCATAATTGGTCGCAACCATTTGTCTATCTTAATCATATTATCACGTATAATTGTCCAATTCCTCAAGTTCCTTAATCGTTACAACCTTGGCTTCTTCTGGTGTTCCATTCAGTTTAATCATCACTTTGCAATTCCTGGTCCAGGTTGCTTGAATCTTTTTCTCCTTCCGTAAAATACGAGCTTGTCTTGCAATATCTGCATTTCTTTTTGTAAGATGTTCATTCAAATATACTCCACTTCCTTTCAAAAGGCTGGACCGTCTCAGCAATTCTACTTTGTGTTTTTATACAAAGTAAATTGGATAAGATGTGAGACTGAAAGGGAGATTTTTAGTAAATTACAGCGTATTTTCCAGTTCAGAACAAAAAAATAATAATACTGAAATAAAGGAAACTAAAGGGTATTTAGATTTGAAATAAAACAACAGAGCCATTCAGACATCATCTCACAGAGATTAGTAAGTGATCTAACAGTTATTAGCACTCAGTGAAAAAAAAATTCTTCAGATTAAATCAGTCATTTCCTCAGACGCAGGTATCTAGAAAACATAATCTGATATCGCCAATTTAATTGTTCTGACGTGTCTTTATTTTGGAAAAAGTGAGGCTTCTACTGAAAACTGGCCACATGGGCTGAACACCAACATAGCCCTAACACACACATTCAACAATTTTGTGTGTTGCTCTTTTGCACAGCTGGAAACAGAAGCATTTGATCTGATGAGGGAACATGTTTTGCCTTTTGTTGCCACTCAGTGTGGACAAAACTGAGAAAAGAATTACGACTGTCTTATGGCTCTCTTACAGATAATACGTTTCGGATTTATGTCATCAGGGTATCAGGAGTTCACTGGGAGTGGGAAAAGACCTCCCAGAAACATAACATCAGAATTATTTGATGATATTACTGGAAAGTTAAAATGATTGTTTCACTCATTAGAAATCCCTCCCATATTTATTTGATTATGTCATCATTCTGTCAACAGAAAATTAACACTGACACTTGAGATAATTTGATGCTCAAGCCATTATGTTTGGGAGCGGGTGTGGATTTATGACGAAACAAATGACAAAGAATGCTTTGAAAAGCAAATAAAAGCTTTTAATATGAATGTGCAAAGTTTCACGTTACAGCTTCACTAAAAACTCAACCCAGAATCTTCAGATTCGTCTCTGACCCCAAGGCCAAATCTGCTCAAAACCTCTAATGGGAACAGACTTCAGTGAAAAATGTAATCAGCTAATACGTTCCCGTTTAAGCTGTTGATGGTGAGTCTCTGAGTGTCATTTCTTTCTCTCATAATGTCCAAACTATGATCACTGTTGGGACTAACATCCAAATCCTCAAATTTAAAACCCAATACATTTCCTAATGAATAAACTTCCAAATAGACACGTAAGTATTTGTATGAAAATCTTTAGAGGAGGACACATTTCATGCGTTCATTTCTGAAAACGCCATGCATGTTTTGGCAAGCAGACAGACTTTGAACAATCATGTCAGTGACACAAAACAGTCTTTCAATCATAAAGGCTCTGCATAGGGCTTTCGTTCATGTCTTACACGAACACTGAAGCTTGCTAGTATGCTGGTACCTTCATTCGACACGACAATCTAAATCTACTCCAACAATATTTACACAAGTCTTATCTGCTAGGCTGCCCTCTTTAAACAGATTATAGTGTAGTTTGGAGCTTTACAACTTCTGTAGTCGTGCTTCTCTACAAAAGATGGCTCTATGGAAATGTAGCAGACACCAAAAATCTTTCAGCTGTTGAGTCTGTCTAGTTATTTTCACCTGAGATGTGTGGATAGATAAGCACGCTGTAGCTTAAAGTCAAGTACCTTTCTGTTAAAACTGTAAGAGAAAGTCACATGGGAACATGCTCGGTATGCTCAGCTGCCTTCCAGAAACCAAGTGTTAAGGTAGAGCCAAGGAAGTGCCAAAGAAAGGGCAGTCTAACTTTAGAGCAGGTGAAAGAAATTTAGCCTGGCAGGACAGTCCTCTGTAGGAGTCACACGGTTCAGAGCTTGAGGACTGCCAGCAGACCATGTCTGGAACTGAGGAAGAGCTGGTCTTAGAGAGCCCATCTCAAAAGGTCAGGATCAATTGGATAATTTCTCAGCTTGTATTCAGAATGACTCAACGTGTGTCAGTGCAGATCTGCAATTATTTTGTCTTGTACACAAGAATAAAACCTTCACTAAAGCCAAGATCTTGTTTTCCATTCAAAAAAAACAAAACAAAACACTGCCACAGAGACTAAACTATGTGCTAAAATCAAAGTAGACAGTCCTAAGTTTTTAATAACCTCGGGGCAAAAAGTTAACATTAATGGAAGATAATTGAAATAAGCCTGCTTAAGCCCCCTTTGGTGGTATTGGCAGAACAAGAGAAATTCATTTAGTTCTTGGGGGAACGTGTGAAGTCGGGTGTTAACCTTTTGGCATAGAAATCAAAACCACCATCATAATGAGAAATTGATTAGATTGTAAAAGCGGTCTGTGTAGGATGCTGAGACATGCTCTTTGGTAACCTTATAAAAGCTTTTATTACTTCAAGTTTTTCAGTTCCCACACAGATGTTCTGCATGGCCACAGATACATAGGGAGCACGTTTCATGCAAAAACACACAAAACTCACAACCCACACGTAGAATAGGACAAATCAAAGCACATAAAGAGTTTAAAGAAAGCTTTAAAAAAAAACGAAATCTTGCATGCTCTGGCATTTTGTAGGAGGATGTATCCAGTGAGAGTAATTAAAACATGATCTCAAAGGTTCTAGCAAATGCTCCACATCTAAATCCAAACCCACACATTTCTGATTAATAAAAATCACTTTAATGTGCAGTCTAGAGTCCAGCTTGGATAAGGCAAAACACATTAATGCAAGTTGTAAATGCAGACACACTACATGTACACACTGTCATAGGAATGCGACTGCACCGGCCAGACCTGGAGGTGATCTGACTCACAATGTGAGCAGATCTCAGCTGTTGGGTTTATTAATACCAGGCGACCCCGTCTTTTAAAACTTATTCCCATTCAACTAAACTCCACATTCCTACAGTTAAAAAGAAGAACAAAGTCAGCATAAGGAGGCAGATGGCTTGGCAGAGGCATAACTCCCAAGTGCTTTAACTGAAACTACAATTTTGAGGTGCTTATGTTTTACTTTTATGCCACTTTATTTCACAGTAAATGTTGCTGGATTCATTTTAGCTATTGTCATGTTCAGACTTCCTGGTGACTAGACAAAGCTACAACATGTGTACATATAAATACACCAACACAATACCACACCAGAAACACAAGACATGATTACAAAAACCTTACATAACAGTATTTAAAAAGTAGCATCTCACTGCTCAGAACACATAAGGACTGTCCGAATGACAACCAATACCAATATCAATATATTCTCCCATCTTTATGTTGCACCACAGCATCAGAAACAGACCAATGGAAACAGTGAATACCAATTTACTGATAGGGATATCGAACTCGACCATAGCAGTTAAATCTACCACATTAAATTATTGCTAACATATCAGCAGGTATCAGCCAATGATCATTCTGATTTATTACCATTACAACTTTTGATCATTTATGGCTCAGTCACACTAGAGTAAAAATAGGACAGCAAAGTCCTTCTGACAGATTACAATCTATCTGGTTCAGTCTGTCTTTTTATGTGTCTCTTTGCAAGGGCCTCAGCTTAACTGTTTGCCTACATAAAGCAAGGTACCAAGCTTCTGTCATTTGAGAGTTACATTTCTGTCCTGCAGCAGCTTTAATTCTTCTTGAACATTACTAGTAACTAAGAAAACAATGTAACAATTAGATTAAATACAATAAAATGGCTTGTTTTATAAGTTAAATGTATCCCCCCTTTCTACAAAGCTCGGGGCTATGGTTAATGATGAGTGGACCCTCTGAGCACTTACCTTCATGGCTGAGTCATGTCTGTGTTGTAGTGCATCTAATCTGAACATTTTTCATTTATCGTTGATTTGTCTTTTTATTTATTGTGATACAGTTCAACCTTTGTTTTGTCCAGTTTTCACAGTGCCTGAAGCTTAGCCCGCTGCTGTCATTCTGTTGTGTTTGGATTCTTGCATCAGAGCAAATGATCCTTCGACGTTCTTCCACTCCTGCATCTGGGTCTTGTTGTGGCCTATATACTGTATGCGCGCGCACACACACACACACACACCAGGGATTTGTGGCCATGGACATTTTTGTTAATATTTAGCTTTAGCTGCTTTCCATTTAAACTCAACTGTCTGCTTTGGTAAGCATACTGGAATAGAAAGTCTTCCATCAGGTCATCTTATCAAATTTAATCTTCCCCACTGTATTTTCATATTGGTAACTCTTCATGTCCCTGACATGTCTGAGTGTCCACATTCGTGCTCGCACCACTGTTTCATTGTTGTATGTTTGTTGGCGAAGGACTCTGCTGTGTCTATGTGTTTGTAGGGCTTTGAGAAGAGTGTAAACAGGCACGTAGTAGTAGTGACCACCCTGCAGTGATGATATTGGTTATTGTCAATGTCACAAAGGGAACAGGATCATCAGACTGTTCTGCAGATCACCCAACCCTAGAAGCTACTGGTTATGCTCAGGCAAAACTAGCACACATATCAATGAGATTCACAACCTCACGTGCTACTTCTCTGAGAGATGAATGAATGGATAAATTAGGTTATGAGCATGTGTTGTTTATCCAAATATAATGTAATATGTGCTGCATTAGTCACACAAATAAGATTTTACAGTGTTTCTGCAGACAAGCACGTTGACACATTTAAGAGCAAAACCACTCGCGGCCACTCACGCACACCAACTGAAATTAAAACAAATGGCTCATTTACAAAGTCCTAAAAGGTATGCTTTCACCATCTCTCATGCAAAGTAGCCATGTGAATTAAAACGGAGCTGGCATGACTGTTGCCTTCTTACGAGAAAATCAACAAACTCAAGCTCTGGTTTAAATCTGAGGGCTGGCAGGGCACTCGGTCGTCTCCTCCTCCTCCTCGACTGCATGTTCACTGCTCGCCTCATGAAGTTTGGTCATGGCGCTTGTTTTCTTAGTGCTGCAGCGGTGCTGGCACAGTGCACTCGCTGTGCCCTTGTGTTCCTGCTGCCCTCTTCCCTTACCGTCCTCCACTTACTTGATCCGTTTTGCCAGAGGTGTCTTTCTTCGTTAAGAGTGAATGCCCTCAGAAACCGTAACACACACAGCTGGCCTCTCCAACCTCCCGTGAACCCCTCACTGCATGTTAGGATACGGGGCTTGTGTCTGCCGGCTGTCCCTGTGCCAATCTACAATGTGGCTGGCTGTGCAGTGGTGTGCTTTGCGGTGGACCACGCCTATGTAGCCTGATTTACACTCGTTTCTTCCTGGGCAGCCACGAGACAGCAGCCAGCTTCTGGAGGGACCAACGGCGGCTTCAGCTAAGGGGCCAAGCCCGGGACCCATTTGGTTTTGGTTTCCTTTCGCCTGCCACTGTGCCACACCTAGCATGAGTTGGGCTAAATGAAACCAGTGTGTAGATTCGGAGACCGGCTTAAAGTGAAACCAATAAAAGGCGAGGCTGTACAAACGACTCCACAGCTACTCGCAGGTCATATGTCTGTTTGTCTGTCAATTTATTCATGTTGTACCCGACCCGCCCTGTCTCTAACTCAGTTATGCATAAATTCTTTATGCACGCTATCGCACTTAAGCATCGAGTACCAGGAGCCACGGTCCATGGGCAGACGCTAGCATTCATTCCTTTCCTCGCATTTTACATCTCCACTATATGCAGAAACCTACACATTCATTCCAGTGTACCTTCATTTTTCCATGTGTCAGCTCCCAGAGAGAGGAGAGGCCCATCTGTTGTGGCCATTTTTGTTGAATGTCTCTAGACTCTCGAGCTCAGTTCAAAGTACAAACGACCGTGTCAGCTTGTTAGACGTCTCAATCTTCTTTGGAATGACAGGGACGCTCTATGAGACGGTAATTAAGACAAGCCGTGTTTGACAAGCTGAATTCAACAGCAGTTTGCACACAAAAAAAAAAAACAAAAAAAAAAAAACAGTTCAGCTTGGCTTAAGTGCAGTTTACACAAGTGCCTGGGGGCATAAAGCTTGCAACCAAACCAAGCACTTAGAATATTTTCTGTTTTACTGTTATATTATCATTTATATTTACATATACACTGTTCACAGAAAACACACTACAGATACATCAAACTTTATCAAGCCCAAGGTAACATATTTTCCATTCCCTGGCCAGCTTAAAAAGGACATGTTAGCATCCAGCTCCTCATCGTTGGGGTCCATTAGTAGCTTGTACTGGTCTTTGTTTAGCCCCTCACTTCATCCTCTGTCTAAAACAAGCAGTTTTAGCTCATCCCTCTTTAAGGTCTTCCCATTAAGCCAACTCTCTTCTGACTGGATGCACTGCATAATCACAAGGTTTAAGTACAAATGTATTCAAACAATACTCAACACATATGGTTAGACTAGACAGAAGTCCGAATTCCTCACACGGATTACCTGCACATACACCAACCTAAATATTTGAACCTTTGGTCATGTCTAACCCTACCATCCTTTACCATGATGACAAATAAAAACTTTATTTTAACCATTTAATGAACTACTAAAACTGTTGCCAATTTGTTTTCTCATTACAAAACCTATACTTTGTTTCAGCATACTTTATTGACGATGGACAAACTGGAAAGAAATATGATATGTGTAAAACTGATTACAGCTCTGTAAGGTGGCATGATTTACTGCAAGTATATAAATACAAAAATTCAAGCTTATGAAAACATCTGCTGTAAGCCTTCGGTTTATATTAATCCCAAAAATAAACGATGTGATATTGTAAAGGTTAAAAATGTACCTCCTCCCATTCTGATTGCAACAGCTGGCAATATTTCTGCTCCTTTTAGGTTTGCCTTCTGGCACTGAAGGACGTTTTAAGAGTTCCACTATGCATTCCAAGGACTGCTTGATCATTTTATGACCTGCGGGTTAAAAAAAAAAAGCCTCAAAGCCAAAAACAATCCCCCTCATCTTTTTCATGTGGCATGTTGATTCTTTCTGCTAATTGATAACCAGCCAGCACATCGAGACTCGAATGGGGGTACTTTTATGAATGGTATGATGCTTTTACAACTACATTGGCATAACTAATAATGCAAAAAGAAACTGTCAACTACAATCAGAGGCGCTACAGTTAATATCTTTAAAAACTGATGGGAGGGATGATGGGATAATGATTAATGACGTTTGGTGTGCGTGCTTCAGTAGATACTCATTTGAACTACTTATTTGGAGTGCAAATAGGACAATGCCATATACAATGCCAACACGCACACGCAAGCCCAAATACAAGTTGCAAGGAGCACACACAGAGATTTGAGAGTTTCGATGGAACTGCATGACAGACAGTTGAAACCGGCCCCAAACTTTTCCAAGAAATGTATTAATTTGGGTAAGAATGGTGCTGCAAGGTACAGGAGGCCTATTAATCACTGCGTGGTCCAAAGGGATAATCCTCAGAAAATTGTGCTCACAATAACATTATAGGAAGGCATCACTCTGTGTGTGAAGGCTTGTGTAAAATTTGCTCTGACTTTGAATCTCTCCAACAGTCAAATAATAACAGAACTATGACAATGAGCTAAAGCAAACAAGAAACCCAACACAGCAGTCTTTACAGGAGCGAAGAGGGTGCTGTTAGGTTAAAAATTCAGAGCCCTACCCACAAGTTTAGGCCCTAATCACACTACCAAGACACTTGTCAACAACCCCCACGTCAACTACCCGTGGAGAAAAGAAATGTATTCCCTGATAAGTAGCTTCACTGAAAAGTGTGACACAAAAGAGAAATGTGGACTGTTTATTATGTGAATGTGAAAATGTTTCAGTTTGCACTGCAGATTTTCTAGGTTTTACAGTTGCTCTATGAGTAGTTGATTAGTGTTTGCAGAAAAGCACAGGTTAACAATCTGCTAGTGACTAAAGAAATCACAAAGAGATTTCACCTAGCTACAGCCAGCAACCTCTAGTAACCAGTCACCAACCAGTCAGGGAATAGACAATTTTCCATTGCGACCAGTGACTCCCATATGATTGCCAACTGGTCTCTTGAAGTGTGTGATTTGGAGCTGAAGGAGTCTCTTTATATGAAGTGATAATATCAAATATTTCATCTTTTCAGTTTTGCATAAATTTTCTTGTTTTTCTTTTCAGCATGGCCCTTTCATTTGACTCCCAGTATGACTGTGGCTAAATTAGTAAGTTCATATTTATTTTTCAAGGGAATTATAGTTAAAGCGCAAAGAAAGCCACATCAATGAAAAGATTTGGTTTTCCTGCACTTGAATCCACAATTATTTCAAAATCAATTAATAATCATGTTGCTTTTCATGATCATGATTTTCCCTTTTTTGACCAGCCCCTCCAGAGAACCCATCACCTTTTTGCCCTATGCATTCACACTTGAATGATTGTACAGGGTGGGTCAGTTATATGGATACACCGTAATAACATGGGAATGGTTGGTGATATTAAAGTCCTGTTTGTGACACATTAGTATATGTGAGGGGGCAAACTCCTCAAGATGGGTGGTGACCATGGTGACCATTTAGAAGTCGGCCATCTTGGATACAACTTTTGTTTTTTCAATAGGAAGAGGGCCATGTGACACATCAAACTTATTGGTAATGTCACAAGAAAAACAATGGTGTGCTTGGTTTCAACGTAAATGTATTCTTTCATGAGTTATTTACAAGTTTCTGACCACTTATAAAATGTGTTCAATGTGCTGCCCATTGTGTTGGATTGTCAATGCAACCCTCTTCTCCCACTCTTCACACACTGATAACAACACCGCAGGAGAAATGCCAGCACAGGCATCCAGTATCGTAGTTTCAGGTGCTGCACATCTCGTATCTTCACACCATAGACAATTGCCTTCAGATGACCCCAAAGATAAAAGTCTAAGGGGGTCAGATCGGGAGACCTTGCGGGCCATTCAACTGGCCCACGACGACCAATCCACTTTCCAGGAAACTGTTCATCTAGGAATGCTCGGACCTGGCACCCATAATGTGGTGGTGCACCATCTTGCTGAAAAATCTCAGGGAACGTGCCAGCTTCAGTGCATAAAGAGGGAAACACATCATGTAGCAATTTCAAATATCCAGTGGCCTTGAGGTTTCCATTGATGAAGAATGGACCCACTATCGTTGTACTCCATATACCACACCAAACCATCACTTTTGTTGTTCCAACAGTCTTGGAGGGATCCATCCAATGTGGGTTAGTGTCAGACCAATAGCGGTGGTTTTGTTTGTTAACTTCACCATTCACATAAAAGTTTGCCTCATCACTGAACAAAATCTTCTGCGTGAACTGAGGGTCCTGTTCCAATTTTTGTTTTGCCCATTCTGCGCACCGATATGGGTCATCCTCGTTGAGATGCTGCAGTAGCTGGAGTTTGTAAGGGTGCCATTTGTGAGTAGCTAATATCCGCCGAAGGGATGTTCGACTAATGCCACTCTCCAGAGACATGCGGCGAGTGCTACGCTGTGGGCTCTTGCTGAATGAAGCTATGACAGCCACTGATGTTTCTTCACTAGTGACAGTTTTCTTGCGTCCACATTTTGGCAAATCCAACATTGAACCAGTTTCACGAAACTTAGCAAGCAGTTTGCTGACTGTAGCATGGGAGATGGGTGGTCTCGTAGGGCGTCTCGCATTGAAATCTGCTGCAATGACCCTGTTACTACGTTCACCAGATATCAACGCAATTTCGATCCGCTCCTCACGTGTTAACCTCTTTGAATGGCTGTGAACAAAGAGAAACTTGTAAATAACTCATGAAAGAATACATTTACGTTGAAACCAAGCACACCATTGTTTTTCTTGTGACATTACCAATAAGTTTGATGTGTCACATGGCCCTCTTCCTATTGAAAAAACAAAAGTTGTATCCAAGATGGCCGACTTCTAAAAGGCCACCATGGTCACCACCCATCTTGAGGAGTTTGCCCCCTCACATATACTAATGTGCCACAAACAGGACTTTAATATCACCAACCATTCCCGTGTTATTACGGTGTATCCATATAAATGGCCCACCATGTAGATGTAGACTTATGACATGCTAACGTTGTCTTGCAGAGTTTTTTCATTTTTATGGAGTGTTTTTTTTTTCCAAATCTTTTGAAGTTTGTACTAGTCGTAGGGTTTGCAGCAAAAAAAAGCATGACATGTTTAATCTCACCCACGCAGTCCGATATCAGTCTAATATCTGGTAGTTTACATGTTGTTCCTGCATTTTTGTTGCTTAATGGAATTTGACAAACAGCCTCTCAGTGAATGACTGCCTGCTTCTGACAGTATTATCTTGCATACCATTAAGCATCTGGAAGAACAAAATAAAGCATATTTATCCACTTGATAGAACACAAGCAGATTCTGCAGTAATGAAATCTGGAACACAAGTTACTGTGTGTTCTAAGGTGCTCAACTAACGTTTTAATATAAAACCAATATCATTTGCTCCAACTTATTATATCTGAGCTTTAATAAAGTCTTCCACATAAGTGCCATCACTTCAGACCCCAGCACTGTTTTTTCACAGTATAGGCAAGAAGCAATTCCACCTCTTTCCACTTGCTGAGATAAAAAAAAAAAAAAAAAAAAAAAAAACAGTGTGGGAAGCTTGAGAGAAATAAATCAGAAAGAACATTTGCAGTACTAATGGCTTATCATCAAGACACAATAAAACTTACCTGTGTGATTTGAGTGGGTGGAGGTGTACGGTATATGCTTTGTGCACATCCGTGCTCTGATCTATATCTCATGTGTTTGATCTTTCATGCCTGTTTTTGTGTGTGCATGTGTGCAAAAGCAAATCATGATAAGAGATCATCTCAGCCATGTGTGCAACAAAACAAAGTTGCTGGCAGTTTAGTTTGTACTTCTGTGTGCAGTCGTGTGTGTGCGTGCGTGTGTGCATATCAGCTCTTCTGTGCACATCAGGTAAGAAGTGACATGACTGCTTTCAGTGGGGTTTTGAGTTAATCTGTAGTCTGACAGCTTCTGTCATCCCCCAGCTGTTATGACCACGGCACATTTATCACAGACAGTTCTGCTGCTCTTGGGCATAGTTAGGGAATGTGATGCTTTTGTGGATTTTTTTTTTTTTTTTTTTTGGGGGGGGGGGGGATTTGAAGGAAACAGGGAATTATTGTTCTCATGATTCAGCAAGTCAACTTTATATTGCTCTCTGCATCAGTTGTATTTAGATCTTTTCCCTATAAAAGAATTTAGGAAAAAAATAGAGGACTGATGGCCTGTGAAAAACTAAGTACAGGTTACTGTTTCCATAGTAATTAAGAGAGTAAGTCGCAGCCAAGTGCTGCTAATAAAATGCATGTGGTTAATTCATCATCAGCAAGCATGCACATCTCTATAAAAGCAGAACTTTAAGTTGCTGATCTAGTGCATTCAGGCATGTGTTAACATAATGTAACATTTTTCCCAGGAGCTGATGGCCCAGTAATTTCACCTGAGGTCAGACTGTGCAATGACCTGAGAAACTGCAAGGCAGTTTCACAAACTGTGGGCCTGAAAAGAAGCTACAGTGGCAATCGGGCGTGTATATGTATATATAAAAATTCTATTAATAAAATCAAGATCAAAATGCTATGATGTCCTTTGAACCTGCGCCCATAGTGAAACACCGAGCGAAGTTAGAAAAAGAACCTGTTTATCAATACTCTATATTTCTGCTACTGTAATAGTAGAGCTGGGCGATAGAACGATAACGATATGTATTGCGAAATAACTTTTCCTTGATAGAAAAGTTAAACTATTGCGATAGGCCTCGTCTCTCTTGTCCTCTTAAAAAAAAAAAAAAAAAAAAAAAAAAAAAAAAAGAACAACAGCCAATCCAAATTAAGTAGCGCAGAGCCGAACCAATCACAGCCGCAGCGTCACGTGACGTGACTTGTTACGTGCCGCACATGTGTATTTGTTTGGGAAGCAGCCAGCCGCTGTGCCGCCCGGTAATGGAGGAAATGAGTGCGCCGACTAGAGAAAGATCAACCGAGCGTGACCGAAGGTTACCAAAGAGAAAACAGATGATGGTTCCAACGTCGGAGAGATTGTCGAACGGAAGAGCCATAGAAGTTCCGTAGTGTGAAGGTATTTCGGCTATTTCAAGTCTGACAAAAACAGAGTAGCGCGTACTGTAAATGTGCCGAAAGCAAGTCTGGAAATACAATAAAGCGGTGCATGCTCAATCTCTGACTGGAAGCGCTAATTCGTCATTCGGCTTTTGTCAGACTAAAGTAACTGTTTGAAAAGCTAAGCTATACAACAAGGAGACATTGAGAATTTCCTTTTAGTTCTCACTTTATTTGATATTGACAAAAGTTAGTCAATTTTGTCTGATGACAAGTTACAAAACAAACAGATTTATTTTTAGAATTAATATTTTGTTTCTAAGTGGAACTGACAATTTAGTAGCCTGTTTTGTTTGTTCTATTTTGAAACTTAAACGCTTCAGCGGCTGCCTTTTATGTAGTTTGCCATATTTGCCTTTATTTAGCTGAAAAAGTCTCATGTTCCTTAAGTACATCTACCCTGTTGAACTTATTATGGGAAATAAATATTTAAATAAAAACAAGCTGCTGATTATTTCACATTTTACTTGTGAGCAACGGCACATTTAAAATCTTACAAATATAGTTATTTGGCTTATATCGTGATAGATATCGTTATCGCCTGAAATGAAAAAAAAAAAACATATCGTGATATGAAAAAAATCTTATATCGCCCAGCTCTATGCAATAGTTAAATTTAGCTGGTGTGCAAATGTCTCTAATCCTAGTCTTTGAATCAAGGGCTTGAAATCACTGGATCAGATCTCCATATTTCTTAGACTGTTGTCAACTGAGTGGCCGGGTGACAGCAGTCACCACTGCTTGTTCTATTCAGGGTGTACGTGACTACATGTATTTTATTTGGAAAGCTACTACTAAATTATGCAATATCCTGTAGTATATAAAGTAATTACAATAATTTCCTCCCTGGCTGGTAAAACTCTTATCTACTGGCATTTATTTAAAAAACAAAAAACAAAATGAGCAGCGAATGAGCCACAAGATGCTTTCAGATTGCCTCCAAGTAAACAGTGACGACAACAGGATCGTATGAAGATAGACAACTGTCTTACTACACAATCACATTTTTCCAAACCTCGCAATCTTTTCTTTTTAGATAAGCCTTCCTTAAAGGGAACATCTAAGTTCAGTCTGTTGCTGTTATGTAGTTACATAAATCCTTCCACGGACTGCTTTTTTTGAGTCAGCAAAAGCCGGTCATATTAAAAGCCCCTGCTCTGTGACCCTTTGTGAAGCCACCGTCTTGGCCGCCAGCCCAGCACACAAAACATAGAAGGGAAAGTGCTCGTCTTAAGGAGGAAAGCACAGCACAGAAGGTATGTTGTGCTTGAGTGCCATGCCATTGGAACAGAGGAGTTTGATTCTAAAAATATCTACCTCCCACCACACTCACACTCCCAACACGCAATGCAGCCTTTGCACTGGAAGACCTAACAGCTTGATGGCAATTACTGCAAAATTGCTCTTATTTTCTCCAAGTCTTCATAATTTCCAGTCAACTTTCATCAGTTCATGTGTGTTTGTGAGTGAACCGGCAGAGGAAACGGGTAACGCCTTGTCGCTATTTAAAGCCCGGACTATTCCAGGTAGGCCCTGAAACTTTTCTTACTCTACCATGCCAAACATTTACCAAAAGTCTCTGCCTGACACCTGTGACCAAGTCATGCAAAAGCAATTACTGAAAACCAAACACAGACATTTCATGTGTAAGGCCCATCCCAAACCCATCAGTTATGCGGGACTAAGCAGTAAAACCATTACAAGACGATTAAAATTCACTCAGAGTAAATCACGTTTTTTCCCTTTAACTTACATTGGTTAGCAATGATGGAGTAGACACCAAAAAGCCTCCATGTGTGTGCTTAGTCTTCACAGACCACAGGGCTGACCACAGGCTCTGATGGATATCATCTATGTAAATCACTGTTCACCACCATCGTTACATCTCAGATAACTCTTTCTGGCAAAACTGAAATGGATGCGTGTGACAGTGGTTTGACCCCATCCAGGTGGTTTGTATTTGGAGGAAAGTCTATTTATAGGCCTGTTAAATACAAGCCAGGTGTTGTCATAAAGCCCGGGCAAAGCTGGTTGGTTCTCTGGTGTCATGAGTGGCATAAATAGAATACACAACTGAGACGTGGTTAGCAAAGGCAGCTGGGAAGAACATGTATGCGGTCTAGTGTAGTCAGGCTATCTAAGCTACAAATCAACTCATGAAAATTAGAATGAAAATATTTGACTACAGGGTAAATAAAAGGCCTGCGGCTGGTAGAAGAATAGCTACATTTACATGGCGCGTGGTATAATGATTCTAATCGCATTAAAAACCAAACACAAGATTAAAAAAATGCTCCATATAAACACCTAAATCTGAATAAACAGCTGGAATTTCAATGCAACAGAGTAAATGTTTTCAAAAACAGATTAAAAGAAGAATTCTACCACACAAGAGCTTTAATGTGATTCACTGCTGGCTGCATTGCCCCTTGCTCTGCATTCATGCATCCCATCTTGGCCTAAAATGCGTGGGGACGTATGCTTCTTTGCTTTCCAAGACTGCTGGCTTCCAAGCTCAACTACTCTGTGAAGAGTTTGTTTTCAACGTAAAATCTTATATGTTGTGCTTTTCCTTTTGAGGGTGCTAACATGAACCCTGGGCAAAGTTTTAATAATGTGTTATAATGTGGTAGTTGGTGCTGTTCCCTCATAGCAAGACGTTTTTTAGTTGAGGATGCCTTCTTTATGGAGTTTCAATGTTCTCCCAATGCATGGGGGGGCTCTTTTCAGGCACTTTGGCTTCTTCTCTTTGCTTGTTAGGTTAATTAGAGAGTCTAAATTGCCCCCGACTCCCCACCTTGGTTGCCTCTTGCAATTAATCAGCACAAAGGTGGTTTAAAGGGAGAGGGGCCATAAAGGATAGGAGCTAAAACAGCTTATTTCAGACAGAATGAACTGAAGGACTGAAAAACAAGGATTATTTTGAACCATGAGTCATGCAAAGCATTTAACACTGTTCTGATTGAATGTGTTGTGACATTTAAACACAAGACTAGAATAAAATCACATCCCATGTAAACAGCTGACCTGAATTCTTTAGTCGGCAGGAAGCCGTTTGTATATTTTTAAGTTCCATCTTGTCTTTAGCTATTCAAAATTGCATGTGACCCACAAGGGTACACATAACAAAAACTGTGGTTAAGAAATGGCTGCTCACTGGGAACATGGCAACAAAGCTGCATTTTTGTATGAAAGGTGCATTACAAATCAGATGTATTTTTATTATTCCAAGTTAAAAGCTGCCAAGTTAGAGTTTTAGAAAGCCTACTTTAAACAGACCGAGTCCTGGCTAACTTTGATCCAAGGAAATAAAGGCAATGCCTTGCTGACCACAGATGCCATCCACTTGGCTGTCCTCTGGCAAAAATCTTTCCCAACTCACAAAGTCTTCCAACCCACAGAGATCTGCCTGCTTCCATTCTCCACTCCATCACTTTGAATCTGATCCTTCGAAGCCCGATTCAAAGTGCGTATTGGTCAGTAGTCTGGGTTTTGGTCCACCACAATCAAACACAATCCCTCTCCTGCTGGTGTTTTGCCCCAGTGGCAGACAGGAACAGGAAAAAGGAGACAAAATGTTAAAATGTTAAAAATGAAATGTGAAAAAAGATGCTTATGTTCGCTCCAAGTCAAGATTTCCTGTTCAGTCGCTCAGGAACACATCTTGGAGCTGGAAGTTTCTGCACATGCAAATTCTTTGGATTGTTTTCTTTTAAGAACCGTGCGCCTTATCCCTGCTCACGATGGCAGATAATCCACGTTGTGTTTTCACAGTGCTGTTCTTACATTTTTTTGTTTTTCCTCTGAAGTTTAGACATCTCTTGAAAATTCCTGGGAAAATCCCAAACTGACAAATGTGACAAATCTTAACATGAAGGACTGAGGTTGGGAAAGCTGTGGAATTTGGGATTTTTTATTTATTTTATTTTTTTGGCAGTACATCTCAATCGTTCAAAATGTCAACAAGCTCTTTAAAGCTTAAAATACCACAAATAGCAGTTGTGAACTATGCAAAGAATGAATGCCTAGCACTGACATCAACCAATTACATATTTCAAATGTGATCCAATTACAAGAAAATAGTCCTTATTCACAGAAAAAAAACATAAATAATGTCATTAGATCCGGTCAATTAAGAATAGCAGAAATGTGGAGAGCTTCAAACCCATTCTGCTCACACAAATATGATGACTGTCCCGAAAGAATCTCAACTGCCTGGCTGTTCATCACAGCCAACCTTTGAAACAATTCTTAAAAGCTAAAAGAAATTAGAACCATTTCAAAAGCAGAACAATGCACAAACAATGTATGCTGATTATCTTTGCCACAAGCTAAAGCTCACTACATGTTCTGAGTCAGGAAAAAGTAATAGTGCTGGTATGTTGTGCTCAGCAGTCCAAAGACCTTGGCTGTGTTAAAGCAGTTAGCGAAAAACTAAAACAGAGCCAGTTATGAGTGTGTTGTCCAGCAATTGCGCCACTGGCGTGTTTTGTTTGGGGTGTTTGGGGGTTTTTTTTAATTCCAAGAATCTTTACTTTTCTGATTGCATGTGGAACTCAACTGCTCTAACTCTCACCATCTCAAAAGTGTTTCCGGAAATATCTTATAAGTTACATGGAAATGTTCCGTCTTGGAGAGAGTTCATCACCATCATCAGCAGCAGCAGCATATTGGCCGTAGTATTAACTTCACCCTTTCTACAAATAAAAAGAAATTCTGATTTGGAACTTGGCTTTGTAATTTGGGAATATTATTCTAAAGTTAGATGAAAATGTGTGTTTTTCCTACCACATTCAAACTGTAATATCTGTCAAACCAGTCACCTGATTTGGACTGTTATAAATAATGTGCTATGTATATGAGAATATGCTAAAAAAAAAAAAAAAATCAGTCCCATACCTACAAAGCTGTGGTTTTTACAGGCCTCCAAATCTGCTGCCAGAGACTCTACATCTTTCAATCCATCATTCTGTGTTAACTTGAGCTACACCCCTGAGAGTCCATACATTTACCCTAAAACATTTCAAAGGTCTAGCACAACCACTTCTCCACAATGGGATATTAAAATGGACCCTATAAAAACTGGTCAAGGAAGACAACTAGCAATAACCCTGCTTTCATCAATTACACACACAAAAAAATTAAATACTTTACATTTTACATCATTCCTATTAAAAAGTGCATCTAAACCTTGGAATTTTTTTTTCAGGCCAGGTGGGAAATCTTTTTTTTTTTGTTACTTTAATTTGATGCATTGAGATAAACAAAGATGTTGTGAGGTCCATCTCCCTTTCATGCAGTGTATCTAACACTGTAAGGGAAACCTGGAAACAGACATAATAGGAAACTTTAATGCTAGTACATTCCATACTGCCATGTGCAGTTTAATTTGCTGTTGAAATGCATGCTATTGCATCCATCAACACACATATTCATCAGGTCTGTTTATACATTTTGGGTGGTGCAGCTCAGCAGACGAGGAAATGGTAAGAAGTCTGCTTAACAGTAATTTTCTTTTTTTTACCTCAAAGCATTCTCCGTCAGTGCCCCAGTCAGCTCTGATTTCCTCGGTTTTGCCTGCCCCAGGTTCAGGTCCAATGCATTTAAGGCGTGCTGGTCTTACGTCTGTGGCATCTGTTGAGGAATGTGATGAATGCTGTCTGTACCCTTCTGACAGCACTATACTCGCATGATTTAAGCCCAGACGATCTGCTCCACCCTGATGCCTGAGACTGAGGCTGATGTTTATACTTAGATGTCTGGTACTTCAAACATTTAAAACATCTAACACATTCGCAGTATGGCCTTTGCATTCAAGTTTAAACAACTCGAAACGTAAAAAAAAAGAAAAAAAAAAAGAAAAGAAAAAAACTAGTACATATGCACTTAGCTTAAAAAACAACAACAACCACACAACAGTAGTGAAGCTTCCATGGGAAGGCACATCTGAGTGATGTGCACCTCTTCTCACAAGAGAAGTCAACCATGCTGCTGCTATTACAGGTGCAACACACAAATTTCCAAGACTGGCTATGTATACAGCTGACAAGAGTAACAGAGATTCATCATATGGTGGTGTTATCCCGTGGAAAAATCCAAATGAAAGACTCAAGGAATCTGCTTTAGCTATGAAGGTGTTGCATTCAGTTTCTTCCCTATACTGGTTAGATTATTGGTACCTACCCAGAGCCATTTTTGCCATCACCAAAAGGGAGTGAGTGAGTGCACAGTGGACTAATAGCAATGTCCCCAGAGCAACACATGACTCACAGCCCACAACTCTCTGCGTTTTAATGCACAAAACTAATGTAAATTAGACTTCAGAACAAACCTCTAATCTCTTCATGCCTGATTAAAAATATAATCTGACAAAAAACCCTGTTCACATTAGGTAAAGTCTTGGCAGTTCTGTAAACTTAACTTATTAAATAAGCACTCTGAGAAAACATTTGAAGCAACATGTTGGTAAAGCTTGGATATAAAGACCATGACAGACAACAGCTCTTTAGAGAACTGCACCAGTTCTGCAAGAAATCGGTAATCATTTTTAAATGCTAACTTCCAAGGAAGCAGGAGCAGAGGGTGAGATGATGTGCTGCTGTAATTTACAGTAAACGCACAATAAAAATCATTCACTCTAATAGTCCCTGCAAAATAAAATAAGCTAAATTCCTAGTTCAGCTGATGCCAGATATTAAAAACCCTCCAAGATCAGAAAATTGGAAAGTTATTTGACAAGAAGGACTCTAAAACTTACAAAACTTTAACATTTTTAAATACAAACCATAAATTTTGACCCTAAATCATGTCTAATACTGAGAGGGGGTCTTTGAACAGTCTTGGACAGCTTCTTTTCTTTGTCAAATTTAAGTTTCCTGATCTAAAGGCAGAAAGGCATTCATATGACCAAACTTTCGACTATCTCTAGAAAGAATTTCAGAAGGCGTTTATCCGTCAGGTGACCAAGCAGACTCACTTAGACACAAGCTGTATGTTTATAAGGGCTGCCACAAATGATTATTTTGATAGTCGACTAGTCACCAATTATTTTTGCGATTAGTCGACTAATCAGATCATGCATCCATTGGATAAGAGCAGATGCACCAGCAGCATCTGCTCTTATATAACTATCATTAGCTTACAGCTTTAAGTGTTTAAGGTATGTGCTAACTAAAAATAAAGATAATATGATATTTTATTAAATTTTAATGAAATCTGGAGATTGTTTAGGTGAAGTTTAATAAACTCAGCCGTCTGCTCCTTGCTATCTAAAATATAACAGGACACTGGAGTATGTTCTCAAGCATCTCACACTTCTGATAATCAGTTGTCTGCTTGACGTTTATTCAGCTGTGTAGAAACTATAATTTTAATCTCAGCCAAACCGATTTACTCAGGAACAAATAAAATACTGAAAAAAGCCAAACAATAACATTTTTAAGTTATCTAAGTGACTTATATATCATGTTTAACCTGAGTAGCGAAAGACGGCGGTGGGTTTGAAAACGATTTGCCGGGAGTCCGGTGTTCTCACGGCTCTAGTGAGCCTTGAACCCCGGCTAGCTATCAAGCTGGTGGGTAACAGACGTCTCGGAAAACGTCGGAGCACTTTTGAAAATATGTGATGTTTTGATAAACTGAGCAGATATTTGAAGTGTACACAGCTACATTCTCGCCTGAAAATATGTTAAACGTTTATTTTGTGACCCAGAAAGAATAAAAAGAGTAATATTAAAACTAACCAGCTGCCGCCATTGTTGGAAACTAAGCAGGGCCGTGCTATGAATTCTGGGATAGGTTGGGCCACGAAGTATACACCCGACCCATCCTTCAAATCTGGGGAAATGAAACGCGCATTTGTCGGGATCTTTGAATTTGGACAGTCTTCGTCGTCTGGTTGTAACATAATCGGCCTACAAATGCGGGCACAGGAGGATGCGGTTCCTGAATTTGGATACAGCTATGATACCGGACACTGCTTCTTCTTCGGAGTTTAACGGCAGCTGGCATCCTTGTGCATGCAGTGCTGCCATCTTCTGTTTCAGTCCGTTATTACACTCTTAAATCCTACTACTTATTCCTGTGTCTTTTGGGATCTTACAAAGCTTCAAACGACGCGTCAACTATTAAATTAGTCATCGACGATTTTGATAGTCGACGTAATCGTGACTAGTCGACTAATCGTGGCAGCCCTAATATTTATATGCACAGTTGTGACCATTTTAATCAAAAGAGATAAAGGTAGTGACTAAAAGACGCTAAATTAAGTGATGCTGAGCTCAGCATTACAGGTAGGGTGCTCAGAGATCTGAAGTTAGCTGCATCTGACCAAGATATCTCCTGTGTGCATCCTTTGTGGGATTTTCAAAATACGGTAGACTCAGAATTCACTGGAGGGATTTGTTTTGTTTTTATTCCATCTAAACTTCCGGTGGGCAAAGCCATCTGAAATACCCCACATCAACTGAACAACACATTGTGAACAAAAGTTCTACTGTAGCCTTTGTGACTTTCAAGCAAATACCTCTGTATTAAAATGTCTCAATTCTGGGAACCTCATCTAACTTAATCTCTATGAATAAATCATGCTCGCATTGTAATTTCACTCGAGAGTTTCTGTCAAGTAAATCAGACCACAAAAAAGCTATGGTAAGGAAATGAGTTGTGAAGAGAAACTGATGGCTGTGAAACCCCCCCCCCCAAAAAAAAATTCAGTCAATAATGAAAATTCAGCTTTGGCTTCTGGACTGGATTTTTATGCATCACTTGGATTTATAATTAAAACGGGCAGGAAAAGAACAGCGTCAAAAGCAATATTAAGTTGTAGGCAGCTGTTGTGGCTTTGTGACATGCAAGTATTGCGCAAAAGCTGCTTTAAGACCAACATGACATCTTTCCAGAACGCAGTTAATAAAGAAACCAAGTCACCACGGGCTGTCACAGAGCAGCGCTTATTGAGTTTGTGGAATGCACTTTTCAGTTTGACCACAGTGAACCGACTACGCTGGACCATTTTCTTTCGCTTATGGTTTTAAGATGTTAGGATCTAATCTTGGCTGGTTGCAAGTGGACATACTTATCAGATTAGTCAGTAGATCTCAGAGGGTTCATCACCCGACCCGCCAATAAGTTTGCAGCAGGGAGCATGCAGCTCCAGTTGCCCTCCAGTTGAAGGCTTTATGGTCAAAAACACCCAATGTTTCGAGCCTAATGCCCCACCAGAGGACCCTGTGTCCCACACCGCACTCCAGCTGTTTGGTTTTTGTTTAACTTGTATCAGAAGTTCAAGAAAATCTAAGGTGAAAAGAGAGAGTTTCATCTAAGAAATGCACAATGTTTCTCCATTTAATGAATAACCATGTCGCCATAAAGATTGCAATTCATGAGTAAAAATAGTGGCTATTATTAACTTACTCTATGAATCACTCTGCATGATCACTGTGGGATTATGGACAACTTTTTCTGTGCCAGCCTAATCTGTGGAAATAGATATAGTCTGCTACAGAATCTCTCTCTCTCTCTCTCTCTCCATCCACATATAACAAAATCAGGTGATGATTTTTCTACACAGCCACGTTTCACATATGCAGTAAACATCAGCTGTGAGCAAATATGGCAGATAACCTCTGACACGTGTTCTATCCAACAGGTGACCTTTACAAGATGGGAAAACGGCACCAGCTCTTAAAGAGCTCTCTCCGGGGTGCTTCTGTGTAGGCACACGGCTTTACAACAAGCTCACACTTCAGACAAAAGCACTCCTCATTCAGAACGCGTTCATATGCATAATACCAATCTAACGAAGCAAGGCCAGAAAAACAAACCCGACAAACAAGCTGTATGGGACTCACTCTGTTTGCAGGCTGTCTTCCTTTCTTTCCCCCGTGAGCTGAATGTTTATTATCCATACCCAGACATTTCCACTGGAGTTTCTGTGGCGATAAATGTGCAGCTGTTAGCACCAAAACAATTAGCTTTCTAAGCCATCGAAGAAAAGCTTAACGGTGCTAAACTTACCTTCATTTGTTTAACTTCCCGTTATACGACGTCTGTTTTAATTCTCAATTAATTTCACTATCTGAAAACACGCGCTTGTTAGTTTATTAAACAATGCTAGCTCTTCTTTCTTCCTGTTAAGAGTTGAATATTTTACTGTTTAGGACAGCTGGCCTGTCCTCTCTTCTCTCTCCCACTGAGTTAGTGATACGCACTTACACAGCACCGTAAGGGGGAGCTATTTGACCAGTTGTTAATTGGAAGGTGCAAAGTATTTAGAAACATGTTTTTTAAGTAAATAAATACAGTTACACTATGGTTGAAATGTAACATTGCAACTGCAACATAATATCGAAACAGAAACACAAGATAACCTTTATCGTGTTAAATACCTGACTGTCGTATATGTGGTTAAATCAGATATTTAACCAAACTGTAAATGTAAATATAATACAAAAATGACACAGAGGTTGCCCGTTGTTTGCAAGTGAATGTGTTGACCAACTGGTCACACTTTCAATCACAAGGTAGTCACAAAGGATACTTTCAGACTTGGACTGTCTGTAGTCCCGCTTAGACAGATTGGTGAAGGTTTGCAACTAATCACCATCCAATTCATAAATGAAGACAGACTCCCAACATGACCCAATCAATCTGAGTCAGTCTGCAATGATGAACACAACTTGTCTGCAACATGTCTTTTTGCGAGTGGTTCCCAGCTGGTTATATTATGGTTACATAACTATATAAAGCAAGGCTGCCGAGCACCTGTGTCATTTTGCATGAATAGCTGCAACTATGACAGCATAGACGGCAACTATGTCACCACTTGTGAAGGAATTTCTGTTTTAAATTCATGAGTTTATGTCTGGAGTCTAATGTAAGTAGCAAATATGAATTTCTGTGCATGCAGATAGCAACCGACTGATTAATCACAGACTGAGTTCACTTTATTGCCATTTTATTGCATATTGAAGCACCAAACTCCCTTAGAATACAGCAACTGTCTGCAAGTGGTTGCAGAACTGGTCCTTGTCTTTGAAGCAAGTTTCAATTCAAGAGGACCGCAAGTTCATTGCATACAGTTGCAATTCTTTTCATCATGCGGTGGATTCCAACTTTTTTTTTGGCTTTAGCAGAACAAGGAAGTATTTACTTAATACCTGAAATCTATTACTTTGGTGTCTTATTCTATCTATTTGATCTATTTACTATTTAGCTCTCTGTTTGAATTTCCCTTCTGGGTATCAGCTTTTTCCTCATCACAATTTTACATTTGGACCTGAGGAACTAACTGGTGCAAACCTAAATTGAACATTCACACACTTGTAAGAATGAATGGGATATGGGAAAAGATTGTGATTTCAGTGTTTTTCTTTTCTTTAACGGAGCACCATTATCATGTGTTACACAAATGTTCTGGCCAGAGCAGTGACCAATATATTTATGACTATGCAGCATAATATCTAGCTCCCCAAGGAGTGTTTACAAAAGGCAGGAAATTACACGAGTTTGGAGCTTGTATGGTTTCCCACGCTGACTGGGTGGCAGTGACAAAACGGAAAGATGTCCAATGGGAGCCCTGGATCTAATCTTAATTACTGAGAGGTCTTCATAGTTAATGTACAAAATTGCTCCAGGTACATTCATACTCTGACTACACTTGCATATGTTTCTTTCATGCTGATGTGGAAAGTTTCCTCTGAGGTCTGTTTGAGTTGAGCTAAAAGCGTTTTAGAGTCAGACTTATGATTCATTTAGCTCTGTATGAACTGAGAATCACCAGTGTATTTCATCATCATTATTATTCATGAGAGAGTTGGAGCTGCACTGCCCTTAGTAATTTTCTTTATTGGGAAAAGCCATCACAAACTCATTTAAGGATCTCTTAAGGCAAACCCATGATTTAGAATAAAAGGAAGGCTTCCTCTGGACAACATGACAAATTAATGACGTGTCTGCAGTTACTTTCATCTCCACTGGCAGCGCTGTGAATATTTCATCCCCTTGGGGAAACTCTTGACATACACTGGCAGCGCTAACTTATAGAACAGCTCTGCCTCTTTTTTCAGTCAGTTCTGGTTGGCATCCACTACAGACAACTTGGCCAGGGGCTTGAGAAGCCGGTCCAAAAGGCCCCTGCCATGTTTACTGTTCTGTACAAGCCTCAGCACGGCACAGCATGGGTGGCCCTGCTACGCAGTCGCCTTGAGTCTCATTGAAAATGCGGCAGTATTATGGAAACACCGCACCCATCTGGCTCAGGTTTTACCCAGCACATAACAAGTCAGCCCTTATGCTTTACATGAACTATATGGATACTGTTCAGGGGAGGTTTGCTCATGTTCCTTTATATGGACGTGGGTGTACTTAAAGTGCTTGTGAATAAACATAATAATGTCTGACAAATAACATAAGTGGTGAGTTGCATAGCTTTGGATCTGCACTCCATATTTACAAGGACCACAAAAATCAAATCTTCCATCTCAAAAAACTGAACTTAAGCTTCTTGTCTGTGTACACGTCATAGACTGTATGAAACAAAAAGACGTGGCCACCGTAAAATAACCAATTTGTTTGTGAAGCTGAGCCTCTTGAACATCAAAACCTAGGTGTTGACGTTCAACAGAAGCAATGAGCAAGGGCTGGATTTACCAGTGACACATAGAGACCAGTCGGCAACCATCTGGCAACCACTGGTCACTGGAGAAAAATGTTGTATTCTGTGGTTGGTGAGCGGTTGGTTGAGGCTTCTGTCAGTTGTATAAAATAAATTGCTAAAGTCTGAGAGACCAATAAGTTTGTGTGGGAAAAAGTGAGACAAACTGGAAACAGAGACCTTTCAAGTATGTTCTGTGCCTTAGCACAGCAACTCAGCACACATAAAAAAGAAATGTTTTTTAGTTTTCAGAAGAGCAAAATGAACACAAACATTCCTGATTCCTGTCTGTGTGCACACACCTGTCCAAATAAAGATGATTCAGATTTAAAAGGTGTCATTTTTACTTTGTGAACATATTCTGTTTCCAGTTCATGTTACACGTTTCAGTAATACTTGGCGAGTAATTTGCGAGTGTTTGCAGTCAGCATCCTCCATGTAAAACATAAGCGACTGCAGCAATTGACCAAAGTGATCACAAGGAGGTCTCCTTGTGACCAGTTTCACCATTCACCAGCCAGCAACTTCCAATAACCAACTGGTCAAAGAATACACATCAGAAAACTAAGGTTGTCCAATCTCTATGCCTGTGGAAAATGCTTGTTGCTATGGTAGCTAGTTTTCAATCACTAAAACACACCTCGCTTTATTATATTGTATTAGATAAGGCCTGAAACTAATGATTAGGACCGTAAACTCATCAGTACATTGTTTGTCAAGGCCATGAGTGAGTTGAAGGGGTTGTAGCGAAGTCATTTTCTTATAGACTTCCTCACTTATTGGCCAGGTGCAGTAGATGCAGAAGCTAACTTCTGCATTAGCATTTGTTCTTGTCAGTATGTAGTGGAACTGTTACTCATCGCAAGCTTTCACAGTGCCATTTTTTAAATAAAACATGTTTGTATTGACAGTATGCCAGGTGTGTGTATTTTTGGGTACAGCTCTGGCTGCTACAGAGGCAACACAGTCCAATAATTCTTGCTTTCCTTGGCTGTTTTATAGCTCCCTATCCCCCCGGGAAACAGGACGCATACTCAACAGGCCGCTACTCCTTCAAGAGCCTAAAGAGGCAGGCAACCATTCACTCACACATTCACACATTTGCAGCCAGTTTAGAGACATCAGATAGTCTAATATGCATGTCACTGGAGTCTGAGAGGAAGCCACATGGAAAGACCCTATCAGAACAGCAGATTAGAGGGTAGAAGCTTCTTGTCACAATGCTAACCAATGCTGGATCTCCATGTCTTAACCTGATATATCGTAGCTATATGAACCAGCGCTAATCAAGCTCTTACGTAAAGGTCAGACACCCAAGAAGGTCCAATTATTATGTAACTGTTCTACAATTAAAGCTGCTTGCCCTTCAGAGACCTTAACAGTGGCTCAACAAAACAATGTGTCTCATAGTCTTTGTTTGGTGTTCCTATCACCATGCATTTTGCATGTGTGCCCAAGGAAGTGTTTGCATTATAAATGTGACATGCTAGCCAACAGTGACGCACGACATAGCATATGGTGCTCCTCCAGTCTTAATAGTGCATTGGACCTCAGACCTCAGTTACAGCATTTCTGCAAATGGCTGGCAGTCATTCCTGTGTCCTACTTCGGTTGGACTCTCGTGTACGTTAGGTCAGTTCAGGTAATGGGCTTTTTTGCGTTTTATCACTTCAGCTTTTCCGGAACGCTCCATGTTGCACCTCGGAGATGGTTTTCAGACTATAGTTTGGAACACAAGTGGGTTAACTCTGTGGAGTTTCAGACAAAATAAATCATTACAACATTTGGATGAAAAATCGCAGACAAACATAAATGCACTCAAATATATGCACACACACGCTTTGAAAACAGTTTAACATGGTCAGTGTTTCTTGCTCCATTAAGAATTCAAGGGCCAGGATGACTCACAAGCGTTTCATCTGTTCTTGGTGTCCACTACAGCAGTGAATCCAGCGGCTTGCAAAATATGACCAACCGCTGAGCTGCTCCCTCATCCGCTCTGTCCTGTTTTTACAAGGGCCCGAAGCTTTCACTGACTCAAGCCCATCCTGTGACGGGTCATAGGTTACTGTAATTTAGCATGTGCGTTCAGATGGTAGTCATTCAATTTTCCTCTTCCTTTCATGTACTTTTCTGTATGTGTGGCACTTGCCGTTACTGCCATTTTCCAAGATAACAACTGTCAAACAAGACTAATTGAATTGGGAGTGGAGGGACGGGGGTGTCCGCATAAGCTGGGGAGAAGGAACGACTGAAATGATTAATGGCGCAGTAATGGAAAAGTACGTTCCTGCAGCGCCAAGAATGTTTAATGAACTGAAGCTGAACAAAAAGGAAAAGTGAAGTGGGAACTTTAGGAAAAATGAAGAAAACAAACAGAGGATGAAAAATGAGTTTTCACAGGACAAAACAAAAAAAAGGGAGATAGTAGCACTGCAGAACATATAAAATGGATTATAACAGTGGGGCGTATGAGTGATGAGATTTTCAAAAGGAATATGTCAACATTTCTGTAAATATCCTTATTTGCTTTCTTGCTTTGCCAAGAGTTAAATGAGAAGCCTGAAACCGCTGTAACATGAGAGACTGTTAGCCTAGCGCAAATACTGGAAGAGAAAAAACAGCTAGCCTGTCACATTTTCCACAATGAGAGCAGGAAGAAGGTGCAGATACAGCCAGACAGGAAGAGACAGTTTAGGTGGTTTATTTAAAAGGTGGAGTAGATGCTCAAAGACAGGTTGGCAGACAGGCAGGCATGCAGGAGACAGAAAATGGAAACAATCATAAATCAGACAACAAAGCAGAGCAGAACTTCTAAGCCAAGTTTGGGGAAAGGTGCATGAGTGAGAACAATGGAAATATCGATGATTCTGGTGGATTGGGAACAGGTGCACCGGCTGTGAAAGTCATGTGACTGAAACCAGAACGAGAGCATGAGGACATCTAAGTGGGTGGATGTGGCTTGACACGAGTTTGAAACACTCCCGATGGGAGATCGGATGAGGTCAAGGAAAGATGTGAAGGACAATTCTAAAGAGCTTAGAAATAAAAGGTGCTCTGACAATCCAAGGCTTCTCAATGGCTTATCATTCACAATCCCTTAGCTCCATCCTCACTTAGAATGACCAACATTTGGATGTAGTGTGCTCCCCCCCCCCAATGTAACCCAGTGATTGAACCTGTAAACTTGTCAGAAACATGTTAACGGAAGGCCATTTTCCATAGATCACCTATGGAGATCTTTTTGCAACCACTAGTATCGCCCTCTAGTGTCCATTAAAAAGAATGCAGGTTTAGGGCACTTCAGTGTTCAATGTCTATGAATCGTCTAAACACGGGCTACAAAAACACATCTTAGATACTTTGCCTCATCTGTTCTTACTGTGTTGCTTCACACAGGCCGTATCAACCTGAATTCCCTTTTTGCTCTGTTCTTTCTCTTTTCATCACTGATAAGACTCCACTAATGTCTTCATCAACTCCCTAAATTCCTCCCCCCCATACATTTGGTGCTCCCTCACATTCTCCATAAAATTAACAACTTCATATCTTCAACCTTTGGACCTGCATTTGCCTACTGGTTCCAAAAATGTAAAACCAGAAGAGATGGACCTATGCTCCCGAATCAAACCTCAGAAATCGCAGGTGTGATAAGCCAGATGTTGCCTACTCATTTCAATGTGTTGACTGGTAAAATCTGTCAAGGTGTCCCTGCTGAGATAATAAATCCATCACTGCACCCCTCCATCCATGGGTGTGAGCAAATATTTCGTTAGAGCAAAGTATGAATAACAAATGACGGCTCTTGTCTTGGAAAATATGCTTTTGCCTACAGTGAATATGGTGTGACACGGTTATTGATTCCCACATGATCCGAAGCTTCAAGGACAGGGAAAAAAATCACAGGCAAGAATCAAAATCGTTGCTGCCTGCATGTTATCATTACGCTGAAATTATGGTCATTATAAGACATATTGAATAATATTGACTCTCTGTTATGTGGTCACGTTGAAGGCTAAACAGATGCGAGCAGGGAGTCTGGAAAATTTGGAAAATAACTCTGCTTACATCAGCAGCACTGGGGAGTGATGTTGGCTATAACAAGCTACTCCCATGCACAGTTTGTTTACAGAGACGACACCCAGATCAGAGTCTCGCCTTCTCATTACATGAACTATGCAGCGGGGGAAAATGTCACGAGTTGTATTCAATCTGCTGAGTGTGACAAGGCAACAAAGCTCAGTGTGACAGAGACTAATAATGCTGAAGTTTCACTGCGTGGGGATATTAATGACATTAGTAGAACTAACAGCTGTGTGCCTGTGTGTGCATATACTGTCTTTGCATGTGGACACAAAATAATGAATTGACTCAGCATTTGAAGAGAATATTTGAGAGTGTGAGTGTTATTTTAGGCAGTCTCAGGGAAAAAAAACTTTCACTGACTGATCTTTTTGAGCTTTAGATAAGAAAAAATAACAATCTGTAATGTGTTTATTAAAGTTTCTGGCAGACGTGAGAAAGAAAAATGAATTCATATTTTCCCGAGACCAGAAATTATTCTTTGAGTCCTCCCAGTGTAGTCGATGTACTCTCAAGGTCGATAAAAAAGCTTCTGGAAAGCCTCAAAGAGGTTTTCTTCTTAACAGTTTGTGCTTAGTTATTCAAAGAAAATACTTTGTAATCCAAAAACATTTGGATATAATGTATCATTCTCTGAATTTGCTATTTATCTTTCAATTTTGGTATTTTTGCATTTTTTCATTGTTTTCAGTTTTATCTGTATTTTCTGTTTTAATTGACCTGCTTTTTACCCACTTTTGGTTGTTCAAATACATCATGAATTCTGTTAACAAGCTTCAAGTGATTGATTTTTCAATTTATGTAATTTTTTAAATCATCATCATGTTTTCTTCACTGAATTTGTCAAATTACTTCTCTTACAGCTTTTCATAGATTTTTTTTAAAAAATTGTACATCCATCCATGTGGTTATCGAGACAACAGTTAAAGCAAAGACCTCCATCACCGCAGCTACTTGGCCTTCTCCCAGTTTGATGTGCCTGAAAGGACTCATCTAGGAGGTGTCCAGGATGTCAGATGACAAAACACCTCAACTCACTCCTTCACTCACTAGAAGAGTAGCAGCTCTACTCAGAGTCCCTCACAAATGACCGAGCCCCTCATCCTATCTTTAAGGGAAAGCCCAGACACGCTTTGGAGAAAACTAATTTCATTCTTTTGTATATGCGATCTTATTGTTTTAGTGGCTACCCACATTACAGGCTTTGTATTTTAATTGTAAGTTATTTTAATTTTCCACTTCTAAAGACTACACTGTAAAGTTTGGCTGTGAACCATTGCTAACAGGCCCAGTGTAGCAAGATTTACTGCTGCAGAAGCCTTGTTGTAGGCACTTAAAAAACAAATGACAATGTAAACAGCCAAATGGACCGAGACGTGTCAGCATCAGTTAATGAAGATCACATGTCTGAGATGGTAATTCATTCTGCAACACAATCTCTCTATGGGGGTTCCTCCCATAGCAGTGGTTCCTCGAGGAGGTGATTAGGATGTGCATGAAACGGGAGTCAGAGGCCAGGCTGGTGGATGAACATGTGGATGAACCCAAGGCCAAAAGCTGCCACCAGCAGACTAACCACATAAACAGCATGTGGTAAACATTGGATCACCTGTTTTTGATATGACTGGCAGCTTATACACAGGCAAAAATTGAATAACAAGGGAATTTTGAAGAACCATAGCTTGCATGCACGGAGACAACCCCATTTAACGAATGCAGGCAGTGGACCGAACCACTGTGAAAGTGCATGAGGGGGAATCACTTTTGCAAATCTGACTATTTCATTGCTTAACACTATACAACGATGCATCATCCCTGAAACTCAGTACTTGGGGATCTTGACCAATATGTCCTCCTGTAATTTCTGGCTGCATGGAAAGCTCATGCCATGGTCAAGGGCACAGCAACTAAATACCAAACCAACACGTAGTCCTCTCTTGCTCCATGCCTCTTTCATTACCCTATTCACTTTAGCTTTTTATTTATCCACTAAAATTGCACATTGTGACTGAAACCATCCATCAAGGAATAAAAAAACAAACCTAATCCAAAGGTCCAGCTCAACAGCTGACTTAATCCACCTGCTATTTAAAATCATTCAGATCTTAAAACCAGATAAACCTTTGACAAGGTGCTGATCCAAAGCCAGCTTAACTGCACAATCATCTCCTGAATCACTCAAATGTGAAAGCTGGTTGATGTCCCAGATATTACAGGAAATTCAGAGAGTATAAGTAGCTAAACATGAACTCCTAACAGGAGTGGGGCTGACTGAGTAGGAATGTGACATTTTTATAAGGAGGCCATCTGTCATTTTTATAGTATCATTAATAAAGTGTCTGGAAGGAGCTTTTAAGAGAGCATCTAGACAGAGACTCATCCTGAGACAGTTCAATATAAAAGCTCCATGGAGCAATTCCATTTTATCAGAGGGCAGTCCCTGGAGCAGCACACAATACTTCATAACACTGTCTCATAATATGCCCCATTTATCATATACTATAAATATGATATAAAGCACAATGTTGCACTGGTCCGAGAACATTAGATAATTGTATAAAAGTTATACTTGACCCACTGCTTTCAAAAGATCAGGTACAAATTTATTAAAGGCATAAATCACTTAAAATGTTCTTTTTACCAGCTATCAGCTTATAAGTGGATTCTTCTCCTTGTCTGTGTGAAGCGAGAGTTGGGTGGAAGCTGGCAACAAGCCCAGCCCAGCCAAGAGACTGGCAGTGGTGGGAAGCAGCCAGCAGAGGAACACCTCACATTTAATAATTATCATATCATCGACTATTTGTGTGGTCCCTGAATAGGAGAAATTAAATTTTGTGGTTTTTAGAGACTGACTTGCTGTAACTAGCCCATTACATGTCTTAACAGCTGGACAGAGATAAACCTAGAGCCTGGTTTGCACAGAGGTTGCTCAGTCTGTACGAAAGCAACCTGAAAAACATATGCAGCTGTGTTGCATTCTGGTACTGATTCATCAACTCAAGCTAATGCTTTTGAGTCCACCCGACACTCCATTTCCCAAAAGCACTCATTGTTACAGGTCACTAAAATACACATCAAATCTGTTTTTGAGGACATCAGGAGAAAGCAGGAAGTCATACACAAATATAGCAGAGAGATTCAGGAATTTTTTCAAAATAAGAGACTGTGTGCAGACTAAAAACTGAACAGGGTCAGCGTGCTTTAAACCTGCATGAAGGTTTAAAGCACAACCAGTTCAGAGATGTGATATCACACCCAGTTTATTACTAGGCTAACGCCATCAATAAAATCACCTGCCTAATGTTATTGTCACACTACAGAAAGCAGTGGATCATAATTAGAGAGACTGTGTGCACTGAACTTGTGATCTCATTGTTATAGTTTGTCTTTTTTTGTCTCTCTGTGGTCTTTTCTTTCCTCCTTCCTCCCTCCTACTGGGCTGTCCCTACCTGAGCCTGGTTCATCTGCAATTGTCTTCCTGTTAAAAAGCAGTTTTTCCTTTCCACTGTCACCATGTGCTTGCTCATGTCATGGGTCATTGGATTGTTGGGGTTTATTGCTAATACTGTAGGGTCTTTACCTTACAATAAAAAGCAACTTTAATGAATTGGTGCTATAAAGAATAAAACTGCTGAACTGAATTGCCTTTGAAATGGTTGGTTTGAAGATGGGGACCAGGTCTGCCACTTCTCACAGTTTCTGTCTTCAAAGAAATTTAGGGTTCTTAAAGACAGAAATAAATTGGCAATAAGATGGTATCAGTCTACCATCAGTCTGCAGCTGAGAGTCAAGTTGGCAGTTTGTTATTTGTGATAATACAGCAATTATTTTTGCTTGTCCTGAAACAGTGAAGTTCCTTCACAAACAGTGACATCGTTGCTGCAGGACAGCGATTTAACTGCAAAATGGCAGAGGCATTTGGTGACCATGCTTTTATAAATAGGAATATAATCAGAATACAAGCAGTGGCAATCAGCTGAGCCCCCTGCAAAGAGACGCACTGCAAATAAGGCGCAGACTGACTCAGATCGACCGCAACGTGTTGAGTGTTGTTTTACAAATTAGATGGCAATTATTCAAAACACCTTCACTAGTCTGTGGTCTTAGAGTGACTGCAGTCAGCCAGTATCTGGTGAATGACTTAACTGGCATTGAGACGGCCAGTCTAAAAACAAATGTAAATTTTTTAAATTTACGTTTAAATAAGCAAAGCACAAATTAACTTCTGTAGTAGCACGCAGAGAGATGTGATAGCAGGGGGTTGACAAACCCACAGGGATGACTTGATGAGCCACAAGTGTGCATACCATGAGCACAACTCACAAACGTAATGACACTAATAAAGGCGGGGAAAAAATAGAAGACCAGGGAGAACACAAAGGACGCAGACGATTGGAAATTTGAATCAGGCTAAATGAGAAAATATCACACACCTGTTAAAAACATAACAATAAAATCTCACTTCAGTTCCATTTTGGCTTCAGGATTTTGGCTTCCTGACATTTTGGATCCCATTCTGGGAGAGCTACCCAATCACAAGCTCCAAAACAGTCCAACTTTTTTGAAAAATGGCCTTTTCTATTGATGGGACAAGCTCTGGAGTGGACCAAGCAGAATATTACAGTTAAAAACATGCAGGGGTTTGACATGAGACTTGGCAGTCCTTAATACATCCCAACATATTTTATCACCCATGTAGTCTCATGTGAAGCATTGTCTCACAGCTACTTGGAAACTTGAAATGTGATGGATGCTACATTTTTTAAAGTTTGTTGTCAGCCTGGATTCGAACCAGTAAGTCTTTTCCAAGTTTCACTGGGAAAAGGATGCTTTTGTCATTATACACTATTCTACAAATGGCTTTAAGGGAAAAGCCCTGCAAAAAATGTGTATCTATATTAAGTTCTGACATGTGTTTGTCAGGGAAGAAGCTTTACTACCTTAACAAAGACCTTTTAGCAAAACGTATCCTCGTTCTTTATTCTTATGCTTAAAAATGTCTCCTACTCCCACAAACCGGTTTTTCCTATACTCTTGGGCATGACTGACCACCATAGCTTTAATTATAAAAGAAAGCAGAGACCTTGGACGAGTTTCAAGTCACAAAGCACATCACTTGAGTTTTTAAGCAAGGATTTCTGTCTAGGGCAGCGTTGTGCTATACTGCACATTATATATCCTCCCTCATTTTCTCCTCTCTCTTTTCTCTTTCTCTATAATCACGGAGTGATGTTTTGACTGGCCAAATCCCCACCATTTCTTCCGAGGTTAGCACACAGTCTATCTTAAAGGCTCGGGCCGATCTTTTTTAAACGAACCTCTAGATCATGTTACCTCCACCCAACAGGCAGCTCCATTGATCTTGTTGGGCTCGTTGTGGCCTCCACCAAGTGCGCACTGTTCGTGCAGATTTTCCTTCTCATGCACTCCCTGTCATGCTGCTCTCTCTTTTAAGTGACATGTTTAAGGTTGGTAATTAAGCCCAGATCAAAGTGCTTCTACTTCTTAGGTGTGTGAAAAGGCAAGGAGTCAAAAGCTAGTAGTTAGTAAACCTAACAGCCAAGGTATTACTAAGAAAAAGGAAAAGAGGTAAGATGCACCAACACTTTATTCTTTGCTGGAAACATGTAATCATTTGAAAGAGGATAAGTTGGAAGTTCGCACATTACTAAAGCCACATCTTATCAAAACAGTACCTAAATAAGACACTGGTGCCCAAACAAACTTTCCCCAGATGAAAAGAAAATGGCCTGGAAAAAAACCCTGTTCTTAAATGAAGTTTTGCACTGTATGTCTTTAAAGCAGGCTTTGGTATTTGTCCATCAGGGTGGTGAACACCCATGGACGTACAGTACAAACAACATTAGAATAGAATAGAATAGAATTCAACTTTATTGTCATTGCACATGCACAGGTACAGGGCAACGAAATGCAGTATTACTCAGTATTTCCAGCAATGCTTGGTATGTGCCTTACATTTCCCTCTTCATGCAACACAGATCTGAGAACATTGTGTTCTTGTATCAGTGTTAATAACTGTGAAGCGATACCAGTCTGCACGTGAGGGGAAGTGCGTCCAAATCCTGGGAGATGATGAGTTCCTCCTCTGGTTCATCATCAGTGTCCCCTCTAACCCAAACATAACATTTACAAAAGGGAAAAAGAAGCACATGGCCCACTATGGACTGATGTAAATATTATTGGGAAAAAGTTTGCCCAAGCAGGGAAGAGATAAGCAATAAAACCGCAATGTATCAGAATGGAAATCGGCACAGAGCAGCTTCGGCATCGCACGGACTGTAATTTATGACTTTCAACTTGGCAAGATTTTGAACTTGGCGTCTGCTTCTGCTGACTGCCTCTTATGAACCCAGAGAGCATCCAGCACACACGGGTACAAACAATCTCGCCCTAATACTCAGGGTAAAATAAACATGGATTAGATTTCTGTTGAGCCAGCAGATTGTTGGAGATAAGAGGAAGAAGACACTGGAAAAAAGGGGTAGAAAAAATACTCATGAACACTTTATTTCTTCTAAATAATATTTATTATATTTGGCTCCATCTCTGATTGAAAAAACAAGATAGGTATGACACCATCAAAGAAGAACACCGTTAAGATGCCTCATGCTTGCCTATGCTTACTGTTTTAGGTTGTATGTTAATATAGTTGAAAGAGTCTTCTAGAGACTGATAAGAAAATGAGCTCAAACACTGCCATGTGTTACACTTAGAGAGCAAAACGGTACTCACATGCACAAATAACACTGGGTGTCTGGTTCTCTTCTGCTTGCTTTCTTTTTTCTTTCTCAGCAGGTGATCCAGGTGATTGATATATGCATTTTTTTTCTCTGCCCGTTCTGTTGGTTTTTGTCTTTTGCCCTTCTCCCCCGTCCCTCTTCTCAGCTGTTTCTCTTTCCCTCTTTCTTTCTCCCCTTCTTTCCCCCAGTCAAGTCTGTCCCGTATTCAGTAAGTGAAAATAAAATAAACAATAAAAGGTGAATCAAATGGACCATTACGGCAAGGCTGGGATGGTCAGTTTGGTAAAGTAAATCCGTTGGGCATCTTTCTTTGCCTTTAGACAACAATTCTGATGACAAAAGAGCCAAACGGGACAGGCCCAGAAAAAAAAAAAAAACCCAAAAAAAACAACAAAAAACACTGGGTGTCTGGGTGTTATCAGATATAATTCTCAAGCATCCTTGTAGCAAAGCCTGGGTACTAATGCAATCCTAAAGGACTCAATAAAAATATATGCACTTTACTCAAGCCCTTTCTTAAGTAGGCTAAAGGTGCAACATGAAGTTTGATGACTGCACCCATAAAACTCAAAAACCATAATTGATTTAAAGTTGGCAGATCTCCCCCTGTAGGCAGTGCCTATGATGTGTCAGGTAATTTTATATCGCTCCCTGGAAGTCTCATCCTAACCACCTGTAATGCATGAACTTCTTTTCAAGGAAGAGAACAAAGCCACAGAAACCAAACCTGGTTAGTGTCATGGTTGTTCTCCAACAACTATGTTGGTGTGGCTGTAAAACTTGTCTGCAGGGAAATTCACAGATTGACAGGCGTACATCAACAGAACAGGACTTCACAGCATGACCTAAAAATAGAGTGGCAATCAGTTGATGAAGGTTTTGTTTTAGGAATATCACTGGCACAGGCCACAAAAGTTGCTGCAGATGACAACTTTGGTGATCCCTTCACTTTGCATCTAGTGCTTAAAACAGGTTGGATTTCAATTGAAAAAAAATTATTTACATAAATTATTCAGATTTCTTTGTTCCTCAAAGGAGTATCCAGTCTTTAAGTCTGACATCATTAGACGTTTCCGGGTCCAAACTCTGCTTCAGGTCCCAAAGTCAAACAAACACTGTGGCACCACTGAGAGTTACAAACTGTCTAAATTATTTCATCTTTAATAAAATTATCAGTGTAGCTGCTCTACCAGGTGTAACAATTAAGTTTAACATCCAGGCATCCATGAAAACAGAATTTATGAAGTTTAACAGAGTTTGACCTTAGCATTGAGTTAGCTTGCTAGTTTCCATATAAAGATGATGCACCATGTTCTGATTGAGAGATTTCTGAAAAATTAAAACGTACTGCTCTGCTATCATAAATGAAGGCTGAAAACTATAGAGTAGTGATGTTTGTGGGATTACTGAATTTGGGCTACCTGGTATAATGATGTGCTACATGGTGACTAGCTACATGGCTATGGTTAGCATAATATAAACACAGTGAAGCTGGAGGATGAACGCTAACTTTTTTCCACTCGATAAATGCAATCGCATGGCAGGATGCTATAAATGGACCGATCTTCAGTCAGGAGAACAACTGAGATAATCCATCCACAATATGAGGTTAGTCACTAATATACTGCTGCATGGGCTGGGCTGAAGTTACATCGTAAGGTTTTAAAAACTGAACGTCACTGACTTTTTTTAGGGGCTTGTTCAGATTAAACAGAACAGTGTGTTTCCCAACCTTTTGGAGCCAGGGCACATATTTGACATTTAAAAAAATCACACGGCACACCACCAAACAGAAATGTCACAAAAAGTATAGTGATAATTTTTCCCCACCCACCAGGTATAGTGGAATTGGCTCAGTTTTTCCCCAGTATACCCTTTTTGCTTTCTTCTGACCACTACTCATGCAAGGGCCTTCATCTGGGTCGGAATTTTCTCCAGCACCCAGGTCAGATTGACTACTTTTTCTTTTCACATATGCTGCTTCATCTCACAGCATGACTGTTATGTAATTTCTTCTTCGTTGTCTTCTGTTTTACTGTCAGTTGGTGACCCATTTAATCAGAGCAGGTAGTTAAGCTGCCCTCTAGTGGAAGAAAATGCAATTGTTCCGCCCGTTACTCACACTGGTCGCTTAGAGTATTAATCAGGTGGAACCAGATAATCTTCCACGGCACACCTGATCATTTCTCACAGTGGTTGGGAAACACTGAAATAGAACAAGATACAAAGCATTAAAAAATGTTAAAAACACAACAGCCTTAATAAACACAGAGTAGTTTGGACCCTGAAGCAGGTTTCATACGTCATCACTTAACAACAGGATCGCTCACCTTAGTGATTCCCTCAGTTTTACACACCACCACCAATCTACGTGGATAACCTGGTGCATTGGTGCTCATATTAATCTGTAAATTGTCATGATGCATCTGACTTTTGGTCTAGCCTCATTATAAATTCAAAGTTCCAAATAATTTTTCATTGTATTATTTGTAATTCCATCATTTGTCTTCGCAACAAGCATTGGAGCATCACACACTCATTACTATGGTTGAGCGAGCCAAGATGAGAGCAATGCATTATTTAGAGGCAATGTGGTGGATTTGAATGACAGGCAATCAAATCAGGGCCTCTCGTTACCTTTAACGTAACAGAAAAGTTAGTCTTACTGCACCTACCTGTAATCATGATCCTTCTACTTGTAAAACTCTGTCAGTGACCCCAATTGTGTGGTTTGAGTATTTTTCTAAACATTACTTCACAGAAAAAATGTGACCTTTTAATACAGACAGAAGAACTTTTGCCTCTGGGAAAAAAAAGAAGCAATTTCCGGTTGAATCACATCTTATAAAAAGTCCCCTTTGGTTTAATCACTTCACAGCTGGCTGAAATGGCTTTAGTGCCAGTTTTCCTTCCTGCAAAGATGCCCTGTCTTCTCTTATTTCGAGATGTGTCAAGTCTAAAAAGTCCAAGAGCAGCTGATGAACTTCTTTTCTGGTCTTTTTATAGCATTAGAAACCAAACTCAGAGAAAATAAAAAAGAAACTATACACTCAGGAAGAAAGGGGCTTATATACATTACTATACTTGCACTGAACCATCAAAGTCTGTATCTCTTTCACTGAGTGTGTCTCATATCAGAAGCCTATAATTTCATTTGGACAATAAAGTATTGCTTTCTTTGCCTTTGATCATCCATATTTTATCTGCTTTGATCATTTTGCCAGTGTTGGATGACAGCATGCGATAAAATAGAGGAATACTTGACAAGAAACAGATTAAAAAAGAGGGAGATTGATGAGCTTTTGTTGAGATTTGGATACAGTCCTTTTCACGTGACTCTGACCAGGCCTGTGAAAAATAAGTACACCCTTACTGCTGCAATAGTAATTAAGAAGCGGCAGCCAGGTGCTACTAAGCAAAGACACTCAATTAATTGATCACCAGCAAGTGTGAGCACCTCTGCAAAAACAGAGGTTTTGTCAGTTTGTTGGTCTGGAGCATTCAGGTGTGTGTTAACACAATGCAACAGTTTTTCCAGGAATAGACAACCCATCCATCCGCTTCCACTTATCAGGGTCACGGGGGGCGCTGGAGCCTATCCCAGCTGTCATAGGGCGAGAGGCGGGGTACACCCTGGACAGGTCGCCAGTCTATCGCAGGGCCAACACACAGGGACAGACAACCATTCGCACTCACATTCATTCGCACATTCACACCTAGTGGCAATTTGGATTATCCAATTAACCTATCCCCACAAGCTGCATGTCTTTGGACGGTGGGAGGAAGCCGGAGTACCCGGAGAGAACCCACGCAAACACGGGGAGAACATGCAAACTCCACACAGAAAGACCCCGGCCTGATGGTGGAATTGAACTCAGGACCTTCTTGCTGTGCAGCAACAGTGCTAACCACCGTGCCACCGTGCTGCCCAATAGGGCATAGACAACCCAGCAAATTCAAATAGCTGAAAGTCAGAAAAAAGAGGCTAAGGTAATCAATAATAATAATTTGGTGAATATGAACAAATCACAAGACTTCTGCAATGTCCTTCGGACACATTTGAAGGTGTTTGGCCACAATTCACAGTGCCACAAATGCCACAAAAAACCCAAACAGATACCAGCTAATAGCGTGGTGGTGGAGAGGTCATGACTTTGGCTTGTTTTGCAGCCACAGGACCTGGGCACCTTGCAGTCCCTGATTTGACCATGAGCTTCTCTGAACAGCAAAGTTTTCTAGAGAGCTCATCTGTCCAACTGCTTAAGCTTGAATCAGCCTGGGTCATACAACAGGACAATGCTCGAAAGGACAAAAAGAATCAAAGTATTGCGAAGGCCCAGTTAAAGTTCAGACCTCAACCTGACTGAAATGCTGTGGTTGGAGCTTCAGAGAGGTTTGCGCAAACGAGTGCCCACAAATCATAATGAACTGAAACAACGCTGTGAAAGAGAGTGGGCCAAAATTTCCACCCAATTTTGTGAGAGATGGATAAAATCACACAGAAAACTGATGACTGTATGTGTGTTTTCAAATAACAGCACCCTTAAAAGATGATGAATGTTAGAGCTTAACTTTCATATTATTAGAACGGTACATGAGGCACTCCAAATAGCAAAATTAATCAATAACCTGATGAAGTAAGAGGCCTCATTGCTCAGCCTGTGTCTGTTCTTAGGTGTTACTGGCAGTGACTAAGCCTGCCAAGCTCCGGACACTGATCTGAAGATCAAAAGAAGACATTTCCTGATATTTAATTTGTCCACAGCTTTGATGTGTCATGGCTTTACCCCTTATGAATAATCCATTTATGGCTGATTGAAGACTGCCAAGGTTGTACAGCTATCATAACAAAGCAGCAGGTTATCATCGACGAGGTCTGTGAGACCAGCTTCTCTGCAGCCAAGAGAGGGCAAGAGAGTGTGAACAATGTGATCATCACAACTGGTAACCGGCGTTGTGGCGCCCAAACATGTGACCACAGCAGGAGGTGCACGTCTGTTTTCTTAAGCCTGTGCTGCTCAGACAACTGCATTGCAACCCGACGCTGTCTCACTGTTTGTCACATCACAGCAGCACCCACTACTTCTCCTTGAAAAGCTGTAGATTGCCAACACAAGCAGAGGTGTATAGTCCAAAATCCATTAATTCTGGCTGACGGTTCCCTGGCTGCGCAAAGACTGAACAGCCAATTTTGATTATGACCAAAAAGTAATGTTCAGTCTGATGTTCAACTGTTTTTTTTTTTTTAGGTTAAATATACTATAAATAAGTCAATATATAGCATTTTTATTCTTTTTCCCCCTTTTAATGTAATAATCAACAGACTTCTGTCATGAGGCAATTTTCTATTGCCAAAGCAAACAGGAGAAAAAAAGATGAGAAGAAGCCTACATAATGCCTTAAAAGCCATTTCTGACCAAAATGTTGCATTTATAATCAATAGCAGAGGCCGTGCTGTTTATTTCCACTCATCACTCATCAAGTTTTTATTTTAAGCTGGAGTGAATCAACAAGTATTAGCATTGTAAATAAACTGTTTAAACCGGTGTGGAAAGCTTGGAAAAGCTAAATTATTCCACTGATTAAACTATTTATGATTCTCCTTAACAGCTACTTTGGAAATTCAGCACTTTTATCTCTGTCATAGACTGTATATAAAATATAGACATGGAGCCCCAGTTTGATAGCCAAAGTCTGATAGAAGAAAAGCACAAATGAAATTTTAGTTCGAGTAGACCTGAGTTTATGGTCTCAGCCTTGATTTTCATGTCTTTTTAACAAAGCATGATATTCAGTTGTTATTTATGGTCCCATTTAGATATCATGGATGATAAAGCAGGGTATTATGGGCAGAAATTTCACACCCACATTAGAAATTAAGGTTGACATCCACTCTTAGTTTCAGTCTTTTGGTAGAATTCGGCATTCCCCTGACCGTAGTCTGGTCGTGAAACATACTAAATTGACAATCTAAACAATATATGCTATGAAAGGATCATTGTGCACAACCTGTCCTATTGCATGAGCTTTGGGATGATTGAACTCTCAACTTTAGCTGAAAAATATAAGAACAACTTAACCTCCATTGTTTCTGATAGCCAGGGGCGTGACTGAAAAGACATCAAGTTGTATATCTTGTTGCATATCTTGAACTGTGAGCTGTTTGTTTGATTTATATCATCATTAAAAAATTTCCCGATGACTTTATCGGCTCAGTCATTAGTATCCCGGCTTCTTGACTGCAGCACGATGCTCATGTCGCAAATCACAGTCCTCATTAGTTTCCTAAAGCAGAGTGTGTGTTACCAGGTTAGTTCAAAGTTGCTAGCATGTGTGTGCGGTGTCTTTTGGTTTTATAATCCAATCCTGTCTGCTGTCAAAAAGCTAAGATAGAGAGGGTCAAAACTTTTCCAAAAATCTTGCAAAAAGAAAGTTATTGTGGCAAGCTGAGGAATCTCAACAACTGAGAACCCACAGAGGTTGAGCCTGTTATTTCACCCCAAGCAGGAAGGGGGCGCTCTTTATTGAACAGGCCACACAGCAACCCCACACATGAACTCACTCACGGTGCAACATCTTCCTCCATCAAAACAACAACTATCAGTGAATTTACACCAGAATATCAACAGGATTGGTTGTAAGAGTAACGTAACAAAAACAAATGCAAATACACAGTTTTACGTCTTAACTGATAACACATGCTTCCGAGGCATGATGGGAGACAACTAGCTGCTACCAATCCACCACATTATGTTGTACCACTGTCTTTGCTTTATGAGATTTTCTCCTAGATTTCAGTCTTAGGACAGTTTAAGTATCTTTGTCATAATGTATCTAATCCGACCTTCTGAAGTTAAAAAGCTTCACAACGTGTTCGCGATGTAGCATAGTTTACCGCAGCAACTGACCTGTTTCAAACTGCGCTTTGTGATAAAGGGAAAACCTGGGTAGAGATGGCTGGATAACTCACGGTGATCTTCTCAGGCAATGTGAGCGTGGATTGTTAACAGCCCCATCCGACAAGTTTTGAAATATAAAGCAAGAAGGAAGATCCTAAATCACCTAAAAATGTAAACAATAAGCTAACAAGTGGACAGCCTATTGACTGTGATTAGAACAGAGCTGTGCAGAACGATAGCTGACATCCATCCAAAGGTAATGTGGTTGAGACATTTCTCTTAAATCCAGAAACATATTCAGTACACACATCTCAGCAGATTTTCTGAAACAGAGGAGGCAGATTGAGCAGCTGCTTCCAATTTTTCTATGAATGAAGTCTGGAAAAACACAACTGATCAATAGGCTGTAATACGAGGAACACACCCTTACTGTAGACAGTCTATACACTCTGTCAACATCTGCCAAGGGTGTGGTTTCCAGTCTTTACAGCCCCAACCTCTTTATATTCATTTTCTCTGTCAATTGCATTCACAAAAACTTAAATAAAAGTTTATTAAAGACATTAAAGATGTCAAACGGCATTACACAAGTTAATGATAATCATCGCCTCCTTGCTTGAAATTCATAGTTTACCTTAAAGGTTTAAAGACTTGGAATGGCCATAATGTTCCTGCCAACCAGGTCCACCCACAGCACAAGAAACATTCTCTTTACTTTAGCATTATAGATTTAATAGATTTTCTACGCAAAATAATAGGAACTGCTACTCACCCCATTTACACTCCAGTGTTTTTTAATAGCACATGTCTAATTATAAATAGAAAAATGGGGTCTTTTCACTCCCCATTCTCATGTTGCCGCAGCCCAAAGAGACCGAACTACCGTGCAAGGTTCAGGTCATAGGACAGCTGCAGTGATGACAAAGAAAGGTCTCACGGCTAAGATGCTCTCAGAGGGTTACTAAAAACACATTTGTTAAGTACCTCAGGGCCAAAAAAAAGAAAGAAATCTCCATACAATACTTTGCTAATTCCCGCTTGATTCATGTTTTACAGTTTGGAAAGATAATGAGTCCAAACAGACCAGATTTATGACCAGAGGAAATGGTTTTGAACAGTTCGCAATCAGGTTTTGGACTTCATTAAGAGTGTGAATCCAGAATAGCATGATGAGAGGCTTTCGTATGTGGCTTGATAATGATGCTTGGACAACTGTGGTGCTGAAGAATCTAAGGGTGGCAGGTTGTGGGCTCATACGCTGACTAAACATAAAACTTCCAGGTTTGGTTCAAGTACATGAAGCAGAGCAAAGCACAAAGGGGCTGACTTAATGGAATTTAACTTAGAGGGATGAGACCTGCAGCAACGAGTGCTTGACAAATGAAGAGGGGCTTTTTCCCCCAGATATGATACTGTGACTGTAAATACACAGGACCACATTCGGCAATGGCAGAAAAAAATAAAAAATATTTTACAGTTCAGTCCAATGATATTTCAGTTTTATTTGACATATTCACATCAACAATTTAGAGCATTTAACCATAAAAAGTGTCAAAATCATGTCTGAGATCAGTTTCCAGTCTCTCACATAATCAACAGGACATTGACTCATCAAAAACACGGGCAACATCTGCTTTGGAGATAAAATTTGAAACTTTGCTTATGGACTTATGTGCTGAATCCAAATGACACATGCTTCACTGTGTTTAAAAAAAATCAAATCTGGACTCATCGCTCCATCAGACCTGCTGCCACTGATTTTAGTCCTTCATTGTGAGAATCATTAGTTTAGAGATCAGTGCTTTCCTTTATGTTTACCATTTGATGCCATTTTAGGAATAATAAATTGCAACTGACTGACTCTGTACTAGAAACTGGTGTCGTTCTGCGATGTTTGTTCTCAGCAGTGTTATAGGTCACAATTTCCACTAACAAGCTCAGCTTTGTGCTGACTCATACAAATGAATCACCCACCTGTTAGCCTCTTTCCTACCACCTCTCCACTGTGTGCTTTCCAGACAACTATCACACCAGTCCTAAAATTTCAAGGATGGCAAATGGTTAAAATGTTGAGTGGTGCTTGTGCTGGTTATTGTGTTTACTGTGGTGAAAATAAGACATTGGCTTTTAAAAAAAGTTCTAAGTTATTTATACAAACGAAATAATAAATAACGAAATAATAAATAACGAAACGAAATAAACGACTTTCAACAAACCAGGAGAAATGTTTGATAGACGCTATCATCTTTTAGGGGACTGTCATCTGACACAGCCCAAGGTGCCACTAGGCTGGGTTTTGGTAGTCTTGGCAGCCCACTAGCCCAACAACAAGCCTCGGTCACTCTGAGCTCAACAGAAAAACAGTAAAAGAAGCTTTAAATGTGCTGCATGTGTGGGAAAAATTGTACACTCGTAAGTCCAGGAAGAAATATCCAGTCTTTTCAAAACGGTGGGGATAAATTCATCAGTGCGTCAAAGGAAATGGAGGAGAAACTTGTTGTGGATGGATGAAGCTTGTTTTCTAAGACGTGGGGTCAAAGTTTCTGACTTACACTCAACAAAAATATAAACGCAACACCTTTGTTACTGCTCCCATTCCCATGGGATGGACGTAGAGACCTAAAATTCATTCCAGATACACAATATAGCCATCCCTCCCAAACAGTGGTCACAAATCAGTCCAAATGTGTGGTAGTGGGCACATCTGCTATATTGAGATAATCCATCCCACCTCACAGGTGTGCCACATCAGGATGCTGATCTGACATCATGAGTAGTGCACAGGTGTACCTCAGACTGCCCACAACAAAAGGCCACCCTGGAATGTGCAGTTTTTTGCGCTATTGGGGGTCTGGGGACCCAGAACCGGTCAGTATCTGGTGTGACCACCATTTGCCTCATGCAGTGCAACACATCGTCGCATGGAGTCTATCAGATTGTCAATTGTGGCCTGTGGAATGTTGGTCCACTCCACTTCAATGGCTGTGCGAGGTTGTTGGATATTCGTGGGAACTGGTACACGCTGTCGTATACGCCGGTCAAGCACATCCCGAACATGCTCAATGGGTGACATGTCCGGTGAGTATGCTGGCCATGCAAGAACTGGGACATTCTCAGCTGCCATCTGCCCTGAACAATGTGAACCATGATTCATCCGTGAAGCGCACACCTCTCCAACGTGCCAGACGCCATCGAATGTGAGCATTTGCCCACACAAGTCTGTTACGGCGACGAGCTGGAGTCAGGTCAAGACCCCGATGAGGACGACGGGCATGCAGTTGAGCGTCCCTGAGACGGTTTCTGACAGTTTGTGCAGAAATTGTTTGGTTGTGCAAACCAATTGTTCCAGCAGCTGTCTGGGTGGCTGGTCTCAGACGATCTTGGAGGTGAACCTGCTGGATGTGGAGGTCCTGGGCTGGTGTGGTTACACGAGGTCTGCGGTTGTGAGGCCGGTTGGATGTGCTGCCATATTTTCTGAAACGCCTGTGGAGACGGCTTATGGTTGAGAAATGAACATTCAATGCACGGGCGACAGATCTGGTTGACATTCCTGCTGTCAGCATGCCAATTGCACGCTCCCTCATTGCTTGTGGCATCTGTGGCATTTTGCTGTGAGACAAAACTGCACATTCCAGGGTGGCCTTTTGTTGTGGGCAGTCTGAGGTACACCTGTGCACTACTCATGATGTCAGATCAGCATCCTGATGTGGCACACCTGTGAGGTGGGATGGATTATCTCAATATAGCAGATGTGCCCACTACCACACATTTGGACTAATTTGTGACCACTGTTTGGGAGGGATGGTTATATTGTGTATCTGGAATGAATTTTAGGTCTCTACGTCCATCCCATGGGGAATGGGAGCAGTAACAAAGGTGTTGCGTTTATATTTTTGTTGAGTGTAAATAAAGGATCATGTTTTTCTAACCCTACTAACTAAAATTAATAAACCTAAAACCTCTGAAAAATAAGTTGCCAAACAAGTTATGAACCACATGAGCCCCTATGGTTGTAAATATGAATTACTGGCAATCAATTCAGTGTGTAGCTAAGGTCCGAGGACATGCTGTCAAACTCTAAATGGTTAAAAAGAAAAACAAGTAAAGCCTTTCTTAATCCAGTCACCTCTGCCTTCAAATAAATGTGGACTGAAAGACTTCCAAAAGTCAGTTTTCACAAAATCTTCCCAGCTGCAACTCCTTCGTGCCCTAACGTTAGACCTTTAACATTTGTCTAAAGAACTGTGAATAAATATGAAATATCCTGACAAAGTAGTTTAAAACCTTACACATTAACACAACTTTTCCATGGAGACGAAAGCGAGGTGTGTTCTGTTCTGTCTAAATCCGACAGCTGCACTTGGATACTGAGGGAAGTATTAGGAAACTATTAATTGGACATGAGTAGGAGCAAGAACTGTAGGCCAGGAATGGCTCTCAGTGTGACCTTTCACAAAATTACATTTATACACTCAGGGATTGGTTTTCTGCACTTCACTGGACTTTTTCTTGTGAAATATGGGCAGTCAGAGCGAACCCAGCCTTGTGACAGGTATACACAATAACACTGAGTCACTGTGAGGAACAAGCAGATTTTTAGAAGTACTTCCCTTTGTACTTCCCCTGTATTTATAACAACTTCCAAGCACCACATTCCTCACTTCAAGTACACAAAGTGATGTCCTGACAGACACAGAATCATTCGCCAGAACCTTTGTGAAACCCAGTTAAGTGAGTTAAGTAAGACATTTAACATATTAGCCCAATATGTGCCTCATAGATAAAACCTAATAGACTCTTAGTTGAGACAATGAATTAATTAACAAAATCTGCGTGCGTTTGGTATCCTTTAATTTGGATTTTTCAACCTGCATGTTTTGTTTTGCAGTGTCATTTAATCCAAACAAAGTGAAAAATGTAACAAAGCCACATTTTTATAGGGAATAATTGTCTGGTTCCTTCTGGTTAATGTTGTCTCATTGCCTGTTTACCAGCATGCAACTTGGGCTCTTGGTGTTTTTACCCCCTAGATATAAAACAGGATGACTCAGATATCTACCACAGCCTGCTTTTAATGCCCATTCCTCAGCTATATGATATCATTTATGAGATCTGATCAAGTACAATTGGTTAAATGTAGCTTTTGACTGAATTTACTGAAGGAGGGTGTGGGTGGACATCTTTGCCCTGGGCCCCTGTAGACTCTAGGATCACCTCTGCTGCTGCTGAAGGGGGTTTCCAAAACAGTGAGGAAAGAAACCCCAAAAGAATCAAAATTTTTATTAGTTTAAATCATATGTGAGATTTCTTCTATAATACATTTATCAATTTTTCGAGTAAAGTAAAATGATTAGTGAAATTTTAAATGTGACAAACATGCAATATGCTTGTCTCCAACTCATGCTGGAGTCCATTTTACTCTGCTGGCGTGTAGTTTATTATGGTGATGGAATACACTTTATATTATTCTTGTCTAACATGTAATCTGTAATTTTTATGAGGAGGACTTGAAACCATGTTAAGGAACAATGTGTGTTCCTCGAAATGGAATTTACTGGGTAAGAAAGCCACAGGGGGCCCTCCTACAAACTTGACTATTTGTTCTGGTCGTTGTGGGGAGATCTGTAACAGTTGGAAGAATTGTAGAGCCCACCTATGGACTGACAGCCCGAGACCAACCGGGCCTTTTAAGGGCTGCTGGGGATCCTTGGCCGTGTTCATATCAAGCACACATGGCCAGGGCAGATACACAACTGCTACACACACTGCATGTCACTATAACAATGCTGTGCCTAGAACATGAGATCACATGTTTAATGTTAGCTGAGCTAAGTCCCATTCCCTCCCTGCTGCAGCCTTTGAGAAGCCTGTCCCAGAAGAATTCTTGCAAAATAATATTAATGATGATGATGATGCAGATGATATTAACAGGAGGCAAGGGGAGGGTGATGGGGGGGGGGGAGTTGGCAGGTTTAATCACTTCCTTCCATCCCGAGTCTTGCCTGTGTGTGAATATTGGAGGTGGGGTGCGTGGGAGTCCGGTGTGATTGTCACCTTTTCCCTTTGACTACGGTCCATCTCTAACCGCACAGCTGGACGCACACAGGCCTTCCCATCAGCCAGCAGCTGGGCTTGTCAGCCAATCAGGCACCTGCGTGATTACCAACAGCTGAAAAAGTAAAACAGACTGCTGAGAGGACGGGGTCGAGGGAGGCTCTGTGGTGTGTGGTGGTGATGGTGAGGGAAAGGGGCAGAAAGAGGCAGCTAAAGAAAGAAGGAAGGAAAAAGAGGGAGCATAAACTGAAGGCTTGCTAAGAGAACAAAAAAGAAAGACAAATGAGCAAAACAGTGACATCTAACAAAGTAGGGCATTGTGGTGTTTTTTAAATATGTTTCTTTATGTTTTCACAAAAATCACATTGTGCTCTCACAGATGTCCTTTATTGCTATGTTGTGGGATAATTATGTGAGGTCACACATTTGAAGGGTGAGGACCCCTCAATATGAAACACATGCATTGGCCTTTTGGGTGTAATAAGTATTTGCTTGAGTTAATAAATTGGTGACAACAACTTGGGCTATGTTCATGGATGCTCAGACATTCTGTCCCTTTTTGAAACCATCATAGTTTCATCTCACTATGCATGAGTCATGCATGCCTTTTACAAGCATGGATGGCACAGGGGTGAACTTCATTTCAAAGGCTATAACCGTGTTCGCCTGTCGCTGCCTGGATGAACTGGAAATAAAAAAACAGCCTGAACTCTGAGTACCCTGAAGAAGCTGATTGCTTTTGCCATCCTCCTGGCTCAGAATGGTCTGAGGCTCAGCGTTTCCCCCCTGATCTCTTGCAAACTTTTGTTTCCTTAAAGTGCATAATAAACATAACATGTCTGCTTCGCTTTCAAGGTCTTAGCCATAACATAGTGAGTGTTTTAACGACACTTCTTTCAATTGTCAGATAAAGGCAGCACTTTCACCTCGCAGCGGCTTTCTGAACTGTCTTGGTTTGATTGTGCTTCCTCTGCTTCAGCTCTGAAATCCTCTGCGGTTATGAGAACATTCATCACTCTCACTCAAACAGCTTTAAAGCTTTCCAAGGGGAAGGAAGGGGAACCTAGAGTCAAGCCAAGTGAATAATGGGGAGTTTCTTTTCTTTTTAATAATCAATACTATATTTTAGCAAATTTCCATGTCCTGCTTTCTGTAACCTAAAAGACAGTTTTGTTTTTTTGATGCTTATTTATTTTTGTTTTTAAGGCTAATTAACTCATAGTACTGTCCAGGCATTTTTGCTTTTTCTGAGCCGTAAGTGACCTTATTTGCAAAGTTATTTGCTGTGCGGTGAATTTGTTGGTCCTTGAAAAGCTGAACTTCTCTCAACTCTAATAGTGAAAGCGACGCAAATCCTTGGATCAGTTTAGCATCACATGACGTCACTTTGTTCCAAGTGAATGAGACATATGTGTGACCCTTCCTTACTGAGCTATGGTTATTTTGATATGCACAGAGCCCATCTCCTTCAGTAGATTTGGCCTGATTACATTCCTGGGGAGGTATCACAGAATAAGTGAAAGAAAAGTTCTCTAATCTTTAATTGCCCGGATGGTTATAAAGAAATTAAGTAGAAGGGTTATTTATTTTTATTTTTGTTAAAAAGGCGTCTTAGCACAATCTGAAAAGCTATTTTGACCTTTTGAACTTCAGCTGTTAAGATGCCTCCCAACACTGAGAGCGCTCCTGAACAGCTTTCCACCCTAAATCAACTGGACAGCATCTCTGACTTACATGCAGACATACTTCAGGTGTTTCGAACAATGACGGCAAAGGCTCCAAAGTAACGCAGACGATGAAATACTGACGCTTCCTGTCATCGTTTCCTTTAAGTCAAGGCGCTTGAAGGGTTAAACCTTTCAAGCCTAGAAAAATCCAGTATAGGGGTGAGATGAAAGCTGCGGAGAGGAAGAAGACACAGTGGCAGGACAGCAGCCGTTTTTCCTGTATGCATGTAGTCTGGATGTAAACACAGCTGCTGGTTAGGAACTCATGCATGGCCCGTATACTATCTAGGTGTAAGAAATGAACTTTGCCCCGGCAATGAGCCCACTCCTGCTGCAAAAATGAATTCCAAGTCATGCCAAGGGGACGGGCTTTGCGTATGAGGCAATCACTTATGTCTGCTTTGCCTTTGTTTTTCCCCAACCCACGCCTTGGCTCACATGTATTATTCTTATATATTCTTTCAATCCCCACAGCACGCCACCCAGATCAGACCATCTGGCCTTTAAGCATAGAATGAACAAAGCAAGACCATTAGTGAAGGAGAGAAAACAAGGGGGGCGAGTAGGGCTTTGCAATTTTAAAGACAGTCCTAATGCCACTCTGTGTTTTTACTGTGGAGTGTACCACGGGTGAATGCTTTAAATCAGGTAACTTTTCAGCAGCATTAAGGGATGACATCATTGCTTTTGAAAAGAATGACTCACTGGCTAAGAGTTCACCACCATTACCCCCCCTCAGTATCCCAACCCTCCAAGCAGAAGCATGGCATAACACGTGCGTTTTTCTGCTTACTGTAGACGGTGTGTGAAGTAGACATGCAAGTAATGGCGATAAAGCGGAGAATGACTCAGAAGAAAAAGGCACAAAAGCAGGGGCAGGAAACAACAATAAAGACAAGAGAGATAAGGAGGAGGTAGTTAGAGGAAGGAAGGGTGGAAAATGGCTCAGAAAGATGTAATAATAAAAAATATAAGAGGGCAAAAGCTAAGAGGAAAGATGAAAGAGTGGTCAGTAGGTTTTCCCACGACGCTTCGACTCTTAAAACCTGAGAAAGAAAACTGTGTGAAGCTGGAGGAACATGAGGGCAGCTCTCAGCAAGATCCGGTATATCAAAACAGCAAGGACGGCATAACATCCAAAACAAATCCAGCACACAATCCTGCTGCAACATTTAAAGCAAAAGAGAGCCGGATCAAGAGAATGGATGGTTACCACAGATTGGTAATCCCTCAGAAGTTTCATAAATGTTTTGGTTTTCGGTTTATTGTGTCTTTTTGGCTGCCGCTCCGTTTGCTTCGTATTGTTTTGTGAAGGAAGATGCTGAGCAAAGACCAACACTAATCCGAAAACACAAGATGTTTCACGGGAAATTAAATAATGTGGCCACTCCGTGCTCACCTTCCCAGAAATCCGGGTTTATCTTGTGTTGAATTCACAAGAGCATAACAGTGCTGGTAGAAACCTGTGCTTGATGTGAATAAATAAATAGCTGATTAGTTTAGCTCAGCCAGTAACGGAAAATCCCCGATCCCCAAAAGACTGCAGTGTACAAGGGGAGTCTAACATTGCTTATGATTGATTATGGAAAAATAATAATAGCCAAAAAAATTTTTATGGATACTGATGGAAAAGCAACGTGTTGCAGAGTAGAAATTCATTCAGGGCCGCAAGTTTGACCTAGAGTTAACCTCTTAACTCCGAAGGCCTCCCACTAGATGAACAACACTAATTTAGAGCTACGATTACTCATGGTTAAGAGAGATGCTAAGACATAATTGACTGTGGTGAAACACAATATGAATAGATTGTTTTATTATAGCAGCTGGCAGAAAGTAAGGGCAATAAGGGTTGAATGACTAAGCCTCTTGAGCTGAGATTAGGCCTCCATCTCCTCATCCTTGTCATGGATGTAAATTACTCTGCTCCCACATTAAGGGAGGCTTGTGTAATTGCTCATCTTATTCAGCGGGTGAGGTGGGATAAAATGTTCATGTTGGCCAAAAGTTAAAGAAGTGAGCATGTGTTCCTGAGAGCAGGCAGCATGTGGTTTGTGGTAACTCTGATGGGGAACATTATCTGTTTGTGCCAGCTCCACATTTCTCAACATAAAGTTTGGGTTTCGAGTTACCAGACAAGGTGAGAAGGGTTTTTGTAATTCAATGCCCCTGGACTCGGTCCACATATTTGAAGTAACCTACACTGCTCACGTTTAATCCTTCTCAGTTAAGATTGTAATAAACGGCCTTGGCTTGCATCACTTTAGTCAATCAAGTTTATTGCCACAAAGGTTCATGATGAGGATAGCAAAAACGTAATAATATGGTCTGCAGCAAATGATTTAGAAACATAGTGCGGCCAAAGATCTTATGCTTTAACTCATCCGATTTCTGTCAAATGTAACAGATATTCAGTCAAATCACTCATCATTCATATCGCCTGGAATCTGTTCACTATTATCCCACACAACAAAATATATTTACCATGTATCACACTTTTATTTTCACAGTGTAATTATTTAATATTTAACAGTGCAAACTAAGATGCAGTACTGTGTTATCTTACATATAGTGGAGCCCCAGGGGCTCCGGTTTCTTCCACAGTCAAAAACATGCAAGGTTAATTCTCCTGTCACCTTCCCCATGATGGGGGCACTGGTTTGTGAGTGGTATATTTTATTCTCATATGACGACTGCTTCAGAAAATGAATAACTGTATTTACATAACGTCAAATTATTGCTCTGACATCCATGTAAATATCATATATCTGTGTGATATGATGATGATCTTAAGTGAGAATTCAGCTACTACAGAAAAACATGTCCTATCATTAGGTCTGTGTCCTGCTGGTCAGGTTTTCTCCATGTGGCCTGAATGTAGACACTTAATCCAGCTGAATGACTTCTTTCTCAGTTTGTACTTGCACTCGGGACCAGCAGAGTCAACCATGTGTTAGCTGGATTGCTTTGAAAGCTATAGCAACCAAGTAATCTAAATATAGCCCAATAACACGCTTTAAAATAAAGAAAGATGCTGTATGTGGTGCTTTGCAAAATACACATCTGGATCCTTATGATTTCTCCAAAGCAAACATTACACAGTTCAAAACAGTGACATCATCAGCAGTGAGTATCCAAACGGTTTAGGGCTTCATCTTTTAGTGTTCCAGTTCAAGTCAGTCTGAATGAAATATATAACAGTCCTAATGCCCCAAACCACAATCCATTTCCCAAGTACTAGAGTGAGGGTTATGCAGTCAAAGTACTTAATTTCTGATTTATTCATCTTGGGAACATTGTGTTAGTCTGTACACAGGGTTGTATGAAGAAAAAAAAAGTATAAAAAGGAATATTTTGTTTGCTTGCCGGGAGATGTGCTTACCACTTTAAATTTAGTGTGGTTAAACGCTCTCTTGTGCCATTCTGTTATGATAAGTGGTGCTGAAAAGCATTATTGGCATCCAGAGGCTTTTAAAAGCACCCTAAATCACCACTGGTTAGCATACGTATTAAAATAGGTCACGACAGTGATAGGGGAGTTGAACTCATCAGAAAAATGCTGCCTTTCTACCCCCTCAAAGGACATATTGGTTTGGTTTCACAAGTGCGTAAAGCAATGAGGAGAATACAATCTGTAATTGTTCTGTCAGTTTTATTTGTAAGCAGCTAACCAGGACTGAGTTGGCTGCACTTTCTGTTATCTAATATCCTTTATGGGCACATCAGATGATGAAATCTTAAAATTGTAGAATTCTGGTTACAGCACAGTTCAGAGTGGGGGAGCTGCCACCAACATGGTCGGACCGTCTATTTGACGAGAGAACTCTGGGCTAATGGAGTTGAGACTCTTCCTGCTGTTGGTTAATAAGACTTCTCTGCTTAAAACCTACCTAATACAGCAAATAAGAAACAAAACAAAACAGTAACCTTTTAGTGACTAGTAAAACTTGTGATTGCCTCAAATTTTTTCACACTTGGCGACTGATTGGAGGTAGCTGTGGTGACCACCTGTTTGCCCAGAAGGCAAAACACCAAGTCAGACTGACTTTATTCACTCTCACACAGATTTGTAAAGGTTTGCATATAATCACCATCGAATTTATAAACACAGACAGATGCCAACACGTTCCAGTCAGCTGGAGTCAGTCTGTGACTTTGAGTGCTACTTGTCTGTGGTGTGTCTCATTGCATCAAGGCGCTCGACTCAAGTGGCTGTTTTCTGGTTATGTACTAAATGCTTTGGTTTGCCATTAAATTGATGTCCTTCAACAACTACATCACCATTTGTGGATGAGTTTCTGTTTTTAAATCGTTGAATGCATCTTGTTAATATGAATTTCTGTGTATGAAGACTGCAGCAGATATGAAGTTTTCCCCTATTTGTCACAGTTATTCACCATGTTATAACAAATATATTGTACTGTATGGACTTGCTAACTTGACCCCACGTGACTGCAGATGGACACGTCTCATTAGTGTTTTCCTCTTAATGCACCAAAGTTGCTTTGACCACTGACTGAGAGGTCTTTGACCCAGTCCCCATCTTTGAAGCAATCATTTCACTTCAAGTACACGGCTACAATTTAATTTTATTCCTTCTGTGGTCTCCACTCACCATTTTACCTCAAGCAAGTGCAGCATAAGTGTGCAAAGAAAAAAGTTTCAGGTTTAAATGATCTGCTTACAATTACAAGAACACCAGTTTTTGATAGTTATGCTTCACAGTGCATTAGATGGTCAGCTAATGCACTGTGATTCAAAGAGAGGGCCAGGGCATCTGCTAAACCTTATACCGTTGTTAATGTGCTCTATCTTTTGGCCATTAAAATTGATTTTTAAAATTATGATGTATGCAAAGCTTTGTGAAGATGGTATCCTACCTCTCTCTGCGTCCTATGGTATATTTATATAGTCACGAAGGTACAATCCTATCGGCTAATCCACCTACCAGCACTTCTGAAGCTCACTGATAACCATATTAGATCGAGGAGCTGGCAAGCTAGCATAGCAACGTCTAGGTGTGGCATTCAAAATAAATTTGCTAATGAAGACAGAGTTGATGTGCCGTTTCCAATACTCGTGATATGTAACACAGTCACGGCTTCCTGACATGCTTCTGACCTCATGGTGGGAGAGGATGTAGATGAGCAGAGGAAGAAGAGGAAACAGAGCCACCGCCCACTCACAGGCTTCCACAGAGCTCCTAGGGCTGTTATCAAATGTCCAGCTGTGCCATTCAACCTCAGAACAGCTCTGCTCTGCTCAGTGTTTAGTTTTCTGGGTCAAAGGTTGAGCTGAGTTCTCTAAATATTTTATGGACATAGAGGCATAAAGGGAGCATGAGCAAGCATGTACGCAGATGTCTCAGGATGATTAGAACAAGATCCCAGTAAAGATGAAAAAGGAAAAACAATATTTTATTCAAGGTCATGTGATTGAAGACTAGCACACGCAGATTTACAACAAATGACCTAAAGGATAAATTTGTATGCATGAAGGCTAAAGGAAGAAGAAGTCAGGGAAAGAACTGCAGTGTTAGAAAAGATAAATAACGCGATAAAAAATATTAAGCAGTCATTTCTTTTACTAAAATATGATTTTTGATTATTTAGGTTGTCTGGAAAAGAACGAGTCCATCTTGGACTAACAAAAAAGAAAACATGCATTGCCAGAATAGTAGTCAAATTGATGCAATGTTACCAATTTAAAAACATTTAATTGTGCAGTGCGGATCTTGAAATAACAAAACCTGCACTTTGCTTTGCTCTCTGGGCGACGGGACCTTGAAAACCTTTCGGTAAACTTGACATGAGAACTGTGTAATGTCTGCAATTGTGGATTAAACATTTGCGTCTTTGTGGGTTTGCCTCCAAAATACACTTGACTCACCTCTTGGAGATGGTGGGATACTATCCCCCGTGGACCTTTGATGGAAATTGATATTGGCGCATGTTTGAAAGACTTTCTCCAGAGGAACGTCATTTACACACATGCTTGCTTTCTGTCTGTGAGAATATGCTCTCCACTGTCCATGCAAATGTTGTAATAGGCCTGGGAACCAATGAAGTGTGGTTGCTACTAAGCAACAGTATCAAAGTAAACTCAAACAGACTGGCACTTAGTTACCAACTAAGCACGTCAATGGTTTATTTTGACCTATACTTAACAGTAAAAGCTTACCATATTGGTACAAATATAAACTGCATTCTGTAGGCCACAATCCCAGGAAGCAGAGGGTTAACTGCCACAGTAACATCTGTTTCTGAGTAGTTCAGCACTTTTGGAAATGGATACCGCTCTCATGTGTGTGCTAAGAACATTACCACCCTATCACCACCTCACAGCTAGATTCTTCTCCAATTTCAGTTGGTCTTTACACAGTTTAAAGGAATAATTTTCCCTTTTAAATGTACTTTTACCATTTTTTTTTAACAATTAGACTATTAGATTGGCACCACTGTCATATCTGAGAATATGAATCTGCAGCCACGAGTTAGCAGAGCTAACCATAAAACTATAAGTAGGGGAAACATCTAGCCTCGCTCCATCTACATCAGCATTTAAGAAACTACTTTTTTAACACAGTATTTTTTCTTATTCAACAGGCACAAAAACACTTAGGTTCATAAATATATTTATGAACCTAACTATATATGTTGTTTATACTTTATAAACAATGTTTTTCTTAATTTTGCTGAAGCCATGGACATCAACAAATGCTGTATTTCTTCCCTTGAGATGATCTTCTAGGACTGTATTTGGTGCTTCTTCATCTAAAACTGAAAAAATGCTCTGTTGGCTTTAGAGCAGGTGACTGTAATGGCCATTAAAGATATCAATCATCTCAATTTACTTGTCAGTTAATTGTCCAACATGGTCTCTGAGCTGTGTATAAAAATGGTTAGTTAGTGCAATATTTACCCCTTGAATTAGTCATCACTTCAATCTAATCCTGATTGCTTCATCCACTGTGTTGGCGTACAGAGGAAAAAGGATGTGGTTGAAAACGTATTACCTGTATAGAAAATTCCAAATGGTTTACAGTGTTTTTCCTTCAACTGTATATAAAGTGGTGATTAAAGATATACAGGCAGGTTTGATTACGGAGCTATTCCTATGGTTACCTAACAGCGCTACCGCAACTCCGGACAGTTTGTTTGCCTTTCACGTGAGAGGTGGGGCAGGAGGGTGCGGGATGAAAAGTGAGGATCGCTTCCCTTCTGAGAGTGTCCTTACTCACTCTCTCTTCCCACCCAAGATTTCCAAGATGATTTAAAACAATACTGGTTTTAGGAAAGAATTTGATCTAAGTGGGAGTTCCTCTGTTTTGCCAAGGGCTTAATGGTTTCTGTGTTTCAGGTAAGGCCTCTTTGCGGTGTCAGCTTTGACAAATTACACAAGATTTTTCCAATGTCAGATATCACCCCACTGCTTACTGGCATGTCCGGAATCCCTGAAAAGGAACAGCCCTCACTGTATTCCCACCCTTTCACCATATCATGCTAAATGATTCAACATTCATTCAGAGGAAAGCAAAGACGAAGCATATGGGTAGCGGTAAGATATGCTGATGCTGAAATTTAGGATTACCTCCCTGACTTAGAAGAGAGGTAGCAGCTCCACAGAAGCCAGCTAGAAAGTTCAAAGTTGAAGTGCAGTTCTCCTCTTCCCTGCAGGAACTGTGGTTTCCTCCAGCTGTTCTGCTGTGTTTGAGGGCTGGGTGTGCTGCAAGTGCATCCAACAGACTTACAGACAAAAGAGCACTCCCTTTAACCTTCTCTGGGGGGAACGACGGATGACTTGGCTAGGTGTGTAAGCCATCACACACCCTGCTGACAGTCCGGCCTGTTCCAGCTCCACGGCTGCACATCACACAGATGGTCTGTGTGTGAGCGAGAGAGAGTGAAGAGGTTGTTGCTTCTGGTTATCAACACAGCACAGCTTTATGATTCATATCTAGCATTAGTGTTAAGCACAGAGCAGGGAGGTTTTATGTTAAAATTTCCACCAAACCTTTTGTTCTTCAAAAGTACAAATCAGCCCGATGAGTTCATTAAAGTGTCATACCCACAGGAAACAGACTCACGGGAACCTTTGTATGAACTATTTTAGCATTTATTGGCCATCCATCTCTTAAACTGCATATTACATCTTACATCTATTGTGTTTTCAGTACACTTCACTCAAGCTAAAGTGGCCCTTTTTCACTTTGTTTATGCTAGAACAATACATATGAATTAGTTAATTCATTAATCAGATTAACATTAGCATGACACACATTTTTTTTTGGCGTTTACCCCTCCTAACTGTCTGTTAGACGAAAGACCACACAGCTATCAGACAGAGGAATTTATCACTATTGAAGACTTGGTTTTCATAAATAACATTTGATGTCATCAACTTATGCTTCTCATGCCAAAAAACGGAAGAAGAAAAAAAAAATCATGCTGGATATTATGTCATTAAATAAATAAAAAAAACACATTAGTCTCCCAGCTGTTGCACAAGATAGTACATGATCTGCATTACATACAGCAACGTAATGGTGCAAGACAGTCCTGTGCATGTCTTAACAGTTTTAGCTGATGTTAGCTTGCGCACGGTGTATAAACAGGAGCTTTGCACAGGCACAAAGATGTTTATCAGGAGTAGTATTGGATGACTTTTAAAAAGCGATCCTAAAAGGATAGCCAGTGCTTTGAGATGTTTTGACCGGACATCAGTATCTGAGTAGTTGGTATCAAGGGCATCCTCCCTGCATATCAAATGCCCAGTCCTTGGTTTTTGATTATCATATTGCTTGCACTATTTTTTCTTCATTTGTCAGACAAACACTTGGCTCTTTATCAAAAACACTAACACCAAACTGCTGCGTTCGGTATGTGGTTGTGTCTGCATTTGATTTCCAGTGTACTGTACACGCGATTCTTGCCGGGTCACTGGTTTTACTGGTCTGGAGATGATAAAGAAGCTGACTCAGCAAAGCAGCAGAGAAGGAAAAGTCCCACAGATGAAGAAGCGATAACTCACACTGATCTCAATGTGTCACATTTAGTTGGTTTGATAGATTCCCCTACACCAAGTATTACTTCCCTTGAAAGTGCCAAACCACTGCAGCCACAGAAACCATTCCAGTGAAAACTACATTATGACTTTTCTTCATAACAGCATTCAGACACAGCGACAGACCTGAAGTCACATATGTGCAGTTTGCATTTCTGAAAGGTAATTTACAAAAAACAAACAAACAAAAAAAAACATTAAAAACAATCTGCTGAGATTTTTTTCATTTATTTTGATGAAATAATAACATCCTTTAAACTGTGTTGCCACACTTTCTGTGAATACACACAGACTGGAGTTAAGGATAGAATATCATTATCCTTCTGGATGCTCATGCAATAGACTGGTTTGTTACAAAAGAGCCAGTGACCTAAATGGTCCATTGTACTCTGCGTGCAATGGCACCGAAAATTCTCTTTCCGTTGGTTGCAGGCAGTTTGTGGTCATGACTACTATGGTATATGGAATGTATGACATGTTTAAACTGTTTGGCATATTCAGGGTTAGGACAACAAAGCTGTGTATATATGAGGTTTTTGCAGATCAGCCACAACATCTGAACAATACAAAACAGCTTTGACCCAATGAAACATGAATATGGGATCTCGGAGTCCAATTCAAAAAGCCAGATCCTTATTTTGTATTCCAGGACCTGCATAGCTTAAGTCCATCCTTACTAACGCACAATAATCTTCCTACTCTGGCCTCGCCATTATTCCCATAGAATAAACTGCATAAGTATGTGCTTATTTTGAATTAAATGTTTGACATTTATGTTGCTGCTTTTACTACTGATTCCAATAAAACACATACAGTATTTGGAAAAAGGAAGTTTTCTCAGGACTCTATGTAATCCTAAATTTTAAATGTGAAAGTTCATGACAAAACAATTTGAAATAGACTAAATAATTAGGAGTTGCTTGGAAGGATTGCAGTTCAGCACAGGTTTGCAAAGTTGCAACTGAACAAACAACAAGACTTTTTGAACAATGTCCTGTGGACAGACAAGACCAAAGCAGTGACATTGGCCCTGATACACAAACCCAAACACACACACCTCATATCAACTGTCAAGCACGGTGGTGGAGGGATGATGATTTGGACTTTGTAGCTACAGGATCTGGACACCTTGCAGTCATTGAATTGACCATGAACTCATCTGTACACAAAACTCAAATGTGAGGCCATCTTTCTGACAGCTAAGGCAAAATTCGGTCATGGAACAGAACAATGGTCCCAAGCAAAACAGAAAATCTAAACGAGAATGACTGAAAAAGAAAGACGGCCCAGTAAAAATCCGGACCTCGCCCTGTCTGAAGTACTGTGGTGGGACCTGGCATGGCTAATGTTGTGAGTCTGTTTCAGCACTTTGTGTCCCTGAACCTAACCGAGTAGTTTTGTTGTCTACCCTAGTCTCTTGGATGAAAACCATATGGATCACACCTCTACCACGGCACCTGCCTTACGAGGACTTTGTCCATTGTTCAATGGTAAGATATTTAAAGTGAGAAAATATAATTGGGACTATGTTTTTAAAAAAGAGGACTGCATGTGAATGGGAAGTATAAACAACTCTTAGATCAACTGAAACTGCTCCACTGAATACCAGAGAAGTCCCAGTAGAATTCATGTCAAGCATGTACTGGCACATAGGAAATCAAATTTACTACAGTAAAGCTGGACCTGTATTGTAATACTTTTATGCAATTTGAAAATGCCAAACTGCAATATATAAATATTATATAATAGTTAAACTGCCAGCAAGGAAAAGCAATAATGGCTACAATAATGATGACAAACTAGTGAAGTGTGCAGTTATGTAACATAAACAGCTGCCTTGTGGGAGCAGTTATGGAACCAAACAATTTTTATATTGGTAAGAACAGTATTCATTTTGGGGTGGCACAGAAATCTGTGGCTTTTTTCCCTCCTGAATGTTTACTATTTTAAGTCACACACTGACATATGCTCACTCAGGCAACAGTGACCACCATATGAAGACCATTGTAATGAACTGCAAAGAGCAGGTTTCAGCATGGATTGCAGAAACCACAATGTAGGCTCATAGGAATAAGTGGAAATTATCTACACAGCAAAATAAAACACGATGACATTGATCATCCTGTTAATAAACATTGCATTTACCTTATCCAATGAATAATTGCAAAACCAAGGCAAACAATGTAGTTTGAAATGAATTGTGTGGTCATAGGTACTGAATCTGTGGGGTTATTAGAAAGGTACAATTTACAACAAAAAAAGAATGACCTTTGCAGAGATATCTCATGGTTTCAACATGCAGTCTAGCTTTCTACCTTAATGTTGTAGCACATGTAGACCTCACACAACTGTAACTATTAACATTGTATGCAGATTTTCTGCAATTACATTACTCAACATAAAGGGAACTACAAGAACAACACTTAGCAACACTTATTCTTTCGTGCATGCATCCACTCGGAACAATGACAGAGCTAAGGACCTAGGTAGGACCCAGTAGCTCATCAGGCTGCTCTGGATGTGCCTGACTGGGGAATGTGATACAGCCATAGACAGTATAAAACATGGACATAGTTTGCAGGTCAGACAAAAAGAAGCTAGTGCAGAAATGCTTTAAACCTGAACTCTATGTGATGGCCCCCAGATGGAGATAGCTATGGCTGCAAAAAGACTTCCTTTCCCACAGAAGTGTATAAGAAAATGGCTTTCTGATTTGCGCACTGTAAACACTTTCCTGCTTGAGGGCTCAGTCATTCAGTCGTACTGAATAATGGATCGAGTCTGTTCTGTAAATGTGGATTATCCATGGCATGTTAATTTTTATGTTATAATGAGAATTTGTCTATAGGATAACAGAGTGATAAAAAAAATCAATATTAGAAAGAAAACACTAATCAGATGACCCTCTACAAGCAAACACTTGGCGACAGTAGGAAGGAAAAACTCGCTTTTAACAGAAAGCAACATCTGGACGAACCGGGCTCAGGGAGGGGCGGCCATCTGCTGTAACTGGTTGGGGATGAAGGGAGGAAGACAGAACAAGGACATGCTGTGGAAGAGAGACTGAGATTGATAATAACTAATGATTAAATGCAGAGAGGTGTATAAACACAGAGGTTAAATTTAACAGGGAGAAATATGCTGTCTTTTTCTAGCCCCTGTCAGGACTCTTGCTGCAGCATTTTGGATTAATTGAAGGCTTTTCAGGGAGTTTTTAGGACTTCCTGAAAAGCAGTAGTCCAGCCTTGAAGATATAAATGCATAAACTAGTTTTTCAGCATCACTCTAAGACAGGGTATTTCTAATCTTAGAGATATCGCACAAATGCAAGAAAACAGTCCTCATTTGTTAAATAAGCATGTTGAAGGACATATGATGGTTAGAAATGACTCCAAGATTCCTCAGTGTTACTGGAGGCCAAGGTAAAGCCATCCAAAGTATCTGGTTAGACACCAAAGCAGTCTAAGGTCAGTAATAGACACATGCAGCTTTTATGTTGACTATGGATACAATAACAATTTCTTCAGACTCTTTTTCAATAAAAGAGAGCTCAACAAATAGAATAAGATTTAGGTCCATAATTCTGTGCAAAGCTCACCTGTAAACTGTATATGTTTACTGGATAAAGGACACATCTGTAATCACTAAGTACACTCCTATAACACTTTTGTCATTTTCAATAAAGAAGAACATTTTAATAAATAAATATGTTCTTCAGTGCTCTTGATAAGCTCTTAACAATGATTACGCAATTTCCTTTCCTGATTTAATAAGTACACAATATTAGATGTCAACCTATTAATTCTCTGTTACACCCATTCTCTAATTATTGCCACAGTTATGAAACTGTAAAACAAGACAGGACTTTGTAACACCATCCCGCTGTGCACGCTCTGTTTTCAAGGCCCATTCAATTTCTCCAAATGGAAACCTGTGCTTGCCTTATTAATTACCAGGAATGCCCTCTCCCAATATCGCCCCAAAACCTGAGTGCTGAAAAGCATGCCATCAAGAAGCCACAAGGCATGTTAGCTGTTTGTTCTCTCTGTCCAACCAGTGTGCCTACGCTTCGGTTTCAGGGAAAGAGCCAAACTATCTGTGCTGACTTGTTTAAGTTGGAGAGCCTGCACAGAGACAGAGTGATTTCAAAAGGAAGAGGATGTGTAAAAATGGGGAGAAAGGGTGGAGGGAAAATAGCATTTTGTGGGGAAATGGTCTTTAAACTTCAGAGACTTCAGAGGAATGGTGCAGTTTTGCACTCATACAGCTATAGTTCACTGACCCAGTGGAATTTGGACATGAACAAACACAAACACATACAAACATTACTGCAGAGGGACACTGAGAACACCCTGTGCTGTATGATTCTGGGAGCAAAATTACTATTGGACCTGTAGAAACATTCCCCGCAGCCATTCACCACAGAAAGAAAAACAAAAATAGGAGGGACCTCTGTCTGCACTGCTGTCAGCAAATCTACCTGAAACGCTTAATCAGAGTGAATCATAGATAAAGAAGCGTTTCAAGATTTCGAGGGCTTTGATCGAATGCCAATCAAGTTTTAATATTTATTTTACTTGATCACTTGGTATTTAAGGAAAACATATTTTTGCTCCAGACTCATGATAAGATCCTGCAAGACCAAATTTAACATAAAGAGCCTCCAGGCTCTGTGCCATTTTTTAATCTGCAGCTTTTGATTGTATGCCATGACTTCCTCTCCCCAAGGCCAAGGAAATTTGCCATTACTGTACTCAGATCAAAAACTTAATGGAAGTTTTAAAAAATGAATTCTACTCATGTAACCTGGTGCTGGTCATCTACCGGACCCCTTTGGACTCCACCCCTTATGCCTCACACTGCTCTGCACTCTTGCACTTTGCAATGATGAACTTTAAATCTGTTATTTACTTCTAACACTCGGTAGAATGAAACGTATTTACAGTTGGAACCAGACTGCTTTTTGTTGGCTTCATTACCTCATGATTGAATGTTGTTGTTCATTGTGGCAGCCATAATGTTACAAATAGTGAGGTCTCCTAATTAGTATTTATGGAAGCAGGGTGTATATACACAGTTAAAATCATAATAACCCACTAAAGCTTTAGTCAATACTCAATATTTAGCGAATTATCATTTTTTTAATGTATCATGATACTCCACAGTGGTTTGGTTTGACGATATAATGTTTCAATTATATAAAATCACTAAAATGAGACACAAAAGATGTAAAAGGATCAAAAGGAGAAACAAAAGGTGCACAAAGAGGCATCAAATTACAAAAACGAGATGCAAAAAAGACCACAAATAAATGTAAGATTGACCAAAACAAACAAAACGACAAGAAAAAGATGCAAACTAACCAAAACTAACCAAAAAAACCAGCCTCAATAACATCTAAAATGACCAAAATAATGCACAAAAACAACCACAAAAGATATAAAATGACCAAAACAAGATGCAAAATGATCACAGTGAAATGCAAAACATCCACAAGGAGATGTATAATAGGCAAATGAGACACAAAAAGATGTAAATGACCAACATAAAGCACAAAACAGGCACGAAGAGAAGTAAAATGACCAAAGAGACTTAAAACAACTAAAAAAAACAAGATTCAAAAAGATAAACCTAGAAAATGATGAACAAAGACATCTGACATATTACTCTAAAATGCAAGACAGGTAGAATATAATATTATTTGTCCTAATATCAGATAAGCTAAACATTTTCCACACACATGATCAATCCATGCTAGTTTTCAGCTAATGTGCAGCAGACACAGTTGTGTGCAAACAGTGCATTTAGAGTCATGTGACTGATCCTCTGAGAGTAAACATCAACAGCTGACGGCTGTCAGATTTACAATCCATGAATTTTGACTAAAATGAAAGTTGTTGTTCTCACAGCAGCAACTTTTGAGAGCTTCATATTTCTAAACAGATCAAAGTGTGAAGCTGCTAAACGATAAATCGGTGTGATCTTGATAAATTTTAAAAACAGCACTAGCTGCTGTACGGCTCAGGTTAGTTAGGTTAATTGTGCGTTGGGAATGAGAAGGTCTCAGAGGATGTTCAGCTGAGTCAGAGTTTGAGGCCATACAGGAGTTTTGTTTAAGGGTCTCTGCCAGGGACCAGGTGTGGGCTATTATTCCTCATCTGGACAACATAACCCTGGTCCCCAGGGTCCAGCAGGAGGTGGGGCAGTCCAAACCAAACACGCATTGCCCAAATTAACTTTGCGATGTAATATTTTGTCCCTATTGTGTTGCCACAAAATCACTCATGTGTAAAAGAATTTCTCCCATCTCCTCTTTGTTTAATTTTGCCCCTCTTATTCCCACGAGCTGTTATGACGTCAGGCTGTTAGGTCTCATTTGTGCAATTTACTTAGATGGATTTTATATTTATGTCATTTCTGAGGTCATCTCATCCACAGCTACGCTCGCAAATGGTTTCTAGAATGTATAAGCCGCTTTCACGCAATATTCATGAGTACTGGCCAATTTGTTGCAGAAAGATTGATGTTTGGACACGTGAATGTAGTTTAAATTGTTTAGTTTGGGTATAAATTTAAAGAACGTGCTCTCTTCTAGATGGAATCATTCATCAGCAGTACAAAGCATGCAGACGTGTCACACCTCTACATTTTAAAGATGATATTTCATGGAAACTTTTCCTAAATATAGACCCAGACAAACTCAAGAAACAGACAGAACTGCATAAACATACTCCAGTGACAATCCTCCCTTTTGTTCCCAGAGTTTTTACAAGGTATGTACACACTTTCACACCCTTGCCATTTAAGTAAGCACCACCGTTAACACACTCTGACACACTCTTTTCTAGGTGATTGCCTTTGGGTTATTGCAGCCGTCTAGACAGAGAGAAGAAGAGAACTCTTAGGAATGTTCTTTGTATCGCAGGCGTCAATAGCAGCGCAGCCAGAAGCTCGGACAGTAATCGGGAGCTGTTTCTCAGAATCGGCTAATTACTCAGTGCCACTTGAACACACATCCACAGACATGAAAGTGATAACATAATGTGACTTCTATTCCAAGCACATACCAGAGGGTTTTACTTCTAGCTTTTCCAGCCCATATTACATGTTCTTTTCTGGAAACTATGCCTTTTGGACTGCAGCCTGGAATTAATTAGCAGTCTTAATTGTAAGACTATAGAAGCACTGGGAGACCTAATGTACAGGATTGAATTCTCATTGACTTTTGGTTTAAAGGAATCACACAGTGTTTATTTTGATTCTACTGTAACATGTTCCTGATTATTCATTTGTAGTCGACATTATATTCTCTGGACACTTTTAGGTACACCTTGGCAGTAAGAAGGCGCATCCAAGATGCAATTAAACCATCACGCCACGTTCTGAATGTGCTCTGCTGGATAGAGATCTGAGACTGTGGAGGCGATTTGAGCACAGTCGACTCATTTTGATGTTCAAAGCCCTAGCTTGAAACCATCTGATCATCAGTGTTGGGGAGTAACGGAATACATGTACCGCCGTTACATATTTAAAATACAAAATATTAGTACCTGTATTCCGTTACAGTTACCGTTTAAAAGGGTGGTATTTAGAATACAGTTACATTGTTGAAATAAAGGGATTACATGGTGGTCTTTTCCTGTTTCATATGTTAGGCTATGCCCTCTCTATTTTTGGTAATTCCACGCTGGTGGAAACCCAAACAAAAGACGCATTAAGAGGCTCAAATGCCTGTGTCTCAATCTCGCGTCTCATAATGTGAAGAAATATTTTTTTAAATGATTTAATATGAAGGCAATAGGCAGAGTGTTACAGGCATAGCCCTAAAGAATGTAGCCTCATGGGCAGTGTAAGTCCGTGGTGCAGGGAGAATGGACTGCCATACCCGTTATGTGTCTGTGAACGAGGGAGGGAGAAAAAGGAAAAGTACAAGCTGTCACCGAGCAGAAACGGGAGCTGGAAGCATGTAAATATAATAATAACCACTGCAGCCAAAACGAGTGCCTGACGAGCCCAGTTGTAAGTAAACTATTAAGACTCGACTGTACGCTGTGTTTGTGTTTTCCTCCGAAACAATGAGTTCTGTTGGAGCAGCCTTTCAGCTCCTCTCTCTGTCTCTCGCTAGCAAAGTTGACTCAGACAACAAAATAAAGCTAGTTTTCGGCTACGAGCCCGACACAAACCCGACGTATTAGCCAAAGGTCCCTATACTACGGTTCGGAGCCGCAGACCTGTTTTATATACGCGCGGAATAGTTTTCTACGAGATCGCTGCAAAAAGTGCAGCCTTACCTAATGTCCACCCTACTGTTACTCATTTATATTAAGATTTAAAATCTAGTTGGTACTGGTATGGCGAGTAACCTTCAGTAATACTAATAAATCACACAGCAATAGGACATTCATGTAGTTGTAAAAAGCATGATAATATATTAAGTAATCCAAAGTATTCAGAATACGTTACTCTCATTGAGTAACGTAACGGAATACGTTACAAAATACATTTTGGGGCATGTATTCTGTAATCTGTAGTGGAATACATTTTAAAAGTAACCTTCCCAACACTGCTGATCATTGTGACATGCTATGTTATCCTTTTAGAAACAGCTGTCAGAAGATGGGCTGACTATGGTGTTTAAAGTATGTTCAACTGTTCCAAGAAAACATCCCTCACAGCACCAGCAGACAGAGCTGTTGATACACAGTAGATCCATGCTTTAATGTCATTGCTTTGAGGCTCAATATAGTTTGAATAAATGGTTATTTGAGTTACTGTTGCCAGCGCAAAGCAGTCTGGCCTTTGACCTCCAGTGTAAACAGGGGATTTTCACTCAGAGAACTTTCTCCTTTTCAGGTTATTCTCTAAACCCCAGAGATAGTCGTGCAGGAAAATTCCAGCAGTTTCTGAAATAATCAGACCAGCCTGTCTGTCACCAACAACCATGACACATTCAAAGTAACTTAGATCGCCTTTCTTTCCTAAATGTGATGCTCAGTTCGAAATTCAGAGTGTTGTTTTAACCACGTTTGCATGCCTACATGTTCGGGGTTCTGAGTATTGGGTGCACTGGGCTTCTGATGATTTATTGTAGTTTTTTTGGTTGTTAAAAAAGCAAAACCCTTAAAGACTTGCAGAAATATTTTATTCTGTTCCCAGCAGAAGTGAACTACTGTAAGCTGATGAACACATTTTTCTTTTTCAGTACTTTTCTGCATTTAATTAAATCTGTCACTGTGCTGAGATTTATGGAAAGTGCAGAGACTTAAGAAGTAGCTGTTATGAAACGTAATGATATAGTCATAACATCTGAAAATGTAAAAAAAAGGAGTTGTTTGTTTAAAGGCATTCTCATTAAAACCACAGCGCTGTCTGGAACCTCTTCTCAAACCTGTACAAAAGTTGCTTTTTTAAATTTTTTTTATTAAGTTTATTTTTTTTTTATGTATGCAACACCTTGTTAAATTCCTCCAGAACTGGAGCCGTTTGAAAACAGACGCTGTGTTTCTCAGTGTCTCGTTTATCAGAGCAGAACAGTTTCTACTACAAGCTCAATTAGGATGTGGTCATGTGTTTAGCTGACAAGCTCTGAGCCAGAAAGCTGACTGACTAATTGAGGCAGTGGAGACCAAATTTATAGGTTTTGACCCAGTAAACCCTGAAGGAAGACACACAAACACACACAGACCCACACACACACACACATTGAGGGTTCAACAACAACAACATGTAAACTGCCACCTATACAGTATATTACATTTTGGGCTTTAGGCCTCACCATGGCCTTTGTGTAGCAAAACAACTCCTCATATACACTTTGACAGAGCTGTGGCTACTCATGAAACACTTAAGACTTAAGTGAGTTATGTAACATTTAAGGTTAAATAGTGGAAGGAAACATGTACTGCCAAAGCATTCAGACATTTCTCATGCAAGAAGTTTGCCCGTGCTTTTCCCCAGCATTTGCAAGAGAATTAAGGAAGAAACCTTAAACCTTTTTTAACTGAATTTGAACTGTGATGACTTTGTAATTACAGCTACAAGAAGAAGCAGTCATCGCAGAGCAAGAGAGGGTAATGCATACAAATCTGGGAACCATGCAGTGTGACTACAACGCTGTACTGTCATTAGACAGCACTGGTTGTTTCCATACTTTGCTCAACGGCACTGTGAGAGCAGCAGCCGAAGAAGGAAATACTGTTAATCTTTTGATCTCGCGGAAACGGTGTGTTTATTTGTCAGACTTTAGGATATTTTTATTTTAACCATAAATTAGGGCTGCGGTGTTGCCAAACAGCAACCTTCAGAGCTGAAAAATGAGGCTTAAACAGAAGAGACAAAAGTTGCAGTACCTCTAAACGGCCACTTGAGGTTATTGCCAAAAGCAAGTTTATCTCCATATACTGTATGTACTCTACTGTAATAAAAACACGTGTTCAAAGCATACTACAAAAAGCAGTTTGGGTCTTTATTCCTTATTTTACCTTTAGTGATAGTGTGACTGTATGGGGGTTACCAGGTGGCATGTTTATCTGTTACCCTGCACAAAAACATTGATCTCATGTGAGGAAAAGATACCTTGTAAGTTGTTTTCATGGTTCATTGTGGCACACTTGAAACAGTAGTTTGGATGGGTTTGGGCTTGGGTGTTTCTTCAGCAACTGCTGAGCTATCAGTATTATATTGTTTAATATTAATTGTCTATGACCTTTTAACAAGGCTGAATAATTGACCCGACTTTAACCAGTTTCTTGTTAAAATACAAATATATAACAAGAATAACTAAAACCGCCATGAACTGCAATTTGAAAAACCATCCCGGCGCCCTTCAGTGATTGTATAAAAAAAAACCCTTTGCTTGCTATGCTTTGCTTCTTTCATGGTCTATTTTTGCATCTGTATGCATGTTTGTTAAGCTAACCAGTTGTCAACAGGACCAATCAGGATCGTGGATCTTGGGCAGGACAGCAGTCTCTTGTTCACACTATTTTCAGCTTATATTTTCTCTCACAGGAATTGGAAGCTGTTTCTTCGCCCCGCTGGAACAGTCTCCCATTTCTTGTTGTTTCCTGCAGCCTTGCTGATGTAGTAATTCACACTTATCACTTTGTTACTCTTGGCTTGTTTGATTCGAGCTGGTTTTGATCAGAATGTTAGCCACAGATCTAAAGTGTACAAAGATATAACAAGAACACTGTTTTTCAGTCTGAAAATCAGTGTCAGAGTAGCATACATTTTCTGCAATTACACATGCCCACAGTATTTTATTTTATTACAGCACTCCAGAAAACCACATACTGTGCCATACAAGTTTTCTCTGGCAAGTTTTAGCTCCAAAAGTTATCTTTAGCCCTTGATGTTGAAGTAAAACACAACATGTACTTGAGCAAGTTCCCCTCGAATCTTTTAAACTCCATATTCTGGTTTCTCTTGTTGACTTTATCGGAACATTTTTGAACGGTTGGTGTGAAGTATGGTACAATATTCCAGTATGGAAGAAGGCAAAGTGTAAACACAAAGCAGCGTCCATGGAATGATTCAGAGGCTATTTTGGGCCTATGAAAGGAGAAGATAGGAAGTGAGAACTTGCGAGAGGAATGCGATTGGTTTAACTGGCACTTCAAAGGCAACACGGAAGACTGGAGCAATATGGAACATGTTCTGTCAGTAGAAACAAATTATTATTGCAATTTACTATAAATACAGCTCACTGGGTGTTTTTGGCAGTCTGGAAGGAAATAAACCATTTAGAAATACTACCCCTGCTGACCTCTCGTACATGAGTCTTACGAGTGTTCGTAATAATATTTCCTTCAATGGAAAAGCTGAAGTAGGATATGTTTGGATATCTAGTTTTGTTGTTTGTCTTAAACTGTGAAAGGTGAGTGAATAAAATAATCACAAAATCTTGGTCAGGTGCTGTTTTTCTTTCTCCCATTTCAATCTCTGCAGTGGAAAGAAAGCAACAAACACATTCGGCTTTTATGAGATGCAAACCCCCAAAAGCAACGCTTAATAGCAAATCTGCAGTGCAGAAAACTGTAGTTACTGCTTGATGCTAGCATCAAAAGCAAGTCAATCCCCAACTATCATATCAGTGGATATGTGGAGCCAAAATATAGACTTGAAAACTGAGTTAATAAATGCACTGGACTGGTTGTAGTGCTTTTCTACTCTACCTGAGTGCTCAAAGTGCTTTTTACAACATGCCTCATTCACCCACTCATATCATAAATAAAAAACAAAGCTTTATTTGGGTGAAGCTGAAAAAAACAGTCCAAAAAGTCAACTGAGGAAAGCACTCAGGCAGGCAGACAGTTCAAACAGTGTGATACAACAAGACACTGAGACAAACAAAGGCCTTAAATAAACACCTGAGATACTCAAGGAAGTGGACACAGAGGGTGATGAGTCACAGCTGGAACTAATCAAATGAGACAATGAAACTGCTATAGAGCCTATCCCAGCTATAGGGGTACATAAGGTAGTCTGATGCAGAGAGTCAGTCTTAGACAACTGGTCCAAAGTCTCAGTAACATTTAAATGAAAGTGGATGTTATTAAGTTATTGCAAAAGGAGTCGGGGAATAAACATTATCAGGCTTTGTTTACGTTTTTGAGAGAAGCAGTTTTTGAGCACGATTCCTGTCCACACTCCATACCAGTGGTGGTGGTAATGCACCATGCAGTTGCATGGTGCATTACCACCACCGTTTTATTAGCGGTTTGCCAACCGCTAATAAAACTTACAAGAAGAAGAAGAAGAAGAAGAAGAGTCAGTCCCATTCACACCTACAGTACGGACAAATTTGATTCGCCAATTAACTCTGCCAATATATAAGCCATATGTTTAGGACATATTTGGCCAACTGATGCCAGGTAGGTCTCAGTTTTGCCAACACAACTTTGATTGTCTTGAAGTATTTTTAACTGAATTATCAGACAAATAGTAAAGCTTGCAGTTTGTTGGGTCTACAAACATTCCCAGCATTTATGCTTCAGTTTTAGCAAATTATCTGTGTGCGTCTTCCACCCATGTAAGCCATGGATGTGGCTTCCTAACCAAGCTTGCTAGTGTTAACTGATAACATAATGTTCCACAGTATTTTCCAAATATGGTAACTTGTGGCTCTAAAAAGAAAAAACCCAACACTGTGGGAACCAAAAGGCCATTATCATCGTGTTGAGTATGAAAACCACTGGATGAGATCGTGTGTCAAATTCAGTTTCTATATACAGTTCAGCCCTGTTGTTTTAATCTACCAGCCAATTGAAGCCTTTCAAAGTGGAGTTTGCCCATTTCCACCTGTAGGTATGCTGTGTTCCTTCCCAGGGTCATTTTCAAAATACAGAGCAGTGAATCAAATGATCTTAACTGCTTGTAGTGTCTGTTTGTACATTTGTAATGAGTACACTTAGTTAAAGAACAGACTGTTCCTAAGAAGGGTAGGAGGCTAACCAGCCCTTACTCAAGTCTCGAGTTACCACTCTCACTCACAAATTGAAATTGCTCACCTGATATACAGTTGTGATGTTTTCTAGCTTCAGGTGACCTGCTGTGTCTCCCGAGCTACAACCACCGTAGTAAGGTATACAGGCCAAGATCACCCGTACAAACTTATGCGAATCCAACCTTTTTGTCCAGAAAGCAGGCCTTAAACAAGCGCTACTCCAAGTTCAACAGAGTTCAGAAGCAGTTTCAAAAAGCCTCAGGAAACACGCAAACTTCTTGGTCATGTAGCCCTGGTCAAATTTGAATCGACTGGAATATGTAACCTTTAACATTATTCAAAATATCCACTAGTGCTTGATATCTGCCTTCCTGGATAACAGAGGTAATACCTAAGCATGCTGGAGAGCCCTCAACCAACCTTAAACTTGGAGGTAAGATGGTAAACTTTTAGCCTTGGGTGCCTTACCAGCCGTTCTCCTTGTTCTGTTGAATGCAATGTATCTCCTCCATGTCTCTCACGTGGCACAGTTTTATCTTTCTCTTTCTCTCTCCACTGAGTTAACCGATCAGTATGTCTTTCAGAAAGGAGAGGCCTTTTGGAGATATGCCTTCAGTGGTATCCACGCATCATTACACGCATCAGTTTTGTTGGAAACAATTACTAAACCACTGCCACATGTGGCTTAGAAAGCATGAAAAATGCTGTGTAATATGTTTTCCAGCACGCAGGATTAAAAAAACAGACAAGCATATCATACACACATGAAATGATTTTTATGGTTTTACTGAGGTCTCTACTCTGCAGGAGCCTGCCACCCAAACCGATGAACAGTGCATGAAAGATAAGCTCTTATCTATGTTGGACCCAAGTTCAATGATGCATAATTAAACAGCATGAACTTGGTATTAGCCAGGATATAACCATTTCTAAATATGTAGAAAAAATGTTAGTTTATCGAACAGTTTTGAACTAATAATACCAGATATGAACTTATAAGTACCCCAACTGACCAACAGAAGAACCTATAGAGATTCTTTGACCCATTTGGGATTAGATCCAGTACTTTCAGAAAAAACAACTCTCAACTTGTTCTCATCTAGGGGTTTCAAATTACTGATGTACTGTCAGATGCTGCTGGTGTTACAGAGAACCGTGAGATGTGTACAAGGTGTACTTTGGTGTTGGCGCTGTAATGCATCGGCCATAGTAGTACTGGATGCCAAGCGATAACAGTCATCTTTTGAAGGGCTAATAAGTCTGAATTTGGAGGTTGTAGGACTGGAGTAGGCCACAAGTGTACGAGCCAGGAGAAAGTAGTGTATTATTTGGCACCTTCTTTCAGTGTTTTCACTTATCGTGCCCCTGTGTAAAGGTAGAGGAGTGCAACATAAATTTACAAAGGAATTTCATCAAATCAAAATCAGAACAGTGATTTAGCAGTAATGTGGGATATTAAAGTTTCTACACAGGTCTAAAAAAGGAAGTGACCATGAGTGGAAGCAATTTTACTCCAAGGTGAACCTCGGCCAAAACAATAAACAAAGCAGCACTACCTTTCCAGAAAAGTGCTGACTAACATTCAGTGGAAACGCACTACAGGAAAAGACATTTGCTTTATGTAGTAGCTAGCTAAGGTAACCAAAACAGGAGAAAACAGTGCAAAAGGGGAAAAAGGCAATCCAACTCTTTAATGTGACTGCTATTTACATCAAAAGTAATTTAATCTGTGCACAGCAGAATGAACGATATGAACTAAACTGCTGGTTTGGAGATTTTCAGACAGTATGAACTGTATTAAAGATGGATAAAGGCACAAGTACTCCCCATTTTGAAGCTTTAATAGTAGCATTTTGGCCTTTGCTATTTATTTATTTATTCTGGAAGCAAAAGTGACCATATCTGAACGAAGGAGGTAAGAGCTAATGCGTATAAGCCTGGTTAAAAAGTTGTATCTACAAACTGTATTTGTGCAACACATATACCTGTTAATTACTGTTATGAAACAGAATAATAAAATATTAGACAAAAGCACGTGCTAATCCGTGTCAGATAATTATACACAGAAGAAATCCTGCTCAGTGACTCACGTTAGCAGAGGTGAGGCCTGCCAGTCAGTGGCTGTCTACAGCTCTCTGTGTCGGCACATCTGTTAGTCCTTGCGATGATGCCTCTTTCTTTAAGACAATGTAACTCCAGTACAGATTAAGAAGACTGTCCCCTTCTGGTGGATTTCTATAAAATGGGGGATCCAGGCTGTGAAAATGCTTTGAAACACTATTTTGGCACTTTTGCACTGGCTTCACTTTTAAGTAGGTTTGGAAATTGAGCACAAGAACTGTCATGTGCTGCCACAGGAGTGCTGGCACACATGGGGATTTTAAATGGCAGAATGCTGTAGTAGAACAACCTGCAGCAGACAGTTTCCAGGGGCAACCCAGGAACGCAGCCAATCAGGAGGAGATGTGCAGATTATATTCTCATTGAATTTTTACTTTGACTTTCATTCTCTTCTTAGGATTATGACAGAAATATCAAGTAATGATCAGGAATAAGACACCTTTTCCGCTTCTGAAAGCTTTGATGCTATCACCCTCTGCCCTTTCGCTGTGTTGAAATAAATCACAAAAGCCTTATCTTGAGAAAAAAAAAAGACTTCCATGAGTGACCAATTTGTACTGAAATCTCCAAGAAATAAACTCAGAAGCACACACACTCAAGCAAAACTGCACACACGTGTACAGAGTGCACTCCAACGGGTCAGCGCTGCTATCGCCAGTTGATAATGGAAGTTCCAGCCCCAAAAAAGAGCTTCCATCTGTGGTGACCAGAGAAAATATTATGATTAATTAATCACAAGATTGATTGTGCCAAATGTTTCCCACAAGGTCATTCCTTGCAGCCAGAAAATAGATCCCATGGTACCTTGTCCAAGAAAGCACTGTAAAAGCTTGGATGACAGATGCAAGTTGAAGAAAATGGCTGCGGCTCAAACAGCTGTCATGAGGCATTGGTGAATATTATTTTTAATGTTTTCTAAACAACTGTCACAGACATGCTAAGTAAGCGCATGAGTCCACATGGTGAAGCTCAGGAGAACCTTGGCTGCTGACTGGGGCAGAGGTAAAAAGCTGTTACTGACTATATGTGCAAATGCTATTTCAGTGTTGCATTGTTATGAATTTTAATGCAGTGATTCTTTCTTCTGCAGAATTATACATGAAGTCTTTTTGGAGCTCTTTTGGTCGTGGAAACATTTTGCAGGATATTTCAGTGAGTGACACTCGGCCCACGTTGCAGGGAGCAGAAACTGGCTTGCGTCCCTGCCTGACTTGGCATCATGCAGAACTGGCTGCAGAACAGCGTGTGCGCCTGCATGCATCCGTGTGTGTGTGACAGTGTCAGTGTTTGTATATGAGAACGCACTTCCAAAGTCATTCCTGTAAAAGAAAATCTAGTTAAAATAAACACAAGTCTCTTTTCAATCTTTTAGGTTTGAGATAAACAGTGTTAGAAAAGTTACTGAGGAAGTGTAAACAGCTACTTTTTACTTATTAGACTTAAAAAGTAGCAAATTTACATAACTTAATATTTGATACCAAAAGTCAGTTTCCTCATTAAACATGACTATTGTTATATTTTGTTTTGTTTAACCTCGAGTGTTTCGGGAATGTCAAAATCGAATATTGCTTTTTATAGAAGATGCGGTTCTGTTGGTTTCATCAGAATGTGAACTTCACCAAAGGTTGGGTTGGTTTGGAGCTGAGCATGAAGTGGCAAGAATAAGAGTCACCACCTCCAGGTTTGAGGCTGTGTTTCTAAAGAAGAGTTGTTGCCCAAGTAAGGCAGTTCACATATTTTGGGAAGTGCTGGGAAGGTGGCTCATTACTGGACTGCAAAGAAATGTAATAATAATAATAATAATAATAATAATGGATTGGATTTATATAGCGCTTTTCAAGGCACCCAAAGCGCTTTACAATGCCACTATTCATTCACTCTCGCATTCACACACTGGTGGAGGCAGCTACAGTTGTGGCCACAGCTGCCCTGGGGCAGACTGACAGAAGCGAGGCTGCCATATCGCGCCATCGGCCCCTCTGGCCAACACCAGTAGGCAGTAGGGTAAAGTGTCTTGCCCAAGGACACAACGACCAGGACAGAGAGCCCGGGGATCGAACCGGCGACCTTCCGGTTACAGATACGCTTCCCAACCCCCTTTTACTTAAAAGTCCATGCATGTTCCAACCCTCACCCATGCTCATGAGCTCTGGGTTATAAATATAATGATAGGGTTTGTCTGTGAAGGTTCTCAGTCATCCAGGTCATCGTAGTCTAAGGAGCTTGGAAAGAAAAGCGTCTGGACTTCTTTAAGTTGCTTGAAGACGTTTCACCTCTCATCTGAGAAGCTTCTTCAGTTCTAAGGTCAAATGGTGGAGAGTCCCAGATTTAAGCCCCAAGAGGGACATGGACCATCTATTGATCCTCTACCATTTTGTACAAAGAAGACAGGTGGTTTGAAAGAGGAGTGAAAGAAGCCATCTATGGCCACTGTGAATGATTATCTTTAAACAGAGGAGGTGGCTTACGACACCTACTGTCTGCCATTTATAATCCAGTTTTGAGATTCCTTCCCAGATGCCTTAATGCCCACTCACATCCTGGGTCTTTTGACCTCAGGAAATCACATGATAGGGTGGGGTTAGGTTTCACAGTTGGTTCACCCGAAACCTTGGCTGATTGTGACCTACACCTGTTTTGACATCTTGGCTCCTGTGATTAGGTAGAGGATCGTTAGGGGGTCAATGTCCCTCTTGGGGAACACTCCCATGGGACTTAAATCTGTGACTCTCCACCATTTGACCTTGGAACTGAAGAAGCTTCTCGGATGAGAGGTGAAACGTCTTCAAGCAACTTAAAGAAGTTCAGATGCTTTTCTTTCCAAGCTCCTTAGACTACGATGAGGCTGAACATATAAGATTGAGAAATTACTTCCTTTCATAGGGTGGCTGGGCTCATTGTAAGAGCTTGAGCGAGGAACTCAAACATCTTTCAGAGTAGAGTCGCTGCTCCTTCTTGGTGAAGGGAGGGCTACTGAGGTGGTTTGGGCATCTCCTCCATTGGAGGTTTTCTGGGCCACCACACCTGGAAGGAGACATGCACCAGATTTTGGTGCAGAGGGAGTAACTCAAAACACTGCTGTGGAAAAGGAAGTTTAAAACAGCCTCTTAGCTTGCAGCCAATGTGACCCCAACTTTTGATACCTGGAAAAAGATGGATGGATGGCTAAACAAGGAAATATTTCACATTCTTGCTCTGCTGTCATATCAGACATTTCATTAAATAAGATTCTGTATTTTTCATTGTTAAAAGCTTTTTGCTTCTGGCACAAAGTGCACAACAGAGTGTTCTTTGTATCTTTGACTGAAACAAATGAGCTTTTTTGCTTGTAGCCCACGTGAGCTCTCCTCTCCTGCTGCACACACACATAATTTCAATACTATACTTATTATATAAAGCTTTTACCAGTAAAAAAATACATTTGAAATAACCTTCTGAAGTTTCTGGAAATTTCAGCTATTAAAAGTCCAAGCTCTCCAGAGAAACACCTTATAATGATGTTGATAAGAATCTGTTCTCAAAGTTTAAATAATCTTAAATCTCCAGTAAAAACTTCCACACATTTTAAAACCTTGTGGATTTGAAAGGAAGGGAATCAGCTACATAATACATCACTGCTGTTTGATTGTTTTGTGTATGTGTTTGTTTTGGGTAATGCAGTTTCTTCAAATGAGGCTTTACCCGGAATACCTTTTGACCTGGTGTCCACTTTGGGGCTTCTAACTTTATTATTTTATAAAATAATTTGCTCTTTGTACTGAATCTGAAATGAAGTTACCAGAACATATAATAGTATCTAGGAGGTATTTTCATGATTTAGTGGTTGTTTGTTAAGCTAGGAAAAAAATATTATTTCAGATATCAAGTAGTTCAGCAATGATAAATGCAGAGGAAAGTTTTCTTAGAGCACCACATCTTTATAAAGTGGGTTTTACTTGGATACGGTGAAGTGACTCTGGGAATGTGAAGGGTTTTGTGTGTGTATGATCTTTCTTAAGCCAGGAGCTAAAGTAATCCTTTGATTCTGCATGATCATGGTTTGTGGCTATCTGGCCAGCAGAGCCCTTGAATAAGAGGTATTGTGTTTATATATCAGACTTCTAAAGCAAACACTTGATACTCAAATTCCTCTTTTCAAATATACATGGCTTATGAAGAAATTGGCTCAGAGTATTGAAAACAAGCTTATTATGAGTAAAGAGAGGCAGATTCATGACTGACAGGGGTGAACATTAAACACAGAGGGTTTCCTGGAGAGCAGAAATGACTAAGAGTTAGAGAAATGGCACAAGACCCTGTTTTACACGCCTTAAATCAGTTCTAACCTGGCCAACTGCAAATATTACACGACATGTTTTCCCCCTCCTGCGACATAAGATTGATCGTGCAAAACACATAAATTACTTGATCTAAGGTTGCTTTAGAAGAAGCCCGCTTCAGCCTGAGTGACATCATGGGCCAGACATTAAATGTACTTCAGACACTGGCCAATGCAGTCAAACAGCAAATAAATACATCTCCTTGTAATGTGGATCTCACAGGACCCACACTGGTATGTTAAGCCCCAGGGGAGTCTATCAAAGTCAGACTGCATTACTAACTGGTAGTCTCGTGTTATGTGGTTTGCGTTTTCCTACACAACAAATAAATTTGTCCAAATGTCCAACAACCACTGTGCCAGTTATTAGTCTGCTTCTGTGGGGCTATGTGTGTTGACGATATGCGGATCCCCAGTATAATATAATATAAAGCATATGCTCTGTTGTGGCTCAAATATTGGGGGAAGACATCTATGCCTCCCCTCCCCTCCCTGCGTTACTATGTTCTTTCCACAGCTTTCCATCCTAGATTTATTAAGCCGTAAACACAGGTCAAGTCGACTTTCAGCACATCAAAGTCTCATCCATCTGCTGCCAAGTTGGACGGACAGAGGCCTTCCAAGGCTACAAAGGCGCCGACTCCGGTCCTGAGAGAGGATGTGGAGCTGAATTTGCCTCTATAAATGTAATCACGTTCATTGGCTCTCTCTGTGGGATAGTTTGGCATTACAGGTGGGTTGTGTTGCTGCGGGATGAGATTTCCATTCGTCAGTTTCACCAGAACAGATCTTTTGGGACCTTCCAGACTCCTGTTTCTCATTCGAGAGTGCATTTGGTAGATAGAAATTTTAAAAACTCTGTGTGTGTTCAAGATGTTTTTATTTTTTCTGGAGGGCCTCTTGCCAATGTATGTACTTCATATTGTGTGGCTCAGAACATCAGTGCTCGTGCAACTTTTGTACAGTACTTCTTTAAGCTGGAAGCCTTAGATCATCTCTATTAAATCATTGCGATTTGTCTTTTTGTCATGGAGGACAAAGCACATTTAATTACTGGACTGCTGCGGCATAGCAAACGTTCATGTTTGTGGCTGTAATATAAGAAAGAGCTCTGGGAAGTTGGGTGGTGTTGGTTGGGTGGTGGGATCATCTAATCATTTTGACATGCTTTATCAAGACTCTGGGTAATGTAAGGTCAGACCATGGCTAATTTCTGATGGCACAGAGACAAAGCTCATAATGAACCAGGTAGTTACAGTACAGGTGACCACATAGTGACACTTTCTGCATTCACTTTTGGGAGACAGACACTATCTCTACTTTTAAGATTAGGCTTAAAACTTTCCTTTTTACTAAAGCATATGGTTAGGGCTGGATCAGGTGACCCTGAACCCTCCCTTAGTTATGCTGCAATAGGTCTAGGTTGCTGGGGGATTCCTATGATGCATTAAGTATTTTCTTTTCAGTCACCTTTCTTACTCAACATCTTCTAATAGGCCTTTCTGTATTAAATCACACTTGTTATTAATCTCTGACCCTCTTCCACAGCATGTCTTTTATCCTGTCTTCCTTCTCTCACCCCAACCAGTCGCAGCAGATGGCCCCGCCCCTCCCTGAGCCTGGTCCTGGTTTCTTCCTGTTAAAAGGGAGTTTTTCCTTCTCACTGTCACCAAAGTGCTTGCTCATAGGGGGTCATATGATTGTTGGATTTTTTCTCTGTATGTATTATTGTAGGGTCTACCTTACAATACAAAGTGCGTTGAGGTGACTGTTGTTATGATTTGGTGCTATATTAACAAATAAATAAATTAAAATCAAACACAGGTATTAAAGGGTGTTTTTGTACCTTTAATCCTGACATTGTTTTGGCCAGTGTAAGACTAAGAGACTTGAAGAAACTTATACCAGAATAGTAAGAGCAGGCAGCCCAACACAAGCTCTGTCAGAAACTTCAGTTCTGTCCGTCATTAGCTGCCACCTCAGAAAAAAATCAAGTGCCATGGTAGTTTTCTAGACGTTTTAAAACATCTGCACACACAGACTGACGACAGGGATGGGGGAGAAGGATGCGTGTTGAGTGTGGGGTAACATTGCTTTCTGACTGAGTGAGCATCTCTGTGGCTTCACTCAGCTGGAAAGATTGACAGGCTGAAGCGGTATGGACTCACTTAACATCACTACAGTATGCGTGACACATAACACTTAACTTAATGTAGTGCCCGTCATAACTGTCAGAGGCTCCACTTATCAGAATGTTCGCCTGTGGAACCAGCTCCCAGTTTGGATTTGGGAGAGAAACACCTCTACTTTTAAAATTAGGCTTCAAACTTAAACTTAAGAACTAAAGATAAATCAGGTGACTCTGAGCCATCCCTTTGTTAGGACCCTAGGAATCTTCACATGATCCTCTGAGCAGTTCATCTCCACTCTTAACTGTTGCATTTCCACACCTATTGTTACTCCTTTCCTTTTACTCACAGTTCCTGTTTTGTTCTTGGATTTCTACATTCACCATTTTCTCTTGTCTTTCCCTCCAGACAGTCAGTGTAAGTATGAAAGTATGTGACGCGAACATCACTGTTGAGCTATCTTTCTATTCAACAGGCAAATAGAGCAGAAACCTTTTTAAACCACACATTCTTTGCTATCTGGTCAGGTTTTATCCTTTTAAATCCACTCCGCGGTCATTGCTGTATTACGCTGAGGCTATGAAAACTTGATTTCTAGCAAAAAGCCACGAGCCATAAGAGAGTAACAAGAAACCACATTCAGATATTTGTTTTACTTCCACCATTTATTGCCATCAGTGTGACTCGGTGGGATACCAAACCCCAGTTTAACAGCTACTCTGCTGACACCAGAGTTTTCTGTGGCCTTTAAATTATGTTTCTGTGGAGTGAGATCTGGCAAAACAAAACACTGGCTCAAGACAATTTAAAATAAACAGACATCCAGGTTGATATCGGTCCAAGGGTTGGGAAAATCAAACCTTTGACCAAGTGATTGTTTCTTTTAGGTTTCAGATTCTTTAATTCTCACAGCCCTTTCACAAGATCCACCCACCTCTAGTCGGCCAATTTATTCATCTCTGAGGTAACATTGTCTTATCTTGCTAACAACAAAAGTCAAGTGAAACTGATACTATGGTACAGATAGACACAATTAGAAGCACATGAAACCTGGATCAAAGCTAATCCAAAGGCAAATAATACACGTTCTTGTTTCCCAAGTTGAGACATTCCATCAGCATCTAAAATACAGAAAGAGAGAAAACAGCAAGATAATCGAGAGATAAAGCACTTCAGAAATCCTCTTTTCATCATCTCGATGGAACATCGGACCCGGAGCATGGCCTGCAGTTCTCATCCTTAATGGATTGAGATAATGGCTGGACAAATTGTTCCCAGGCACTGTCTTCACTCTGTCCCGCTGAGTTCAGGGATCCGGGGAGTAAAATAATCCAATTTTTCCTTCCTTTATCTCCCAGACTGCAGGGAAGAAGCGAGGGGTCTTTGAAATGCCATGTCTACTTGTCACGACCCCTTTTGTGTACCCTCCGCCCATCTGTGGACCCGGCTTTAGACGCCATCCCTTTTCCAAGGGCTCACTGTCACGGCCTCAAATAAACCTGCTGGAAGTGCCAGCCCTGTTTTCCATTTTCCTGTCGTTCTTTTTTTCCTATTTCTTTCTTCCCCACTGTTTATCAGACTCTGCCCTCTCCCAAAATGAGGAGTCTCTCATGGTTAAGTGGTAGAGTTCATGCTGAGGTTCGTGGAAATTCACCAGGTCTCTTACAAACTATTGTGGTGAGAAAACGCTTGAGTCTGATCACCGGGATGCGAGCCACGCCAGACTCCCCTGTGTCAGGAATGAGTATACAATGCGTAATAAGCACTTCTGCTGCGTGCTAAGTTGGTCCGGTCATGACATCCTTAAGCCGAGGGCTGTGCCAGCTCTCCTGTTACAAAGAGAAATTGTGCATGCGGAATTTCCTGGAGTGGCTCCGAAAACGCTCTCCGGGTCTTTCAGCCAGGCACTCTGCGGGGACTTGCACTTGAGAGATTTACTGCCATAATTTAGTCCTTGCACTCATCTCGGTTCCAGTAAAATCATGTCAAACACTAGCTTAGCCACCTGATTAGCTAAGCAACAGGTTTCCATGAGGGATATTCGGCACCGGTGCTGGGGTAGCTTGAGGGAATAACGGCTTCCGCAGGAGTCTCGAACGATAAGACAGAACTCCACCTTGGCAACTGGGAGTCAAAACAATGAGACAACTTTAAAGGAATTCAGGTGAACCCTGGTTGATGTGAGTACTGCAGCGTTGTTTGTCAGGTGATGCTTGATCACAACAACAGGATGGAAGTACTCTGTCTACAAGATGCACCTTATATTTTACGGTTACGCTGACCTCTCAGAATGACATTCTTGTGAAGCATTGTGATACCCGATCTGTGCTCTGTCACATACACTTGAAGGCTCACAGATGTGAAAGAATAGGACATGGGAAGAAAATCATTTCACATCTGTCAAGACAGTTTGATTGCCTCCGTTCTCCTCTGAAAGCCAGTTTTGGAGACCTGTGAATTCTTCCACAGTTAGTCATTCTTATTTGTGCATCCTCACAAGTTGTTTGCTTTTTTAGTTTTTAATAAACTCTTAAATATCCCATGACATTTTATGCCTCTAATAAAACAGCGAACCTCAGAGGGGAGAAAGTTATGCAAAATATGCTGAAAAGTTGCTTTAATTCTGATTAATGTGGTCCTGGAATATCTCCCTGGGTGCACATAATTCATAAACATAATGATTTGCTGTGCCCTTAAAAATAAAATAAAAAAAGTACCAGAAAGCATCACTCAGAGGCAGTAGTCTGTAGACTTTGATGTAGTGTGTCACCCCCAAGTATAAAATATGTGACTGCTGGGTGTTAAATAGGTTACATGCATTCCTCACAGGCTCCTCGTAGTAATTTGCGTTCACTGTAACGGTTTGCCTGATTAAAAACACATCAATCAAAGCCTGAAATGTTTTCATGAATAGTGATTTTTGGTATTACTTATTTTATCTTTCAAATACAAAGTCATCCACAAAAACTGTTCAGTGAGGGTTTCCCAAAAGAAATTCATCAACGTGCAAAATGAAGCATCATGCATAATGCATCACTGCCTGAACTGTGATGTATCCCTCTACTTCCCAAAACGAGCTTACTCACACTCTAGCCTCTGTGAGTCACGGGGCAGTCAAAGTAAATGACCCGTGGATAAAGTACATAACGTCATCCCCTCAGCCTCAGCCCACTAATCTCACATTCCAGTGACAGAAATCTTCTTTCTCTCCACAGATCTCACTGTTTGGACACTCTTTATTTCGCCACAGTCAACTTTTGGATGCGGGAACAAAGTCTCATCCAAAACCTTGTGAAATGTAACATGTAATCTGATAAAAGTAGTTAAATAATGTCTTTGGCGACCCCTCAACACAAGGCGTGTGCTGTTTGGGGAGATTAATGTACACGATCATCCTTCACCCAGTTATGCATCATTCTTCCTGATTGGCTACGGCCTGCTGATCAAACAGTGCAGCTCATATGTTCTGGGGCGTGATGTGCTGGCTGCCTCGAGCACATGCTGGTATGAGCTATTCATCCCCCATCTGATACTATGGGTGGTCCCTATCTGACTGATACATGACCAAGACCCTTTGTAATTTCAAACACTGGAGTCTAAGAAAAAAAACAACTTTTTTTTAATCCAAAAGAACAAAATGTGAAGTTTATGGACATGTGACACTCATACTGGGACTAATACTCTGTTGGACCGAGAGATATTCAGATTCGATCCGCAACAGTACACAGCGTGCTCCATAACACATCGTTCTCATTCCTCAGCTGGCAGGAACAATCACTGCTCTTACCATTACTGTCTCCACCTGTACAAGCTGAGTGTAGTTTGGAGATTTAGTAGTGAAGTGATTCAATATTTACTTATACTAAAGTAACTGATGTAAAAACCACAGTGAACAAACAAACCTCCCAGGAACCACAGGCAACCACTGCTTTTACGACTCTAGAACAAAGTGTAACGCCAATCGGTAAACATCCATTTGTATTCCATTTTATTCTCCTAATAAAGCACTGTGTTATTTTCACTAGTTGTAGTAATTTTTCTAACTTACAAAAGGGAATTACTCTTTTTTAATTTATTTTAAACAAATTGTTGCAGAGGTGGGTTAACATGTTCATGTTATTGCCACCTAATATCCATTTTTTCTCTTAAACTGGTAACCTGATAAGAAAGTGCCTTACGTCTGTTTGATTTTGAAAAACTGGATGTGATCAGCCGACGGTAAAAACAGCTAAGAAGCTTGGCAGTGAATTATGCAAACTTATTCAAAATTATTCAAAGCAAACAAACAACAACTCTCAATGGCTAAAAAATGAAAAGTTACAAATAAAAAATCAACACTGAAGTGACAAGAGCTGCAGTTCCTCTTGTGACCACTTGAGGCTGGCTCCAAAATGACTCAATGATCACAGTCGTGATAAAATGCTCAACTTAACAGCACTGAAAAGCATGTTTACAGCCTGGAATGAATAGCATTTTTGTTTTGTTTAATAGTTTTCCCCTTCATCCATTTGGATCTAGCTAACGCTTCTTTAAGCTCGAGTTGTGTATGCACTGATATCCTGACAGAGGCAGCTGTAGCTAGTACCATTCTGCTAGGCCTCATCTCTGCTAACTCACTGCACTGGACTTCCTGACTAGACCAAGTGCCCTTTAGAGTCTTAATGGCATTAATCCCTGTTTTGTTAATTTTGTTAATTGTTAAATTATTATAATTTTTTTTAACTAATACTGTATTCATTTTAATACAGGAGTCGATGGAGCTATTTTTGCTATTGGAGCCGACCTCAAGTACTCATGCTTGATAAAAACTAAATTCTTCATTTTGACTTTGACTAGAAAATTGTGACTGGTCCCTGATAACCAACCTCAGATCTACTATCACGGTTTTTAATGGTTGGAACTTGTTGGTTTCATCTGTAAAATAGCTGCTAATATTCACACTATGCATGCCAAAATCTACAATTTTCTCAATTTGTCAACTGGTTTGGATCCCAGTCTGAATTCATATTTTTCTTTTTAGTTTTCATTACATGACACTTATCAACTTCACTTTCTGTGTGGTTTGACACATTGTGCAAGACATAGCTCCCTACTTTCATTCTGTCTTTCCTCATTTAGCCGTCTTCTTTTGCTGACTCCCCATTCCTCCTTTTTTTCTTTCTTTTTTTTTCTTTTTTGGCAGTAACTCACAGCAAACCCATCATCTTAGGCTACTCTCCCCAATCATGTCCTGCAATTGGAAATGGATATCCAAACAAAGCTCAACCTATCATCTTTACATTGTGGCTAATAGGAGTATCGGAGGGGTGTTTCCAATAAAACAGGCACAGCTCTGAGTAGCCACACAAGTTCATAGGGAGGTCGGGTAGACCACATAGGAAAAGGAGGGGATGTGCAGGAGAGAGAAGCTGAGAGCAAAAAAGAAGCAGAGAGGGGTAAACAGAAGGACAGACTTTGACTGTGAGTCTTCAAAGCTGATAGATAATACAGTAAATGCTGGTGAAAGCTGAAGACTGCCTCTTATTATCACAACACACCAGGGAAACAAAGTTTGTCGGCCCCGGTGTCAATGTCTATACTGCCATGAGTGAGAACTTCCAGAGGTGCAGCATTACCGTACACCCAGCAGGAGTATGCAGTGGTTATCACTGACAAATTATTAACTTTCATCTAAAGTTATCAGGCATTGTCAGTTCAGAATCCAAGCAAAACTTTTCTTGAGTACTCAGACGTTTAGGTATTCTTGATGTTATCATCCACCCAACACTACACTGTAAAAACACATACCAAATGTATTTGAGTGTTTGAGAACATCAGAGTCAAATAATTTCTGTAATAACGTTGGAAAATTCACATTTTAGTATGCCAAGATTTCTCTTGCTGCTTAGCTTTACATTGTTTAACAGTCTGTCATTATAAGGTTCTCACATATGGAAAGAGGTAGATCTGTTAATGCCCTTTCTTTCAAACCACCACGATCATCGAAAAAAGACTACAGTCTTTGTTTTACATACATGTTTAAGTTCAATCAAACCAAATGTGACTCTTCTGTGTCCTGGTCAACACATGTACACTTATAAACTAACAGTAACTGTCAGATGAATCAAACTGATTAATTTTATTTACTCAGAATTTAAAATCCACAATTTAAGTTAATCTGTTTGCTATCATAAGTATTCATTGAGTTTTAAGTATACCAGTTTGTATTTTAGCATGGAACTTTGGATGTTATATTTCTTTATTTGTTCACTCATATTTGAAGACTATTTGTCTTAAAATAGATAAAATACGTTGGTGAAGCAGAGCTAAGCAACATTGTCCCAACATCTTGTCGATACCGAATCCCCCTCTGTGTGGAGAGAAAGTTGGAAGATAGGCAAAGCCTCACCAAGCGATGGAGAAAAGATGCGTTCCCAATGAGCAAAAACATATCTCGCTATGTGACTCCTACTATATGCGGATATACATTGTATATCCGCATATAGTAGGATACAGTGGATATACATTGGCAATATGCCACTGTACTCTTTTGGAACTCACCCACTGCTCGCTGTGACCATCACTGGTGGTAACAGTGTCTCCAGTATTGCTGATGTCATCATCCATCCAAAACTACATTGTAAAAATCAATCTTTTAGTGGTGACCATGTTTGAGACTGGTGCTAGAATCTGTCGATAGGGTTGAGCTACTTCCTGTAAAGGTAGCTGATTATGGTTTTGTTATAATATGTTAATTAAATAATTTATTTAAGAAAGTGTGGCCATGTCGGTCTTTTGTGCACACATCCGTGCCCACAAAAACTCATGCAACAAATCCAGTTTTGCTGGAAATAACATGTAGCTGCTCAGCCCAGCTGCAGTTCAGTCCAGCACACCTGCAAAGCAGTGCCCTTCTTACAGGTACAAGGGGCTCATGTTTCGTGTTGCCTTTGCCTTTGGCCATCATTTGTAATGCTTTAGATTTCCACACAGAAAGCAAATGTGTGTCCTGGTTACAGTTCAGCAGAACAGGCATATCTCCTGCCTTCCTGCTGACAGCACTGTCTTCCAAGTCAAACACACGGATTGGGAGTGAAGGAGGTTGAACCAAAACAGCAGTTTAGCCAGTTTTAGTTGAGACTGTCAGTGAAACTCAGACACATCAAGCTGTTGTGTGTTTTCTTCACAGTTACTTTTGTACCTGTGAGACATCAACTGGTTTTTAACACCATCCAGTCTGCTGTGCACAATATATTTAAGAAATTCTTGATGATTACTAACTCTTTCAGCGTATACATTGTGTAACGTGCACATACTGTGTTTAGGTAGACTTGAATCCGTTCTTTTATCATTTCAGGCTATCGCACACAGTCAGTGACAATTGATTTAAATGCACCAGAATGCACTTTGGTTTGTGGATGAGTGAAGAAGACAAAGACAAATTTTGTGGCGACATATTTTAAACATTTGCTTGTTGGTCCTGAATCACAGAAGAGATTTGACATTTTACATCAGACACGATTAAGTTACTGATGTATTTTCTCCGTGTCTGTTGCTATGATGGAGGGTGCCTGTTTGTTTTTGAGAGTGCATCACCCCTATGCCTGTCTTCCTCCTCATGCAGGTAGCCCAGAGGGAGAGAGAATGGAGCTCTTTGACAGGAAAGAGGAGGGGGAAACCAACCACCATCTACTGCCTGTGCCTGGGCTCATTCTGTAACGAAATGGCCTGTGTCATGGAGGCCTTGTCCAAACAATGGGCCTATTCAACCTGGAGAGGAGTCACTGTCAGGACCAGGCTGAATACGATACCTCTGATTCAGGGCAGCACTCCCTTGTACTATTTTTTACTCTGTCTCCTGTCGCTGTTACTGTTCTCCCCCCCCCCCCCCTTTTTCTCTCTCTCACCCTCTCCCCTCTGATTTTTTGCTGTCTATCCTCTCTCTTTTCTTCTTCCTTGGATCTCAGCCTACGGAAAGTTTTTGAAACACATTGTGGTCGTGTTTTTAATCACATCTTTGTTCACATATCAGTTGAAGCCATTTTGGTTTTATGCATTACTATACAATATTTCGTGTTATTAAGGTTTTTCGGTATTTGTTCTTTTAGCTCTTTGGGCAATTTGAACCAACTTAAAACAATTTAGCAGCCATTTGGAATTATTTGATTTAATTTCAACCTTAAATACATTACTTTACAATACGTTACTTTTCAAACTGCTTCATACAACGAATTCAGAAAAATGTCTGTGGTTAAACTCTAAAGCGTGACATCAATTGAAGGCATAAGACCAGCCATGTATTAGCATATTCACATGCTTCATACACACTAAAGAACGATGACATTTGGCCTTACAAGCATTTTCAACCTCTGAGGTGCAAAGGGTTAAGCAAAGACATTTTGCTTGGACAAAATTATACTTTACATAGTCTACTTTCTGCTCAAATGACTTCATTATAGATGGTTTGTCCAGCTTTAGAACCAGATATTTCTTAAAATGAGGTATTACTATGTGGGTCACATTGAGCCCAATTTGATCTTATGTGGGTTGGATCTCCTGGTTCACCTTCCTTTGCACATTCTGTAAATATTCTCATTTAAATAACAATCAGTCTGTAAAGCTCATGATGTCTTATGAAAAAGTTCAGTTTGTTTCTACATTCGTCATTAGTAGTAAATCAAATAACCCCATCAACACGGCTCCTTGGGCTTAAACACGTGTCTTTGGTGGAGCATGGCAGGTCATGGGTGATGACTTTTCAGTAAATGGCTGTAAAACGGGATGATTCAGCATTCTAACATTCTCAATATGTGATTCATACTTTGACTTGCAACAGCGCTTTTTACTAAAAAAGCTGTTTAGCAGATGGTCAGACTGGAAAGGGAGAAGAGGGATATGAAGATGGATATGAATATTTGTTGTTTAGTTTCGCTCTCACTGTTTTCTGTACTATTATGATTTGTATCATGTCACTGGCCAGTCCCTAAATCCCAGTCCCTACCTCTCAAAAAACCTTAAGATAATTTCTCATTTGAACTCCCTGGAAATCTAGGATGAAGTGATTTGATTTTGGTCAAAGTTCACTGTGAAATCACAAAAGTACAATTTCTGTGCATACAGTCTGCTTCAGTCTGAGGTCTTTCTTGGGGCTTTCTGCAGATGCCATGGCAAATGTTTTGCCACCTACAACATCATTCAGCACGACCAGTTTGGCACTGGGTCAGTGATGGCATTTTGTTGGATCGGCACACAGACCTCTGTGGGTTAGCCAGCAGGACTTTGGCTTTTATTAGGTAGGTTATAAAATCCACAGACTTCCAGACCTTATCCTGGACACCGGATTTCTCCTCATGCAGCCAGAGTGTGTAGGTAGCTCCTGCAAAATGTAGCTGTTGATGCCACTGTCTGGCCCTCATATTCCCCAGACCTGAATTCAATTAAGAACCTCAGGGATGTTAAGTATCTGCACATCAGCCAAACAGCACCACAGACGGTCTAAAAGCTAATTGGATCAGTCTGTAATTTCAGCGTTTAACTTTGAGAGCTGGGTTCAAAATCACACCAAAAATCAAAGTGTTGATGGTTTTGGTTTCCTCTGATGCCATTTTCATCTCAACAAATGACTCAATGTATGTCAGTAGAGAGTTTCAGCTTTAATATTTCATTCCGATGTTCTCTTAATCTTTCTTGACTGAGTTGAAAAACAATAATACATTTTCTTAATCAATATAGCTTAAGCAGACTGCATTTAAAAACAACAACAACCTACTTTACGCAAATCACTGGCAGATTATCTCAGTCACAGCATTCAACAAATGCCACGGTAGAAACAGTTTACTGTAGAGCTTTGCCAAAACTTACATGGTTAAATTCACAGCATTAGATTTTAAAAGAAAACCTTGGTTTAACACAAAACCCATGTCAGAGGACATTTGGAGATTGAGTTTCTTCCTCAAATGTGATGCAAGAACTTTTGATGAGGAAAACAGAAGCTGAAACGAATGTTCTGTAAATTGAATCAGCAGGATGTTCTGTTTCAAAATAAATGGACATTTGTGTTCACTCAGATATATGTCTCTTTCTCTGTGTCTTTGGACTCGGGCAAGTGTGTGTATGTGGTTGTGTATTGGAGAGAGAGAGGGAGACAGAGGGAGACAGAGGGAGACGATGGGCGCTTTTGGCAAGTAGGGCTGCGTTAGAAAAAAAGCCCCAATTACACAGTCAGGCTCCAGGAGACACTCTGGCTATTTGTTAAGAGAGTTTTATCAGCATGTCAGACGGCCATGAAATGGACTTCTAATTAAATGGCTGTGCTTGGCTGTTGGCTGCACACCACTTTTGCAAACAATCAAGAATAAACAGCCGTAAAGTCCTAGAGAGACAGGCATTGGAAGCTATTAATGAATGACCGCAGGATATTTTTTATCAGCTCATTCTGGCGTTGTTGAGTTTTTCCTCGTGCCCGAAGGTATTTTGACGAAACGGGAATAGGGTCCTTCCTGTGAGTCCATAATTTGTTTATAGTCATCTAATCACGGCCAACCACAGACTTTCTTTGCTACATTACACAAAAAGACTGCCTTGTGCTGTATGAATAAAATGAGCTTGAGGTGAATTGCTTATACCGCTTCCTAATCTCCGAGTCAAGGATGCTATTGTGGATGTGTTGCAGTTGGTGTAAGGCAAAACCCGGATTGTGCTGAACGTGACAGAGGTGTTTAATAGAGTTAAACGCATAGTGCAAAGATACAGCAAGCTACAACAGAGCAATCTGATCCCAAATTGTAGAGAGAAAGCTCAACTGTGCATCTGTCATTATGCAGAAGGGTGGTGGTGGTAGGGTGACCGCTCCATCCCCCTGCTCCTCAAAACCAATCTCTCAACAGATTTTATCTCAGATGACAAAACGAGGTAAATGGGTTTGACAAGGAATAAAGGATTATCTGACTAGTGTACTGCACCACATGCACTCCCAAGAGGGTAGTGATAGCTATAAATTACATTTACAGTGGGAAGGCCCTATGGGAGTTCTTACAGAAAGATTACACTCGTACACAATCATGATCTGGTATCTATTGCTGGATTTAAGTTTCACTGCATATGAAAAAATGTACTGAATGTTTTCCTACTCTCTTTCAAATCTTAAATTACATTTTCTACAGTGTGACTTTGGACTTTAGCTACTGGTAGGTAGAGTTTATTATGATGTGCCTTGTAAAGTCTGGTTCAAAGAAGCACCACAACTAATTACATTTCTGACAAGCAATAATGATGATTTATAGGTAGATTTGATTCCAACATGAACCAAGCAGTAGAACTGGAGAGGTTAACCTGTTGTTTCCACATCTATTCACTGCCTTCTGTGAGAATGGATAACAGGTTTATGAGCAATCAGTTCCATTATGACTGATACTTGGCACACACACATGTTAATAAATCTGAAGAAATTAACGTGTATGTCTATACCTGTTTCTGTGGGAACTATTTGTTGTTGTTGATAGACAATAGTCTGCCAAAACTCTGATACTGATATGCCAAGTGAAGCAAAATTAAAACTCACTATTTTATTGTGGCATCACACGCCCTGACCTAAGTACTTAGGTCAGAACATGCACTAACATAGTAATTAGTATGCCACATCTATCTTTGAACTTTTACCTTGTGGTCGACTGAAGGGCACAGAGAAGAGCTTTGTCACATAGAAGGTCAGTCACCAGGTCAGTGGTGGACTTTCAGAAAAACCATCCTGTTTGTCAACCAGGCAGAGTCAAGGTCTTTGCACAGCAATATATTGGTAATCCATTGGCGCTACATTGAGTTTCGCATGCCCACATGTACAATCAAGTGAATCAAGGTTTTGCAGGCCAATGAAAAACTAACCATACCCTTACCGATATTAAGAAAGCAAGCATATCCCAAGTGCTTCTAATCAAATGAACTTGATTATAAAAGCAGAATTTTTTGCAGTTTGCTGGTGAATGTCCTAGAAAATTCACCAAGGTCGGAATTCCAAAAAACCCAAGAGCTACATCTCAATCTTCTGAACAGACGCCACCAAGTAGGATCGGCCATGAAAGCAGAAACTCAATGTTTTGGGGAGAACCAAACACAGCACACCAGCACAAACACCTAATACCAACTGTCAGTACGGGGGTCTGAGGTGGTGATGTGGGCTTGTTTCTCAGCCACAAGGCCTAGGCACCTTGCAGTCTATGACACAGCCATGTATATCAAAGTATGCTAGAGTCAAATCTAAAATAATTACATGTCAGTCCAGAATCAGCTCCATGACTGTCTGAATTTCACCACAGGTGTGCATTATGTTATATCCTGTATAACAATTCCAAATTGAAAACAAGGGTCATCCTTGGACCGTGACACATTCATAGCTAGGATTTCATGAAAACATGAATACACATCGTCTTTAATGATAAATGTAGAACAGTATTTCTAAAGTCAATGATAATAACATCTAGTAACATTGTTGTCATTATATAAATCTGAATGATAAAGTTCTTTCTCTTTCATTAATTAGACTATTTAGCCACCTGCAAGATATGTTTGTTTAAACTTATGTGCAGATATCATGATATGCCACAAGTATCTGGTCTCCTGTGGGACTACATGGCTGGGCTTTGGTAATCCTTGAACTGCTGAAGGATTCCAGCTGCACTGAGGTTAAGTTACACTGCAGCTGTCCAGCTGAAAAAAATACAGGCTAAGAAATATGGCCAGAGAGAAGCTCTTTGTTGACTATTGTCTCTTGGCTAACTTCTATCAAGTCGGTGTATGTAGTGCACTGATGCATATACAGTGCAAACTGCACTATTATTATAAACACTCATGGCTTTTCAATAGTAACTATTGTTATAGTACTCCACATACAGGGCATCACAGTTTTTCTTATTTACTTCCTATTTATTTATTTAAAAATGGATGATGCAAGTTAACATAGTTCTAATATGGAATGTATAACTGAAAGCTACGGCTGTTGTTAATTTTCAACCCTTGACCATCTGCTAAGTGTGTCTGAATTTCAAAATTGCTTAGGCACAGCAATAACACTAGTATTAATGGGTGAACAAAGCTTTAAGAGAGCGGTTTCAGTGTTGAAAGAAAGTAGCCGGCTTTAAAAGCACCGGTCCACTGCCGATTTTTTAATCCCTGTATTAACATTTCACTCATAAAATCGGAAGGAGGCCATACCTCATGGCAAGTTGTATTAATTTCCAGATTATTCAATTAAAAAGTTATCTGAGGTGAGATCAGACAGCTACTGCAGCCTGTGATGAACCTGTCGGTTAAACCTGTCAGTCAAGTCACCCACACAACCTAACTGAATGATTTAAAACATCTATCTGAATAAATAAATGACCCATTGTGTAATTGTTTTGAAGAGAGAAACACTTTTTCTACCAAACCTTTTGTAATACTGTGATGTTGGGCATTTCAACATAGCAGCTTCAAGTGGCCATAAAAGGAACTGCAGTTTGGGCACGAGTGCAAGGTTGGCCTGATTTTTCAGCTCTGGAGGTTGTTACTTGCTTAAAAACCGTTCAACACAGTATGCCTCCAGCTTTAACTCAGCATCTTGGTAAAGGGCACATTTGCCCCCCAAAAAGACATTAGTCAATGCAAACAGAAAATTGTCTTTCAAATAACTGCCAAGCTGAACTAAAGATTTTTTTTTCTCTTTTGAACTCTCTGACCCCTGATTTGCCAATTAAACTGAACACAGATTCCATTTGAAAGTCACTGAGCAATCTTCATCAGTCATGCATGCATGTGAGCAAGCACACGTACACCGACGGCTGCACACCGTCTTCAACAGACACACGAACAAACTCAAACAAGAGAGCTTAAGGGAGATTTGTGATCTTGTAAAAACACATTGAGCGACGAATAGCTTGGACTAGTTGCACTTGTCAAACAGCACCTGCAGCATGTGCCTTTCATGTTTTGCAGGCACAGCAGTGATGGAAAAAAAAGGACACAGAGAAAGGGGGGAGAGTGACTGTCAATATTAGACAGGCATTAACAAGTTGTGATGTAGTGCTTTCATGACAAACTGTAGTGAATATTCCATGAAGCTCTTGGGTAGAGCTCATGCGTGTCAAAACATTTGTAAGTGAGGGTTCTTAAATGTGGAGACTTGACTTTTTTGAAAAATAACAGCTTATTGTTAATTAGTCCCTTTTAGTTTGAGGCACATACATCGCACATACTTCACATTTTGTTTAGTACAAGTTTTTTTTTTTCCATACACACACTGGAACATTTTGACTCTCATTCACTCTTCCACATATAATACTGAGTAAAGCAACACCAGACATCATTACTGTAGTATAACTTATAAACACTTGTGACAAATGTGTGCCTTTATCTTTGTATATTTTTCAAACAGATAACATGAAGCCTGTTTGGCACTAACTAATCCTGTTGGTCGACAGGTGAGAGAGAATACACGGGTTTGCAGCCGTTGTCGGGACAGAGGCCAAGAAAACATCCATCATTATTTAAAAAACCTGGCTTCTGCCTCTTGGCATGCACATTCACTTTATGACTGACAGCCCCAACAATATGGATTCAGCCAAGTAACAGCCCGAGGCACGATGTAACTATAGCCGTGTACTGATTTGCACCATACCCAACATATATTAACTCTTGCCTACTCTTTTCATACTTGGGTTTTCTTTTACACACTTTCATTCAAACAACTACCACATCTCTCTCTCTGTGCATTTGATAAGGCTGATCATATTTTTTTTAATCGAAAATCCTCAGATTACTCCTTCTTGAATGTCACAGAGATGTAATTTATCTCAGTGTCAACTTTTAAAAGTGTTCATTTGTTTTGCTCAGCCTGGCTCAGTTTATCCAACGGGTGGTGCTGGTGTTCATAAGAAGGGCTTTTTTGGAGATTCGTTACATTTCTAAGACCTGCTTTTTCTTGTGCTGTGCTCTTAGTGTAGCAGTGCCTTCTAATTATGATAAGCTAGTTGCTTAAGTACTCCCTGCCTGGGCTCTGTCTGCTGGGCTGGGGTCAGCATACACTCAGCTTTTTAACATCATGTTAGCTTCTCTGCTAGCTTCTGGTTAGCATGCTGTTACAAGATCCCTGTGTTGCTAGTAGAGATGGCACGATACCACTTTATGTCCAATACCGATACCGATAAAAAAAAAAATGTACAGAAATAAATTATTTTTCAAGAATAATTAAATCGATTCAATAGCTTTCTTCAACAGAATTGCAGAATTCACAGATGGTACTTTCCCAAAGGAAAAAGTAGTATAGCTTACTAGGGTATATTAGACTTAACAGTTACTATATATAGTAATAGACTTCTATACATTTTACATCAGATTAAAACTTTGGGTGTAAGATTCAGATAATTATTAAATAATTAAAAGCTAGATATTTTAAATGAGAATAAGAAAGAAAAGTATGTCTTTGTGCCCCTTTTCCCTTTTCATGCCTTATCGGCCCCCCTGGCTAAACTTTGCTAGATCCGCCCCTGCACAGTTACAGCCATCAGCTACGTAGAAAGGATCCTGGTACAAAGTAATATTAAATAAATTCTAACAACAGCTTATCAAGCTTAAACGTGCTGCTGTTGTTCAGCCGCTGGTTTCCTCTTTCTGGTGCAAAGTGGGCCAAAAACAAACCAGAGAGACGGACTCGCGACAGACAAGCCGATCAGCTGATCGTTAAGCAGTTTCACATTGAAGTAGCAGCAGGAGAGGGAGGGAGAGAGAAGAGGCAGTCGCTCCATATATCGGTTGTTAAGCTTAACATGGGAATGCTTTACAAACTTTCAGAGATGAACTTACACACTTGCTTTACTTCTCTCTGGGATAACTTCCTCGGAGATGAAATGCTGGTTTGGTAGTGAGGCTACAAATGCACACAGCTGCTCTATCACGTGAGCACACTGCTCCGATGTACTACGGTTATGAGCCGAGTTATGCCTTGTCGCAAGTTTTGTAAGGTGCTTTTTTGATATTTAATGGATCGGATTACATTTTTTATTTCTCGCCGATATCCGATCCAGTAATTTAGGTCAGTATCGGACCGATACCAATAAGTAATATCAGATCGGTCCATCTCTAGTTGCTAGCAGTACAATGTAGCTGTTTCTGACCAGGATGCAGTTTTGCACTTTACCACTGCGCTTTTGATATTCTGTGCAATGAAAATAAAATGTTTATATCTCCTCATTTTTTCTGGGCTTCATGGGCAAGAATGCGGAAAAAGGCCATGTTGCTGTCCGCCCATCTCACAGATTTTTGAAGAACGTTTGTGAAAAAAGCAACATAATAGAATCTGCAATGTGATTACTTACGACCTTATCTGTATAATTACAGTATCACGAAAACCCCCCAAAAAACATGTGATGTAACTTCATAACGGTAATGCATCAGACCCAGTTAGTTTAAAAATGAAGTTTATGAAATTATAAGGTTCCTACTTTTTTGAAAATGTTTTTTTTTTAATATTCAGGTTGGAAAATGGACAGTGGAAATTTGTAAGATGTAACTATTGCTGTGAAATGCTCTAATTTAATCTAAACTATAGCGTCATAAACTTAGAATGAGTAAAACCGAAACAGAAAATAAAAGTAAGAGTTAAAAACAATACAACAGGTATTATCCCACCATCATTTACCCATCAAGCAATGATGTGAACTTTGTTGGCTGACAGTAAAGAAATGCAGCATTAAACTAACATGTTTTGCAATCAGTGGCAAAACAAAAGGTCTCGTAGAAAACCTGCACAAGGAAAACATGTCACAACTTTACTGGGGGCTGTCCAGTAAACCAAACCCAGCCAACATTTATATGTGGGGCCCATATGGTTTGGAAATGGGCTGAAAAATGGGCCCCATATAGGATTGTCCGCGGGTTCCGTAATGGCCCCATATTAAATGCCCATATAGGTGTTATGTTAGGAAAATCTGGGAACTAAATGGGCCCCAACTGGGAAAAGTACACAGAAACCCACCTGGGCCCCATCTTTCAAGTTTTTGTGGGTACCATGTAGGCACCACATAGGCTAAAAAGTGGGTTTTAAGTGGGATTGTCCGCAGGTTCCATAATGGCCCCATTTTATAAGCCCATCTCGGTGTTATATTGGTAAAATCTGGGAACTAAATGTGCCCCAACTGGGCAAAGTACACAGAAACCCACCTGGGCCCCATCTTTCAAGTTTTTTGTGGGTACCATGTGGGCACCACATAGGCTAAAAAGTGGGTTTTAAGTGGGATTGTCCGCGGGTTCCATAATGACCCCATTTAATAAGCCCATCTCGGTATTATATTGGTAAAATCTGGGAACTAGATGGACCCCAACTGGGCAAAGTACACAGAAACCCACCTAGGCCCCATCTTTCAAGTTTTTGTGGGTACCATGTGGGCACCACATAGGCTAAAAAGTGGGTTTTAAGTGGGATTGTCCGCGGGTTCCGTAATGGCCCCATTTTATAAGCCCATCTCGGTGTTATATTGGTAAAATCTGGGAACTAAATGGGCCCCAACTGGGCAAAGTACAAAGAAACCCACCCAGGCCCCACCTTTCAAGTTGTTTTGTGGGTACCATGTGAGTACCACATAGGCTAAAAAGTGGGTTTTAAGTGGGATTGTCCGCGGGTTCCATAATGGCCCCATTTTATAAGCCCATCTCGGTGTTATATAGGTAAAATCTGGGAACTAAATGGACCCCAACTGGGCAAAGTACACTGAAACCCACCTAGGCCCCATTTTTCAAGTTCTTAGTGGGTACAACATGAGGAAAACATGAGCTAAAAAGTTGGAATGGCATTAGCAGTGGGTTCTGTATTTGCATCTTATTTCTAGTTTGAATTGCCTAAGTTCTGGCACTGAGTGGGCCCCATGTAGTAAAACAGTCACAAAATCAATTTTTCAGACGGCTAATACGGGTTCTGTGACACAAAGACACCAAATATATTAAAGCTGACCGCAAACAAAATCTAGTTTGTAAATAAAACCATTTCAAAAATCACGAGGGTACACAAAACAACATTTTTCACATTTATTTTGTCCAACAACTGTGATTTTACGTAACTGTATTCCAAAGTGCGTAAACGTTTAAAAACTAGAAATGTCAAACTACAGCAAAATTCCTTAGATATTTGGAACTGTAGCAACATGGGGAAAAAGTCAGATGGAAAACTCAAAAGCTTATCTTGAATCAGCAGGGTTTGTTTTTTTACAGAGCCGTAAGTCTATTTTGTACCCTTGCAGCCCTCGGTCCTCCTCTGTCTTTAGCTCCACTGAACCACTTGGACAGAGCCTTCTCTGCTTCTTGCAAGTTGACTTTTGATGTTAAATAATTCTTCAGTGCCTCTGCAAATGAAGAAGAAGAAAAACGGGCAAGCCAAAGTAAAGTTAATCTTAGCTTACTTCATTTGGTGATGATTTTCAAAGAACAATGTTTATTTCACTTTATTGCCTCAAAAAATATATACAAATTGCATGATAACCAATCTCAGTTACACTTTCAAACACTTTATTAAAAAAGTTTAGTTTTCTAAAGTTCAAATGTCTCAAGTGAAACTAACTTACCATACACAACATTAAAAAGACGCAAATCTCTGAACTTTTTTTCCCCATGTCGGCCAAGCATGTTGTACTCCACAGCCAGCTCAGGTGATATGAGGAATTTCATCATCCTTCTTGTGGCATCGTCTACACTTGTTTCCCCTGTATCTGCTACCATGGCAACCTGAGGGGAACATACAAAAAGGACAGATTAGATACTGGCATCTGGTTAGGTTGCCTCCCTGGTGAGGTGTTTTGGGCACGTCCCACCAGGAAGAGACCCAGAACACCCAGGACATGCTGGAGGGACTATGTTTTTCGGCTGGCCTGGGAATGCCTTGGGATTCCCCCGGAAGAGCTGGGCCAAGTGCCTGGAGAGAGCGAAGTCTGGGCCTCTCTACTTAGTACCGGATTGGGTCGAGGGGCAGCAGCCTAAGCTTAAGATAATGGACCGGAATGGAGGATAAATGGACACTTTACATATTACTTAATGTTTACTGTGTGGTGATAAAAAAAAAAATGGTAGTAAACACAAGCTAAACTAAAAAAATTAATTGCGCTTCCTTAACCCTTTATCCCCAATAATGTTACGCAGGATAACTGGTAGGTCTGGTAGGTTTTTTCCTCTACTGTATACTATATGAATGTAATCAAGGATTAATAACAGAAAGAAAAAAGAAATTGAAATTTTGCCATTTTTACTAAAGGCAATCAAAATGTACATGAATAAAATATTTAAATTAGTCAATTCAAATTAATAACTCTAAAACACTGAACAAAATTAAGTATTTGACCCTGTGGTTTATTTTCGGACATCTCTTTTCTTCTAAAAGTCCAGGCGTGTTGGGCCCCTGGCAGAGCTCAGGTTTGACGAGACAGGTTTGGAAAAACCTGTCGCTGGCGACTTTTTGGGGGCTAAAGGGTTAAAATAAATAGGAATTGGCCAAAATTTGTATAAACTATGAAATAGCAGAACAAAAGTAAAAAAAAAAATCTTTATCTGTTATCAGAATCAAATATTTGATTAGAATAAAAAATTTAACTTTCTGGAAGATTTCTCGTTACATCTGTCATAAAAGTAACAACATCTCAGAAAAGAAACATGATAGCAACAGAAAAATATGATAGCAGTGTGATGTGATGGTCCCTGGCCAGATTTTTACACATATTATAAGCCCTGTGACACAAAAACCACAGAACTCTGACACGCACAGACTGTTTTCCTTTGTGCTAATGAAGAAAAATGCTGGTCTGGTATGTAAAAGGGAATTTATTCTTCCAGGACCTGAAGCTCCGTAATGCAGCCCTCCAACAGCCAAACCTATCTGTTCTCTGATTGTCTTGATGCATGCTCAATCATCCAGGTAAGTAAATCTCCAAAAGTTGATTCTGTTCATCTGGACGTAGCGCTTGCAGCATTTTCTCCCACTGAAAATGCTACGTCCAGATGAACAGAATCAACTTCTGGAGATGTTCTCTGATTGGATTGTTTAATTGGTGATTGACATGAAATTGACCAATCAGCTGAAAGGAAGAAAAATAGGGTCAAAATTTGGATGTGTAAGTATAAATCCACACACAGCCAGGAAAGCCGAGCGCAGAGTTGTTTGTAGCACCAATTCAGCCAGAGTGGAGCCAGATGGATTTTCCATCCATCCACACTGTAAAGTCTATAGACCAGCAAGTGATAAATTAACAGTGTTGTTGGTATTTTCTAAAACAGTTGTATGCAATAGGAATTGCTGTTTATAGTCCTCCTGTATATCTGCATGTTCCCTCCCAATTAAAACCTGTGATAATGGAGATTCAAATTCATGTCATACCTATACCAACAGTTATCAAGTATCCAGATCGACCTTTACTGATGTGCTCTGTCAGTGCGCCCCAGGGCAGCTGTGGCTACAATGTAGCTTGACATCGCCAGTGTGTGATTGTGTGTGTGAATGGGTGAATGACTGAATGTAGTGTGAAGCGCTTTGGGGTCCTTAGGGACTAGAAAAGCGCTATAAAAATGCAGGCCATTTACCATTTAAAGGAAAATTGTTATTTCCATGTATTTTCCTGTTCTGCCTTCAACTTTGAGGACTTCCCCCCACATTTCTAGTTGTGACAGTGCACCTACAACAAAAAAAATCTGCTGTGATTTACATTTGTTGAAAGAGCAATTTTGTAAAATAGTCTATTTTTGTATGCACAGTTTACAAATCTGTCCTGTACAGCATGGACTGATTGCATGCTAAAAAGTTGTTGCTTAAAAATAAAACAATAAATTTTTAATTAATAACATCAGCAGAAAGCCTTGTTATTAATTAGATGTACAATTTCTATAGAATACGAAACAACTCAGTTCATTTTTGATCATATCAATACCAGCATATTACACAACTAGTGATGGGATTTTCGTCTCTTTTTAGAAAGCCGGCTCTTTCGGCTCCCAACCGGCTCTTCAGGTTGTTTTGTTGCTTTAATTAATTTATTATTAACAACAATATAAAATTATGAACAAAAGGAATTACTAATGTAAAAAAAGAAACGTGGTTTTATTTATATATGTTTATATATAAATATATATGGTGGCCCCTAGAGACAAAGCATGTACAAACTCCAAAACCCATTTCTAGCGTCAACTGAACTTCCAAAACAGAGCTATCTAGATCACTTAATTTACACAATTGAAATCATATGTGTATTTTTTGTGTATTTATACACAAGCACTCATATATATTCATAAAAAATTCCAAAAGCTGTTCATTTACCTGTTACTACCACACACCAAATCCGGTCGTTGGTACTTCCTGGCTTGTGTAGCCACTAGGTAACAAAATCTCAACACTGTGCCTAGCATCCTGGAGCACTTCTGTTGTGTTTTGTACGTGCTTTGGAGTTTGTACGTGCTATGGAGTTTTTACGTGTTTTGGGGTTTGTACGTGCTTTGTCTCTAGCAGCCACCGTAAATATACTTTTATTTATTCTCTCCACATAAAATGTAATAAATAAATCATATAATACAAAAAAACCAACTATTTACATTTCAACTTTTAACTATTTAAATTTTCAGCTTTTTCCTTTTAAACAAATTTAAAGTGAAACAACACAAAACACTGCAAACCACAACACAATTAAATATAAATTATAATATGAAAACAAACAGAAGATGCACATTCTCTGTCATATGGGCCTGCATGAATAAACTTTCTGAATCCTTTATCATCCGCAATTGAAAATAGTTGTGGATGATTACTATACCTTTCTAATGTGACGTTGTTGTCCCTGGCTCTCTTTCTCTCTCTCTCCCTCCTGCTCTGTTACTGTGCTACTGCGTGTGTAACAACCGCCCCTCCCCCCTCTTCCCAGCGCAAAGCACAAGGCTCGCGTGCAGAGTGAAGCGGAAAAAAAGTGCGAGAGAGAGGGTGAGAGAGAGAGAAAAAACACGCTTGTGTCGTTCACTTCAAAGAGCCGTTTCGTTTTGACCAACACATCACTAACAACCATGATGAAAAACGCTCATCTGCTTCCATCACCATCAGCTGATTAACATTGAGCTGCTGCAGTCAACACCATCAAACTAATTTACTGTTTAATGTTATGTTATTGAATGCTTTTATTTTTAAATCTTTACCAGCGCTTAAAGACTGTAGATGTTCACACCTGGTGTTAGAAAACCGAGCTCACTGCAGTATTTTTTTTTATAACAGTAAATTTAAATTTTTATTGGTTACCGTGTTTATTACCACTTTTATCAGTAATGTACTTCCTATAAAATATGGATTTGATAAGTTACCGGTTTATTGAAATCAGCTAGTGAACACATCGATCACTTTATTGAACTACACGCCTTACACTCTTGTGAGCTCTGGTTACTAACAGCAGGTGTGAATGTTTGGAGTCCAAAACGCAGATAAAGATTAGAATAACAAGGCAATGTAAAATCAGTTTAATGCAGTTGACAGTAGCAGCTCAGATGGAAATCAGCCAATTGTGAGGAGAGCAGAGGACCAAAACTGTCAGAGTTGTGGGTCAAGTGAAGAGAACACTGTTGGCATTATTGTTAGCATAAAAGATGAAAATTAAATAAATGTTAAATTTTAAAATAGATCATTGCCTCCTGTGCCTAAATAAATATATATACTTAATACCAATAAAAAAAAAAGGATGCCCCAAAGACCATCACTTTTCAAAAATAATAATAATAAGTAATACAAATAATATGAAAGTTACTTACATGTCAAAGATGGTGCTTGTGATCTTGAAGAATCTAAACGTGATAAGGAAATGAAAGAAAGTGCATGAGAAAATACAAACATTTTTGTTTTTTCCCAGGATAATTCAATATAAAAGATTCTCTTACTAATGCACAAAATTAACAGTGTAATTAAAAGTTTGAAAGGCACTGCATGTGTTTATATGATAAACTGACTAATTCAAGCAGCAAACACTAGCAGTGCAAAAATGTATCTAACTAGCTGACAGACTTTAAAGTCACAGGAAGATATATCAAAATGGTGACTTATGCCAGAACAAATGACTTGACAGACATAAATCCTAAATTCCTTTAAGTAAAAAAGGAATTACTTTTTTATAAGTGGTCCCTAGTGGTTTTCAAATTATTACATGGCTTGTTAATTTTTTATTAAATTATTAAGAAGCCAGATGAGTTCAAAACATTTACAAATGACTATAAAGCACTATCCAAACTTCAAATCAAGTGGCAAAATCTCCAAATTAAAAGTACTCGCAAACTATAAAAATTTGATTATACTTAAAAATATGCAAAAACTAATTTAGTGGAATTTTTACCTGCTCAAGAATACATTGAACATGCAATATTTAATTGAAAAGAACAAAATTTGTGTACTTTTAGAAAGGATTATTAAATATTTGGGGATACTAGACATAAAGAGGGTCTCGTACATTTACGGGCATCTAATTTCCTGGATTTAATGGTTTAAAAGTTTAATAGGTCTTTGAAGTTGATAATAAAATTGAGTCCATTATTAGCAAAAAGAATTTAAAAAAAAAAGAGCAAAAAAATGCTTAATATATAATAATTGTTTTAAACTTAAGCTTTGTAATTGTAGCAGATTTCATTATGTCTGTAATTTTTTATTTAGCCCCACAGTAGTAAAAGCCATAAATGGGAGTTAGATTTATTACTAGTATTTTACACAGCATTCAGCTATAATAACATGTTCTGCATTTTCCTACTTCACCATCTGATCTGAACAGCTGCACTCTCCTAATTAATTAATTAATGACCTAACATTTCTCAGTAACCAATAACTAGATGGAACAGCACAGTATCTAAGAGAGTGATCAGACAGTGTTTGAGCTAAAGACGCTGTGTGTTTCTTTTAGGGGCTTTTTACACACTGATCCACCACCGTTTTCCCATAGTACAATGCATATCTGGTAACATTACCGTATTCAGATCAGAAAACCGTTTCAGCTGCAGGCATCTACTCCTGTAATTTAAACAATCACCTTGCTACACTGCACATGAATATTACGTAACATGGTATGACTAGCTCATGTTCAGACATTTAAGATACTGTTCAGCCATTTTGTTTACTGGGTAGTGCATAATGGCCGAGTTAGCTGAGCAGGAATCCACTAAAGCCAAAAAATAATATAAATTTTTTAAATTAATTACAAAAACCTTATAGGAAAACCCAAGAAACAGTTGCAGAAGCACAGAAAAAAACTGCCGTGTACGTTATAGTGTGTAAATTCAAAAACTGTATAGAGAGAATGGTGCAATGAAAACAGAATAAGATAAGATTAACTTTATTGAGTAGAATATAGGCAGTAAGAGTTTTTTAATTAACTTTAAATTATGTTTGCCAAAGACAATGCAGCAAATTAACCCAGTTCTACCTGCTAGCTAAAGATGTTATGCTTCTCCCCCTTATACCGTTTAGGACGACTATAGAAAGTTACTAAAATAACCATTGATGAAAACGTATCAAACTTTAAGTATTTACCTTTGTCATAGTTTTCGATTCTTTGGTATCCTTTTGTCCTCCACGTTCTTAAACACCAGGGAGAGAAAAGGCGCAACAGACGAAAGACCGCGAAGACTAGACGCTAGGCGGTGCAATCTGCTCCTCCCTCTTTTTAAACGAGCCAATAGGAGCTGCTCACATTAAAAACAACTTTATTTAAAAAGTCGTTTTACACCTGATACAAAAATTTTAAAAGTCAAACAATGCACAAGTTTAAAAGAACAATTTTATTTTTAAAAGTTTTTTAAGCATAGGGATGGTTAATATGTTTTAAAAAGTAATATATAATATTTATCAAAAAGTGTCACCCAAATCAACATCATAATAAAAATATAATTAATAAAAATATAATAATGATAAGAAGAAGAATAACAGTTTACCTAAAAGCTCTTCTAACATTAGACTGGTTTTGAAAAGTTTCAATAGTGTCAATACACCATAAGGACAAGGGAGTTTCACAGTTGAAGTGTGACTGCTTGAAAGACCCCATTCCCTCTCCTTTCCACTAGTTCAAAGAAAATATAAATTATTTCTGGTTATATAATTTGAGGGCACAAGTTTGAAGAGTAACATTTTAACAGATCGGTAATATACTTCAGGAGCTTTACTGGATCTGATTAACCAAAACTTCCATCTTCCATGTAACTAACTGTCTTTTCTCTAATACAGTAGAGTGTGTCTGATCTACTAAAAATCCTCAACTGCATGTTTGCTCAAGGAAATAGTCTTAATTGTTTGAACAACCAGTAATCCTTAATTTGCAAATGCCAAATCTGGATTTTGTCTGTGTAATTCACTTTTATCTTAGGTTTTTTATTCGTATTTTTTGCTTTTCTTTTTTTCTACTCTTGTGTCCGTTTTAATCACTTATTATTGCTGCTGTGACAAGTGAATTTACCTAAGAAGAATCATGAAGTCCTTATTTTATCTTATCTGAGCCTCACCATGCAGCCTACCATGCAGAGTTCACATTAAGTACATAAAATGAAATCTAAAATTAAAAAGTAACCAGTTTCAAACCAGTTATTTGGAATAGTGTGCAGAGTGTTTTGAGTAACATTGAATGTTCAAAAACACCAAAGTTCCTATAGTCTCACTTGACAGCTGGGTTGTAGTGTCTGATAACACATAACATCTTGAGGTCTCAATGTGGACTTTGAGTACATTTGCTAGCCAAGGCTAAATACTGAGAGGGTCAAAAATGAAGGGTCAAGAACATCTGACTGTACGTAAGGGTAGCAAAAGTGATAGACTGAGGTTGTGCCAAATATGTTAAAGTTAGGGTGATTTCTTAGAGAATGGTACCACATGGGTGCCGTCTGCAGGTTATAAAAGAGAGTTATGTTCATACTTTCTTTTGAGATTATTTTTACAATTTGACTTTCAGAACTCCCTGGGTTGTGCGCAATCTGTGATGGGCTTGTTTGGAATAAATCCTCCTTTATTCAAATAACACTTTCTCAGGCTCTTCACAGAAGAAGAATCCTCACATAAGCATGTGCTACCATTTTGAACCAATGTACACATTTACCATCACTAACCCAACTAGGACCTACATTGGATGCCCACCCATATGGATTTGATGTTAGAAACGCAAGTGGGTCCCATATATACTAAACAATCTTGAGCCCATGTAAAATATATGCCCATATTAATTTAACACAACCCATTTGGGGCCCACATAGACATGTTTTCAGGGTCTGACTTGCATTTGCCCATGTGTGACACATATAGTTTGACCAGGTGGGCCCCACCTATGTCATCAGTACCAAAAAATATATACCGATTACCTCACTTTGCCCCACCTGGGGCACACAGCAAATGCTTTTCTTTAAATGACTGTGTTTGCCCATGTCTAACCCAGGTGAAAAACCCAAGTGGGTCCTACGTGTGTTTCCCATTTTGAAACAAGTGAAGTGTTTCCCATGTTTGACCCAGCCAGGACCTACTATATGTTTCCACTCGGTTTTGCCCATATGGCTTTCATGTGAGAAACCTAAGTGGGTCCCATATATACTAAACAATCTTGAGCCCACATAAAATATATGCCCATATTAACTTAACATAACCCATATGGGGCCCACATAGACATGTTTTCAGGGTCTGACTTGCATTTGCCCATGTGTGACCCATATAGTTTGGCCAGGTAGGCCCCACCTGTGTCATCAGTACCAAAAAATATATACTGATTACCTAACTTTGCCCCACCTGGGGCACACAGCAAACGCTTTTCTTTAAATGACTGTGTTTGCCCATGTCTAACCCAGGTGAAAAACCCAAGTGGGTCCTACGTGTGTTTCCCATTTTGAAACAAGTGAAGTGTTTCCCATGTTTGACCCAGCCAGGACCTACTATATGTTCCCACTTGGTTTTGCCCATATGGCTTTCATGTGAGAAACCCAAGTGGGTCCCATATATACTAAACAATCTTGAGCCCACATAAAATATATGCCCATATTAACTTAACATAACCCATATGGGGCCTACATAGACATGTTTTCAGGGTCTAACTTGCATTTGCCCATGTGTGACCCATATAGTTTGACCAGGTGGGCCCCACCTATGTCATCAGTGCTAAAAAAATATATTGATTACCTAACTTTGCCCCACCTGGGGCCCACATAGACATGTTTCAGGGTCTGACTTGCATTTGCCCATGTGCGACCCATATAGTTTGACCAGGTGGGCCCCACCTATGTCATCAGTGCTAAAAAAATATATTGATTACCTCACTTTGCCCCACCTGGGGCCCACATAGACATGTTTTCAGGGTCTGACTTGCATTTGCCCATGTGCGACCCATTTAGTTTGACCAGGTGGGGCCCACCTGTGTCATCGATACTAAAACATATATTGATTACCTAACTTTGCCCCACCTGGGGCACACAACAACAGCCTATCCTTAAATGACTGTGTTTGCCCATGTCTATCCCAGGTGGAAAACCCAAGTGGGTCCTACATGTGTTTCCCATTTTGGACCAAGTTAAGTGTTTCCCATGTTTGACCCAGCTAGGACCTACTAAAAGTGCTCACTTGGGATGGCCCATATGGGTTTAATGTGAAGAACCCAAGTAGGCCCCATACAAAAAGCCCAGTTTGAGCCCATGCCCACATGGTACCCATCCAGCCCGAGCAAAAACCAGGTGGGGCCCATATATACATGTTGGCTGGGAAAATGCTGCTAGTTAGAAAAATATATAGACATGAAGCATCTTTCTGTGTCTGTGCAGAATTTACTGAAGTTTTAGTTTTGGTTTGGTTAGATATTTCTTAAAAATATGGCCCTTGTCACTGATTTTTTTGTTTTAGTTTGTGAGATCATGTGCTAGGTTTACTTAAGTTTATTTGCCACTCTTGGCAGAATAAACACGTCATGATAAATGTCTGACACTTTGCATGTTTGTGCAGTGGTTGCTTTGTAAACCATTGCAACATTTTCAACAGCATTATACTCTCATCAGTGTTTAAATCAACCTTGAAAATGCTATCTTAACAAAAGACAGCGACATGAAAGATGATTTGATCCTCTCCACTCTGACTATAACAAATGGCTAAAATGAGAGACAAGCAAACAGATAGATGGTTCGGAAGAATCAAAAAACTGGATCTTAAAAAGAAAAATGTTTGGTAAAAATGATAAGCCATGGGATGTTGTCATCAGCAAAGATAAAACTGCTAATATTATACTCTGTTACATACATTAAAAACACAATGTGACTAAAAATGTAGTGCAATAAATCCTGGAATTTAATACATGATAATGTAAGGAGCAGATGTTACCCTAACCTGCGTTCATGTATATAAATGATTGCTTTCTTAAAGTCTCAAATCCAAAAGCATAAACTGTGCACACATACAGGAGACACCTGTAACTGTTTCATTGCGTAAAAGTCTTAAACCAACCTCATTTCTTAATATTTTGAAAGGAAAATGAGAAAAATAGATACAGCAAAGATTTGAAACCTGCAAGAAAAAACAAATACAGTTTCTAAGATAAAAAAGTTTGTACATTCTTGTGTACGTATTTTGTATGACCACCTTTATTCTTTACTATTGTTTGAACTCTCTTTGTCCCCTTTCTTGTTATTTTTTTTAGATAATCTTCAGGAATAGTTCTTTAGGTTTCTTGAAGGACATCCAGGTCTTTTCTTTGGATGTTGTTTCCTTGATGAGATCCCACACTGCTTCAAGAAAATTGAAGTCCAGGTTGTGGGGAGGCCTGACTACCATGGCTCTTCCACTTTCTTTTTTTTCTATCCAGGCACGCTTTACTGCATTGGCATTTTGTTGACTTTCAAATACTGTTAATCTACTGTAGATAGCTTTTCAGACCTGTCACTTTGTCTTTTGTCCTCCACTTGTCCAGTGTTTTTTAAGGACACACTACTCAGATATCCCAAGTTTTCAGCTAGTAGCTCTTTGGAAATCACCTTGTTGGAAATCACCTTGTTGGAAAAATCACCTTGTTCTACTAGTACTTTAAAACTGGTTTCTTGCTAAGTTGTCGGTTATGTGTAGATGTAACACTAATTCACTGCTTGAATATGGTGCATTTTTAATGCTTAATTGATTCGTGTATCAGTTAAGTAAGATAATACACCATTGTATATAGTGTATTATCTTACTTTTTTTTATTGATTGTACTTAATTGTATTTTTGTATTTCCTTCATATATCTGTACTTGAGCTGAGGTGACGCAAAAATTTCCCCGTTTTGGGATCAATAAAGTCTTATCTTATCTTATCTTATCTTATCTTATCTTATCTTAGTTTTAAGTGGATTTTGAAAAAGATCCTGAAAATGTTCAGGTACAAGGACTAGGTGGAAAATGAGTGAAAAAGCAGCCAATGTCCAAAGAAGAACTACTGCTCAAGATGACTTTACGTTTTGCTTTCAAGGAGCTGGACTTTGTTGTAATCTTGACAGGTAGCTCAAGAATTTTGCACAATGCTGTATCGGGATTTTTAGTCATGCAGCAGAGCTAAACCAGTCAAAGAATGCAAAGTAACAAGTTTCATGATTCTTAACGTAAGAAACATCCATCATCCGTCCAATCATTTCAGTGATCTGGCTCACAACATGTACAAGGCCTGAGGCAGCAGCTGTTGGAGCACTGTACACCCCATCATTATCTGACATCACCCTGACACCATCATGTGTGTACACGTGGACTATGAATCATAAAGTTATGTGTCAAAAGTGGTAAGCTCGATAAACACGATACGCACAATAATATTATTATACAATAAAACTGCTTGTGTAGAGCCAAGGACAAAAAGGAGCCAAGAGTTTCTGCTTTGCTAGAGCTCTAAGGCAAATATGTTCAGCTTAATGAAGGTCTTTGAGTTCCCCAGAGTTACAATTTTTAAAACCAAAAGAACACGCAACCCTAATCTTTATGAGTTTAAACTCTCGGCCAGCACTCGGTAATCCTCAGTGCCTTTTTTTGGGTATCTTTGAGCACAAAATGGACATCACCTTCTGGATGTATTCATTCTTGGGTGGGGCTTTTTTTTCTGCAATAAGTAACAATCATGCAACACGGCTATATAACGCTGTTAAGTGTGCACTCATAACTTGCCAAAGCAGCCTGATGGGGTCACATTTGGATAAGATTGGTATTATTGGTTAGAATTTTGATCAAGTATTTACTGAAACCTGTTTATCCCAGCAAGAACACAGACAAGTGCACACACACACACACACACACACACACACACACACACACACACACACACACACACACACACACACACACACACACACACACACACACACACTGAGTTAAGCCTTGGTAAAACCTTTACGAGAACTAAACAGCATAAGACTCCAGGTCTTGCCTCCAGGTTCACCTCTAGTCGGGCATTCCCTTCCCGACTGCCTGCAAGACAAACCAAACAATGACTGACATGTCTCCACTGTTCAGCTGCTCTCGGCTGAGAGCGACACTATTGGAGGGTATTAATAGAAATACCTGTGGTTGATGAGTGATGTCCAATCCGCCCCGACTGTCACGCTCTACCTCTTCTGTCTGGCACGGGCGCATAGCTGCAGAGGAGATACTCAGTTGTAAACAGAAGTTGTCTCTTAATCGTCGATACTGTTAAAAATAAAAGAACGAGGAATGTGGTTTTTTTTTTCTTAGGTGTGTCACCAAGGCAGGCTTACAACAACACATACACTAACACAATTCAGGCACTGGCTGTTAGCATGAAACAGCTTATTTGTGTCTGCAGTACTGCTGGAAAAAGGATTTACTGACCAGAAAACTACCATTCAAACCTCAGTGCGGAGGCAGAAAGGGCTAGGTTTCGGGGATAGCCGAAAATCTATCATACATGTACATATGTAAAACAAGATGTTGGATGCATAAATGACTGACTGAAATGCACATCTCTGTAATATATAAAAAAGACTCATGGCTGAATGCCTTTAAATATGCAGGGAAATCACAAAGTTACTCAAAAATTCTTCATTTTGATCTTTTTAAAAACATAGGAACATTTCATTTTAACCACTTATCTAGATCTGAGCATGAGGGCAGCAGACCTCCCTCTACTTCCTCCTCCTCATCTGAGGGGATAGAGAGGCTTTCGCAATCCAGCCAAGAGGCTTAATCTCTCCAGCATATTCTGGGTCTGCCTCCAGTTGGACATGCCCGAACCAACCGTCTCCTTTCGATGCGAAGGAGTAGCGGCTCAACTTTTAGCCACTCCTAAATAACCGAGCTCCTCACCCTACCTCCAAGGGTAAGCTAGTTTCCACCAGTTTTGTCCTCAGTCTCATTCTTTCCATCACCACCTACAACTCATGGCCACAGGTGGAGGTTGGGATGTAGATCAACCAGTTAACTGACAGCTCTGCCTTTGCTCTCAGCTTTCGCTTCTCTAGCACATTTGTGCCAGACTCAGTTTTCGGCTCCACTTTCTCCCTACTCTTGAATAAGACCCCCAAGACACTTCAACTCCTCCACCTGAGGCAGAAACTCATTCCTAGCCTGGCTGGGAGCGATAGCCTCAGGCTTTGTGATGCTAATCCAGGCCATTTTTTTAGGCCATGTTGCATTTGAGAACTTTGGGGATAATCACCTGATAAGGTTAACAGGACTACAACATTTCATTTTATATCAAAGTTAAGCTTTTTCTATAACAGCCGGACACTGTATGAGAAAACTATTAGCCAGCCTCTCTTTTTCCTACAGCATGTTCAAAAGTTGTAGCACATCATTGAACAACCAAAGCAGAGGTTATGTTACTCTTAATTTACTGTAATTTTGAACTGATATGTATAAACTGATTTAGTAATCACAAATGAAAAACATTTAACAGTCTAATGTATCATATTTCAATGGCTGTCATTCTTTTTTTTTTTTTCTTTTTTTTTTGTGTCCCGTTTGGATCTTTAGCCATCAGAATTGTTGTCTTAAGGCCAAGAAAGATGCCAAGCGGATTTATTTTACCAAGTGGATCATCATGGCCTTGCCATATTGGTCCATTTGATTGACCTTTATTATAATTATGAATTTATTTTATTTTCAGTTGCTACAAATGGGACAGACATGACTGGGGGATAGGACAGGGAGAAAGAATGAAAGAAAGAGAGGGAGAGAAAGAAAACCAAAGGGGAGAAGAGACGGTGAGAAGGGGGGGAAGAGAGAAAAAAAAAACCAAACAAAAAAAAACAAAACACCTGGGTCACCTGTATGGAGAAAAAAAACAGAAGAGAAAGCAAACAACAAAGAGCAACATAATAAAAAAAACGGCACCATCACAATAAACTAGCTAGTCATAGATATCAGTAGATACTAAGTAATAAACGATATTGTGCAGCACGCAAGATAGACAGCGCACAATGTGCTTTGAGGCAGCAGCCAAGAAAGCTGTAGTCCGCGTCTGTGAATACCCATGTGTACACCTGTGTGCATACCTGTGCGGATCAGCATGCTTGCATTCCAAAGGTTTCTCCATGTAACGATCTGCTAGGGAGTGTGGGGAGCCACAGCCCCGTCCTCTATGGTATGAAGCAGGTATGGAGGAGATCAAAACTCCAGACATCCAGAGGCCCCCAGAACACAAGAGACCAAGGAAGACCAACAGAGGGGCAGCCGCGCCACTGTCCCAGAAAGAGCTGAGGAGAGTCCCAGATGAGGGTTCACTCAGCAGCCGCGGAGCAGAAGCCAGGGGGAGTTGCAGTGACGCGCCCGTGAGCTCCGCCGGCAGCCAGCTGTGCCTGAGTGACCGAGCCCCAGGCTGAGAGGCCGGGGGCACCCCACCTCCGAAGTGGCCCGAGCGAGCCCCAGGCTCCAGGCCCCGATAAGCGGCCGCCAAGGAGTGAGCCGGTGTGTACCTGGACGCCCATCCCCAGACACAAAGAACCACCAACGCACCGACACCTGAGGGAGTCCGCCACTGGTAGGGGAAGTGGTGGTGGGTGGAGATAGGCCTCCAAACCTTGGAGGGCCTGAGATGTCCCCAGAGAGGTGGCGTCTGATACCCAACCTGACATATAGACACAGACATACAGGCACACACAGACACAAACATCCATTCCCACCCTCATGCTCTCATATGCACTCACTCCACACTCAACCAATGTGGAGACAGACATAAAGAGACGCTGTACACACGATCACACTCCCCAAGCGTACTCTACGAACCGGGTCTAGATACCCTTGCCCCTGGAGGGGGGAACTGCACCCAGACCCAGGTGGTGTTACCCTTTTCCCTGCGGTGGGGAGAGGCAGACCGCCCCGACTCCGCAGCAGCAGGGAGGCCCCACACTCCATACCGCAGTCGGACGGCCAACTCCTCCATGGCTCAATGGCTGTCATTCAACATGTTCGACAGCATTAAATATACACATATGACACTCTGGGCAATGATAATAAATGATCCCTTTGTTTCTTAAATTGTTATAATTTCTTCTGATTAATCTGAATAATTTTATTTTACTTGCTCATTTGTTATTTATTTGTCTACAAAATTAAAAAAACATTGTAGATTTACAAGGAAAAATGAATTACAGTATTTAAAATAAAGAGGTATTTTAGACATTTAGATTGTGCATATTCAGATAATATGGTAAGCAGCCAGTCAGTCTTTGGGGATGACTAAAATAATTTGCAATCGTGTATTTATCTGCTAGATCAGTTTCACACAAAATTTTCAAATCTGTGCATTTTTATTATTTTTGAAGTAAGAGTGGTTATGGATTAAGGCTTATGTTAATATAAAGAAAATATATATATAAAGTATAAAATGATGCTTTAGAGTTTTAAACTGGAACTCTAAACATAACCTTAAGTTACCAGGTAAAAAAATGAGCCACTTTCATAACACAGAAAACTACCCTTTTAGGTTTTTCATAGTTTGTTAACCTGTTAGTCTCATTTTGTAGTACACCCCTCTGGTGGCTGGGTTGGCCTGAGGTTGCTATTGCTATAATTTAACCTCTCTGGAGTTCAGCTGATGCTGGATCAAGACCAGTTTTTCCAAAGCCAGTCAAAAATCAGTCCCTTTGTTCAGGGTAATATTTATAGTCATGGTCACAGTACATGGTTAAGGAGGTCAAGTCTAAAAAGCAGTGATCTTACTTAAACTTAACGATGCGTATTTTGTTCAATGCAGGAAACATTGAACAAAATACGCAAAACAAAACTAGAATTAAATGAGATAATTAATAAAAAAACAAAATTCTTAGTACAAAGACTACGCTTACAAAATTATGAACATGGTAATAAATCCGTTCAATTTCTAGCAAACCAGCTAAAAATAAATAAAGAAAAAACAACTATAGGTGCTGTTCAAGATTCATCTGGGAACACAATATATGAACCGATACAAATAAACAACATTTTCAGGCAGTGGCGGCTGGCCCATAGGGGGCGCTCGGGCTCCGCCCCCCCAAATGTGGAGGAGTAAAAATATATATTTTTAAAAAATTCATCAATGATAGTTTTACTATGTGTGTGCCCATATACAGCCAGGCGTATTTTAACATTTTCACCAGCTGACTCATTAAAGTTCAACCAACAAACGGTGTTTTTCTTCTTCTGGGGCGCTCGTCAAAGCGCCCTTGATATGCAGCGAAATAGCCTATCATTAAATGGTTGCCAGGGGAAAATAATAAATATTTGACCTATCAGCGTCGCTGAATTAAATGGTTTGGGGGCGCTTAAAATTGCGCCCCTGCAGAAAACGCGCGAAGATTTGCTGTTCTAGAATTTTACCTCAGTCAGTAGCCTAAGTGAGCTATAAGGTCAGAGAGAGACGATGGCAGCGGTATTGTTAACGGTTGAGGCACAGCCTCCCCCAAATTCGGTTAGATCGCTTCTAACCTACCCTTTTGCCAGAAGGACAATGGCAGAAAAACTGCAAGTTAAAGAGTTGGGACCTGACAAGCCCGAAATTCAACTAACCCAGGCAACGAAGGAGAAGTCAAAAGCATACAACAGGACTTTTTGTCGGAGTTGGTTCCAGCGCAAGTCGTGGCTGACAGGCTGTGGAACAGCTAATGCACTTTTTTGTTTCCCGTGCATACTGTTCAAAAGTGACAAGTGTGATTTGACGTGGACACAATCTGGACAAACCGACTTTCTGATGGAAAACAACCTTCAAGACACATTCACCGAAACTGTAAGTCTTCTTAACATCCTCATCACCACACCAATGACAACATCAGAATCGGAGAGGTGTTTCTCTACTTTAAAGAGGATAAAAACTTTCCTGAGAAACAATATGGCTCAGGATCGGCTCAACGCTCTGGCTATGCTGTCCATAGAGAAAAAACTCACACAAGAACTTCCTGATTTCAACACCAGGGTCATCGAGAAATTTGCCACTCAGAAAGACAGACGAGCAAAGTTCTTGTACAAATAAGAACCCTTAACCATATTTACTCTCTTTCTCCATCCCTCTCTCTTTCTCTCTTTAGCCCACCCCCCCAATCAGTTTACAGTTGTTGTTTTCAATAGTTATTTTTCATTCATTCAAAAAAAAAAAAAAAAATCTGTTCATGTTCATTTTTACAAATCTATACAAATGGCCAGAATATGGTTGTTCATTTTAAATTTAAATTAAAATTGTGTTGTTTGATGTACTCATTAAATGGGTCATTTTAGTCGATATCATAAAAATTGCCCCCCCTGAGATTTTTTTCAGGAGCCGCCACTGTTTTCAGGGATTTCTATAAAACGTTGTATTCACCACAAATAAACCCATCTAAAAAAGAAATTGATCAGTTTTTGGACAACATAACTCTTCCAAAATTTTAGCACCATTCTAGCACCAGTTTTCTACAGAACGTTGTTGGAAATCAAAGAAAAGGGCAGACTTCCATCAAATATGAATTCTGCAAAAATTCATCTCCTGCTAAAACCAGGCAAAGACCCTGTATATCCCTCAAGCTATCGTCCAATATCCCTTATAAACGTAGACCTTAAAATAATCTGCAAAGCTCTCAAAAAGACTGGAAAAAATAACCCCCCTCTTAATTCATCCTGACCAAACTGGTTTCATAAAAGGTAGGCACTCATCAACAAATACACGGAGATTACTTAATTTGATAGACTACTCATACAGTAAAAACCTAGAAACTACAATATTCTCTTTAGACGCAGAAAAAGCATTCGACAGAGTTAACTGGAAATTTCTATTTGCAACTTTACACAAATTTGGTTTTGGATCCTCTTTCATAAACTGGTTAAAAATATTATATAATTCCCCAACAGCTTGTGTCAGAACAAATGACAGCTTCTGTCTCTTGAGGGGCACCAGGCAGGGATGCCCACTCTCCCCTTCACTGTTTGCAATTTTTATTGAACCACTAGCAGCAGCAATTAGACAGAATTCAGTAATTAAGGGCATAAAATGCAAAAACGTGGAACATAAAATCAGCCTTTATGCAGATGATGTGTTACTTTTTCTCCAAAACTCACAAACCAATATCTCTGGGGTGATTTAATTGATAAACTCTTTTGCAAGAATATCAGATTACTCAATTAACTGGTCAAAATCTACAGTCCTACCGATTAATTGCTCCCTCCATAATTCCTCTTCTACACCACTGCAATCGGGAAATATAAAATATTTAGGTATTAATGTTTCTCCCAAGCTTGCAGATCTAACTAAATTAAACCATATCCCACTTTTAAAGAAGGTAGAAGATGATCTGGCTAGGTGGACATGTCTACCCATATCACTCATGGGAAGGGTTGCCGCTATAAAAATGATGGTCTTACCAAAAATAAATTATTTATTCACAATGATCCCAACTAAACCGCCACAAGATTGGTTCAGATCTCTAGATTCATGTATGTCCAAATTCCTTTGGAAAAATAAACCCCCACGTATAAGCTTAAAAACACTACAAAAGACCAAGGATAAAGGAGGACTAGAACTGCCTAACTTTCAGCACTACTTCTTAGCCAACAGGCTTCAGTTTATCTCAGGATGGCTAAAACACACCCTCTTAGATGAACCTTGGCCAGATGTAGAACAAGCACTTTGCAATAATCTAGAGATCTCAGACCTACCATTTATCAGCTCAAACATCCAACGACATGAATGCTTTAAAAGCATCAACATCAGCTCTTCTCTGACAGCATGGTGGGAGTTTCTAAAATTGACGGCGTCTTCATTAATCCCATGCAAACGTACACCTATCTGGAACAACCCTGACATATTACAAAACAATAATATGATAAACTTTTCAGATTGGAGTGGTAAAGGAATCAAATATTTAGAACATATACTAGAAGGAACAGAATTTATTTCATTTGACGGACTAGTTACACAATATGGGATCAACAAGAAAAGATTTTTAGAATATCAACAAATTAAATCCATAGTAAAAAAGAAATTTAAACCGGGTCAAGTTGAACTACAAACACCACCAAGTGTGGTTCAATTTCTTACTCTTAAAACCCCCAAATTACTATCCAAAATATACAGAATGCTTTCTAAAACAGATGAATCAATATCACTTCCTATTGCAAAATGGGAAGCGGATTTATCAGTTAACTTAGACCTAAACTTCTGGTCTCAGATTTGCTTAAAAACCTTTCATCTAATTAGAAATCCCAGTCTTCAATTAATTCAATACAAAATATTACATAGAGTGCACTATACAGGTCATCGGATGTTCAAGATGGGCTTTACGTCTACCAACAACTGCTCACACTGCCAAACCAATTCACCAGACAATTATATCCACGCTCTTTGGTTCTGTCCACCAGTTCAGAAGTTTTGGCACGAGATATGTGAAGACTTATCAAAGTGTCTGAAATGTAACATTCCAACTTCCCCCTTAGTGTGTTTGTTGGGCAGCTTAGATAATGTCACTTCAGAAAAGAATATCGCCCATATGGTTTTCACTGCCCTATGCATAGCCAAGAAAACAGTCCTCATGAACTGGAAAAATAAAAATAATCTTAATTCTAACCAATATAGAAATTATCTATTAGATTACATTAGTCTTGATACAGCCTCTGCCACCACATCAGATCAATTGCTCTGGGCTCCTTTGATCAGCTCCATCACCTAGTGGGGGTGGGGGGGGGGGGGGGGTCTTAGTTTGGTCCCGCCTTCACTGTTGTGATTGGTGTGGGGGTAGGGACAGGCTTAGGGCGTCGGGGGGTTCCCCGGAGGGGGCTCAACCCGGGGTAGCGGTCATGTCCGGTTAGGGGCTCTGTTGGCTCTCAGGTGACTGTTTCCTCGCGGCTGCGTGCAGCGGGGCTAGGGGAGGGTCTGTGCTGACGGACGTGGGTTACTGACCTGGTAGCCTGGCTGCCCCTGGGTGGGTCCGGGATGGGCGTGAGGTTCTGGGGGGCTCAGTCTCTGGGCTGGGGCCCTGGCCGGGCCTCGGGGGCTTGGGTCCTGGTTGGTGTGTTGCTGGGGTTGTGGGCGGGTGGGTACATGGGGGCCCAGCCCTGGCGCAGGGTGCCGCCCGTGCGTCGAGCCACTTGGGGGGCTCTTCAACTGGTGGGGGAGATTGTCACATCTTGCAGGAGCTTTCCTCTCTTCAGGAACTCTCTCTGCAGGAGGGGGAGATACAGGAGAGGTGGAGGAAGATCTCAGCCTGGGCGTCTATTGTCTTATGCAGTCTGGAAGATGAGTGGATGGTGGGGTGGGGGCAGTTTTCTCTGTGGTGGGGTTGGGTGGACTGTCCTGGGCTCTGTGGGGCTGGGAGGCGCTGCTGCAACGGGCCCCGGTCTGGATGGGCCTGGGCCCCCTTTCCCTGGCGGGTCGCGGAGTATGGGGGTGCCTACTGGGGTCAGCGGGGGAGCTGGCCCCAGGGAGGGGTCACTTGCCCCTCCCTTTCTTCCCTCCCCATCTCCAGCTGCCTCCCTCTTCCCGCTCCACCACAACCACCCACACATGCAGGGCCTTGGAGTAGGGGTATGTCACCAGGGTGCAGAGGAGGCCACCCCCGTCCCCTTCTGGCTGCCTCTGCCTCAATTTTATCCCACAACTTAGACATTCACATTACTCACACTCTCATTACACATACATATAGGATCTTGGGGGTGGGCACGCTACACGGACTCCAAAAGACCATCAGGGTGTACACCTCACCCCTGGCGTCGTTGCCCACCCCTCAATTTTAAATACACGTAGACATTGAGGGCTAGCAGGAGGGGCTATGCGCTTACCTGCTGCTCTCTGGCAGGTAGCTCCATGCCCTCCTGGGTTTTAAATGCATCAACACTACAATGAGCGGGTGGAGGGAGGTTTGGAGTCTTCTCTCACCCCCATTCTCTGCGACCTGCTGGAGCAGGGGGGCTAGGAGGAGGAGTTGGCTGTCCGACTGTGGTCTGGAGTGTGGGGCCTCCCTGCTGCTGCGGAGTCGGGGCGGTCTGCCTCTCCCCACTGCAGGGAAAAGGGTAACACCACCTGGGTCTGGGTGCAGTTCCCCCCTCCAGGGGCAAGGGTACCTAGACCCGGTTTGTAGAGTACGCTTGGGGAGTGTGATCGTGTGTACAGCGTCTCTTCATGTCTGTCTCCACGTTGGTTGAGTGTGGAGTAAGTGCACATGAGAGCATGAGGGTGGGAATGGATGTTTGTATCTGTGTGCCTGTATGTCTGTGTCTATATGTCAGGTTGGGTATCAGACGCCACCTCTCTGGGGACATCTCAGGCCCTCCAAGGTTTGGAGGTCTATCTCCACCCACCACCACTTCCCCTGCCAGTGGCGGACTCCCTCAGATATCGGTGCGTTGGTGGTTCTTTGTGTCTGGGGATGAGCGTCCAGGTACACACCGGCTCACTCCTTGGCGGCCGCTTATCGGGGCCTGGAGCCTGGGGCTCGCTCGGGCCACTTCGGAGGTGGGGTGCCCCCGGCCTCTCGGCCTGGGGCTCGGTCACTCAGGCACAGCTGGCTGCCGGCGGAGCTCACGGGCGCGTCACTGCAACTCCCCCTGGCTTCTGCTCCGCGGCTGCTGAGTGAACCCTCATCTGGGACTCTTCTCAGCTCTTTCTGGGACAGTGGCGCGGCTGCCCCTCTGTTGGTCTTCCTTGGTCTCTTGTGTTCTGGGGGCCTCTGGATGTCTGGAGTTTTGATCTCCTCCATACCTGCTTCATGCCCTGGAGGACGGGGCTGTGGCCCCCCCACACCCTCTAGCAGATCATTACATGAAGGAACCTTTTAAAAAACAACAACAAGCGCGTCCATGCTCACAGGTGTACACACAGGTGATCACACCCACAAACTACACCCTTTTTGGCTCCTACCTCAAAGCACACTGTGTTCTGTTGATCTTATGTGCTGCACAATAATGTTTAATATTTAGTATTTACTGTCATATTCCCATATATCATTGTGATGTTGTTTATTCTATTACTCTTGTTCTCTTCTGCTTGTTTTCTTTTTTCTTTCTCAACAGGTGATCCAGGTGATCGATATATGCATTTTTTTAAAGAAAAAAAAACAAAAAAACAACTTAACGATGCACTCTGATTGTGAACCTTAACGTCTTCTTGGTCATTCGTTCTAAAAGAAATGTGACCTCTGACTGAGCTAATTAAGAAAACACTGCTGTGCAGACAAGTATGAGACCTCACCGAGGATAAAATAGCACGTTGGATCTAACTGGACAGGTTTTGTAGGACATTCTTTTCCTCAAAAAGCTGGTCTCTGCCATGCCACTTGACTGCTGGATTGACTAACAGTAAAAGCTGTATAATTTTATGGGTATTATAACTTACAGGTACTATATGAGCTGGCCTCATGCAGTGAATCATTTGGTACTCTGCACACTAAAGGGAAAAGCAAAGATTTATTTAAAGAAGCTAGTTGATCCATGTCTTAAGAGAACTTATGTCATCACGCACACTTACACTTACACTTAATCCTCATAAAATGACATCAAGGATGATGATTTGTAGTTGTGGTCAACATTAAACAATTACACAAGCAGCCAATGTCAAATGCAATGAAGAGGTAGCAAAAGAACACACATTTGTCACTCAAGTTGAAGTATAGATACTCGGTAAAAGTTTAAATCCTAATTCTTCCTTACTCAAGTAAGAGTGAGAAAGTAGAGGCTCTGAAATGTACTCAGAGTATACAAGTAAAAAGTAACTCTTTGGGAAAATTAGCTGCTTTCTCCAGTTGGCATATTAATATCATATTACAAATAACACAAACATTCTTTTAATTTAATCTAATTTGGATGATTATTTGTCATTTGTTTAAAGAAAAACAAAAGGAATAAAAAATGTCTTTATATCCTGTTTCCTAAATTGTAGATGGGCAATTTTGCCTCTACTTGAGTAGAGAATGAATGAGTACAGTCAGGGGTTAAAGTGGGATTTAGCAGGTGGTGCAGTGTAGCGAATAGAATGAGTAAAATAACATTAATTTGTATTTCCTCTTGTAGATTTTGTGTACAGGCTGTGATCGGCTAACCTGTACTGCTACTCTGCAGTACAGTGAGTGAGTGAGTGAAGCTAGTCAACAGGAGCTTAAATTTAATTTGACTGTCTGTTACTCTTGGTGTAACCAAACATTAACCATGAACACCGCAGGTGCTCTGCACCAGTCCAACCGTAAGCTAACCATTGTAGCCTGCACTAAACTGCCTTGTAGTTTCATGCAACCTTTAAATGACAAGAAGTTGGAATCAGTTTGTTTTGCAAGGTGTATGACAATAGGAAAAAAAAAACATAACTTCAGCAACAGATCATGTATAGATACTTATTTTATTGTGTATTACACACATCCCGAGTAGGTACTCATAAATTTATGTCTATTTTTATCGTCTTCTCCTATCCTAAAATAATCTGAATGTAAATTCACATGCTGCCAACGGAGAGATGCCAAACTGTGTTTCATTGTTCTTGTAACAGTGACAATAAAGATCTATTCTATTCATTTTAGAAACATCACCTCACTTTACGTCCAATAAGCACCAGCGGCAGACAAACAGCAGGATTGTCATTTGTGCATTATTGGTACCTTCATTTAGGTACTTAAAAATTATAATTATGGTCAGTACATAAGTTCCACTCCTGGGGCAATGTCCCATCTGCCATGTCTCCATAAATCCACAACTTGAAAACGTTTACCTGCTGCCATGTGATGAATTGCCTATCAAATAGCTTTGGTTTGTGTTTTCATGCCATTTTCATGCCAAATGTAAAAAATAAATAAATAAAAATTAAGAAAAAAAGCAAGCTTTTATTTATAATACAAGAAAAATCTAACAGATGAAGGCTAACATACAGCTAATTATTTCTATGGGGAGAAAACTACATTTCACTCAACAGTAAAAGGCTTTAAGGAAAAAAACAAAACTATCAGGCTCTAGTCGAGGCTTTTGCCATTCAAAATGTTTCTGGTCCCACTTAATGGCATACCAGAGAACATTCCACATCATCCGCATACCTAATGATAACAAATAGCCTATTATTACAGACATATAAAGACGCTAATGATCTGTCAAGAAGTAGACAGACATGCAATTAAATATGCTGCCTAGCATTTTACTGCAAGCACAGCAGACGGTGTGGTCGTAGTCCTGGGATATCCAGTCTCCACAGGGGTGCTGCCATGTTTCCTCTCACTGAACCGTGTCAGTGGTTAGCCTTTAAATGCCACCAGGGCTACAAGAGTACTTTGTACCTAATGCTGGCAGCTCAATAAGTGGGTCATAATTACCAATAAGAGGAATGTTGATAAGAACTGATAATAAGCCACACACTGATGTGAGTGTGTGGCATGCAGAAAAAAATGCTGCCATTTTTCTATACAGGTGTGGATTCTAGAGTTTTTTAATGATATGTACAGTACAAAGTTACATTGTCCAGTAACTAAACAGGAAAACTTGTATAACAATTGGGTAAGGGCAAGATATAAGTTTTTGCTAAAAAAAATAGCTAGCAATTCCTATACTACAAAATGAAATGGTACCCAACTGTCTCTTAATGTAGCCACATCCTTATAGTACATAACTCTAAGAGTAGAACTGAGTTAGGATCTGTGTCCACAAGCTGTGAGCATCAGACTGGAAGTGAAAGGGTTCTCAGTCGGCTTGTTAAGTCTGACATCATCAGCCATTTCCCGATTCAAATGCTCTTTCAGCTTCCAAAAGGACCACTGAGAAATCTTCCAGCTTCAATAAAATAATCAATGTGGCTTTTATCCCACAACATCAATGGATCAATGGAAATGATGCTGCATGAGTTTTTTCAGGCTCATGCAGCATTTGTAAAAAAGATGAGCCTCATCCAAAGTAGTAGATACTTGGGCCTGGAAACATCTCTGAACATGGTGGAAGATTGTAACCAACTGCTGTTTTTGACTCTTTTGGGAGTAGTCATTTCTAAACATCTCTGTTGTGTGATATATTATATATATGTACTTTTTTTTTTTTTAAATTTAACCAAGACTACTCGTTTCTCCGGTAATCATGAACAAGTTATTTTCCTGCAATGATGTGTCGCCAGCAACCAACCAAACTTCAGCTTTTGCAGTGTCGTATGTCAGAGTCGATACGGGGAAGCTTTAAACTACAATAAATACAATAAACGAGAATTTGTCAGTGTCACAGACTTGCTCAGATGCCCTAGCTTTAGAGCTGACCTACGATTTACCCCACACTGTATAACCAGTCAAGCTGTGATGTGGCCATTGTTTAATGGCCTCTTCATAACAGTACGCTACAAAAGACCGGTTGACACAGAAACCCAATAGCCACAGTACTTTTTGACAGCACCAGCCTTTGTTGGAGTGGGAAAAGTTTAGGATCCCAGAGGATGGAGCTTCTTCATCACATACTTGCTGCCTCTGTACATGACAGACACACCAGGCCAAAAGGCCAGCGGAGAATGAGACTGTGGGGGAAGAAAGGCGAGAGCTGGAACGAGGTAGAGTGATGACAGACAGGGAAATGAGGGTATAGGAGAAAAAGACTGCAACTGGATTCTTTAAGTCGGAGCGATAGTGTGCGCTGAAATGAAAACCCCTCTCTTCCCTCTAAAGGATGCACGGGCTGCTTTATTTTGTTGTTTTGTTTTTTTCCATTTTAAACTCCCATGCCATGAGACCCTGTCATGCCCTCACTGTATGAGCACCAACATCTATAATTAGCTTAACGACACACCTACTTGCCACCCACGTAACAAGAACAAATGATCCAGCATAATTGCACATTGGACATGTTCAAACAAAGTGCTCCGCGCTGAAAGTTCTCCTTTTCTCATGAGGCAGAGCATTTCTGTACCCACAGGGAGGCAAAAATTACAAAAGGCAATCCGACAGACCAAGTGGACGTAGTTGGCCTTGCAGACGCAAATGCAGGGATAACATCAAACCTTCTAATAGCACATGACATAATTTTATAATGAGGTGAGAAGGATATAGGGTGGATTATTGAAAGAATGACAAATTCACACATGAAGAGAAGTGACGTGTAGAGGAGAAACTGAGTGATGAGATAAAGAAAGAAATGAAACTGAAAATTGGATGGGAACAGTGTGTTTGGAAGAGATGTCACAACAGATTAAGAGATAAAGAGAAAAAATAACCACACTCAATTTCTCTTGTTAAAGACAGTAGCCTTCATGGAAAATCCCCAGTAAAATTCCCAAAGCCATGCACATATATGCACTGTCCCATAATTCCTTTTATTATTTTTTTGCTTTCACTTCCGTTTTTATTAATTTCAGGGAAATCCATCCAAAAGTACCAAATATTTTAGGGTATGAGATCCAAGCCCGAGCAAAATGCACATAAACCAACCCCCCCCCAGAGTAAATACACATAAGCTGTTTTTGCTGACAGTGTGGTTGTTTATTAGCTTATATTAATTGTTTAAAAGGTCCCCCAATATATGCATCTCAGAATATATTACACAGTACTTGTAGTTGGAATGCCACTGGTTTTATTATGAAACACACACAAACACAAACAAAGTATGTGGTGTTGCGGTTGGCACAACTACCATCATCAGCAGCCAAGTATTGGCCAATTACATGTCAAACGATACCACATGTAGCCTGGCTCAGATGTCAAGAACGGTCATTAGCAGTTACACCAAGCAGTCACCTATATTTTACAAATTTACACTTGCAGGGCGTATTCCAACCCTGACCACAGTCTTTGCCTAAACCTAACCAAGTAGTGTTTGCGCCTACCTAACTAAGTAAAAACAAAGCTCCCAAACAGAACAGTAACCGCAGTCTGCTGGGATTTTGACACAAGCTAAGCATATCCAGGATATTATTCTGCTTCAGCCTAACATCGGTAATCAGGCTAAGCAGTCACACGAAGGTGGTTATCAACTCTATAAGGGTTTCCCATGTAGATCAGACTGCAATTACAATTGTGTACTTGATTAAATCAGTGTGTTGCTTAGGTGAAGTTGGTTCTAGGGCTGGGATGGGTGAGAACCAGACCTGGAAGGAGGGCAGCACCAATACACTGAACTCAGTCCTGCTCAATATAAATAAAACTCAGTAAAACTCTTGGAAACAAGTAAAAACAAATATAGAAACTTAGTTTAAAATGGTATGTAAGCTAGTCCAAGGTGTGCTGTGTTTTAAGATTATAGTACTGTGCAGAAGACTTGAGCAACCCTTTATTTGTTTATATTTTGCTAGGTGGGATAGATGGGAATACAGCACATAAGGCAAAAACAGTGGTTGTACAATTCTAACAAGCGGCAAAGTCAAAATTTTATTCTTCAACACAGCCTGAACTCTTTAGTAGAAACGTTCAACAAATTTGTTCTTCAGGAACAGTTCTCCGAGTCTCTTAAAGGAGATTCTTTGAAAGCTCTTCTTTGGATGTTGGTGCCTTTTGTGCTGTTCTCAGTCAAGATGATCCCACACTGCTTCAATAACACTACTCTGTCACACCAGCTCCATCGCATGTCCTCCTTCACCACATCCATAAACCTTCTCTCTGTTCTTCCTGCCTGGCAGCTTCATACTCCTACCTTTCCTTTCTCTCTGCTCCTCTTTGCCACCCAGAAGCACAGTCTCTGTTGCACCTTGGTGTTCAACAGCACAAGTGGCGATTGTTGTAAACTCAGGCCTCGACAAATCCAGGTATTCTTGATGACCTGCATATTTGATTTGTCAAGCATTTTACACCAGATGCCCCTCTTGACACAGCCTCCTCATTACTCCAGGCTTGAGACCAGCATCCGGAGCACACTAGCATCTGGCCCCTGCATGGGGCTAATTACACATGCAAAACTTCCTTTCAACAAGTTTTGATATAAATTTTTCACCTCCCCCTCTTGGACCCTTTGTGCCACCTCATTTAAACGCTCCTTATAACTAAGCCTTACCCTGGTTGGCTTACTTATAATTATTCCCCTTGGTCTCAGGACAGGAAGAGACTTATGTCTGTGTACTCTGTGCACTTCATGTTTCCTGTTTCACTTGCACTTAACCTGCAATAGCCTGGCACAAAAGGTATTCTTATAGTTCATTCTTTTTGTCCTTATATGTAGAAGTGTAATATGAGTCAGGCCTGTAGCCGACAGCATTTCCAAAATGACACGTTTCAAAGCCTGTTTTCAGTAATTACAGTGTATATAATTTCCCAAGTATCAATCCATTTAATGTATAGACTTGTGATATGAAAAGAACAAATGCCGGAAGGGTTGTAAACCTGGAAAGCGATGGGAGATTTTTGGTGGCTGCCTGGATAACACCGGCTTTATTTATATTTGGGCTTTAAGCTGACAGCTGTGCAATTGCTTACACGGCTTTCATGACCACTGACAAAACGCAGCATGACAACAGACAGCCTCACATTCACATAAAATCGTTCACCCTTCCACAGTTAAAAGCCAATGTGAAGTAAACCACTGTACACTTACATTGTAAACAGTCTGAGAGTAAAGTGCCACAGAGAGTTAAGATAATGACATCTAAGCTGGGGTCATTATTTTCAGGAAGTTGTAACATACTACATCTGCCCCTGGTCACATCATCAGCCTCGCACTGCTCTCGGTTACTGACATCTGTTATTAATGCTGAGCAAGCATATGGGAAACTTTGAAACTGAAAGATTTGGATTTGCTAAAAATGAAACCGCCAGCATCTCTAATTGGCTTTTAAGACGGGTAAATCCCCTGACAGAAATCACGCTGACGTATCGGAAAAACCTCCCGAGTGCCACAATTGCCTGGAAGCAGATTCCAAGTTTGCATGCTTAACTTGGACGCACTTTGTATCCATTCTGCTGCAATCTGATTGTGCAACCATATTTGTCATCAGGGGTTCTTGTGCCCAGAGCCAATGATAACACTGAGCAAACGTATTGCATGCAGGGCAATTGGATGGAAAATGCTAAAAACCAGTTCTGGCAATCACACTTTACTGCTCTGATATTGGCCTTGTTGACTGTGGTCTCTAAGAGATAATCTCTCATTGTGATCAGCATTTGTCAAAAGGAGGTAGATGGAAGCTATGTGTGTGTGTGTGTGAGAGAGTTCAAGGGTTGACTATGGTACAGAGCTAAACAACACTGAAACAGTCTTGAGACAATGAGACGGGTCAAGCCACGGCCCTGCAGTGCCTGGCATTTTGAAATAACAGCCTCAAATGCAGTAAATATTGACTTTGCTAAGCCAGTGTTTACCTTGAGGCTTCATGGAGAAACTACAAGGCAATTCATTTTCAATTTGAGCCAATTTCACAAGTTTTTAGACAGTGTGAGATTGTGATGCTGTAAAACTCAGTGAGTAATTTGACGTGTTTGCATGAAGTAATCGCCGACAAAGCTTTAATTGCACTGTACCGGGAACGTTTTGGACGTGCGAAGACTGCAATCTCATGATGCTGAATGCAGGGAGGGATACTTTCCATTGTGCTTCTCTCACAGTAAACTCAGACTTACTCAATGTCTGATGCTTGTCCCCTCCTCCTCCTACCATTGTGTAAACCCAGTCCTAAACAGATAACGAGTGGCAGCCAAAAAGACAGCTCAGCACAATTATCCTAATGTTTGCTTCCTGTTCAGATACTGTCATGTTCCACATATGCTAAAATGACAACACTGGATCCCTTTGTTTTTTCAACTTTTAAAGGTAGAGCAATGATTTTGTTAGAATCTCAGGGGTAAGAGATTTAGACACTCATTGAAGCCCTTTATCTTTAACATTATATAAATACACATACACACACACTGCTGTATTTGCCTAGCATAGAGAAAATGTGCTTATTATTTAATTTAAAGGGAGGTGCCATGATGAATGAAAAGAAATCAGAGGGAATGTTGGGTTGTTATTTACCTGTCAACTTGAGCAAATACATACCTGGGCATGTGATGTGGAGTTTCAAGACAAAAATATTACTCCAGAGGTCTGACTCATAGCTTGATGGATATTTCCATCTAAACATTACGAGAGCCAGCCCTGTCATCGCTAAACAATTTCACAGATGACATATTGCCTTGTTTGTTTCTATCTATTTACAATCTGTTTTTTATTGATATGCTTTAACTCAGAGTGACACAGCAGAAAGGCTAAAAGCTACAATCTTTTAAATCACTTTGAACTCTAAGTCTCATTTCATTTTATTTTTCCGGATCACACCCTTGCCTGAAAACATTGCTAGGTTCTTGGAAGAGCTCACAAACACAAAAGAACCCATATAACTGGGTTTCAAGCTAAACACGTGTAGCTGAGCCATGGTGGTTTAATCTATAGGTGTGTTTTTCTTGTGACGACAGTTGTATGAGAAAGGTGTAAACTACTCAAGAGGTTAACGTCAATGCTTTTTAAGTTATATCAGAGCGTGAAATGATACTGAAGGTTTTTCCTCAGCCCAGAATGTTTTCCCAACTTTTTCCAAGCTTCAGCAAAAGTCTGATTTGCCAACTTACTTCTGTTTATTGATCTGTTTAGCTGCAGGGTTAGGGTCATTATTCAAAAAGAATATCTATCTGCCCAACCGGCCATAATTGACTACCTAACATGGGACTTCCCAAATCGTTCTGTGTAAATGACTATATGGTACACCAGAAGAACAAGCCATCAAGGTGTCTTTTAAAAGGGTAAATAAAGTCTTGAAAGCTCCACATTCCCCAGTTGAGTTAGTTTTGGTTATATACTGTTTTGTGTGTTTTGTTTTTTTGCATTTTCAGTTGACTTCTTTATTTTCTAATTAATACATTTTTTATGCAGTGGACTTTTTCACAGTGTGGATTACTGTGTGATTATTGGGAGAATTGTTTAAAATGTTTAAAATGAAGAAATACACAATGTTGTCATTATTTAATTGTTTTTTGTAATTAGTTTTTTCCAGATAGTGTTCTTACAGTGTTCCTAGCTCACCTACAAGAAGCTCACTAAGTGGTAGAAAGGGGGTTCTTTGTGTACACCCCAAAGTTTAACAAATTTCAGAGAGCATAGCACACAACGAGAAGAACCACTTCGAGCCCTTTTTGGTCTACTGTGATGAATAGTGTATTTTTTAAGGTTTAAGCCATTTTATAGTTTGTGCCATCAAGGTTACCCTTTTTTGGAGTGGGCGTGCAAGCATCACCTTATAGTACATCTGTAATTCTGTAAGTGTCACCATGTTTACAGATAAATATTTGAAAAGAAAAAGTAGTTCATTTGACCTGGGTCATGGAGAAAATGAGAAGGCCCCAGCATGACTAGTGGTCAGAAGAAAGCAAAAAATGTATTCTGGGGACAAACTGAGGCAATTCTGCTATACCTGGTGGGCGGGGAAATTTATCAATATGCTTTTTGTGACATTTTTGTTTGGTGGTGTGCCATGTCATTTTCTTAATGTGAAATATGTGCCGTGGCTCCAAAAAGGTTGGGAAACACTGGACTTGAGACCTGCTAGGACTCACTGCAAGCTCAACTTAAACAGGTTGGAACCCCCGTGTTAAAATTTTAGTTGGGAAATTAAGAGTTTTGTTTATTTCCAATGTTAGAAAGCTGATTTTTTCTTTCTTCTTTCTAAAGGCTCTAATGCAGCTGCTGGCCAAGTCAACTAGAGCCAAAGTAAGTGACTAACAGGAAAGCACAATGGAATATTTCATAGTTGAAGAGCCACATATTTGGCGACTATATGGGGGAATCCAAAACAGACAAAATAAGCAGGAACACTAAACACACATGTGGCAGACAGAAGGCTACACTTCACAAACACCTTATTAATATTCACCATATGCTCCATTACCCTGTAGGGGTTAGCTGATGTAAAAGGACCATTCCTGTTGCATGCAAACAGCTATTAAATACATTTATTCTTCAAACTATTTAATATTGCAAATACACAGCAAAAATCTAGAAGTGAGAGCCACAGCCATTAACTATGTGTAGAGCGCACTGTTAATGTGCACTACACTTTTCAGCCTTCATATACCAGGTGCTAAACTTTCACAAGCACTGCAGAGCAATCCATAAAGGTCTTGTCATACTTGAGTAGAACATTTATGTAACATCTGTGTAATAGAGACCTTTGTTTAAATGCCAGAAAGGCAGTACATTAAAAGACCTCATGAGAGGTGCTTAGATACTGTACAACTTCCTCCTTTCTCCCAATGGAAGCCCTACAGTATGTTTAGTGATAGAAATATATGGCAGCAATAAATCATATTGAAATTCCATTAATATGAAGAACTGATTTGCTTTGTCAAGGAGATTGTGTTGTGGTGTGATGAATGAATCCAAAGACTTCATAAATACCCTGGGAGAAAGGCACTAAGGCTGGGACAAACGCCCAGGATCCACTTAAAGAATCAAAAAGATTTATCGTCCGGAAAGAGAAAGAGAAAAGCCATGAACAAACTGAGAGAGAGGACAAGAGAAAAGAAAGCGACAGATTTTTATGGCAATATGGTGTAAAATATGCTACAATTGCATCATCCGCTTTCTTAAACATAGCCTATTAATTGCAAAAGACATTTTAACATGTTTCATTGTTTACAAAATACAGGGCAACACTGAGCCTAATGGATTTCAGGTGTAGCACTGTGAATGACCTCAAAGGCTATATCATCACAGGTGAAATGGAGCAGCGTGTTGCTGTGGGAACAGATGTGAAAATTTAAAGAGGATGTTCCATCTCTTTCAACACTGAGAAAGGAAATTGCAAATTTGCTGCACATTTCATGGTGCACAAATATTTACGCCTGAGCTTGGAAACAGTAATTGAATAAATGTACTAAAAAGAAAAAAAGGGAAAACTGTCTGATCTGGCGCAACAAATCAATAGGGTTGTCATCCTCAATATGTCAGTCAAAAATAATAAGGGACTATAATTATAGTTACCAGTTTGTAACGATGGAAATGCAATCACCAAAAAGCTTTTCAGGTCAGATTCCCGGACAAGCCCCTAAATATGTTACAGTTCCTTAATCCGTAGCTCAAAAGAACCCAACATATGAGATGCCATCAAGTTGTTTGTATTCAGAGTTTTTAGATTAAAAAGTATTCAAAAGAGGCATCAGTATTAAGTTTCAACTCAACTAATAACAAAAGCTTTTTCTGATTGGCCACTTATTTGTCAGGGGTTATTACACTAGATGAATCTGCATATATAATTATGCACAGATTTTTATGCCGGGTTACTTTCCTAAAATCCATCTCATCTCAGTCTTAAAATGCACACCTTTTGCAGGTAAAAAAAATTATATTTTTGCCTCACAAATTAATTTATTATTGGAGGTTACTGGCAGTCACGGTGAAAGTGATTGCTAAAGCCCCAGTCACCTATCCCCAAAGACCGATCAGTGTCCTTATGTCAAGCACCTGCCACTAAGGAAAGCATATATTCCTCAACCGTTTGCCAAAAATTGCCTTGTGATTGCTTTGGTCACTAGCATATTGCTATGGTTGTAGCTAGTGATGTGCGATACCACTGATTTCCTTTCCGATCCGATACCAAGTAATATTCAGGGTCATATCAACGATACTAATCCGATACCGATACTTTGTACAAAAACTTATTTTATTTATTGTATCTCAAATTATAGCATCATAATGATTACAGGACATCAGATTACTTGTTCTTATCACTTAATAATGCAGGGTTCATCATATAGAAATAAAAAAACTGAAGTTGTGCTCTATTTGAACATCTTGCCTGCCTGCAGCACTAAAGGACTCCGTGAGAGATGTCTGTCTCACCCTAGCACCCCTCTCCTCCTCCTCCTTCAGTTCGCCTCAACATATGCTCGTCATATTCTGTGATATGATTTTCTCTGAGGTGTTTCACAAGGTTAGTGATGTTGCCACAACCATACATGCCAACCCTCCCGAAAATCTCCCGGAGCCACCATTCTCCCGAATTTCTCCCGATTTTTCACCCGGACAACAAAATTGAAAAACCATATCGCCGAATTCATAGCGTGGCCCAGCCAATTCCAGTCTCCAACAATGGCGGCAGTCACTTAGTTTTAATATTACTCTTATTTCTATTTCTGGGTCGCGAAAAAACTTTTAACATATTTTCAGGTGAGAATGTAGCTGTGTAAACTTCAAATATCTGAGCCGACCGACACATTGTTTTCAAACCCCCGCGGTCTTTCGCTACTCGGGTTAAACATGATATATAAGTCACTTTAATAACTTTTATTGTTTGGCTTTTTTAGTGTTTTATTTGTTCGTGGGTAAATCGGTTTGGCTGAGATCAAAGTTATAAGATTAGATTAAATTAAATGTAACTTTATTAATCCATAGGGTGGGTTCCTCCGGGGTTTTCACACAGCTGAATAAACGTCAAACAGAAAACTGATTAAACAGAAGTGTGAGACGGTCGACAGTTTATGTCAGCGCCCGGTTATATTTTAGATAGCAAGGAGCAGACGGCTGAGTTTCACTCCACCAAGGGAGCCTGTGACGTACTACCCGGCTTTCTTTAGACCGCGAAGGCCGGGTCCTCAGGTGGAAGCAGCCTCTGAATTTGGACACTCCCGCTGTTTCCAGGCCGGCCAATAATCACGGTGACATTTAATGTATTTTATCCGATAAATAAACACTGTAAAATGTATTTATCACCCCCCCAACAGCCCTTTTGAATGTCTCCCTAATTCTGAGGTCTCAAGGTTGGCAAGTATGGCCACAACACCTCACTCTTGGAGCACTTTTTTTGCCACATGGATCGAAGTAGTTCCTTTGAATGTAGACAATCCGAATGTTATAGTTTCTTTCCACTGTGTTCCTGTTAATGATAAACTACAAATTTACCCTAAATTACTAAAATATCGATATTTTAATGTGAGAATCGATTCTAGAACATAAATGAATGGTATTGGAGGAATTGATATTTCAGGATCGATCCTCACATCACTAGTTGTAGCTTAAATGGAACTTGTCTACACACACTGTCCACCTCATCGCCAAGCTGTCTTAAAACAGGGAAAAGTGTGACACATAATGGAGAAGGTTCACCTTCAAATTAAAAGTTATGGATCAGAGCTGCATATGTTTCAAAAGGGGTAAATTTTACTTTGAGGTCAAACCTTCTCCATGTCTATATAAAGCTATACACCAAAAACCTCCTACCTTTTCTGGAACAGAGTTCATTCACTGATGACCAGAAACTTCCAAGAACAATTGCCAACCAATCAGAGAGTACACATCTTTTCATAACAACTGGTACTTGTATCACCTTTAATATGGCAGACAACTCTTGCCCAAAGTGCAAATGATGTCTCATGAGCAGTGTTGGGAAGGTTACTTTTAAAATGTATTCCACTACAGATTACAGAATACATGCCCCAAAATGTATTTTGCAACGTATTCCGTTATGTTACTCAATGAGAGTAACGTATTCTGAATGCTCTGGAATACTGAATATAAGAGGAAATATTCATTTAATGTATAATTGTGCACAAAACACACGGGGACTGAAATATGATCAGATTGGCCAACCGCATTGTGAGGTAATCTGGCTCCCACTGTTATTGCATCTCAGTGTGTGTAAATTAAATTTGTGTGCGACCACCTTCTAAAGAAGAAACATCACTCCCACAACATGAATAGACATCTAAAGCTGCTTCTTCCTGCTTTCTCAAAGAAACCCCACAAAAGCTTAAGGCTGTAGGAGTAATGTTGACTCAGGAATGGAGAAAAATAAAGCCCATAAAGCAGCATTTCCCTTGATGTGGGAAGTTCTATGTTTGGATAATGAGATCAGATCAAAACGTGAGAGCAATCAAGATAACAATAAAGTATTTTAATAGCAGGTGTAAATGGCTGGGTATATATGGTGCGATTTGGGGCTGTCATAGAGAAAAGATTTATGTTGATATCTTCAGTTATTGATGGTCCTACATTGTGCAGTGAGAGAGGATCAAAGTAAGCTGTTGGAATAGTCTTGCAACCAAAGACAGCTTGACAGCACTGGAAACTTACGATGATCTTACGTGACTGCTGCTACAACCTAAATCTGCTAACCAACCAACAGGATTGCCGCGCTGAATTGAACCAAAGGACAGATTAATTTGACACGAGGACTTGTGCAAAAAACAAAACAAACAGATGGAAGTAAAACGTGCAAAGCAAAACGCCTATGATTCCAACAAAGAAGAAAGTTAAGTCGAGCTTTGGCAACAGAAGCTCGTTTGCAATGATGCGTCTTCCATCTGTTATCATGACCACGCCAAAGAAGTCATAGCATGGAAACAAGAAGTCAGGGACGTGCAGCCTTATGATTCAGGCATTTTTTATCACCTAGCCTACATAGAAGAAATTTAATGTAGTACCCGACGTTTTTTGATCTATGTGGCTGGCCTTCAGTAAATTTATAAAATTGCTGAAATATCTGTCTAAAGACACCTTTAGACATTGGCACACCATTTAGCACAATGGAATGAGCAAACTTTGAACACCTAATCACATATTAACATGTATAAGTTACATGAAGTGGTTTTAACATCCAACATTATTTCGCATTACAGAATAAACAGCCTTTCATTATGTCATATGTAAGCCACAAAGACAAAATGTAATGCTCTTGTTATTTTTTTAAGCAACAAGAAAAAATTGAGTGCCCTTGGTTTCAGGTTTGAGAAACCAAGTCCATCTAGCAAGTGTCCACTGAACTCCTCACAAGCTGGCTATAATGAGAACAATAACATACATTCAGAGTTCAAAACCTTCAACCTAAAATACCTTCTACACAGCTTAAAGGCTTGTGTACATATGATGCATTTTCTGTGCCTGCTCTGTTTCCCATCCTAAATCAAATGGAAACCCCACAGCTCTTCTGCACAATAACAGGCTTCAGCACCCAGCAGTAAATTAGCCACTCCACAATGTTCAGGGAGCACGGCATCCTAATGAAGCATTCCATTTTCTCATTACTCCTCACGTTTTCCCCCCGTTGTAGAAATCAGGGCAAAATGAGGAGAGAAGTAACAAAGAGAATGGAGGAAAAAGACAGCAGTGAACTATACTAAGGGTGTAAACGGGTTTCACATTTACATTCTCAAAGTGAGTCAAAAGTCATTAGACAAATCATATCAAGTGCTCGTTTTTTTCCTCTGAGGTAAAGAGTGGTAAAGTAACACTGAGGCGTCGTATGGCCAAATGGATCTGTGGGTTGGAAGACTTTTCCTGGAATCCAATTCTGTGATTCAGTGTGGGAATGTTGGATACCTTTTTATTGCTCTTCTAGAAAAATAATTTAGTTGCCTAATAGCTTTTGATGCTTTTGGTGTTCTTTCCCTAGTCCCCCCCCTTACTTTCCCTTCATCCACAAATCCTTTTGTAACTCTGACTTCACCTTTCCTGGAATGTCAAAGCCTCCACCCCACTTTCCGTCACTGTTCTCTGTTTGTACTTGATACTGAGAGGGATTCCCACACCTGACCTCAAATTGGCTTCACTGTAGGATCTTTACTATTCCCATTCCATGGTCTTACATACCCCTTGGCAATTGGCAAATTATCTTTTTGCAAGTCTATAAAATGGTAGCGAGAACTGAGATAGCTTCATCGGGAGATTAGGACATATTGTGCAACGCTAAGGAAAAACTGGGCTGATATGGTGCTCACTTACACCTAATTTTAGGAGAAACACCTCAACTTAAATCCTTATTCAAACAATCATCCACTTACATCATCTGATTACTCTGTTTTTCTGCTATAATATTATTCCTCTAAAAGATCAGATTAGGTAGAGCACCCAGAGAAAACAAGGAAGAACTTGTGTTTGGAGTAGTGCAAAAATAAATAAATAAATCAAGGGTAAGTAAGAGTGCTGTGAATGTTTTTAAACTTTCACAGATATAGAGTTCAATGTGTTGGCAATTACTATGTTTTCACTGTGACAAAGCACGATTATTTTTTTGGGGAAACCGTTGCCAACTGCTTTTTTTTTCCTCCATGTGCTGGAACCATTCCACAAACATATTGCCACCACAGATATCATGAAACAACATTTTGATTGGGCAATCAAAACATCCCCACATGTGGCTGTTTGTAAAAACAAATGTGGCATTTCTTTGTATTCGGTCTGAATTTAATTTACAAGCATGGGATTGAATCCAGTAGTTTTCCTCAGGCCCATGGGATGTGTTCAGGATACTTCTAGGAACTGAGGCTCGATGACTGTTTAAGCAACTCCAGATCTGCCTGAGTGATAATTCTCACCATGCAGTGGGCTGTAAGTTGTTACAAGCCACATATTTTGATTGCATTTCATTAGATTGAGAGTTGAAGCTGACCCTGACCTGCTCTGTGGCCAGCAACTTAGCAAGACTAGCTGCCAGACTGTAAAAGGCCAGGTTAGCATCTGAGTTGAGTGTATATTTATACATATACCTACCTACCTACCTACCTACCTACCTACCTACCTACCTACCTACCTACCTACCTACCTGTGTTCAGTGAATACCTCAGGCAGCAGAAAAACAGAAAGGAGGAAGAGGAGGAACCATCACGAAAGGACAGTCCCCTTCACAGTATGTACCACCGGCAGGGTGGTACATAGCAGGGTGTAAGATGCTAGCAGGCAGGGCATACATGGAAGGCCATAACCAAGTGGCCAGCATAGTATACAGAAACATCTGTGTCGGGTATGGCCTGGAAAACCCGAGGTCAAAATGGGAGATGCCTCCAAGGGTGATGGAGAATGACCTGTTACGGTTCGGTGTTGTCAGTGTTTTGTTTTTTGCGTGACTGTCATGTATTTCCTGCTTTACTTTGAAAGTCTGTGTTATCTTAGTGTGTTCAGTTTATGTTTCCTTGTCTCGTCAGGTCTAATTTGCCCCAGCTGTGTTTCCCTCCTGTGGTCCATTCCCTAATTGCTCCTTCTATGTATTTAAGCCTTGTGTTTCGGTATGTCATGGTCGCGATTACGTGTTGTAAATAGCTGTAAATGAGATTTGTCAATACTTTCGTTATGAGACACTTTCGTTTTGGGATTTTGGTGGAGAGCTTTAGTGGTGTTTTTTCGTGTGTTTTTCTTCTCCTCTTCTGTGAATCGGCCAATCTGTAACACCAATAGGAAGACGTGTGGTCCTGGAGCCAGAAGACTGACACATTTCACCATCTCCTCCTGAACTTCTTCATGTGACAGAGTTGTGTCAAACAGACCAGGAGTGTCGACCACAACAACAGAACGACCGTCCACTTCACCCTGTTCTTTCTGACAATATTTGGTGACTGATGTTTGACTTGACTTGGCTTTAAACTCTCTCCTTCCTAGAATGGTGTTTCCTGATGAGCTCTTTCCACTTCCAGTCTTCCCAATCAGCACAATCCTGAGAAGGTTTGAGTCCTGCTTCTCTTCATCTCTTCTCTGCTCTTTTTCAGCTTTTCATCAATCCTTTTCTTTTCCTCTTTTTCTGACTGAATTTGTTTGTCTGATATTTCAAGTTGCATTTTAAAATCCTGCCTACGTCTTTCTTCCTCCTCTTCCCGTTTCCTGTTTTCTTTTTCTCTCACTTCCTGTTCTTTCTTTCTCTCTTCGCGCTCCTTCTTTAGATATTCCTCCATCTCCTTCAGTTTCTGGTCTCTTTCCTGCTGTATTTTTTCTTTCTCTTCTTTCAGTCATTTTTCCTCCTCCTGTCGTCTCTGTTCATCTTCTTGTTTTTGTTTCTCTCTTTCTTCTCTTTGTTGTTTCTCCCACTCCTCGCTTCTCTGTCTTATCTCTTCTCTGGTCTCTTCCAGCTTCCTATCCACACTTTTCTTTTCCTCTTTTTCTGACAGAATTTGTTTGTCCAACATTTCAAGTTGCATTTTAAAATCCTGCCTACGTCTGTCTTCCTCTTCTTCCCGTTTCCTGTTCTCTTTTTCTCTCACTTCCTGTTCTTTCTTCCTCTCCTCACGCTCCTTATTTATATTTTCCTCCATCTCCTTCAGTTTCTGGTCTCTTTCCTGCTGTATTTTTTCTTTCTCTTCTTCCAATCTTTTTTTGATGGCTTCCTTTTCTTCCTCATGTTTTCTTTCTAGCTCCTCTCTCTCTCTCTCTCTCTCTCTCTCTCTCTCTCTCTCTCTCTCTCTCTCTCTCTCTCTCTCTTTATCTCTTCTTCCTTCTCCTTCAGGATTCTCTCCATTTCCTTCTTTATCGCTGCTTCAGCATCTCATTGGTGAAGCAGTTTCCTCCATTGTCCTTCACCATGGTGTCAATCTTTGTTATCAGCTCACTGACTTGTTGGCGGTTTTGTGTTTCAGAGTTTTCAAACACATGGTATCTTCCTCCACAGTCAGAGATCAGCTTCTTAAACGAATCATCACATCCGCTTTCAATATATTCTTCGATAGACTGCTCATCATTTTTTAGTTTATCTCCCCCAGTTAAAAGAATGATGGTGAACTTTTCAGAGCTTTTTCCAAAACCTTCTTTGATTAAATTAAGTGGAGGAGAAGTATAAAGATCAGGCCAGAAGAGAAGCTTGTGGAGCCTTCATCAGCTTCGTCTGCCTTCGCTTCAGCCATCCGCCTTCGCTGGAGGGTCCGAGGGACCGCTCCAGCCTTCATCCGCCTCTGCTGGAGGGTCCGGGGGACCGCACCAGCCTTCGTCGTCTGCTGGAGGGTCCGTGGGACCGCTCCAGCCTCCATCAGCTTCGTCTGCCTTCATCCGCCTTTGCTGGGGGGGAGGGTCCGTGGGACCGCCCCAGCCTTTGTCGTCGCTGGAGGGTCCGTGGGACCGCTCCAGCCTTCATCCGCCTTCGCTGGAGGGTCCGAGGGACCGCTCCAGCCTTCGTCGTCTGCTGGAGGGTCAGTGGGACCGCTCCAGCCTTCATCAGCTTCGTCTGCCTTCGCTTCAGCCATCTGTCTCCGCTGGAGGGTCAGAGGGACCGCTCCAGCCTTCATCCGCCTTCGCTGGAGGGTCCGAGGGGCCGCTCCAGCCTTCGTCGTCTGCTGGAGGGTCCGTGGGACCGCTCCAGCCTTCATCGGCTTCGTCTGTCTGGATCAAACTTTTCACTTGGGGTTACATGTTTGATTTTTGGGTGGGGGGAAATGTTACGGTTCGGTGTTGTCAGTGTTTTGTTTTTTGCGTGACTGTCATGTATTTCCTGCTTTACTTTGAAAGTCTGTGTTATCTTAGTGTGTTCAGTTTGTTTCCTTGTCTCGTCAGGTCTAATTTGCCCTAGCTGTGTTTCCCTCCTGTGGTCCATTCCCTAATTGCTCCTTCTATGTATTTAAGCCTTGTTTCGGTATGTCATGGTCGCGATCTCCCCCCGTGTTGTAAATAGCTGTAAATGAGATTTGTCAATACTTTCGTTATGAGACACTTTCGTTTTGGGATTTTGGTGGAGAGCTTTAGTGGTGTTTTTTCGTGTGTTTTTCCCTTATTTTTATTTTCCTGCGTTGCACTCCGGTTGCCTAGGCCGGGGTGTAACAGACCGAGCTAAGATCCTCTGGGACTTCCAGATACAGACAGACAAAATGGTGGTGGCTAACCAACCGGACATAGTGGTGGTAGACAAACAGAAGAAGACGGCCGTAGTGACAGATGTAGCGGTTCCCAATGACAGCAACATCAAAAAGTAATGAGATGAGATAGATGAGATGAGATAGCCTTTATTTGTCAGTTGCAGGTCTTTTGCCCACAACCGAGATGACAGACCTTGCCGACCGTACATACAATACAAACATCAAAAAGAAGGAACGTAAGAAGCTCGAGAAGTAGCAAGGGCTCAGAGAAGAGCTCAAGAAAATGTGGAGGGTGAAGGTAACAGTGGTAATCGGAGCACTAGGTGCTAGTGGCTAGTGTGGATACATATATATACATATACCACACTACATACTACATACATACATACATACATACATACTGCATATATATACAGGTACAGGTGGGTAACAGGTATCTCCGAAAACGTAAGAGCACTTTTGCAAATATGTGATGTCTCGATAAATCGAGCAGACATTTGGAGTTTACACAGCTACATTCTCGCCTGAAAATATCTTAAAAGTTTATTTTGTGACCCAGAAAGAGTAATATTTCAAACTCTGCCACTCTGTGTTCCTCCGCCACTGCCTCGTTTTTTTTGGATGAAATGGATTCTGGTATATTGCATTGCGTCATTTCGAGCTGATTGGAGACCAAAACAGCCAATCAGATTTTTTGGCATCCAAGTCTGTGATTGGCTGGTTTTGTGGCACAAATATAACTGTGTACAGAAAGAGTTGAATGCACACGGGCAGATATGTTGAGAGCGCAAACAACACAAGCGCAAATGCAAAAACTGTGCGAGAGGGGCTGCTATTGTGTGTGTGTGTGTGTGTGTGTGTGTGTGTGTGTGTGTATGGATAATAGCAAACACTGAAATACATTTTTTGCACGCAGCAATGAATTTTGTTCACTCAAATTTAGCTTTTCTTCGCTCAAAATAAATTTATCCTCAAAATGCAACACTTACACCTGCAAAGTTTTTTCTACATAAGCTCAAATTTTTTTTTTTACGTGAGCTCAGAATAGTGGCACAAAAACAACGCCATACAGTCCTATGAACAGCTAAGATACCGCACAAGACCCTCAAGCTTCCAGGCCTCCAGGCCCGCAGGCGCAAGCGGGGAATTTCTTTTTTTTTTTTGTACACACACACACATACAGTGGAACCCCAACTTACGAAATTAATTCGTTCCCGAAGGTCTTTCGTAAGTCGAAGCACCCATCGCGCCTTTTGAGTGAACGATAGGCTATAGGCTAATTGCTAACTGCAACAACAATACGAGGTTCAAGTGGAACAGCTAAGCACAAGTACTAAAGCCAAGGGGGTTGTCACATTATTCGGAAGGCATTGTGGGCATTGTAGGCATTCTGGGCTTAGCCAATCAGAGCCAGCGGATTTCGTAACGGGGGCATTTTGCCGTAACATGGGCAGAGATATTGCTGTTCGTAACTTGTATTTTTCGTTTAACGGGGTATGTGTGTATATATATATATATATATATATATATATATATATACACACACGTATATGTATATTTGCTGTTGAAAATAATATGGTCTCTTCACTGAGATGAATCTATAGTATAAAAGATAATTACAGCTATTGTGACATTGCCCATTGCTTCGTAAAGCCCTGTTGAGAAGTCATCAGCCAATGAGCATCCCCTGGATAATTATCCTTTCTGGCTCCAATAATGACCATAAATTCCAAAGTAGAATCATGCTCCTATTCAGTATGTCCAGAAACTAACACTTAAACCCATGAGGTCATCAGGAAACTGTTCACAGAGAACAGGAGTTAAAGGCCCCTTTCCTATCCTAGATGTGTGTATACACGTAGAAGTGTTTTTACAACCAGACATGAGGCTCCATTATCTTCATTAATGTGAATGCAGGTTTAAAGCAGTCTCATGTTGGCTTCATTTAAAAACAAAAACAAACAAACAAACAAACCTGAAACTATATTTGTGTTTTACACTGTTCAGAGGTGAGTCCTAATTTATTTGAGTTATTTTAGTAACCAGTGGCATTAAAGAGTGTTAAAGATGTTAAAATAAGGGCCCTAATTTTGTCAGTTTGAGAACACAAAACCCTGTGGAAGATTACTGCTTGAACACTAGCATTACTATTGCTACTTCAATTCCTACTTGTACTTATAGAAGAATAAACAATTCAAAGTAATATTGAAGAAGAAATACTGTTGCTAAAAGCCAAACCCCCCCAAAACGATTGGGTCTATACTGCGACGGCAACAAAACTGATATCTTTCCCCAAAACATATGCATAGCCAAAATGCAATTTATCTAACCCAACATGCAACGATCAGATCTGTCAAAACTCAGAAATGATTATTCATTTTAGCAAACACCTTACATCACACCTCATTTTATGAGCAGACCTAATTTATTTGCTCGGGGAAAAAGACCCATTAACATGAAATGACCCACAGCCATCTGCCTGTGATTACAGCTTGGGAGAAACACTACAACAATGGTTGCTTGGGCATGGCAAGAAAGAAGGGAAGAGCCCAGCAATGATCCAGCACAACAATTACTGGAGACCCAAATCCCTCAAGTCAGCTGTTTGTAGAAGCGGAAAAAAACAAACAGGCAAACCAGAGGCTGTGAGGGATCCAGAATGCAACTGAAGCCAACGAACACACTCCCAATCAGATCAGCTCCATGTGTGGTAGGCACTAACCAAAGCCATTTCTATACATATATTCAATCAAGGCCAGATTAAAGGGGAAAAAGGCTCCCAGAACAGCCAATTATCTGATTTTACAGTGCCAAGTGTTTCGAATCCAAAATCACCAATAGGTCTTTTGATGAGTCACATAAGTTTGATATTTGAACCATTCAGTGACCGCTGTACTTTATAGGGATTTTTCATACTGTAAGAGGCCGTTCCCATCCTGATGGAAATGTTTTATTACAGGATAAAGATCGCACACAAAAATGTTTCATTGATTGACATGAAACTCCAAACCATCCAAACAAACAATGACATATCCACCCAATAAATCCTGGGATCAAACATTAATATTATTAATATTTTTAAATGTTTTAACTTGTTTTTATGTTGCTGAAATTTCTGAAAAAGAACCATTTTCCCCATAACAACTTTGTAAAAAAATATATAGTTTTGATACCACATCCAATGGGTAAGGTGGAGCATCTTGGCAAAATTGATGGAATACATCAAATTTACAGGGCAGGTATAGATTAATAATTCTGCAGTAAGATATTATTGTGCACAACACATCACCACAAGTCTTTTCATCAGCATCATAGTTTATTTATATAGCACTTTAAAAACACACAAGGCTGACCAAAGTGCTGAACAACAGAAATATAAGAGATACAATAAGAATAATAAATATGATAAAATAATAACTATAGTAATAACAAAAAAATACGAGTAAATAAAAGTCAGTTACCCACTGAGTCAAAGGCCAGCGAATAAAAATACCTTTTTAATCTGGATTTAAAAACCAGCATTGATGTCGACTGCCTAATGTGAAGAGGAAGATTATTCCAAAGTTTTGGAGCCACAATAGAGAGCGCTCTGTCTCCTCTCAGTTTCAGCCGTGATTTGGGGACTACCTCAGCAAATCGGACAAATATACAGGTGCCAGACCATTTAAGTATTTAAAAACCAATAAAAGGACTTTAAAATGAATCCTAAATTCAATTGGAAGCCAGTGTAGGGAGGCCAGAACCAGAGTAATGTGCTCAAATTTCATTGTTCTTGACAATGACAATAAATAAATAAATACTAAATACTAAATTTCCTTCTACGAGTTAAAAACCATGCCGCAGCATTTTGTACTAGTTGCAGGCGTGTCAGAGTGCCCAGTCCAACCCCTATTAAAAGGGAGTTGCAATAATCCAAGCGTGAGGTTATACAAGCGTGGATAACAGTTTCCAAATCACGCCTTGAAAGAAAGGTTTGACCTTCGACAGACGAATGATGATTTAAGCACCCTATTCGCATGGCCATCAAAAGTAAGTGCAGAGTCAATTTTCACCCCAAGATTGGTAATCGAGTTCTTCAGGTGAGGGGTCATAGCAACAAGGTCAACATCAGGGGTATCAGAGGAACGATTTGGGCCGAACAGAATTGCTTCCGTTTTAGGTTCATTAAAATTTAAAAAGTTTACAGCCATCCATGACTTAACATCGCTAAAGCAATCAGGCAGGAGTCTTATTGGGGAGCTATCAGAATGACTGAAAGGCAATTAAAGCAGGCAATCATCAGCATATAGATGAAATGAGACTTTGTGTTTTCGAAAGATCGCACCCAGTATCAGGAGATATAACAAAAACAGTAATGGCCCAAAAATAGATTCCTGTGGTACACCCCATGGCTGAGGAGCCACAGAGGTAGTGATGTGTCGGTCGCGAACGAAACTGCTCTTAGAACTTTTGAAAGACTTTTGAAGTGAACAACGCGAACCTGCTCCTTAATGGGAGCCGTGGGTTGTTTTTTTTTTTTTTTTCTTCCTTTCTCTCACCCTCTCTCTTGCACTTTTTCCCGCTTCACTCCGCACACGAGCCTTGTGCTTTGTGCTGGGAAGATGGGGGAGGGGCGGTGCTTTGTCTCTAGGGGCCACCGTATATATTTATATATAAACATAAATAAAACCATGTTTTTTTTTACATTAGTAATTCCTTTTGTGCATAATGTTTTATTGCTGTTAATAATAAATAAATTAAAGCAACAAAACAACCTTAAGAGCCGGTTGGGAGCTGAAAGAGCCGGCTCTTTTTAGTGAGCCGAGCCGAAAGAGCCAGTTCTCTAAAAAGAGCTGGAAATCCCATCACTACACAGAGGACGATGACAAACCCAACTTAACACAGAAGCTCCTTTTTGAGAGATATGATTTTATCCACAAAAGTACCAAGCCAGAAATGCCCACACAATGCTGTAATCGAGAGATCAGTAGGTCGTAATCCACTGTGTCAAATGCAGCAGTCATATCCAGTAATATAAACACTACATGTTTACCACAGTCCATCGCTACCAGAATGTCGTGCATAACCTTTATGAGAGCTGTCTGTGTGCTGTGAAATGGCTTAAAGCTGGATTGAAAAATTTCAAACATTTGAGAGATATTTAGATAGTCCATCAACAATCTTTTCCAGGATCTTACTCAGAAAAGGAAGTTTAGAGATGGGTCTAAAGTCTGACATAACTGAAATATCTGAGCCTGGCTTCTTAAGTAAGGGATGAATAACTGCATTCTTAAACTCGCTTGGTACTTGACCTGATAAGAGGCTGGTATTGATTATGTTCAGAATATGTGGTCCAACAGTAGGAAACACCTTTTTGAGAAAATGGGAATGAACGACATCATTCGGAGAACCACACGGTTTAGCATTTAACACAAACTTCTCTAGTTCAGGTAGAGCAATTGGTTGGAAAGCAATAAGCAAACTTGAACAGGGAACATGCACAGCTGGGTCAACAGAAGATAAAGTGGAGGAGAAGATAAAGTTTCTTATCCCGAAAGAAATTAATAAACGTATTACACATAACCTCAGAAGACTGCAAAAGAACATTATCCTCTGCATTATACAAAACACGAGGGTTATGTGAATTAACAGCAATAAGTTGAGAAAAATAGGAGTTTTTGACAATCTTTACTGCCCTCTGATAAGCTTTCCAGCTTGTCTTAAGAGTTTCCAGAGAGACGTTTTGGATTATTTGTCATCTAGAGCGCTAGTGTGTTAGCACAATGTGCTATGCTAATATTAAAAATTGATTACGTACCCAAATAAGCTTGAGATTCCTCCCCCCCAATATAAGCTCAAAAAAAAAGAAAAAAAAGAAATACACAAACACACACACTCATATAATGGGGACCTAAGAAACATGCTCCCCACCGCTGCTGGCTTGCCTATTGTGGGAAATCTGGTTAGGGTAAAATAAATTCTTTAATTTGAAATTTAATTTGAGTTTGGTCAAATGTGACCAGAATGTAATAATGTGGTCACAGTGAAACAATACAAAAAGTGATATGGGGAACACTGGTCACTGAGAACAGAAAGCAGATGCTTGTTGCTGAGTGTCCTCTCTAAACTGTTTGGCCCCACAGTATGTTGTTGGAACAGTTACATGAACACAGAGGTTTAACGTGTTTACTGATAGATGTCATCCATCACCTAACAAAGTTATCAGTGACTAAACTGAAAAGCAAAGCGTGCATTTCTAAATTTATTGCCCTCTTATGCAGAGTACAGTTTATACAGAGCCTTTGGATTTTCCAATAAGTGAAAAGCATGATTTCTTTTATTTGTTTCTTGAAAATTAAGATCCAATAAACAGCGGCTGCCTTATTGTTGTTGACCTTGACACTTAAATGTACTTGCCTTGCTGGAGTGATGCTAAAGGTGAAACTCCAGGGTGTGGGTGTGCACTGTGACATCACTACTGGGTGTGTTAAGGTTGAAACTGTGAAGTAGAAAAGGTGCTGAAACTGTTTTCAGCCTGCTTAAAAGACTTTAAGCTTGTTACTTAGTTTCAGGGTCACTCCTAATGAACAATCAAGTAAAGCCAGAGGGAATTCCTTTTGGATGATTTTCATGTTATAAATGAGAAAGTCTGCATCACACAGCTTCTGACAGCCTCTTTGAGATAACAGAGATTTCAGTTTTATTTTTAACAGCACCATTTAATAGCAGTGCCAGAAACTGTCGAAGCCACCCTGGTAGAAGAGAGCTCGAGGCAACAAAGGAAAAGAAAAAACACTATCAGGTTTCAGAATATAATGTAATTAGTCTTCATTATTCCTATCAAGATAATGATTTCACCTTTTCCAAATTCAGTTCAGTTGTGACGCTTTAGGGCATTACAAGAATAGCTCAGTAACGTGCATGCATGTTAAAGCATCTTGCTGTGTTTGGAATGGTATATGTATGGAAATTTTGATGTTTCCAAATATGTGTATAATAATCATCAGTGAACAGAAGCTGCTAACTTAATAGCAGAACCTAAAATCACTGCTTTAAAAATGCCACTTAAACCAGTGAACCCCCCCGAAAAAGGGGATTGGCATAAAATAACTGATTTGAAGCAGCAGACAGGATTAAATGTCTTGATGCCTTGGTATGTCTGTAAGCAGACACACACCTCAGCACAGCCAAAAAAGGGACTTCCCCACAAATCCTGGAGGTAGAGTGTTCTCATACTTTAAATAAATGAGTACACATCATGCTGTCATGGAAAAAAGACAGAAACCCTATTAGCCAAGTGTTTTATATGTGTATTAACAAAAAATGCCCCAAAATAAAATGCTAAAATATATGTAAAAACTAATGAGATACACTATAGCTAAACACAGGAGAAACATAGCCTGATTGGTTTACATGTTTTAACTGCCAGCATGAAAATGGCAAAATAGGTCCAGTAACGAGCACTGAAGGCGATATGACTTATTCTACCACCTGTTTCCATATGTGATTTCAACCTCAGTGGGAAAATTAAGGTATGACTGATCATCATCAGATTATAACTACAATATTTATGAGACAACAATGAAGCCAGTAATGACAATTACATCTGTGGCTAATTGTAGATGATTTGTGGTTATATTGAAACATTAAAAATTGGAAAACCTGCTTGAGTCGTGGTTTAGTTTGGGAGTAGATATTTTGCATTAATAAATAAATGAATCACACTCTACACACTCACCTTCCTGATGTGAGGGGCCACTGCTAACAACTGTGTCAATGTAATAATATGTCATGTATAATGAAAGTTCAAAGGATATACACTACCAGTCCAACCTTCTTATTTTAAGTTTTTGTTTGTTTTCATGACTATTCACATTGTAGATTCTCACTGAAGGCATCAACTATGAATGGACACATATGAAATTATGTAGTAAACAAAAAAGTGCGAAATAAATCAAAACACATTTTATATTTTACATTCTTCAAAATAGCCACCCTTATCTTTGATTACTGCTTTGCACACTCTTAGCATGTGCTTCATGAGGTCGTCACCTAAAATGGTTTTCCAATGGTGTTGAAGAAGTTCCCAGAGATGCTGAGCACTTTTTGGCCCTTTTGCCTTTACACTGCAGCCCATCTCAACCCAAACCCTTCCACCACGCTCCTTCTTGTTCACATAGCCGTTACACACCCTGGAGGTGTGTTCGGCGTCATTGTCCTGTTGAAAAATAAATGATGGTGCAACTAAATGCAAACCAGATGGGATGGCACGTTGCTGCAGGATGCTGTGGTAGCCATGCTGGTTCAGTGCACCTTCAGTTTTGAATACATCTCCAACAGCGTCACCAGCAAAGCACCCCCACACCATCACCTCCTCCTCCATGCTTCACGGTGGGAACTATGGATGTAGGGAACATTCATTGACCTTTTCTACCTCGCACAAAGAGATGACGGGTGGAACAAAAGATCTCAAATTTCGACTCTTCAGACCAAAGCACAGATTCCCACTGGTCTAATGTCCATTCCTTCTGTTTCTTGGCCCAAACAAATCTCTTCTGCTGGTTGCTTTTCCTTAGTAGTGGTCTTAGCAGCTATTTGACCATAAAGGCCTGATTCGTGAATTCTCCTCTGTGAAACTCTGTCTAATCAGAGGTGCTGTTGCGATTTCTGAGGCTGATGACTCAGACGAATTTATCCTTAGCAGCAGAGGTGACTCTTGGCCGTCCTTTCCTAGAGCAGTCCTCACGTGAGCCACCTTGACTGACCTTCAGTTCTTAAAGTAATGATGGACTCTCGTCTGTCTTTACTTAGCTGACAGAATTCATTGTTTTGGCAAGAACCAAACAGTTGTCAAATAAGGCTGTCAGATGTGTAATTCCACAAAGAACCCTGACAAGGCACACCTGTGAAGTGAAAACCATTTCAGGTGACTACATCATGAAAGTTATTTAGAGAAGGCCAAGGCTTTGCAGCGCTGTCAACAAAGGAAAGGGTGGCTGCTTTTAGGAATCTAAAATATAAGACACATTTAGAGCTATTTATCTATTTTTTCTTTGCTACATAATTCCATATATCTTGCTTCATATATCTGATGTCTTCAGTATGTATGTACAATGTAGAAAGTAGTAAAAATAAAGAAAAAACAATTGAGAAGTCGTGTCCAAACTTTTGACTGGTAGTGTACATTAGATATTGCTGGGTTTTTTTGAAGGTGTTATAGGTACATAAAAACCGAAAAAGGACAATTTTAGTCTGTTGGTAGGTGTTTGCTAGGCAAATTGATGATTTTCTATACAATATATCTTGTATATTCAAGAACCTTCAGTGGCTTAAGATGGACCAATTTTGTTGCTAAGCTCCTGATAATGTAGGACATCGATGTCAAACTCATTTTACATCGTGGGCTACATACAACATATTTTTGACCTTAAGTGGGCTGGACCAGTGAAACTCTCCTTTCCCCCCTTATTTCTAAACCAGCATTTCTATAGTAGATAGTGAAAAAACAGAACTTTTCTCTCATTTAACATCTGTTACTAAACTACTATGATGTAGTGTGAATTATGAAAATACAATTTAAAGTCCAAATTCTATGGCTTCCACATTGATTTCTTTCATTTTTTTGCAAAGATATCCTGTAATATAGGGTGCAGACACATTTTGATTTCTTCCCATTGATGTACAGCAGGGGTGGGGAACTCCAGGCCTCAAGAGCCGGTGTCCTGAGGCCTGGATTTAGATCTCATCCTGGGTCAACACACCTGAAGCAAATGATTAGTTCATTACCAAGCCTCTGGAGAACCTCAAGACACGTAGAGGAGGTCATTTAGCCATTTAAATAAGCTGTGTTGGATCAAGGACACATCTAATACCTACAGGACACCGGCCCTCGAGGCCTGAAGTTCGATACCCTTGATCTACAGTTATGAACAAGAAGTGAATATTCTAGCTGTATTAAAAATCAATATCAATATCTAAGGCAGATCACATTCCACAAACTCAACAAAAAATACTGCAATGGCCATCTTTGTTTCTGTAATTTAATTATAAATTGCAAAAGAAATCGTGGAAAAAAACAAATAACCAAAAAAAGTAACGTCAAGGGCCAAATTGCATTATTTTTTGCATGAATTTGTGGGCCGGAAGTAGGGGTGGTGTGGGCAAGAGGTTTGAGACCCCTGACGTACACTGACACCATTATATGCATAGGACATCATGCCAGCAGTACAGAATATGTGGATATGATATCTTACAATCTAAAGTGACATTTCCCCCTTTTTTCCACTGCCCCCTCAAACTGATGGCTGTATATGAGGATAGTTTTACATTGTTTGACATTCTCCTAATCGTTTTGAAATGCTCCACGTCTGAGAAGCTGTGGGTACCTACCTGAGCTGCAGTCTTACTAACACACACCTTGGCAGTGCAGAACAAGCGTCCATTCTCCTTCTCTGCAGACCATGAAGTAAATACATGAGTGGTGTAACAGAAACGCTTTAGATGATGAATTGCTGCAAGTTCATTGGTTAGACTCTGACTTCATGTCTGAGTGAATGACATTTCCTAAGAGCTAAGCTTTTCAGCTTGCAATGGGCTTTACAATAGCCACCCACAAATGCCACTTGAAACCCAAGCCAACAGTTTCCATCAAACAAGCTGCCCAATCCTTACCCTACTTCTTGGTTAAAATGTTCTGCTATTGATGAACAGCCTTGTTGTGTTGTAGTTGTCAGTTACAGTCGTGTGAAAAAGTTTTTGCCTCCCTTCCTGATTTTCTATATTTTTTGTATGTTTGTCACACTTAAATGCTTCAGATCCTCAAACAAATTTAAATATTAGACAACGATAACATAAAATGTTTACTTGTGAAATAAAAGTGTTTATTATTAACAGGGGAAAAAAAACCAAACCTATATGAACCTGTGTGAAAAGTGATTGCCCCCTAAACCAAATAACTGGTTGGGCCTCCCTTAGCAACAATAACTGCAATCAAGTGTGTGATAACTGGCAAAGAGTCTTTTACAGCTGTGGAGGAATTTTGTAATCATTTTTTCCACACAGGGTCTTGTAGTTTTGGATTCCCCCCCCCTTAATAAACATTAACATCTTCATTTAAAAACTGCATTTTGTGTTTACTTGTGTTATCTTTGTCTAATATATAGGTTTTTTTGATGATCTTAAACAGTTAAGAGTGACAAACATAAACAAAAATAGGAAATCAGGAAGGTGGCACACACTTTTTCACACCACTGTATGATTGTCTTTATAAAAGGTAAAGCCTAACAGCTCCATTACATCATAACTGTCATAACTAATCACAACTAATGTCAAAACTTACTGTATCTGTATAGAGTAATTCTCAATTCATATACTGCACAATGTGGCTTTTTCTTTAACTTTACAAGCTGTCAATTTGAAGAAGTCCTACATGAACAAGTAGATAGAGGCATGTGAAAAAGAAAGCTTTCACTTCAACACTGCATATAGTCCTGTGAAAACAAATTACTATTGCTTCCATGAGAATTAAGAGGGTAAGTAGCTTCTCAGTGCTGCTAATCGTATAAATTTGATTAATGGATGGTCAAAGATTGTGACCACCTCTATAAAAGAGATTTTTAGAGTTTTCTGGTCTAGTGTATTCAGGTGTGTATTGCACAATGCCTACAAGGAAAAACATCAGCAGTAATCCTAAAGAAGCAATTGTGTCTGCTCATCAATCAGTCAGTGAATTTGTGAGGGGTTAAAAAGCCATTTCTAAAAAGAAGATGATGGTGATGATCATTCAACAGTGGGAAAGATTATTGATGAGTGGGAAACTTTCAAAACGGTGTTCAATCTTCCCAGGAGATGATCTTCCAGCAAATTCACCCAAAGGTCAGACCATCTTGTGCTCAGACATATTGCAGAAACCCACATCTTCAAGCTTTACAGGCCTCAGTAAGTGTTTTAAATATTAAAGTTCATGACAGTAAAATTTGAAAAAGACTGAACAAGTATGGATTGTTTGGAAGTGTTGCTTAGAGAAAGACTCTTCTCCCATAAAAGAAAAGTGGATCAGATTATGTTATTTTAAGATTAGGTTTATAAATTTGCATCTAATGTCGTTTGGGCATAGGAGAGAAAAGTGGAAATGCCTGGCCATAATACACAGCCCCTCATTTGTTGAAAACCAAGCAGGATCTCATACCAACTACCAAGCACAATGGCGGAGGGGTGGTAGTTTGGCTTCTTTCCAGTCAGTGAGTCAATCAGGATCTTCTCTGTATTTTAGAGTCAAACATGAAACTATGCATGACTCTGTCCAACATATTTTTATATATATTAGAATAGAATAGCCTTTATTGTCATTGTACAGAGTACAACGAAATTGGAGTGCCACTCCCTTGGTGCAAGTTTCAATAATAAATATAATGTAAAATATAAAAAGTACAAAAAAACAATCGTAAGTACTCAGACAATAGTATGTACAATATATACAGGACAGCAGCATTAATATAATGACAGTATGAATAGCAGCATAATATAATGACAGTGACGGTATGGAATAGGTTCAAATTGTCTTTGTGCTTATTTACTACGGTGATAGCTCTGGGAAAGAAGCTATCCCTGAATCTGTTTGTCCTGGTTTTATGTGACCTGTACCGTCGGCCTGACGGTAATAGTTCAAACAGTTGATTGCTGGGGTGAGAGTGGTACCGAGAGTTTGCAGTGACCTCCAGGCTGGGCAAAGAGCAGCCAGTGATCTTCTGGGCTGTGTTGATGACCCTCTGCAGTACTTTCCTGTCCGCAGCTGAGCACCCTGCATACCATGATGTTATGCCGTACGTTAGGATGCTCTCTATGCTCTCTATTATTTGAAACTGATCCACCAAATCTACAACAGAATGGCTGAAAAGAAGAAACATGGTGTTGTACTTGCCCAAGTACAGACCTCAACTTAATTGAAATGTCATGGCAGGTTCTTAAGAGAACTGTGTATAAACGATCACACAAAAATCTCACTGAACTAAAGCAATGTTGTAAAGAAGAGTGCCAAAATTCCTCCACAACAATGTGAGTGACTCATGAAGTCACATAGAAAACAATCACTTGAGGTTATTGCTGCTAAAGGTGTTACTGTCTTGATATTAACATTGCATTTTGCAGTTTTTAGTTTTTTAACCATAGTTTCCTTAACCAAATCTGATGAACCAGATTAGGCATTTTCATATATAACTTGAACAGCAATGCGTATAGACTCGTAATTAGACCTGTAATTGAGTATAATGTATACTTCTATACTGTTTATTTTTGAAAATATTAAGTGAAAAAACAACATCTTGGACATGCACTCTGTCCTCATAATTAAATAACTGAATTAATGTACACTGCTTTGTTACTGGAAAATCAGTTTAGTGTTCTAAAATTCTGAACAAGCCTCCCTTTTCAGGCACAAACTGCTTTTCCTTACGTCAGATTTGATAGAAGATGCTGGGTCATGGTCTTGACTACAAATCTCTACCAAGTCTCACACAAAAGTGCAGTGAAACACAATCTTTACTGTAAAGCAGCCCGTACTGTGTTTGTGTGTACATCTGCTTTATTTGTGCGCATGTCTACATGTTCAGACAGCTTGAATCCAAAGTGCCATAGTTCATGTCAGTCAAGGTGGGTGTTTATGGCTGTAATGGAACACAGTGGCTCGTGCTTTCAGTGAAGAGAAAGGTGGGTGGATACACGTCCCATGCATTTAGTATTACTTGTATGCGTATACTATACTAATTCTCCTTTAAATGATTTACAGTCACGTAGACAATGGCTGAAAAGGTAGATCATTATTTTATTTAAAGTGGTACCTGAATGGCTTTAGACATTAACGTTAGAAACCTTACCCCAGTCTACCAGTAGACAAATAATATTTCACTGTCCCTCTGAGTGCAGTCTAACACACCCTGTCAGATATTTCATCTCTTGTAGACTATGACATCATTGCTGAATGAATAATGAATAAAGTAGGCAAGATGGAGACAGACACACCAGTTCAGAAAAGTATTAGTGCTTAGTTTGAATAAATGTTAAATATGATTCCATTTTTCTGCATTATGTTTCTATATGGAATTCTACCCCTTTTACTGACAGGTCTTCTCCAAGAAGCCAAGTCACAGTAAAATTACAATATTTGACATAATTATAATACAAAGACAACCAAAAAAATACTGAAAAAAAACAGCCCTCAATTTAAGGTGCCTGCTGATAAAATGTAAATGAAACAGAAGCATTTCCACTGTTGATCTAAATAAGAGTGCTAAATAATAATAATGTGTCAACCTCATTTACATATAGATTTTTTGTATCTTTAAGTCAGTTTCATTATTTACCATAATGACAAGGATACCTACATTTTTAAATGTATCAACGATATGTTAATTAGATTAATTACTCCATGTTTCACTAATTTTCTAAAGTAAGCTACAAGTGAACAACACGAATAACTTCAATTTTATAGTAACAATGTTAAAGGTGTACTAATGAACACAGTGCACAGTTATGACCCAGACCTTTAGCTGCAAGACTTTTGTACACAGTAGTGGTTGCCGTTGAGCACAACAGTAAGTTGGTGATCTAGTCTGGTAGAATTTCATGGTCTGCTGCGTTAAAACCAGTCCGAGTGCCTGCCCCCCCGGAGGAGGGGCAGTTTTTCAGTTACACTCAAGCACTGAGGCACGCTCATTTTATCACTGACTGACCTGAAACAACCCTAAGCTGATGTAATTGCTCACCAGCCTAAAAACAAGACCAATTCTCTTACACAGTGGTTGCTCCCTTGTACTCTTAGATTTGTTGCTTTCATTTTGATACAGCGTCAGTTCCCCTTATAAACTTTCTTTGGCCCAGTGCCAGACACTCTCGATGTGCCCTCAAATGGCCCCTGGCACGGCACAACCGGCTCATCCCAAAGCTGCAGGTGTTCCCACTGGCTGGCCACGTCCTCACCCCCTACTGCCTATAAATGGGCAATTGCCAGAGGATTCACACGCCCAGGGGGCCTGTATCAGAATGGTTGCACTTGGGCCAGAAATTGGATTCTGGGAGGGAAGCTCTTTATCGTGAGGCCAAAAGCATAAAACTGTAGCATTGTAGTCATCTGATAACAATGACACAACAGAATCAATCGACATCAGGAGCAACTTAGACACAGCTGCAGCTACTGGCCACAATGACACAGCATGGCACTTCGGAGGGGACATTTTCCCCTCTCAAGAGAGTTTTATCCAGATGTCTCTGAATATGTTGTTGCACTTGATATTTTTTGTAACTTTAGACTTTTCAAGCTTTACAGTTAAAGGGAACAAACGGGTAATTGGAAACATTTTTTTTTCTTAAAAAGCAAGCAAACCAAAAAACCCAAAACAGAAGCAGTACCTGCCGGGCATGGTGGCAGAAACCCTCAAAGTGTACTAAGAGAAGTATCCAAATTGAGACCATCCTAAGCAGCAGTCTGTATTAATTGCAGTAATCAGTAATTTAGTCTGAAAAAATATGATTGCTGAACTTAAGTTGGATGACTCGTGTCATTCTCTGTGAGTCCATGTATGTACATATATGTGTAATATGCATGACGATGCCAAGGCTTAAGTAGGATACCAAATTACAGTTGGCAGAGACCCCATTCTGTAACGGTTGATGTGCCATCTTGATTTAAAAATGGAGACCCCACTAAACCACAAACAGCTTCAGTGATGTACTGGCTGGCAGGCGCAGCTTGGACCCCAGTGTGCCATTGATCATCATTATTTCTCTGTTTTTCTTCCAGTTTTCACTTAGTCTCCTGCATAGAGGAGCACAATACACTGATGGATCAGTGTTGTCTCAGTTTGACAGAATTACAGCCGCAAATGAGGCCATGAATTTCAAAAAGAAAAATTCTGCTGTAATTGAATAGCTTTAACAGACACATGACTGATGGTACAGTACATTTAGCATGGTCAGCATTTGTCTATCTGTGTTTTATATAAGATAATTATGGAGATGAGTCAGGATAGAGTTCCCATGACTCAGAATTTCCAGACTGGCTGTATATGGTAAAAAGAAAAAAAAAAGAAAGGAAAAAAAGGAAGAAAATCCCATTCCAGATGGGGCCTCTAATGTGGTCTAAGCTGTTCAGAGATAAGTGGTTAAAATATGAGTGTAATCTGGAATCACATTAATGGGTCACACACAAGACTTTTAGCTCACAAGCTGACTGGTATTTACAAAGCATTCGCATATCTTATTGACTCTCCAAAGTGCTTTTACAAAATGAGCCATCTTTACAGGGGTGTGTTTTCAGCCTTTTTTCCCCACCTTATTTTCCTTCAGAACAAAATACTGACTTCAGGACAGTTGATGATTAAAGTTTGGGACTTGGCCTGTTTGATTAGTAGTTTTTTACTTTGTCTTACATAGCACTAATTAGCAAGCCTCTTTGTCTCAGTTTTGAATGAAACTTGCTAACGAAGCTAACACTAACATGCTAGTGGCCAAAACGCTAATGCTGATGCTTCAAAATACAGCATTCAGATGATTATGTCCATCATACATATATTAGACTCTTTGTTCTGTTTCCAATGCATATAAAGCATGGCTGTAGCTTACCGGTAGGTGTTTAAAAGCCTTCATACTTCATTCTTTAGCTTCAGGTAATACTGAACAAACCAAATCAGGGTCATTATTTGAGTCACACAGCGGTATGATCCAGGTAGGGTTCATGGGTTAGCATTAGCAGCCTGCTTGCTTGCCTCTCAGTTTTGTGGACTCAGTTTATGTGGCTTGGTTTACTGATTGTTCTGATGTCGTAGTACTTGTTGTGTGTTGTTAATGACACAGCTTATTTTGCAATTGTACTTAACTTCTGAATGTATGTGAAGACTGAACCAGAGGCTAGATTTTATATCCACAGAAATATTTGAAAACACTAGCTAACTGAACACAACTAGATTAGGTTCATTTAATAAATTACTCCTACTTAAATTGTCACCCATTGAAAGACTAATGGAGTGGTGAGTAGGTGATGGAGAGAGGTGAGTAATTCACACTCTCAGCTCCCAAATACAGACCGGGCAGGGACTGATGCCAATACTGATTGTTAGGATGTGTAAAATCCTGGTTCATTTATACAGTACATGCACAGGGGCTATAACAGAGTCATTACTTTTCAGCAGTGTTAATTAAAAACCAATGGAATTGCTCTGATTATGTCACACATGATGCTCGGTCAGGACTAGTTTGTATTACATGCACGTACCCTTGCATGTAATTTCTCAACATGCAGGGTTAATTTTTCAACATTTATTCGTTTGGGGATATTTTAGTCGATAAAACAGTCTTTAAGCCTCGCCAAGTGGCTTTGCTGATACCTACCGAAACTAAAAAAAATGAACTTTTGACACCAACCAGCACTGCTTGCTGATGTATAATCTCATATGTGTTACAGGCAGTGCTGACAGTATTGTAAACAAAGAAGTTTGGGCTGCTTTACTGGACTCTAACAGTAATTTTTCCAGTTCCATTGAACTATAAAAGAACATTTTTATTTGTGTCCTATAAGATCAACATATATGTGAGAGACCAAATAATCTATTTGTTGGACTTTACCGCAAACAGAGCCTGATATAATCAATGTCAATATGCTTACTGATGGCTAAGCTGATCCTCACTTGTTAAACTGATATATCAACCCCATTTATGTGATGGATGGATGGATGGATGATGGACAGATAGATAGTTTAATAAGTTTTGCGTGAAACAAAAATGGAACCACTTCTTAGTTTTGGCATTTAAAGAAAAGCTGATGAGGACCACAAGTGAAAAGGAGTGAAAGTGGAGATCTGGACAGCATCGATAGCCCACAAAATGAACCCAACTTCTCCTTAGACAGTGATGTAAACCAGAGCTCTCATACTGTAAAATCACTGAGAGTTATAGCATATCACCGACCTCCCAAGAACACAGACTTTGAGCCCTTTTGGAGAAGAATACCATACTGATGCATTTATTCATTTGCGCTTGTAGCCGCGCAATTTCACGTTTCACTTTTTGTGCCACAAAAAGAAAACAAAAATGCAGAAACAGCAGATGTGAAGAACCTTAAATCCAGCTAGACATTTCATCTAGCTAGTAAAGTTTCATCTAAATTTAAATGTTTTTCTATCCTCTATTGTTGCAATGTTTTAAGAGATGTCACAGAAAAACGGCTATAGATATTTAAAAAAAAAATATGTATATTAGTTTGAAAATAATTATGAAATGCAAGCCAGAAGGGTGTATGACATGGGAAACCAGACTTCAACACAGCCAGGCTTTCTTTGCATTAGCTGTTTTATTTTTTAAAAAGGGCATAAAACCATCAGTCATAGGAGTCTTCTGCACAAATTAAGCTCTATTCATGCCACCTACTCATATCAGAGATGTTATGAGATGATGACAATAAAATGGTGATAAAAATTTATAAAGAGCATAAAAATTTAACAGTAAAATACAACACTCTTGCAAATAAGACAAGAGATTAATGCTGCAGAAAATGGCAAATGTTGAGTTTTTTCACTAAGTGTGCTCCCAGTGCTACTGGTTATTTTTAACATGACAGCTGCAGATTAAAGCTTGGAAAATTTAAACTCGAGCCATTTAAACATTGAAGGTTATTTTCCCAAGTCGAATAAAGGAGATGTGGAAATCACTTCAGTTTGGCAGAATGAAGTGAAATTACTTTTGCTGATTGAACAGTTATTCTTGGTGTTCTGGGTTCTAGTAGCTGCACTTCCATCAGTTTAAGAGAGACTTAGAATCAAACATAATAACATTTTCTGCATCACTAAATGAATACATGCAGACACCTGTGACAATGTTACATGTGCTGCTGTGATGCTAGTAACAACTTGCAGGTATAAAATGTATTAATCCCTATAGAGAATCTATTTTGCACTTAAAATATGCTGTAATAGAGAATGGAAGCATCAAATAGAATAGCCCTTTATAGTCATTGTACAACAAAATTATGGAATTGAAATAAAAGAATTAGGGAAAATGTGGTGTGTCTAACTGAACCTGCACCCAACCTGACTATGTTCAATAAATATAAGTTTAATCAGGTAAAAAGAGATTGCTAACCCATTGTTCTGTCTTTGTACTACACTGCCTGCACCTCTGTACACCCCTGCCAATAATTTTAGGTTAGAAAAGAGAATAATAAAATCCTAATTTTACAGAATATTTGTGAAGTTTAAAAGTAAAAGTTTCATTCAAACATTCGAAAATGAACTAGAAATATCAACATCATAAAATCAAGAATATTCTTGAAATCAGCCGTGTATCTATGTATGTTTAGTTTATAAAACTCAAAACAGCAGCCAAGAGATCAAATGTACAAACAAGTAAAGCTAAAAAAAAAAAAAAAAAAAAAAAAAAAAGAGAGAACATTTTCAAACCGATTACCAGGATTCAGTAACCACATTGTGGTGTCAGTGTGTCAATACATGCTGAAGTAGTAAATATAAGAGGGGGGTAGCATATTCATAAAATCTTATTTTATGTAACAAGTTAAAACCTTAAAATTGTTTCACAGTTGGGCATTGTCTGTACTACTGCTTTTAATACACCTTTGCGTTTGAGCTCTTCTGGCCATTCAACTCAGTTGTGGATGCCTTAGCTTCTAACTTGTACTTCTACACTTTTTCTATAAACAACTCTACTAGGTCACAAGTGAGGACACTAAAATAATAGATAGGTTCTGCTTCAAAAGCGATGACACTTGCGGCTTACAGTACGCCTTGGATTAGATTCTGCAGGGGAAACTGGAGAAAAAAGGTTTATTTTGAGAAATACTCAGCTTGGCCACAACTGTCCTTTGTGGTAAATGTGTGAAAGAGTATCTGAATGGTAGTTTCAGGGTATTTAAAGAGAGACTCAAAGTCTACTTCAGTGGTGTCATCATTGGCAAGCACAGAAGCACCAGTGAATAGAGAACAGTGAATAACAGGATTTCTGTGGTCTATCTGTTCATGGCATTCTGCTAAATGTGTTGCAAGCTAACACGCTGATCTGGAAAACTGGTTGAGTCATTCTCCTGTATTGTTAATGTACCTTGCTGTGCAGCTGCCTAATATAGAAGGATGAGCATGAGGAATCTGCATCTCAGTTATGGTTTCCACTGAGCACATTTAAATTTTTCCTCTCGAACAAGCAGTATAATTTTTTTTTCTCTAAGCTAAATCCACTGGGATATTCCAGTCACAAGGAACTGTAAGGCACTGTTTAGTCAGCATTTTTTTGTGAGATAACGGTAAAAGACCCCCCATCCCCCAAGGAAAAATGTTCTTATCAAAGAAAAGAAAATGTTCAGGATTTCACTCAGAATGGAACCGAAGCAAACAAAGCCTACATTTCACCACTGGAAAAACAAAGTGTTTGGTCTACAAGCTAGCACGTATGAGGTGTGCTGAAAACCTGATTTAGCAAGCAAGAGAGACAGCATGTAAACAGTATGACAAGGTCCTGCACTCCCAAAGAAAGACTCTTGTTCCAGTGTGGACAGGTTCTTGGCTCGCTCCCTTTGAATGACTGATTGGATTCTAGTCAGGGCTCTTTTTCTGGCATGCCTTTCAGAAAAACAGAACAATATCAGGTGCTGTCAATTTGTCGGGATATTCAATTACGTTATGATAGCGTGGATCAGATGTACGGTAAATATGAGCTGAGTCATTTGACTTTACGCACGAAACTGCAATATTTGTTTGGCAAAGTCAAACCTGATGCTTCTCTGGGTTGAGCAAACACAGAGAGAAAAGGCTTGTCAGCCGCTGCCATTGTTTAGAGATATTCTTTCAACTAGGTTGCGACTATGATGCAAACAAAGATGGAGTACTAACTGGCAAAACTCGCAACTGCCCAAGGGCTTTGGACTCCCAGGAACTCTATACCCTGAAGGTATAAAGGCTTTGTCACTTAAACTTTTCACACTTCATCGTGTCTTGTAATCAAAGGGAAGACGGCCATAAAATCTATCTAGTAATATGACGGATCTAGTAATGTGAATCTCATTTATGATTTATTCCGTTGTGGAAGGCCTTAGTAATGAGCTAAACTCAAATCTACTCAAACCAGTATGAATTTTTCCTTTTATAAGCTGTGTTTAGTAAGACTGGAGGTTACAATTAGACAATAAAAATATAAAATAAAAAATTCCTCAATTGTAAACAAAATACAGATGTTTTTCAACATTTCAAAGACTTGTTAACACATGTTATATGTTAATACAAAGAGCTATTGTTATAATAGCTCTTTGCAGGGATATAATAGCTCTCGGGCAGGGATAGCTGAGTAGGTAAAGTGGTCGCCCCATGATCGGAAGGCCGGCGGTTCGAATCCACTTAACGGCTACCCTGAGGTACCCCTGAGCAAGGTACCGTCCCTACACACTGCTCCCCGGGTGCCTGCTTAGTGGGCTGCCCACTGCTTCACTGAGTGAATGGGTCAAATGCAGAGAAAAACAAGTAATTTCCCCATGGGGATCAATAAAGTATCCATTATTATTATTATTATTATCATAGTTTGATTACTATTACTAATGTTATCTCCAAATTTTTAGTTTTTTCATTGAGAGAAAAATGCTTTGAAGAAATGCATTAAATTTGGTTTCTATGACTGCGGTGGAAATGAGGTTAGTCACATCAATAGCAAATGCAAGGTCTGGCTTCTATTCTTCATCTGAGAACATTCTCAATGTCAATGTCACAAAACTTTCGAATTTCTGCTTTCAGGTCCCTATCTTCAGGCTCAAAGTCCTTAAAAAACGCAGTAAACTGTCTGTGATTCAATGATCTCGCCCTGATGAAGTTAAGTTTTAGCAGTGACATGGTAAATGGCCTGCATTTGTATAGCGCTTTTCTAGTCCCTAAGGACCCCAAAGCGCTTCACACTACATTCAGTCATTCACCCATTCACACACACATTCACACACTGGCGATGGCAAGCTACATTGTAGCCACAGCTGCCCTGGGGCGCACTGACAGAGGCGAGGCTGCCGGACACTGGCGCCACCGGGCCCTCTGGCCACCACCAGTAGGCAAACATGGGGTTAGTATCTTGCCCAAGGACATTTGGCATGCAGCCAGGATGCAGCCTGGGATCGAACCACCGACCTTCTGATTAGTGGCTGACCTGCTCTGCCACCTGACATACACAACACTTCCTGCTGTGTAATACATTGCAAAAATACCAACTTCAGCTCTGGTTTCATGATGGTGATTCTGGTTTTGTTATGATGGTGGATGCTTACATTAAACATGATCAAAGTTTCAGTCATTGAGAGCAAATGTAGCCAATGTGGCAGGCTGTGAGCACAGAAGCCACACCCACCTGTCAAAACGTCTGTTTCCCAAGGGTCACCAGATTGTTTCAAACAGTGGATTAATTAAGGATCCACAATGGAAAAGATTTATTTACCATTGCAGCCAAGATTGTATAATGAAAATATGATTTATTTAATTAGTGCTAAAAATTAATTTAGAGGTAGAGAATTTATTGCATATTCTTACAGTTTGACGCTACTCCAAAGTCTGGTGGTACTGCAGCAGATAGTTCTCAGGCATTGTCAGATGACTGTATAGTTTGAGTGGGTATTGTTCTTTTAATTACCTGCTGCAGATCATCCAAATACTGCATTGTGCTGTCTCTAAGCAATGTTTCATGGGGAATTAAGTGTTTTTAAACTGTAAATGCTCTGTTCTCACAGACCCAGCACAGCATTAGCACTCACTCTCTTGTGTGCAAGATCAGCACGGACAACTGCCGATCCACGCTGTGCGCTGTAATTGATGAGTAATTATAAACACTGTAATGCTGTTCTGGCCCCAGGCGCTCCCACGGTGCTGCTGTCTCTGTTCGTGTTGCAGGGGTTCCTACAGTATGTGACAGTGGTGGAAATGCAGAATGCCTTTGCTTACCCCTTGTCCACATCACGTCTCAGCTCTTTTTTGTTGTTTTATCATTTGGTTTTGTTTTATGTTTTACTGACTTTTAAACTGCTTTAAACATCTTGATTCATTTGAAATTAAATCAATATTTTGTTAAGTTTTGGAAATCTGGCAGTGCATCTCACTGTTTTGTCAAAGCTACCAGTCATAATAGTTAACAATAACTCACATTCATTATATAAGAGTGCATAATGACATTAGTTGATGTTGACTGCATGGAACATCAACAGAATTAATGAACAGAGTAAAAGCTATTAAAAAAAACAATATCACCAGGGGAGCAGGTGCCGCACACACAAGAGCTGAACACATGACATCTTTTTTGACCTAGTTTTTTCTCTGTTATTGTTATTGTGGCTCTTTTCTCTCATAAGAGCCACAATAACAGTTAATTTTTTTGCAAAACCCTATTCTTGTCATGATCCTGGGTCTTTGATTGCGTTTTGGACTGTAGGACCTTGTTTACTTATCATTGTAGTGATGCATGTTTCTTAGTCTTTATTTGGCATTGTTTAGTTTCCTTGTGCTTCCTAGTTTAATCGTTTGTATTTCTAGTACTTAGATACTTATTTAGTCTGTTCCCTTTGGTGTCCTGGTTGTCTTGGTTCCGTCTGTGTTCTCAACAATCCATCACATCTCCCTCGCTCTCTGTCTTTGCTGGATTTCCTGTTTTATTTTGGTATTCCGTGTCTCGCATGCACTGTGTTCAGTTTTGCTTCGGCTGATTTGTGGAAGCAAAACTGGAAAAATACTGGAACAAATACCGACTGACTGATTTGTTCCTTCCATGTTCCCATCTGTCGTCCCTGTTTGCTGTGTATTTCCTCATGTGCCGTGTTTTGAGTTTAAGCAAATAAAGCTGCCTATCTTAGTGTATCTCTTTGTGTTTGGGTCCTACCTCTGTCTGCCACACTGTAGCACATGATAATTCTTTCATTTAAAAAAAAAAAGAAAAAAAAAAAGACTAAACATAAAAAAAGCAAATGTTTTGATAAATTTGTTTTTTAAGCTGCTTCACATCCACAGTGTTTAACTTTAAAATTAACAGCCAACTGAACCTGTAGTTGACCATGTTAATGACAGTATATAGAGCACTGTTTTCAGGTGTAAGCTGAATTAAGGCTTATTTACATCTACATTACAGTGCCATGATTACAACAGGTTACAAAGTACTGTTATCTGTAATCATAGTAGTGTTTCCGTTATGGATAATTATGTAATTGCTTGGATTACATTTCTACAAACTGCATAGATATCTGTACACAACCATACCATGACTTTTTCTATCTGTGCATTCGTGCTACAGTTAGCTGATTTCACTTTGACTGGTGGACATTGTTTTAATTTTTATGCACAGAGGGACAAGATTGCATTGGTGAAGTGCAAAACTCCTTGTAAACATCTACACAGCCAGCATGCTAACGCAAAGCTAACAAAGAGCCCAGAGTGACATTAAAGCTGAGCAGATACAGTAAGACGCTGAACTTCAACAGGTAACACACGCAGTAACGAGCAGTCAAGCTTGCAGCCTCCGTTACTACGTCTACACGTCTATCCCCATAGATCGCTTGCTCGATATGTTTAAATTGCTGTTGTGCAGCTTCTCGTGTTCTCCGTGTTAACACTAAATGATAATGACTAATAAGTGTCAAACCATATTTTACATTTTGCTGTTGACTAAACTGCAGAGTGCGTATCAGGGGAGTAGTGGAAGAGGAAGCAAGGGATATTGCACACAGCTGACAGGTGGTGCGTGTGTGTATTGGCATATTCAAAAGTAAACATATGCAAGCAGATGATCAGAAAAAACAATTTCACACAGTTGTAACTGAAAGCATGAGCAGCATTTTGGGTGAAAAGTCAGGAAGTTCCTGCATATCTTCATTTATTTGTGGCCTAATTAGACATACCTTTTGTATCGTTCCAGTTTTTCTTTTATACTGATCAACCATGGGACAACCTGTCTGTGTCACACATATTAGATATAATTGATGATAAATCCCTTCTTGTAAATACGACACACTTAGGTTGCAAATTATGCAGTTTAGGTTTTAATAAATAGAGCCCACTTCCAAAAGTCATGTCTAAAAAAAACCCAACTTCCAGTATATTGGAACAATGTAACAGATGTTGCACTGCATTGTGCAATGTGAGCCATATGTTTTTCTTCTTTTTTTCATGATTCTGTCTATGGGAAACCAGATACAAATGGACACTTTTATCACTATGTTTGAGATTCCATTTGTTTCCCTTGAGATATCGTCTTTGAGGCAAAAAAAAAAAAAAAAAAAATACTCACTTCTACATCCCTGTTGACAAGACGTTGCACCGTTCTCCTCTTGAAGTCACTCAATCCCCCGTAATTTTTTCATGGCTGAAGAAGGTTATGTCATTTCTCAATGTAGAAAAGTTAAACCGTTAGAGGCTGCTCTGTTTTTTTCAAAACTTGAATTTGTTGATTACTCTCACTGTAGATCAACACTCATATGCAATGTCTGTTCATTTAATTAACTTTGTCCATACTTTTTATTTGTATGTATTTTTGTTATATGAACAGACATTGTCAGTTGCTCTTTGTGTTCAGTTTTTTCTATGTTTATACAAGAACAAAAACACGAGAAGCTGTTGTTGTGAATTGAAATTGTATTTGGATACTTTGCTTTTCTCTCAATTAAATAATAATAATATATATTTTTTTTAAATCAGGAATCTCATGTGTGTGTGTGTGTGTGTGGGGGGCAGTGCCGTAGCTCCGCAAACGCACATAACGCACACTGCGTAGGGCACCAAATGGCCGGTAGGGCACCAAAAAAATCAGGGTCGTAAAAAAAAAAAGTAAACCATATTAATACTATAAATATCATATGCATTAATATGGTTAAACAATACAAAAGCAACATAAAACAATTTTCCCGAGAAAAGGGGTGAATCTGCTTTGTGCCCTGTCTCCAGTCTCCTCCTGGTGCCCCCCCACTCCCAGTGGTCTGTTCTATAATTGGTAAACACCTGTTTGAACATGGCCTCGAAACGGCAACAGGAGTTGGGAGCGGAGAAAAGAAAGAAGAAGAGGAAGCGTGATGAAACTCAGGCGTCGCTTGCCGGTAAGGCAATGTTTAAATAATAATAATAAAAAAAGTTCATTATTGTAGCCCTTGCTTGCACGCTCATGTCCGTCAACTCTGTGATAGCTCCTGTTAGCAGTGTTCATACTGTGTTAACAAATGTTGCAAATGATTGATGTTGGGTAGTTTGTTTACGTTGTGGATATGAATATAGAATGGACTACTAAAAGCAACTCATCATGGTCACTCAATTGACGGTTTTCAGATAACGTTAGCAATCGTGACTCACGATTGCTAACGTTATCGTGATTCGTGAGACTAGCATTTCCCTCCTCAGGTTGCTAGCTGGCTAACGTCATGCATGCTACTGATTAACCTTAACTTTGGGATAGGTCAGTGATGCAGTCAAGTATTATTATCAGATTAGACAAGATTACTTTGTATGTTGCTGCATTTCAGGATATCTATAAAGACGCATATCTTATTTATGCCATTGACGTCTGAACACATAAATAGTTCTCGTCTTTCTTTAGGTTCATAGATCAAGGGCGACATCTGTTGGTGAAACTGTAATATGAAACCTATATCTTCCAGTAATATAGATTTCCTACTTGCGCATTTATATCAAATTATGTACAGCATGTTTATATTGCCATTTGCCATTATGAAAATCTATACATGTAAAATATAGTTAGTAATTTTTAAATGTACCAGTGACTTACTTAATTTATTAGTCTTATAATGCAATCTTTCGTAGGCCTACTGTAGATTCAAAATTGTATTTCTGTAAAATCCCTGAATATTTTCTCTTGTATGCAGGGTCAATGCTTAAATATGTTCAAGGAGGATCTCAAGGACAGGATGAACCATCCAGTAGTAGTGCCATCCCTGGACATCAACCACCAGCCATTGTAGACCCTGCAACAATCCCTAGCCAAGAAGAACAAGAACCATCAACCACCAGTTCAGGTACAGTTCCATACACAAGTACCACTGAGAGTCCTGTCACTGAGAGACTATCAGAAAGTGACACTGTGGAGACATGTGTGCCCCCTTCAACCGATCCTGCTCTTTGGCCAGCTCACATTGTAGATGCTGATCGTGTTGAAATTGTGCGGAGAGGTCCTTTTAATGTCAGCTCTGATTTTAATTTTCCAAAGGGGCCTGATGGAAGAGCATTTCACACTAGCCTTAAGTTCAAAATTCTTCCCAATGGAGAAAAGGTTCACCGGAGCTGGTTAGTGTACTCACCGCAGAACAATGCTGTGTTCTGCTTTGCATGTAAGCTTTTCAGTGTGAAGGATATAAAGCTGAGTACAGAGGGCTTCAGTGACTGGTCGAACATCAACATCCGTTTGAGGGGTCATGAGTGTAGCCAAGACCACATACAGTGCATGCTTAAGTGGAGAGAACTGGACACACGGCTAAAGAAAAGCATGGCAATAGATCAACAGGAGTTGACCTTACTAGAGGCAGAAAGGAAAAAGTGGCGAGAGATTCTCAAACGATTACTCTCAATAACTCTCTCACTGGCTTCCAGAAATTTGTCTTTTAGGGGCTCTTCTGACTGTCTTTATGAGCCGGACAATGGCAACTTCTTGAAGGAAGTAGAGCTTATGGCAACATATGACCTTGTAATGGCAAATCACTTGGCCAACATAAAAGATGAAGGTTCCCACACACATTACCTCAGCCCTGAGACACAGAACGAACTAATTCAGATTATCTCTTCAGAAACATTCCGCGCCATTGTGAAGCAAATCCAGTTGGCAAAATACTTCTCCATCATTCTTGACTGTACTCCAGATGTGAGTCACACTGAACAAATGTCAGTCATAGTACGCATTGTTTGTTTCCAAGCACAACCAGATATTAAAGAATACTTTCTTGGCTATATAAATGTGGAGCAAACAACTGGCCTTAACCTGTCCAATGTTGTCCTTGACAAGTTGAAGGAGCTTGGCATTCCATTTGAAAACTGTCGAGGACAGGCCTATGACAATGGGGCCAACATGAAGGGGAAGAAGCAAGGTGTTCAGGCCAGACTGCTACAATTAAACCCGAGAGCATTGTTTGTGCCTTGTGGAGCTCACACGATGAATCTGGTCATAGCTGATGCTGCCAAGTCCTCTCCAGATGCAACTGGCTACTTTGGGTATTTGCAGAAGTTGTTCAATTTCTTTTCCAGTGCCACCCAGCGATGGGCCATTTTAACAAAACATGTGAAATTGACACTTAAATCTTGGAGTGACGTTAGATGGGAAAGCAGGCTTCAAAGTGTAACTGCTGTCCGGAGTCAGACAAAAGAAGTGAGGGATGCTCTCCTGGAGGCCAGAGAAGCTGTAAGTGATGCAGTCGCAAAGGTGGAGGCTCAAGTGCTTGCTGAGGAAGTAGCCTCATTTCGATTTTTGATTTGCTCCATCGTGTGGTGTGAACTTCTTACAATCACAAACCAGGTGAACAAGTTACTACAGTCCAGCTCCATGCAGCTCGATGTTGCTGTCAGGCTCATTGACACTGCCAAAAGTAACCTCTCTAAATACAGACAGTCTGGGTTTGATGAGGCTGTGTCAGCTGCCAAAGAACTCTGTGAGGCCCTGAACATAGAACCACAGTTGAAGGAGAAAAGGCTCAGGAGCACAAAAAGGCAGTTTGCATATGAAGCTGTTGATGAGCCCCTCCATGATGCCCTTAAAAAGCTTGAGGTCACATTTTTCAATTGTGTTGTGGACTCTGCTTTAATCTCCCTACAGGAGAGGTTTGAGACCATGAATCAAGTGAAGGAGAAATATGGAGTGCTGCTTGATTTCAGCAAAGTGAATGGGATGTCCAAGGAGGATTTAAAAAAACACTGCACTGAAGTACAGAAGACACTGACAGATAAGGGAGTAGCTGACATTGATGGACCTGAGATGATGCAGGAAATCATCAACCTTCCTCAGCTGCCACCACAGACGTCTGCTTTGGAAATGCTGTCATTTTTACATGACAATCAGCTTCAAGAGGTATATCCCAATCTGTGGATTGCTCTGCGTATTGCACTGACCCTGCCTGTCACAGTTGCCTCTGCTGAGCGAAGCTTTTCAAAGCTCAAACTCATTAAAACGTACCTGCGTTCATCAATGGGGCAGGAACGTTTAAGTGGTCTGGCTGTTATCAGCATCAATGGTGACGTGGCTCAGAAGCTATCATATGATGACCTTATAGCTGATTTTGCAACCAGAAAATGCAGGCGTGTGCCTCTCTAGGCCCTAGAGAGGCACACCACGCCTGCATTTTCTGGTTGTCAGAGTATGCCCTAGAGTCTAGGGCATACTCTGACAACGAATTGTAAAAATGTTTAACATAGTTACTTAAGGAATGTGGCTTTTGTGTTCAAATTCTTATTTTTCTTATTTAAGTTTCTTATTTAAATTCTATTGTGAAACTATTTGTAAATATATTAATAATAATACTATTATATTATATATATTATTTTTTTATAAAAAAAATTACACATTATTGCCAGGCTCTTTGTTCTTGTTCCAATGTTCAATTTTTGTTTCAGTATTTATTTGTAACAGTATTTTTAACCTCCTTTAACCTTATTTATTTGTTTAACTGTCATGTTTGTTGTTATTTAATTAAACAAATTCCACTGAGAAATTCAAAAGTATTAATGTTTTTTTGTTTTTTTTTCCAGTGGCGGGGGGGGGCACCATAAAGCATTTGTGCTTAGGGCACCCAAATGGCTAGCAACGGCCCTGGTGGGGGGGGGGTGTCATTTCTCAAACGCTCTTCTGTGAAGTTGTGTATCTAGAAGTTCAGGGCTACGGTTCATTTGTGAAAACAGCTAAACATAGATTCCTTGGTGATCCTGCTTGATAAATACAGGTCCTACATTCTTTTAAATTCCTGTTGCTTTCTCGTTCGTGTCAAACACATCATTCAAGTTCACCTCTAAAATTCAAACGGTCATCTTAGTGTTCTTTTGTATACACAGATATTTTGCTCGATGTTGCTATGATATCTTTTTTGTTTTGGGAAAAGGATGACTAACAATCACATAAACAGAAATCAATGTCAAGAGTACGTTACCCTTTGAGGCATGGTCTTGACAATGCCAGGTTTAGCATGCTGTGTGGAACTCAAGCTTCGGGCTGTTAGTGATGATCATCAGTATTTATTGTAAGGAAAACATCTCCACCTGCCAAGTGAACCATTAATCAAAAAGATGATTGGCATTACATAATCTGCTGTTTTTGTTGGATTGAGGTTTTTCTCTCAATCTCTCTCTAACTCCTATCACACCTTGGCTCATGTGATGACACAAATTTTTAATGGTGGGTCAACGAGCACCTCCTAAGGGTTAATCCTCACTAAGTTTTGAATACCCGGGACAACTTTTGGTTTTAGAACCAAAGAAACACCTCTTGGTGTGAGGTGAAATGTCAAACTTAAAGAAGTCCAGTCACCTTTTTTAAAACCTCTGAGTTATTGATTTGGCCTCCAAATCTCCCACAGATCTTCAAGGTTGTTATTATGCTTCTCAAAGCTACTCCTGAAACATTTCTGCTTTGTGGCAGTGCATATTAACCTGCTGAAAGAGGCCACAGCCATGAGGGAATACCGTTTCCATGAAATGATGTACTTTGTCTTGTACCAGCTACCTAACGTTGTTGCAGACCAAGTAACATGGATGGCATGGATGCCAAAGTGCATCCCAAGTAAGTGACACACATGCACCCGGCCATCCAGGTGTTGTAAAAGAAAACATGATTCATCACATCTGGCCAACTCCTTCCGTGGTCCAGTTCTGATGCTCATGTGCCCATTGTTGGCAGCTGCAGCACTGAAGGGAGGTGACATGGGCACTCTGACTGGTTTGCAGTATACACAAGAAACTGTGATGCACTGTGTAATCTGAAATTTTCACCAGCATTAACTTTTTTTGGCAATTTAAGCTACAATACCTCATCTGTTTTAGCCTTTATTCTCCACGTGCATCAGTGAGCTTTGGCCGCCCATGACCTTTCACTGCTCCTCCTTTCGTGGACCACTTTTGATAGATACTGCCCCCTGCAGACCAGAAACACCCCACAAGAGCTGCACTTTTTGAGATGCTCTGACCCAGTCCTCTAGCCATCATAATTTGGTCAAACTCGCTGAAATTCTTACTCTTATACATTTTTCCTGCTTCTGAATCCAATTTTAGTTCAAAATGTTCACTTGCTCTCAAATATATCACACTCACTAAACGCTGCCATCATGAAGAGATAATCAGTGTTATTCACGTTACCTGTCAGTGGTTGTGCCATCTGCTCAGCCGAAGGTAGTTTGGTTTCCCCGATAAGTTACAGCAATTCTCCTGGCACTTAACAGTGTACACTATATTACTGTTTGTGCCGATGGACTTGATCCTTGGGGTGTTTTGGGGTTTGAAAGCCACAAAGAGGTGGTGTTTAGAGAAAATGCATCTCAGCTGTTCTGATACTAAGACACATAAGGGACCACTAAAGATTTTTGCTGAGGCAGCAATTGTCCTCCTTCTGTTGTGGATCACCTGGAGCTTTCTTTAGGTGCCTTCCCAGCTTTGACAAATGTCCAGCTGGGATAACCACGTTTACTCAGGGCCTTCTTGATATGATATTCTTCTGCTTCCCTGGCCACTCTGTCTGTGGGGATAGTGTTCACTCTATGTTGGACTATCCTGATGACACCCAGTTTGTGCTTCAGTGGGTGATGAGTCAAACCTTAAATACTAATTAATATGTGTTGGTTTACAGTACACAGAAACGTTTAAATATCCCCCATCACTGATGGAAATTTCAAAGTCTAAGAAGGGTAACATGGCATTTTTCATATCTTTATGTGTTTGTCCACCAAGTCTATGTGACTTGATTTTCACCCAGGTGTCATCCACATACCTGAACCAAAGACTTAGTGATGTTCCAGGGTAGGATAACAGAGCTCTCTTTTTAAATTCTTCCATGTACAAATTGGCTACAATGGCTGAAACTGGGGAACCCATGGTGCCCAACACACTCAGCAGCAACCAAGTGTCTGCTCATAGAACTGTATCTTCATTCCACATATTTCACATGCAAGGGTCAGTACTACAGGCAGAAACATGGGTGTGCCATGGGTTCCCCATGTTAGTCAGTGGTGCTAGTTTCGATCATTATGCAGATGTACTGCCTATAAGGTTGGGGAAACCTGCAGTCAGCTGAGACTGAAGAGGTGACTTGGTTAAGTCACATTTCTCCGACTGAAAACGTTACCTCCAGATCAACATAATGAACTTATTGGGAGTTTGAAATAGTCTACTGTAATCGGTGCAGTCTAAAGGACCGAACTTGGCTCTTCTGTATGAGGTGCCGTAAGGGACATTATTACTGAAACGCTCTCTCACACACACACACTACTGAAACACACCTCATACTTCTGTGTTGTGCTTCTCACTTCTTAATTCTTCAAAAATAAAAAAATAATAAAAAAAGTCAGGATATAGTTTGAAGTGATAAAGTGAAATGGATATAATTTGCAATACTGGTTAAGCAAATGCTACGAACCTAAAACAAGGATAAACTGTTTTACTAAAATGAAAAAATATGCACCCAGTTCTTTATGTGGGGCCGGTTTATGTCACCTTGAAATATTTTACAGTCTGATAAGAGAAGAAAAAGGGCAGAAATTTGAAGGTACCCCTATACATCTGGCCTCTTTAAAAACATCTTACAGAAAGAAAAAGGCTCATCATACCTCCATGAACTTCGCCTGCCACCTATTATTTGTCTCCTCAACCTGACATTTATGGGTCCATCCTGAAGTTTATTGCACATTCCCATTCACTTTGAAAGTATAGACAGACATTGAAAGCACTCATGTGGCTTTGATTTCTCTACTTCTTCGAGTTTCTTGTCCAACAATGAGATTCCAGTCCATCGTGAGAAGTGCACATACACCTATACCAGGGGTGGGCAATCTCAGTCCACGAGGGCTGGTGTCCCTGCAGGTTTTAGATCTCACCTTGGGTTAACACATCTGAATCACATGATTAGTTCATTACCAGGCCTCTGGAGAACTTCAGGACATGTTGAGGAGCTAATTTAGCCATTTAAATCAGCTGTGTTGGTTCGAGGACACATCTAAAACCTGCAGGGACACCGGCCCTCGTGGACTGAGATTGCCCACCCCTGACCTATACTGTAAAGTACTTTACAAGTATAGTACTGGGTGGATTTAGGCAAGTCATTTGTGAGTGTCACTGGTGATCTTTGCAGGAAAATGTCCACATAGCAAACACTCTTGTTCAAACAGAACTGATAAAATGTTTGGCAAGTAACACAAAGATAGAATTATTCAAGATACCCATTAGCTAAAAACACAGACAGTGAGTGAGAGACTGAAAGAAAGGAAAATAAAGTAGAGAGGAACATCCCACTCTGGGTAAACAGAGAGGCCAAGCTATTTTTATTAGTCAGCTAAATCTCTATGGAGACTTGGGGTGGGGATGGAACCTCCTTTATCGAAACCTGGCAAGTACTGATCAGAAAACTGTGGGGATTTCTCTGTCTAAAAGACAGAGCTCCCATAATGACATCAGGCATCTCTGAGGGATGAGGTCATCAGTACAGGGAAAACTGTCCCATTGATTTGAATTCTTCCAGATATGTTATTGGGTGGGAATCTGAAATCAGAAAGACCTTACGTTGCAGGGACAGAAAATTTACCTCTTTATCAAATTTAGTTTGCTGTACAACCTTCAGACATGTTTGTTTGCATTAATTTCAACAGTTTAAAATACACAGAACTAAAAGACAGGCGTTTGAAGAACAATAGTGCAATCATATGGCTGAGCAAAGCCATGAGTCCTTGCCATTACTGGTGAGTCAAAAATTTCACAACCAGGCATGACAAAGTGCCTAAAAAGAGAAAAATTAATTTCAGCATGAAAAAGTAGCGGCAGCAGGCCGGGAAGATTACAGAGTCAAAAGTTTACTTAAAGAATATGCAGGAATGATTGATGAGAAAGCTGTCACATGTGGGGCCTCAGGATCATGGCCCCTCTGTATCAAGCTCAGAAGCTGTCTGACATTCATAGCAAGCTGTCACTCAAACTTCCCCACACAGGAATTTTGGAGCGCATCCCTTCTTATGTTGTTAAAAGTTATTCCACTGTGGACCAAAGGAAAATGTGAACTATTTATACGCCACATAAGGCTATGCACATACTGTCGGGCAGATTTGCAAACTGGGAAGACCGAGATGAAATCTTGCGCAGTGCACATTTCTTTACACGAATCTTACGTGATTCTAAAAGTGTCTCCTGTTATTTAGAATCTGAAGTTTTTGATTTTATTTGTCAGTTAACATCCACATTTTGGTGAAATACAGCTATTCACTTTCTTGTACAGTCATCTCTGTATGCTCACAGTACAACTCCAGCTAGTGAACAGTTAACTGAGAACATCACAAACAATTTAAACATAATAAACAAAAGATTTAGCCCAGCTGTGATTGAAAGTGACAGAATCCTCTTTGCAGGTTTTTAAAGATAATTAATTCCCCTTCACAGGCAAGAGTGAAGGCAGAGTTATGTGTTTTTGTGCTGTTTATTTCTGGGAATCTTTTCAGTGTTGTTTGTCTTTCTGTCAACAAGATTACACTCGGCCAAACAGTATGATTCTCGGTACAAGGTGGAGCATGGGCAAAGAAAGAACCCATTAAATTATGGTGCAGATTTGGATGACTTTTTTTTATTGGTCTTGCCAGAGCACAGTATTTTCTGGGTCCTCTCTTAGGAATGGTTTGACATTTTTTGAAATGCTTCTGGTGGGAAGTAACCGGTATCCAAACAGTACAAACACATTGCCAACATGTTGCAATCCATCTGAGTCAGTCAGATGAGTGCAATAGAGAATTGTATTCTGGTTATTTTCCTATATAAAACCAAAACAGCAACTGATCGATTAGTTGTCACAGAGCTGGTCCCTATCTTTAAAGCAACCATTTCTAATTGTGATTGTGCTACGGTGGCCACCCACGGTAGTGTAACTTAAATCAAATCAAATCAAATCACTTTTATTGTCACATCACATGTGCAGGTACATTGGTACAGCACCAATTACTAACAGAATTAAAAAATGTTTGAAAAAAGTCCCTAAAAGACATGATAACAGATAACGTTGCCATTTTTGTGGAAGTTCTTTCCTTAACTAATTTCAAGTGGGACTCCAAGAAAATATAGGGTTGTGTATTAGGCAGACCACTTCTAGCCGTTTACCAGATTTCACGGTTTGTATCGAGGTAAGCTAAGCTAACTAGAGGCTGGTTAAGGTATTACTGAACAAGAGAATGAATATTATTAGTCTGTGCATCATTATTCCTCACCCATCAAACCCCCCCACCCCTTTAATCCCTTGATATTTTTATCAGCCACGGTGCACTGGGGCAACTCCGTGTTCAGTATCTTGCCCAAGGATACTTAGGCAGACTCGTGGAGCCAGAAAGCAGTGTATTAACCTTCCAACTAATGGCCAACTCACTCTACTTCCTGTGCCACAGCTTCCCCAAGTGCCGTGAATGTTACACAAGGTGCTTAGGTAAAGAACAAAATGTTTGTATGAAGGTGCGAGCAATTGGGTGATTGAGGTTTGTAGTAAAAAGTGCTTTGAGTGCTCAGTTATAGTAGAAAAGCTTTATATGAGCACCTGTCCATTTAAAACAAATACTGTAAGCCCATTTTTCAAAATATCAAACATTTCTTCAACATCATTTCAGATCTAAGAGACACACACTGTATCCTGTCAAAACGGATACAGAAAATGTATCATCCTGTCAATTTTATAGTCATCTGTGGCTCTTAGGAAATCTGTTTGCCATCCTCTAGCAGCATGCCTGAAAATAAATGTTTCCCAGCTTTGGTTGCAGCTCTGCGGGCATTCCCTCGTGTCCCGTTACCTTCCTGTGTCACAAGAATGCTAATATGCTCGTACGACTCCATGCAGGGGATGTTATAGATGCCAGCTTGAGCATGAATAGGGTCCCCACGTGGAATGTTTTCCTAGGTGTCATTTTCTCATTCTTTCCAATGTCTTTGAGTGCAGAAGTTTAGTGAGGCTCAAGCACACTGAAATAGAATTGGGACCAGTACTACAGAGCAAACACTATGATGCCTTTGGCCTGAGTCCACTTGGCCTACAGCTTTAAACTCTTCACTGACCCATTTTGTTATTGTAGGTGCTGTTTTTTTAATGACTGTTTCAGACATGTGCCAGTACTTTGAGTTACAAGGATAAACAAAAGGATTAAAAAAAAAAAAAAAACCTAAATACCAAACGTGACAACTTTTTATAGGGCAAAAAAACCATGAGCTCCCATATGCAAATATGCTTATCTTGCCATTTTTTAAACATTCGTGTAAAAACAGACTGAGTCTGTCCATCTATATTCGTACCTGTTTATTCCATTTGGGATAACTGGTTTAGATAGGCCTAAACCAGTTATCCCAAATGGAATAAACAACTATTATAGAGTACGAGATGGTCACATCCTGGACAGATCACAAGTGTATCACTGAACTAGCAAAGAGAGAAAACTACATGCTTTCACATCCACACCTATGCCCTGTATTAGAAACACAAACTGACCTGATATGCATAGGCAAAGGCAGGATATGCTAATGGATAAATAATACTAGTTCATAAAATTGAGATTTAAATTTATAATTTTTGATCTTGGTAAATTCTGGGGACTGGAAACTGTTATCCAGGTTTGTGCTTCACTATATTTGGTTGTGGTAATAGTAATTCTCTAAAAAGTAAAAATCAAGGAGTTCAACTGCAGTTTTATTTTCAAAATAAACTTCTGGGTTCAATGTATTAAAGCAGGAACAAAAAGGAAACAACAGTTGCTAGATGGATGACTGAACGATCAAAACAGATACCTGAATGTCCCGAACCTTAGAAAATTCACCACAAGATGCAAACCAGATGCAATGTATGCTGAGTCCTAAAAAAGACAGAACTGATGAAAATCAACTTCTATCAAAAGGATGGAAAGAAGAAAATCGTATAATTTAGAGCAGGGGTGTCCATCTCCAGGACTCAAGGGCCGGTGTCCTACAGGTTTTAGATGTGCCCTTGAACCAACGCAGTTGATTTAAATGGCTAAACTACCTCCTCAACATGTCTTGAAGTTCTCTAGAGGCCTGGTGATGAACTACTCATTTGATTCAGGTGTGTTGACCCAGGGTGATATCTAAAACCTGCAGGACACCAGCCCTTGAGGGCCTGGAGTTGGACCCCCCTTATCTGTCAAACACAGGTGCTGCTGTTCTTCCTAGGCATGTATAGCTACCAATGGAGCTGGGATTTATTGACAGTTGCATTCATGAAGGAAGCAACAGAACCATACAGGAACATCGATCCATCCATCCATTTGCTTCCGCTTACCCTTTTCAGGGTGGCGGGGGGGCTGGAGCCTATTCCAGCTGTCATAGGGCGAGAGGCGGGGTACACTCTGGACAGGTCACCAGTCTGTCGCAGGGCTAACACACATTCGCGCTCACATTCACTGAGCATTCACACCTAAGGGCAATTTGGATTAACCAATTAACCTATCCCCATTAACTGCATGTCTTTGGACGGTGGGAGGAAGCCTGAGTACCTGGAGAGAACCCAAGCAAACACGGGGAGAACATGCAAACTCCACACAGAAAGACCCCAGCCTGATGGTGAAATTGAACTCAGGACCTTCTTGTTGTGCGGCAACAGTGCCAACCACCGTGCCACCGTGCTGCACCTGCATACAGGAACATTCTGTGGCTAAAGCTGCGTTCACATTGGAAGTGATTTACTTGTCATGAGTTACTTTTCGGCTCCATGCACCGGTTGCCTTGGTAACCCTATAATGTATTTATTGCCTGGTGAAATGTCAGTCACTTCAGTCTTCACTCTCATTGGCAGTCACTTTAATCGCTTGCCAGGAAGTTGAGAAAAGTTTCTTGGGTCTCGCCAGCAACTGTTTTGCTTGTATCGCTTGAAGTCACATGTCATTCACCTTCTATGGTTTCTGGCTGCCAGATCACTTCCAGTGTGCATGCTTCTTGAGATTCAGTCAAATGCATCAAATATAATTGGACTACAGTAAACATACCAGCAGGACAACAATCCAGAACATGTTGTCAGTGCAATCAAAATTTTCAGGGTAAAGAGGGTTAAACGTTCACACAAATTATATCATTTAAACTCAGCTGCAACTAGGGCAGCTTAGGAAAAATTGCCTAGATGTAGCTTGGGAAAAGTTGGAAAAAATGTCAACACAAATACTTTTTTTATTCCATGTGCAATTTTAGATGATTTCAGTTTTGTAACTTCTAAAAACATTGGCACACGCATACTTGGATCTCCAAAGAAAATACAAAAAATTTACGAAACGCTCCTTCTCAGAAACAGTTCAGTGTCTTAGAAGGTGTTATGGGGTTTTTTTTACGAAGACTGGAAGACTCACTTCTGAATGTACAGATATGGTAAATTTTTAGTTTGCCTGAGCACTCAAAGCACTTTAAACAATATAAACAACATGCCTCAATCACCCATTTACACAAGCCCTTTTTAGTATTCTAAAGTTCACATACAATCACAATTCAACGAATGCATAAGAGAGCAACTTTGGCTTCAGTATCTTGCACCCAAGGATACCTTGAGATGTAGAGTGGAGCAGCCAGGGATCAAATGACCAACATTCCAATTATTGGATGACCTGCTCCATCTCCTGAGCTACAGCCACTCTAAAAAGAGAGGAGATGAAGGAAGAGAAGAAAACCTAAACAGGAGAGCAAGACGCTGAGGTGATGACTGCTGAGAAGATTCACAATAGGTAATTTGGAAAACACTACAAGAGATAACGAGTGACACTAGGTTGCCTGGGTAATACTAACAAGTGAGTGGGAGTGGATGAGAAAACTCCTTCAATACTGTTGTTAAGTGATAACCGGTAGGTATGCTCACATAAACAGAGAGAACCAAAGAGGGAAAGGCATATTAGCCTAAGAGCCCTATATGAGTTCAGTCAAATTATGAAAATAAAATCTCTGGACTCATGTTTTTTTCCCATAAGTCAGCCAACTGAGGGATAACTGAGTTTTTTTTTACCTCCAAAATTCATATTTATCCTGCTCTTAGCATATCACCCTCATATCTTCGTTTAGATCGCTTAAGCATAAATTACTATTACATTTGCTCCAGTATAACCAAGCAATTCGTAACCCTTTTATAGTCAAGACACAAGCAGCTGCCCTGCAGGCCAGAAAACACATCACAGACCAGATGGGGGTAAAAGTCACAGTGTGAGGTCTCAGAGGGTATGTGGTTGTATGGTTTTCAGTGTGTTTGTACATTCTGCTTAAACTATGTTTAAAGGATAACACGGGGTAGTTCAAGACACCATTCCTCCTTCCACCACGTGTAATTCATCCACTGCCAGACACAGTTTAAATCCTGGAAGTCACTTAGGCCCACTATTGTCTGAGAAAACTGTTGACCGCATTGGTCAGCGTTACTCAACATGATAGTGAACAGAGACATTGTTCTTTGTCCTGAAACAACATAATTAAGGCCCAGCAACTGGTCTTTCAGTCTATTAAAAGTAGGTCCTTTTTAGGACAACATAAGTGTAAACAAGGCAAAGTGGATACGTGGGGATTTCCATATTTCACTTCTTTGCTGTAGTTTTACAGCATGAAGTACTATATATGTGTGATACTGATTAACATGAAAATAAGCCCATGTTATTTAGATATTAAAGATAAGATAAAAGGCAAGAAAACAAGGGACTTCTGATGAGCTTTGGCTGTAATATTACAACATTTCTGTTTTTATAATACATACACTTCTTCAGGGTATCCAGCAATTTCAGTCTGCAGCTTTGTTACTCAGAAGGGCGTGTGGTAAGTTTCTAAATAGATGATGTTTTGAAACCCAAACATAAGACTAAGATGGAGATTTCTAAGGTTATTAAGTCTAGCTTTAAAAGAGCGAGTGGAAAATTGATATTTATCTTGAAACCATCCAATCTTTATAATTTTACCTCTTTATTTAGAATTAACTGGGGAAAACGGCAAACCTTTTGTTTTGTTTGTTAATAACAACAACAACACTAAAATCCAATTAGGTGCTATGACAGAAACCTCAACATCTGGAAAGCGTGAGTGTGAATGCTTACATGCTGACTGCCAAGATTTATTTTCCATTATACACCGTTTGCCTCAAATAAATACCAAGTTTTATCATGTTTTATGGTGTTTAAATGATTATATTCAGACATCCCAAAGACCCAAAAATAGACCTAGGACTTTCTCAGTGATCCCAGCATTACTGTTCAAGCACAGGTTGCTTCTATTTTAAGTGAGCTCTTGGCCCGACACAGCATCGAGCCTGGATTATATGATATTTACAAATGGGGACCACAGAGTGCAAGCTGCTACCTGAGTGCACACAAAGACTAAGTAAGTACTGGTTTAAGCAACAAACTGGAGAAAACCATGGAAATGCATGCCAAAACTGAAACAATCAGAAGAAACCAAACCATCCAGTGTAGGGACTAAAAACACCTCTCAAGTCTTTGTCTGACCATAGCCGAGACACCAGGTTTAAACATCTGATGAAATAGTTGGATGAGCTTAAGACAACTCTCAGTGGACCTTGGAGAGCACCTGAGGTCGCCTCGGCACACATTTGACTCCAGCCAATCCAACCAAGAATGCATTTGTAAAACTGCTAAAAGGGAAAAAAAAGTATAACGATAGATGTAAGATCAATGCACATTTTATTTTTGACTCCTGTTGATTGTGTGATTTGTGTGTTAATGATTGTTTATCTGAAAAATCAATCACTGGCACAGCCAAAAGCTTTTAAATACCGATATTGGCGCACATGGATGCCCATCTCATAGAGAAAACAATTCTGGAGCCACACTTGGGGATAAATAAAGTGTTCTGATTCTGAAACAAGGTGAACTCTGCAAGACTACTGTTAATGATATCTTGATGCATCTAGCAAATCTTGACATTTTGAATTAAACACTTTCATGTAATGTGACAGAAATGCATGCACTGTGAAATCAACTCCCAGTCTGCAGCATTGCTTTCAACCGCATCCATCACAATGATGTCATTCTCCACCCATACAAAACCATGGGTACCCGCTGCTTGCACATAATCTCAATAAAGCTGATAATATCAGACAAAATAAACACATGAGTGGTGAAGATAGTCAAGCATGTACGGAGACAGACATAGTTCTCAGGAGTAAGCAGACCAAACCGCAGTGATTATTGTACTTTATTGTGCTTTCTGTCCCCCTCATGTGATGTAAGGCAACTTAAATAAACACAGTATTACCAGCATTACTACAAATATCACCTGGCACCAATTTGTAGTCAAAATAGGGCAACTCTACTTCTGTTAACATTCCTTCACCAATGAAACAATACCTTTGGAACCTGATTTAGGTTTTTGATGGTGTGTTACACACTTTTTGGATGAGGTATGGTTGCCACCATCTTCAGTGATAATGTATACAGATTAGGGTCTTACCCTGACTGGCGCATTGTTCACTGCTGGCGTGTGGAAAAATGTGGCTTGATTGAATTGTGCCTTAAGATTGAAACTCCAGGAAAAAAAAAAAAAAAAAGACTGATTCACAGAGGAAATCATTTTATCTATCCTCTTCACGTAACGTCACAGGAATGCCTTCTGTATATTTTTTAGTTGTTTTAGGGACAAAGTTTAAGAATAATAAACACTTGATTAAGGTAATAAACGCTAATGGGTCTGGAACTGATCTATGTCTCAATAATTCGAGTCTGTCGTATCGCCAGGTCTGGCTAATGACCTAGAACTAGGTCATAGATATAAGTGACCAAAATGACTTTCTTTCTATAGATTGGGCTCTGGAGGTAGAGCAGGTCATCCACTACCTTGGAAGGCTGGTAGTTTGGCATGCAGACTGTCTTTGTTATCAAACTCTCCTCTGAGAAGATAATGAATACTGATGAATTAATTGGAGTGTGAATGTGTATGAATGTTAGACAGAAAGCACTTAGATATAAAAACAAAAACAAAATGCTCGTCTGAAAGAGCGTGTGACTGGGTTATTGAGACATGCATAACATACTTTGAGTGCTCAAGTAGAGTAGAAAAGGGATTTTTGAGAACCTGTCCATTTACCATTGGCTATGCTTGGGCTTAGAGATGGGGTGACAAGTTTAAACCTCCACAGGGAGCTCAGAGTAGATTTCCCTTCGCATTTGCTTTCAGGTGTGCCAATTTATGTGGTTTGGATATCTGATCAGGGTGTCTTGTAGGTGCCTGGCACACAGTCCAAGGAAGTGTGGTAGAACCAGGACTTGCTGGAGAGATTATATGCCTGCCTTGAGAACACCAGCGCTTACCTCCTTGATGGGATCACCAAGGAGGAACTGGAAAATGTTGATGGGCAAAATCCACAGTGACATGTCTATGGATAAGTCAAAGAAAATGGTTCCTCTTGCCAACTTAAGATAAAATAAAGAATTAAGGAATAAAATTAAGATTCTCAGCATTGATCACAACTCTTTAAGAGCTAATTTGTAATCTCCTTTTCATTTCTTGGTTCAGGCTTTTGGCGTTTTTTCAAATTCAGTTGTTATCAGGGGTTAAGTAGAATTTGGCAAGTGGGAGAACCCCAAGACCGGGGGAGCATTGCAGTGTGGGGAAAAGTGTTTATTTAGAAGTAACATAATAACCTTTTTAATCAGTTTTAGTAGACTTTTCTTTGAGTATGGGCTCTAATCAGCTGACCTCCTGCTACTCTGATATTCACTGCTCTTTGTGGATTTACCAATTGAATTCGACAAGATATAAGTGGGTGTCATGTTCCTAAACTCTACAAAGCAAGTACAAAAGATAAAATTCAGATGTGAATCACTGTTAACTTTATAAAATACTGGAAAGTAACCAACGTAGACTGCACTAAACTGCCTAGTACAATATTTTCATATAACCTATGAATAACACAAAACAAGAGGTTTCACATAATTCATCATGTATAGAACTGATATCTGATTTAAAAACACTAAAATGAGAGAGGGCATTACATGTAAGATTTCATTACATTTTATCATTATTAAATGTCACTTGCTAAGTAATCATCTTCCTCTCCTCTTTGTTGAGCTGTTTGAAAAGTTGCATTTGAAATCACCCTGCACTTACAAAAAAACCCCAAAACAAAACAAAAACATGTTACTTCATTTATGCTCGCTCCTATTCTCTAGTTAGACGCTTCACGTTTCAAAACTTTACCACAACTTTCACCACAACTATACCTCTGCACCATGAACACACTGCAGGTATGAGAAGAAAAAGTATGTGTTGAGGCTGTAAGGAGGCTATGGGATGCTATTATTTTCTTTTTACTGACGAAGTATCTCCATGCCATCTCTGGAAGCAACACCTGGCTGCAGCACATGAAAAATGAACTCATTCAATACTTATAAATGCATAAACCTGTCAGATTACTCATTAACTGAGCGTCCTGGAATGCCTTTCTGGCCCACTTTGAGCATCTTGAACTGGCTTATCCCAAACTGACTCAGTGATATTGAGATCGGGGCTCTGTGGAAGCCATAATCTTCTCTGCATTCCTGTGTATGAAGATTGGTATCATTTGAGTTGTTGCCATCCAACGGAATAAATTTTGGTTGAGAGGGAGGAAAGTTGGGGGGTAGGGGTTATGAAGGATGAGGAACTTAATGAGCTCTAACTAATCCAAAGTTGAAGCTGAGCTTGACCTGCTTTACTTTTACCATCTCTTTATATTGTTATATTACTACCTTCCTTCCACTGCAAATTTCCTTTCCACCCACCCACTCCTTTCTTCCTTCCTTCTTCTCTTCCCCTTCCAATTAGACATATTTACTTCCCAAATCCTAATCTCTAAAACATCGACAGAGGCTTTAGCCCTGGCTCCCTCGAGGCAACTCTGCTTCTCGCAGCCACCTCTCCCTCTTTCCTCCCCTGCTTCACTCTGCCTTTTGTTCTGCATGATGAGGTCATGTTCGAACCATTTCTCTTTGGGACTTCGTGTGATACAAGCCCAAACAGAGGGAAGCCAAACCTCTGTTCACACATGAGATCAAGATAGTCAGGGGCATGTTTCCACACATTGCCTTTGGGTCTGCGACTGTATAGGTGTGTCTTTGTGTGAAGGAGCCAGAGGTTCACTCACGAGACCTGATCATTAGTTTGTTATTTTAATGATGGTAATGATAATGGATATGTAATAACTCTTTCATTAGATACTCGTTTCAGTTGTGTCATGCAAGAAGAATCCCAAATACTGTAAAACGACTTTAATTAAAGAAATACAGTGCATGATTATGCGGGATTTCATTTAAAGGATAAAGAACACCACGTTCTACAAGTTAATTTGTTTCTAATGATTGTTTTATTTTCTCACAGCATCACTGTGATAGGACCATGTGAGAGGAAATGCTTAGCCCATGTTACAGATGAAAGTATTACTCTAGCATTTTCTATATTGGTTTAGTTATTCTCATTTGCTTTGGAACAAGATGAAATGATGTTTAACTCATTCTTTGTGTAGGAAGTGTGCTACTGGTTCTCTTTGCCTTTGTGACATTGTTGCCTATGACAACAGTTATGTTGTCACAGGCATCTATGAAGCTATTATGCAGAATAGCTATAGATGGTCAAAATTGCATCATATTCCAAACTCAACCCAGTCATGAACTTGAACTGAACTATGTCCACATACTGTAGAAGTCTAAAAGGTTTTCTGTAATTTTCCCATGTAACAAAATACTGTCTTGAGTAACTCCTGAGATAATTTATCCAAATTCCCAGGACTGATTTGGCAACTTATCATCAGCTTGTAAAGAATGGTCGGCTATGAACTCGTAATCAACCTGATTTTTGGAGTGCAGCTAGATTATAGCTAACTATAGCTTTCTTGTTACAAACTGTATCAGTGTGATCCTTAATGATAAGCTTGAAAATGTCAAGTGGTATTGTTTTTGGCAGTTAGTTCATCATGTGATGGCACAAAGCAAACATTTGGTTTTTACAGTAACAGTCAACATGGGATTAGCATGTACATTATATAGAAAGGCTTTACAAACATTTTGGAAAGAGGTGGTCATCATAAGATCTCACTGAATTTGAGTGTGATACTGTCAATTCATGAAATTCCCTCCTGGATAGTCTACAATCAAAAGCCAAAGTAATATCATTGCCAAGTGGAAGAGTTCAGAAGCCACATTAACTCATCCATGAAATGACAGACCACATAAAGTCACAGAGCAGGGTCACTGAGTGTTGAGTCACCAACGATCTGCAGACTTGGTGACAGCAAAGTTCTAAACCTACCTCGGCATTAACATCAGCACAAAAATAGTGTGCTGTGAGCTTCAATGCATAGGTTTCCACATCCAAGCAGCTTCTGTAGGTCTATTGTATAGTATATGTATCTGGCATTGTTTTTTTGGGCCATCATAGTGAATATATACAGTACACACACTGGTCTCCCAGTTGTTAAAATACATGACAGATTTTATAGAATACTGTAACATAGTAGTACAGAACAGTCCTCAGAAGGTACAGCTCATGGTGGGCAGGATTTATACCCAAATGCAGGACTTGGGAGACTAAACATAAACTCAAAATGCAGCATTGTAATGCTGAATTCTTTCAAAAATGGCAAAATACAAAATTCCAAAGTAATAGCAGACTAGGAGCAAAGAATCCAAACACAAAGAATCTTTGGAAAAACATAACAATGGGACACACAAGATGAAGGATGACTAAGCATGGACAAGGGGGAGAGTAACACGGAGACAATAGCTCAAACTTACCAACCTGACACAGAAATCAAACAAGACAAACACAGTGACAAGACTGAAGGAACAGAATGGGATTAAAAAATGGGAACTAACAAATCTTTCATCATCTAATGTGAACTAAAGGCACAGATAACAAAAATGAATAAGTACAAATAAATAAGACCATCAACAGGAGACCATAAACAATACAGAGCTTGAACATAAATCCCTTTTCAAAACCAAAAGAAATGACAAATCCACAAAAACTCAACTCTGGGTTCAAGGGACCAGACTGGCATTACTGATCTGGTCATAAACTAAACATTTCCAAACATCACACTTGCTGTGAAGTGAAGTTCTAACCCCCATTAACATACAATATGTACAAAACTCACCTGTTATATTTTATCTTTAACCCTGCATAAGATTCACAGGATTCAAGAAGATTCAAGTGGCCTGGAATGCAACAAAGAGCCCACACAAGCCATTCACAGATTCTCCACTTTGCATCAAACCCCATGTGTCTGCATGTTCAAGGTCCTTAGATGTTTACATTTTTTTTTTGGGGGGGGGAAGAAACATGCTCAAGTAGTAAACAGAGGAGTCAAGACAAAAATGAAGCAGCGGCAGTGATACTGACTACTCAGTGAACAGCTGTGTGAACGTAACATTTGTCTGTAATGACACACAAATGATGAATCATCAACAGAGACAATCTGAAGTACCCGCGTCATTGTTATTAATTTTCTTGAGGGGCTGGAGTTTTGTATGCAATTCAGTGATGACTCTTGGAAAGAAGTTAGGTTTAATATTGCATTTAGCTAAGAGTTTGCCTATGGAAGGAGGAAAATATTGAGAAGCATCTTTGAATGTTGAATGTCTTTTTTTTCAACAGTAAACAGTGGTGTGGACCTAATGCTGCCAGTACACTTTTCAACACCACAAAGCGGCCAGTCTTAGTCTTGTAACACTGTAACTTGTCCGTCTATCCCGGCACACACCTAATAAAGCAAACTGCTCCCTTTTGTTGTGCCCTTGTCCTCCACCCCCACGTCCCACAAGGCCAGTCACTGGGACCCATAAACACTTGGTAACACATGTAGCTCTTGAATGAAGTGCAAAGTCATTGCCTCTGAGTAATAGGTGTTCTCTCTCACTCTCCCTCTGTGGCTCCCTATAACATTTCGTCAAGTCTTTACTGTGGTTTATTTGCTGTGACTTTCTTCCCGCAGCAGAAGGAATTAGGAGAAAGGGTTTGTCATCTTTACATTTCAAAGGAGCTTGCAAAGAAAAGCATCTTAAGACAACTTCAACTGAACTGAAGAAGCTTCTCGGATGAGAGGTGAAACGTCTTCAAGCAACTCAAAGAAGTCCAGACACTTTTCTTTGCAAGCTCCTTTGACTACGATGACCTGGATGACTGAGAACCTTCACAGACACGTCTTTACATTTGGACAGTCTTAGGGATGACAGCATAGATCGCCGCGATTGTTTAAAATTAAGAGCGGATATGATTTTTCTTTGCTTTGTCGACACATTTCCAGCAAGCTGTAGCTTGTAACGCTACATAGTGTGCAGGTGCAGTAATTTATTAACTGTTCAACCGTGCTCTTTTTTTAGCAGCGTATCTTGATAAGAATGGCAACAGACTGACAGGGAAACAGTAAATATTTACCCATTTGTTATTTAAAGAAAAAGATTGGTGGAGTAATGTTACCACCACCCACTACTGATTTATACTATTTTTACACGTGTAACCATGGGGATAACATTTTTGTGTATCAGCCTCTACGTGCGTTGCTGATTTGTTTTGGTTTCCACTCCGGGCAAATGAAACACACCTCAACAGCTGAGGGCTCATGCTGCAGAAAGAATGAAGAGGGTTGAATGAGTAAAAAAGCTTAACAGTAATGAGACACGAGAATCGCTTCAAGCTAGACTCGCCTTGAGATGAAGACTCTGATGGCTGAAAACAGTGAAGCCGTTTCTGGGCTGCGTGCACCCTGACACAGTCTTCTATTAAGCTTGAGGCTTTCTCTTGTGGCCCCTACTTGTTCTCCTTTTCTTTTCTTTTTTTTTGGAACTGGCATCTCATCCTTGGAAGCTACAAAGATTAAAAATGCATGCCTCTGCCTGTCTCGTGTAAGAGCAAATACATGTTAGCAGCGCAACTTTATTTCACTTTAGGCGATCACCATTTTCATATCACTGACACTTAACGCATTAATGAGATGTTAGAAGTGTTTCAAGTTCAAGTTCAAGTTCAACTTTATTGTCACTTCAACCATATACAGTTTAAAAATACACAGTGAGGCGAAACAACGTTCCTCCAGGAACCAAGGTGCTACAAGACAAGTTAGTGCAAAAAAAAAAAAAAAAAAAATAATAATAATAATATATAATATATCTAGTAATAATATTGTGCAAAAGAGCATTTACAGGTTGGTGTGTGCGATGGTTTGGTGGTGTAGGTCAGTGTGTTTGCGCTTTGTGCTGAGAGTTTTGGGAGCTGTGGATGACTGCATGGGTGTTAACGCCTCCCCTTAAATCCCTGATGTGGTGCTTGGCGGAGAGCTGAGACTCGCCTGTCACGTCATTTTGGATGTGCTGGCGGGTGGTCTGCCAGTGTGTGCAGGTCAACAGAGATGTGGACTGCTGTCTGCCGACTCTCCACCGGGAATTGTCTGGGTTCTGATTCAAATGCTTCAAACTTAAAATGACGCAATAACACAAATACATCTTTGCCATCCAAAATCTTGCTGTTATCGAGACAGACATAGGGTCATTTTTTATTTAGCCTCTGATTCTGAGACAGAGATAAAATCATTTTTTATTCAGTGTCTGAATCTAGAGCAGTGGCTAGACCAATAGACCACCTCACTTACAGCCTGGAAGAACAAAGATGCAGGAAGTGATCCAAGTTACACTTACTTCATATGTCTTGCGTAACTGTTCAGTTTCTGGATTTCTAAAGTAAACCACCACAGGTACAGCTATCAAAGAGCTTTAGGCGCGCCAATCATGGCTGTGATTGTCCCAGCTGTCGAGATTCTCAAGAGATGCTGGACGAGTTGTTCTTTGGCACTGGTGACTTGACATACTGGTGATACTGAAAATGGACCAGCGTTTTTATATCCTTTTTCTAGCCTCACTGATCACTCACAAGATGATTTAGACTTCAGACCATACATACAAATTTAAATTACTGGTTAAACTATTATGTATGACTGTGGGAGAAAGCAAGAATACCTAGATGAGACACAGAGACAAGAAAATTCCACACATAAAAGCCTGACCCAGTCAGGCTTTGAGGTGACCGTGCTAACCACTGCATCACAGTGCAGACCAATAGACCCCTATAAACGGTCCACTTTTTAAAAGTTTGTTTCCCACAGTTTTCACTTGCTGATTTGTTTTGCTTTCACCCACTGGCCATGCACCAGAGCTACTTGGTTAGGTCTAATAAAAGATATATAAAAAAAAAAAAAATAAATCTTTTATTCAGAAAAAAAAAAAAGTGTTTTGTTTTGGGGTTTTTTTTTTTTTTTTTTTTTTAAACACACAGTAATACATCATGAGTAGTTAATGACAAATCTGTAGTCTTAGATGTATTATCTTAACCCTTGTATGTAAGGGCACCTTGCTCATATCTGTGACACATCAGGGACTTTGTCAAAAGGGCATTTTTCTTGCACTGGGAATGAGAGCAGGCGGATCTGGATGTGACTGAAGGCAGATCTAGATGAATCAGACTACTGATTGTGTCAGCACACAGTTATACAATGTAAATGAGACTCCAACAGCTGAATAAGTACAATGATTGCCTCGTATGAGCACATTCACAGCTCATACCAGCTGGGGACTCTTGATTTTTGTCATTCTCTTCACTATCAAATGCACTGTATCCAGGTCACAGTCATATCAATTAAAAAGTAATACAGAGTAAGAGACAAGCTAACAACGATCTGTGAGCATTTGATATATTATATCAAAGAGAGCAATAATAAAGATGCTTTGTGCCATGAAGTGAGCTGGGCAGTATAAGAGTGGAGAAATGAGCTTGGTATTTCAGAGTGGGGAAGGGTTTGGGTATTCGTCAAGTTGGCACTTAAGCGCAGACAGCACATATCTCCTTGTCAGCAGTGGCAGTGTTTGTTTTGGATACTGTCCATATTAAATAGATATGTCCAGCAGCCAGATTTTCTTGACAATTAGTGACATGTACGAATTTTCTTTGGCAGTACACCAACTATTTTTGTTTTTGTAACCTCAACCAAAAAAAGCACACAGATTTCTTTTCAATCCTCCCCATAAAAAGATAGGCTGCTTTGATAACAGCGTGTAAAGCAGTACAAAGTTTCATCCTTTGTGAGAGCTAATCCTTATACCAGCACAGTTGCTCCGTCTCACTGCTACATCAGTCGTAACTCAACACACCCAATAAAAAAAAGGGCTCTGCTAATGTTTAAAGGCGCTGTCTGGAGACAATGGCAATATAATACCAGCAGTAATATGGATGCTGGCATTGCTGGAAGTGGTGCCAGAGCGGATAAACTGCCTCATAACTGCTGGGAAAAGCCATTCATCTCTAGGGCTGGCAAAAGGATGCTGCTTTTGACCATAGGGTGGAAGATGGAAACCATGCAGGAATTTCAGTCAGTAAACTGGCAAGATGGACAGTGGTATGCTCTCTAAGGGCAGTGCCCCTGAGGAATCCAAGAGTGATGGTCAAGAGAAGAATGCAGAGGTTGTGCCAAGGAGCCTTGGTGGCGGTGAGGTTTCCACACCACAAACCTCTCCAGGCATGTATACAGATATGTCTGTTGGGGGTGAGAGTGGCCTCTTATCCCTTTGTTGACCATATATTAAATGGGCATGTGAAATCAAAGACTGTCACGTCCATTAAGACAGATTACGGTAACAACACTGCTGTACAGGGGTCATAATAGGTATCTGAGGGTTTCATATCATTTGTCATGAACAGAAATACACACTGCGGAACTATTTCCATGCCCTTTTCTTATTTTCAATATGAGGAAATCACTCCGGAGGTACTTTGATAGCACACACACAGCTAAATGTCATCATCAGGGGTGAAGGAAGTTATTATTTCCTGGAAATAATATCAGTGTTTTCCTGCGAGAGTTAGGATTCTCACAATGACGGGCATGTGGGGTTTTTTGGACAGCTATTCATAATGTATCTGTTTTTTATTCTTATTATTGTGTGTGTCCTATGTGTGCATATTTTTTTAGTATAACTTTTTTCCCCAATTGAATTCAGTTGAATTAAGACTTATTCATAACAGGAAGAAACGTTTGGAAAAAGGCTAAGGAAGGGCAGCCAACTGCCCTGGCCGCTTAAAATGAGGACAGAGTCAATCAAAGAGCAGTGAAAATGACCACAAATAACCACAAATCAGAAACGTGCAGCTAGAGATACCTGCAGAAAGGCACATGGAGAGATAAGATGGAGGGGGAAAGGCTCCGTACACTGCAAGACCAAGTGAATGATATGCAATGATTGTATCAGTGCAAGGACAGGGAAAAGAGGTTTGGGAGGTTTCCCAGGAGCCCGTGTCTGTAGCAGCATACCTAAGATGTGTTCAGGGTCACATCTGCAGTTAAGAGTTCAACAGAAGACTACAGCTATGTCACACTCGTGATGAGTAAACCGTTACATTAAGATTTTAACGGCTGGTCGTCAGTATTTGAGTATGGAGTTGAAGTATTTGGAAATATTTGAGCAGTTAATGTACTCAAATCCTTGTATAAATCCTTGATTCTTTTAGTATTCTTTGAGCAAAAGATTTATAGAAAACACTCAGGAAACCCTGAAATCTCCTCCTGTCCCCCCTCACAATTCAAGGCTCATCACAAGCGAAAATGAATAAATGTATGTTAAGTATAGTCTAGATCCTAATATGAACACACTGCCATGACCATCATTCAACCGCCACTGCTGGGTAAAGGTCAGATGGTATCTATTTTATTTTCACTGAGTCAGCAGATCTGATTCAGATCTCAGCTGGACTTGAGTCATGAGGAACAGGATGGTTTTTCTGTCATCCTGCCCTTTCCCAACCTACGTCACAGGATGGACTGAGCAAGTGCGTCCAAACACGTCTCTGTTAACACAGGACATCCCTGGGTGACCTAACAGCCTTATCGAAATAAGTCACATGGTGAGATCTTCTACCACAAAGACTAACTACATTGTTTTAAAAAGCCAGAGAACATACTAAACTTATGACCCTTTGGTTTCTTTCTTTCCTTTCCTTTTCTCAACATCATAAATCGAGTAGCACGGTGGCCCAGTGGTTGGCACTGTTACCTCACAGGAAGAGAAACTCCACCCGAGTCCTACTACGTGGCCTTTCAGTTTGGAGTTTGCATGTTCTCCCTGTGTCTACATGGGTACTCAACCTGTCCCTACTGTATGATTGTCTTTGGACTGTTAAGTGGTGATTCTAAATTGCCCATGGGTGTGAATAGTTGTCTGTCAGACAAGCTCCAGCCACTGCAACCCTGAACTGGATAAGGGGAAGAAAATGGATGGATGGAAGACTGTAAATCCAGACAATAATAATAAAATCCTAAAATAATGAAAAACTAAAGAACTGCAGTTTAAATTTTAAATAAATATGATGCATCTTTTTATGAGTATTCACAATTTATTTATTTATTTTAATTTAAGCTAAAGAGGCTAAATTCAGGTGCTGATCAAAATGATACCAAGGTTTGTAGCAGGTGATCTGATGTTATTAGTGAGGCGATGTACAGACTTAATTCCTTAGAGAAACTGTTTGGGTCGATCACTAGAACCCCAGTTTTACTGAAATTGAGATGAAGGAAATTAGAATAAATCCAATTAGAGAAACATTTACTAAACAAAGGAGGCTGCTCTGATTGTTGGGCTTGACAGAAAAATATACAGTGGGGCAAAAAAGTATATAGTCAGCCACCGATTGTGCAAGTTCCCCCACTTAAAATGATGACAGAGGTCAGTAATTTGCACCAGAGGTACACTTCAACTGTGAGAGACAGAATGTGGAAAAAAAATCCATGAATCCACATGGTAGGATTTGTAAAGAATTTATTCGTAAATCAGGGTGGAAAATAAGTATTTGGTCAATAACAAAAATACAACTCAATACTTTGTAACATAACCTTTGTTGGCAATAACAGAGGTCAAACGTTTACTATAGGTCTTTACCAGGTTTGCACACACAGTAGCTGGTATTTTGGCCCATTCCTCCATGCAGATCTTCTCGAGAGCAGTGATGTTTTGGGGCTGTCGCCGAGCAACACGGACTTTCAACTCCCGCCACAGATTTTCTATGGGGTTGAGGTCTGGAGACTGGCTAGGCCACTCCAGGACTTTCAAATGCTTCTTACGGAGCCACTCCTTTGTTGCCCGGGCGGTGTGTTTTGGATCATTGTCATGTTGGAAGACCCAGCCTCGTTTCATCTTCAAAGTTCTCACTGATGGAAGGAGGTTTTGGCTCAAAATCTCACGATACATGGCCCCATTCATTCTGTCCTTAACACGGATCAGTCGTCCTGTCCCCTTGGCAGAAAAACAGCCCCATAGCATGATGTTTCCACCCCCATGCTTCACAGTAGGTATGGTGTTCTTGGGATGCAACTCAGTATTCTTCTTCCTCCAAACACGACGAGTTGAGTTTATACCAAAACGTTCTACTTTGGTTTCATCTGACCATATGACATTCTCCCAATCCTCTGCTGTATCATCCATGTGCTCTCTGGCAAACTTCAGACGGGCCTGGACATGCACTGGCTTCAGCAGCGGAACACGTCTGGCACTGCGGGATTTGATTCCCTGCCGTTGTAGTGTGTTACTGATGGTGACCTTTGTTACTTTGGTCCCAGCTCTCTGCAGGTCATTCACCAGGTCCCCCCGTGTGGTTCTGGGATCTTTGCTCACCGTTCTCATGATCATTTTGAGATCTTGCGTGGAGCCCCAGATCGAGGGAGATCATCAGTGGTCTTGTATGTCTTCCATTTTCTGATGATTGCTCCCACAGTTGATTTATTCACACCAAGCTGCTTGCCTATTGTAGATTCACTCTTCCCAGTCTGGTGCAGGTCTACAATACTTTTCCTGGTGTCCTTCAAAAGCTCTTTGGTCTTGGCCATGGCGGAGTTTGGAGTCTGACTGTTTGAGGCTGTGGACAGGTGTGTTTTATACAGATGATGAGTTCAAACAGGTGCCATTCATACAGGTAACGAGTGGGGGACAGAAAAGCTTCTTACAGAAGACGTTACAGGTCTGTGAGAGCCAGAGATTTTCCTTGTTTGAGGTGACCAAATACTTATTTTCCACCCTGATTTACGAATAAATTCGTTACAAATCCTAACTTGTGAATTCATGGATTTTTTTTTCACATTCTGTCTCTCACAGTTGAAGTGTACCTCTGGTGCAAATTACTGACCTCTGTCATCATTTTAAGTGGGGGAACTTGCACAATCGGTGGCTGACTAAATACTTTTTTGCCCCACTGTAACTGTGTCATCTGCATAGCGGTCGTAGGAGATTCTATTAAAAACATTAATTAGTTTCCCCAGGGACAACATATATAAAGAAAACAGAATTGATTGAAGGATTGAGCTCTGGGGCACACCAAATATGGGTAGTGCAGATGACGACATACATTGATTAATATGAATTCTGAAATATCTGCTTGATAAGTATGAAGAAAACCATTTAAGAGCAGTACCAGTGATGCCAACCCAGTTTCATAGTCTGCTAATACGAGTGGCATGATCAATAGTATCAACGGCTGCAGAAAAGACAAGCAGGACTAAAATGGGATGTTTGCCTTTATCCGAACGCAAGTGATTTTCAGTAACGCTGTTTGAGTGCCATGGTTCTGTCCGTAACCGGATTGGAGTTTATCGAAGATATTGTTTCCTTCAACAATCTGAAGGAGCTGATGAGCAACAACTTTCTCAAGGATTTTGGAAATAGATGGGAGTTTGCAAATTGGACCTATAATTACATAAAACCAAATACAACAAAGAGGTAAAAGAAACACCTAGTGTAAAGTGAGCAAAAGGCAATGTTAATGTCAGCCCAAACTTTAGCCCACTTGTCTCAATTCTGTATAATATTGCAATTAAGAACCGCTGGAAACAGACCTCCAGATTACATCTTAAAGTTGCCATTTTGTTTTCTAGCTCCATCCAACACTGCAGGCTTACCTTGCGCTTTCAAAATGGCATATTGCATTACTAAACATCCCCAAAAGGTGTAATTACAAGATAATTACATGCATTACATCAAGACCAACCCAGTATGTAATTGAAGTCAAACCAGAGAACAAACAGCTAAACAAGCATTCTCGTCCTTATCACAACAGCAGTCCTTTAATTAGATTTACTGTGATCCAAATCTCAGAGGTATTTTCTTTTCTTCTGTTACAGTGGAGCATAGTCATTGCGTGCGTCTTACCCCTCCACCCACACACACCTCCGCCGCTCATGTGAGACTTTTGCACCTCAATTAATTGGGTTAGAGTAACAAACTTTTACTAATGTAAACACTCCATCCACACAATAATTTCCTGCTCCTGTCCTATGACTAAATTAACTGGAGACTTCCCTTTGTGATTTCAGCAGTTTCTCCACTGTGGGCGGCAAAAGGACAGCCACGCAGCACACCCTTGTCAGCTTCATGCAGTTTGTTTCGTTAAAGAAAGCTCTTGATACGTCTGCGAGCCAAAGACACTGTGGCTTGTTTTGTTTCTTTAATTCAAGACATCTGAAAATGTAACAACTGAATCATGTTTTAATCGGGACTCCTACTACATGAACAGCTTTTCTTGATGAGGTAGTAAATTGATTAATTGCATCCATAAAAATGCATTCTAAAACATTGTTCTCCTTAAATGCACATGGTGCAAGGGCCAGTTTATTTTGTCAAAACAAGATCATTAATCTACTGTGCTGAAATCAGTTAACCATGGTTACTTCTACTTGTAGTTGATATTTATTGAAAAAAATAAAATAAAATAAACCATCACGTTTGCCCCACAAAGGGATGATTATGCAAGGACTGGGATCTGATTCTGAAAAGGTGACAAACTGCCTACAAAGTTTACTTTGTGACTCTATAATCATTGTTATTATGCCACTTGTCAAGTACACATTTTCTTTGTTATGGGAGGATTGTTTCCGACAGTGATACTTTGAGGAGAAGATGATGTGTTCATCTATGTATGTTGCAATTAGGTTCAAGAAAAATCTGGTATTTAATAAGAGGATTGCACTGAAATCATTGCATAAGTCAGGGGAGGTTAGCCCTAAGGTTGTGGGAAGTACTGGGGTGCTGTCTCTTAAGAGACCTGATAGTTGGAAAACTGGCGTACTTTTTACGGTTTCGTAATGAATTTGTTCACCTGTGTGTGTGCCTGACATTTGTGTCCTGTGAAGCGTAATTACCATTGCATCTGTGTTAAAACGTTATGTGTAAGCCAGTATATTTTTCTCAGCTGTGCAGACCAGTTCAGTTCAGTTTTGCACGCCTTCAGCACCCCCAGTTTCAAGTCCCTTCCCACGCTCTGGTTAGCCTTGTTGCCTCCCAGTAGGAAGACTCCTAGCTGGGATCTCCTGCCCAGCCTTTCTGTGCAGAGTCTGCCTGTTTCCCTTGTGCTGTGTGGGTTCTCTCTGTGTACTTCGGCTTCTGCCAACAGTCCGAAGATATGCACGTTAGTTTAACTAGTGATTCTAATTCCATGGTTGCCTGTTTCTATATGTATATGAGTTCTTGTATTATTGTTTGTATTCCAACACAGGGTGAAATGCAAAGTAAAGTTATAAAACACTGCATGTGGTTGGTGGCAAGAGATATTGTGGGCTTATCTATTTTTTTATAATGCAAGACGTAAAATGAGATTTGGAAAAAAATCCCTCCTGCTGACACACACGAGGATGAGTTAGGGAGAGCGACAAAGAGTCAAAAAAGGAAGAGTTTCATTTGTAAGCGGAACAACAACTCAAACAGAGGACGAAAGTATTGGAGAGACAGTGAGAGAAATGATGGGTGAATGATAGAACAAGAAAGATTTTGGATAAAGCACCGGAGCTTCCCTACGGACCCCGAGTTTGGCCGCGTTGTATGAAATGACTTCACACAAAGCACCTGAATACACAGATTTACACACAAGCCTGGCTGCAGCTTCTGAGCCGGAATATTCGACACACTGCCTGCTGACATCACTACAGCTGGTGTGAATTTAGCTGAAGGTACTCTATGGCTGCCTCAGGCAATCTGAATACAGTTTACTCTCGTAAACTATTGCAGTATTAAATGTACAACAGTTTTTCCTATCAGGGATAATGTGTAATTCATTTGTTGCCACCAAAGAGCGAAATCTCATCAAATATTCATTTTATGTTCAATCTTTCCATTATTTTATTCAAAATCCTGCACTTATCACTACTTGGACATGTCAAATACTCAAATCATTCACTAAAAATATTGGCAGAGCACATGTGCCTCATTTATAAACAAACTTTATTTTCCCTCGCTCTGTCAGATGTTTTCCACTGCAGAGATGGATGGTTATAATGAGAGTTCCAGCATCCAGCTATTTTTAAGGTTGGAGACAGGCTGTTATTGCACTGGAGGTAGCGAGGCCTTTGGGGTGGTAGATTATTCCACAGACCTGCACTCCAGACTTTATGGGTCTGAAAATAACTGTCCTACCTATCCCTCCCAATGCTTCCCCCCATGGTAATCACAAAGTGCAGCCATCCATAAACGAATGTGGTATCTGCTTAAACTGTCATCTCACCAATATTAGGTGAACTCAAGTTCAGACAGAAAAGGGAAAACAAGTCGGATGTCTGGGAGCATCATCTAAGAATCTCCAAATCTAATTTGTTATTTTCTGCCTCACTTGTATGTGCCTTAATGGAAAAAAGTTGTAAAATTTATAAATGTGCACTTTGGTTTTTGACCAGATGAATGATTTATCAGAAGAACCATTTGCATTCTTCTTCTACCAGACTTATTGTTTACAGTAGCCCTAACAACATTAGCAGCTTCATTAAATCCACTGTCACTGGTGACATCAACCAATATAATAAAGACTGGAATAAATCAAATAAGCAGAGGCTCTTACCAAAGATCTGTAGCATCAAGAATGTTTAAAAGTCCTACTTTCCATCGTGTACAATTCATAGTTAAATCTCAAAAGTTATGAAACAGTCCTGAGACCCAAAAGTAACATCAATTAGGAATACCATTATGGGTGAAGTGAACAACACTGATTATCTGTCATGGTCCTGGGTCGGTGACCCAGTGCTTTGAGTTTATTAGTATTATTTTCTAGTTTATTCTGATTTTGTATTAGCTCTTTGGTTTTGGTTGTCGTGTTATTATCCCTACCTGTGTCTTCCCTCTGTGCTCTGTTCAGGTCCTCGAGTTTTGTGTTGTAAAACAGTCTGCGTGTTTCCTGTTTTACTTTGTAGGTCTGTGTCTCGTTATGCCCATTAGTTCCAGCTGTGTCCCCTCCTGTGTGCCATTTCCTGATTACCTGGTGTGCGTATTTATAGTATGTGTCTGCCTGTGCTCCTCGTCGCGTCGTCTGCATTTCTCTGCATCATTTTGGTGTATCTCCGTGTCTCTCTGTTCCTCGCCTCGTGTCCTCTGTTTGTGTTAGTTTTCCCAGTTTAGGTTTATGCTCAGTTCTGCCCTCACCTTGGGTTTTTCACTGTAAATAAATTTCCACCTGCATCTCCACTGCCATCTGCATCTTGGGTCCTCATTCATTCCACCACACGACTGCTGCCCCAGCCGTGACATTATCTCTTTACTGTGGCATCAGCTAGTGGATGGGGTATATTTGGGAGCAAGTGAACAGTTTGTCTTGAAAGTTAGCCCCCTCTGGCTTCTGCTCCATGGCTGCTGGGTGACCCCTCGTCTGGGGCTCTCCACAGCTCTTTCCGGGAGGGTGGCACGGTTGCCCCTCCGTTGGTCTTCCTTGGTCTTTCGCGCTCTGTGGGTCTCTGGATGTCTGGAGCCTGGATCTCCTCCATACCTGCTTCATGCCCTGGGGGCATAGCAGATCATTACATGAAGAAACCTTTTGAATACAAGCGTGCCCATGCTCACAGGTGGGCACACAGGTGTTAACAGACACAAACTACACCTTTCTTGGCTGCTACCTCAAAGCACACTGTGCGCTGTCGATCTTATGCGCTACACAATAATATTCAATATTTAGTATTTACTGTTATATACACATAGATTATCGCGACCGTGTTGTTTTATTACATTGCTCTCTTTTTTTGCTTGTTTTCTTTTTTTTCCTTCAACAGGTGATCCAGGTGAGAAAGAGAGCTCTCTCGCTCTCTCTCTCAGAGCGAAGGCTGGCCTGTGTGGTCTGATCCAGCAAGCGAGCAGAAATAGTTCAAATTGCCAAAAAAGTTAATGTTGGTTCTGATAGAAAGGTGTCAGAATACACACGCATTGCAGTTTGTTGTGTATGGGGCTGCATAGCCGTTTGATATTGGGTAACGTTCTGCTGGGAAACCTTTGGTCCCACCATTCATGGGAATTTTTACTTTGATAACAATGGTATTCCCCGATGGCTGTGGCCTCCTTCAGCAGGATAATGCACAGTTTGAGGATCACAACAACAAGTGTCAGGGGTTGTCTTTGCATCCAAATTCCCCTGATCTTAATCCAATTTAGCATCTGTGGGATGTGCAGGACAAACAAGTCTGATCCATGGATGCTCCACATCACAACATATAGGACTTAGAGGATCTGGTGCTAACATACTGGTGCCAGAAGGTCTTGCCGAGTCCATGTCTTGACAGGTCAGACTTATTTTTGCAGTGAAAGGGGGACCAAAAAAATATTAGACAAGTGATTATAAAGTTATATTCTTGGTGTATACCTCTTTTCCACCAGTGTGGGCACATTTCAGTGCGTTGTGAGAATAGAAATTAAAGCAGCGTTATTCAGAAGAAGTTAGGATAATTTCTAATGCAAATCATCACATCGACTTATACTGACATCAGTGATTACAACTGTGTGCACTCCATTCATCTTTCTGCAAGGAGGTAATATAGCTGTAGCATATTTCCTTACTGTGTTATCATCCAAGCTTAGCTTGTTAACAGGATGTTTTATCTTAACAGTAAGACCAGAAAGGCAAGTGATACAGGAGGGTTTACAAAGCAGAAATGAATGGAAATAGCTATTGTTACAGCAATTTAAATGAAGATACATGTATTTTCTACTGCACCTGATCATTTTACCAAGATACTATTACTAATCCAATCACTTTATTTATGCTATTTGAATCATATTTGATACAGATGGAACCAAAAATATTTATGTTACTATAGATATCAACAGTATTTTTTATCAATTATCTTCCAAGATTGGGGCGTGTAGGAGAGAAAACAAGCACCCCAAGCTTATGCTACATGTGCGGGTTATGTGCATCAACTTTTTGGCAAAAACTTTAGAAAGCACAAGCAGAAGTCCTGTGTTATATTGCTATAATGAGCCAGACCATTTATTCAGACATTAAGCAACAACAGACCCCCCCCCCCCCCCCCCCCCCCCCTCAGCTGCCTGCTGCTTGCAGTGGGCAGAGTAACAATGGAGCAAACAAAGGAGGTAAATGACATACACCTGAGCAAGGTGACCAACTTACATAGATCTGAAACAGTCGAGCAGTTAGAGAGTAGCCTCAAAAGTCTCTCCAGCTGGTGTGGTCTGAGCATTCACAAAGGATGATGGGAGAACATGAAACCAGCAGGGTTCTGATACAGTCTCTTTGAAATGTTTCCAGCTGCCTTGTCGTGCTGATGGCCATCAGAGTGAAACAAAGGCCTTGCTTCTGTGTTTGCTTGCGGGAAATGGCACCTGCTGTTTCTCATTTCAGATGTAATTCACGTGCTCGATTCAGAACCAAGCCCATCCCATTACTTTGGTTTATTTTAGGAAAGCCTCAGGAGTTTGACCCCGAATCACTTGAGTTAGGTTCTGATTATATGACCCATTTTATTTAGCAGGCTGAAAGGTTGAGTGTGGCTTAAATGGATGTCTGTCCATCACTTCATTAAACAAGGGTAGCAGTCAGATTAGCCTTTGTAATGGTATGTTGCTCACGGTCAAAGAACAAAGAGGCTTATTTTAGAGGCTTTAGTGCTACAGCTGTGAAATTCCTTTTTCCTTCCCTTTGCATTCAAAATTTACCATCATTACTGACAGGTAACTGTATCCTCATTACAGGAATACATCATGTATACAGTGATTCCTTTAAGTCACGTTGTAAACAACATAACGGCATAATTATGCATCTGGCCTATTACCTTGAAAACTAATCAACACGCTCCATTTTCAGCCATCTGTAGTGGGGAAGAGCTTCTCTTTGTTTGTATATGGAACTGGCAATTTAAACAAAAAGGTAACTGACCACTGTCTCCTAACCCTTGAAATCTGTTCAGCATTTAAAGGTACTTTCAGCAATTTCTTCCACCTGCAAACATGGGCTTTATAGTACATGTGCCTTAACAGATCACCACTAGGTACAGTGCAGTACATGTTATACAAGTTTAGGTGAGCTGTTAGAAATCTGCTCTATGATTTCTTAAGAAATTTTATATATATTGTTATAACCTCAGGATAAAAATGCTCGGAAACTCAAGTGCCAGTTTTAGGACGTTTACTGACTACTTTTAGGAACAACCACAGCTAGTCGCACACATACAGGAAACTGTTCCACACATAACATTCCGGCAGGGAGAACCCTGAAAAACCTCTGAAGGTTCCGGGGTTCAACGCCCCCAAACATACATTAACAACAACACTGTCTATAACACTTCCCCCCCCCTTAAGCAAAAACCCACAACATAGCAATTATGCATAAGTACAAAAAGAGAGGGAGACTTCAACACCACATTATTTTAACAATTCAGTCTATCAGGGGGCTTGTGCTGCCTCTTTGACCTTCTCAGTCCTGCTGCTGGGTTCTCTAGGCTAGGAGCCTGCTGAGCTCCTGTGACCGGGTTCGGCTCAGGTGACTTAGATTGCTCCACCAGCCCTTCTGGTGATACTGAAGAACCAATCCCGATCTCAGGGGCTGCTGACACGACTTCCCCTTCGGGTGAACCACTCTGAGGCCCCACAATGTCCACAGCCCTGTCTCCACCATGTGCGTGCGAACCACTCTGAGCCCTCTTCTCAGCTCCATCCGTGCGGGCTCTCACATGATCCTTGTGCCTGCGAACTTGTCTGCCATCCAACAACTCCACCACAAAAGATACTGGCCCTGAACTGTGGTGAATGACGCCAGGCAGCCACCGTGAGCCACCCGTAAAGTTTTTGATATACACACAGTCTCCCTGCCTGAAAACACAGCCTCTGGCATGTAGATCATGTCTCACCTTCTGCCCACCTTGTGACTGGGCGACTCTGGCTCCCACATCTGGGCGAAGAAGGTCCAGATGAGATCTGGGCTTCCTCCCCATCAGCAACTCCGCTGGGGACAAGCTTGTGGTTGTATGAGGCGTGATGCGATACTGAAACAGGAAACGGCAGAGCCTCTTTTCTATGGAAAGACCTGGCATTTTTTTTAGACCGTCTTTCAGCGTCTCCACGGCGCGCTCCGCTAAGCCATTGGAGGCAGGGTGGTAGGGTGCTGTGCAGATATGTCGGATCCCATTTCTCTCCATAAATTCTTGGAAAACCCCACTTGTGAACGTGGGCCCATTGTCCGTGACCACTGCCTCTGGTAATCCATGTGTTGCAAAGATTCTCCGGAGTGTGTCTGCGACGACTGGGGCTGTGATGGTCGGCATTATGTGGGCATCCAGCCATTTTGAATGCGCATCCACCAACACCAGGAACATGTGGCCCAAAAAGGGGCCGGCAAAATCTAGATGAAGCCTGGACCATGGACGGCCAGGCCACTCCCAAGGGTGGAGTGGGGCAGGTGGTGGCATTTTTTGGTTTGACTGACATTGAGAACAGGCTTTTACCTTGTCTTCCAAGGCACTGTCCATTCCCGGCCACCACACGAATGACCTTGCCAGACTTTTCATCCGAGAAATCCCTGGATGAGCCTCATGCAACACTTCAATGATCTGTGACCGACCTGGAGGCGGAATAATGACTCGGGAACCCCACAGGATGCAGCCATCTTGAACACTGAGCTCCTGCTGACGCTTGGCATACGGTTTGAGCTGATCTTGCTCCACTGTTGCTGGCCAGCCCTGCAACAGCCACTGTTTAACCCGAGATAACTCTGGATCCCGTTCAGTCCATGCTTTGATGTTTTTAGCACAGACCGGAGAGTTCGCCAGCTTGTCCAGCAAAAACACAGTTTCTGGGGGCAAGTTCGACTGGTCGGGGACCTCCGGGAGGGGGAGGCGGCTGAAAGCATCTGCATTCGCATTTTCAGGTCCCGCCTTATAAACAATGCGATACTGGTATGCCGACAGTGTTAATGCCCAGCGCTGAACCCGGGCTGAAGCCATGGGTGGGATGCCTTTTGTTTCACTAAAGAGACTCAGGAGGGGCTTATGGTCTGTAACAACAGTAAATGGGCGGCCATACAGGTACTGATGAAAACGTTTCACAGCAAAAACTATTGCTAAGCCTTCCTTCTCAAGCTGTGAATAGCCCTTTTCTGCTGCTGTGAGCGTGCGTGACGCATATCCGACCGGTTTCTCTTCCCCCTCTTCCATACGATGGGAAAGAACAGCTCCTATGCCATACAGGGAGGCATCACAGGACAGGACCACCTCCTTCTCCGGATCAAAATGCACCAGGAGTGGTGCCGATTGTAACAGTTCTTTTACCTGTCTGAAGGCCTTCTCCTGCGCTTGGGACCACCTCCACTGACTGTCTTTGTGCAGCAGCCCGTACAGGGGAGCAAGCATGCTGGAGAGGTCAGGCAAAAACTTCCCATAATAGTTCACTAAGCCCAAGAATGATCTTAGTTCAGCTACATTCTTTGGACTCGGGGCTTCTTTTACTGCCCTCACTTTCTCTTCCAGTGGGGACAGGCCCTGTGCAGAAATGCGATGACCCAGGTATGTCACGCTAGGGGCTTGGAAAACACACTTACTGCGCTTCAAACGCAACCCAGCTTCTGAGAGCTTCTTCAACACCTGCTCAAGGTTACGCAGATGCTCCTCTTCTGTTTTACCTGTAACTAAAATGTCATCCAAGTAAACAGCAACACCAGGAATGTTTTGCAGAAGATTGTCCATAGTGCGCTGAAAGATAGCCGGACTGGATGCAACGCCAAACACCAGGCGGTTGTACTTGAACAGCCCCTTGTGTGTGTTTATTGTCACATATTTTTTTGATTCCTCATCCAGCAGCAACTGCTGGTAAGCATGACTCATATCCAACTTTGTGAATGTCCGACCACCCGCCAGTGTGGCAAAAAGGTCATCCACTCGAGGCAGAGGGTAGGCGTCGAGCTGAGAGGCTTGGTTCACTGTCAGTTTGTAATCACCGCATATACGCACCCCTCCGTCCTCTTTCAACACTGGTACGATCGGGGCTGCCCAGTCCGAGAACTCTATTGGCTCAATGACCCCTATCTGTTGTAGTCTCTCCAACTCTGCTTCCACCTTGGCCTTCATGGCGTATGGTACAGTGCGTGGTTTGAAAAAGCGTGGCCGGGCAAAAGGGTCCACACACAGCTTCACAGTGGTGCCCCGGAGAGTGCCCAATTCATTCTTGAACACATCTGCATACTTTCCCAGTAACTCTGCTATTACCGTTACATACCTGATTTCCCTCCAGTTCAGGCGGATTTTCTGCAGAAGGTCACGACCCAGCAGACTAGGCCCCTCCCCTTTCACCACCAGCAGTGTTGCTGCAGCTTCTTGACCCTGATATGCTGCATGCACCTCTATAGCACCAAGCAGGGGAATGCATTCACCTGTGTACTGTCTAAGGCTTATCTCAGTCGCTTGGAGGGCTGGTGCCCCGCCCGAGTGCCACAAGCTGTGGTAGGTGGCTTGGCTGATCACCGAAGCTGAAGCCCCTGTATCCACCTCCATTTGTAGCTCCTTCCCATTTACCTGGATAGTGGCATAGATGGGCTCCGCACAGCACTTATTAAAGCCAACCAGATTAAACATGTTGAAAACACACTCATCCTCCTCAGGTGCCATGCCCTGCAGGTGATGAGTGTTTAGTTTGTGTTTTGTCTTCCATTCCTTCTTTGATTTCTCCTTAGTGCCCCTGCATTTCTTGGCTAAGTGCCCCTTTTTCTTGCAGTTATGGCAGGTACTGTCTTTGAAAACACAGTCCTTGGCAAAGTGTGCCCCCCCACACCGGTAACACTCCAAAAGCTCCCTCAGTTTGCCCCTCACACTCCGAGATACATGATGCACCTCGGTTGAGTGCATATTGTTGTTAGCTTTCCGAATGTCTTTAGTGTTATTAGCTGCCGTTTCTATTGCCTGAGCAATTTCCAAAGCTTTCTTAAAGTCCAGTGTGGGCTCCCCCAACAACCGACGCTGCATGCCATCATCATTTATACCACACACCAACCTGTCGCGGAGCATGTCATCCAGCACGCCTCCAAACTCACAGTGCTCTGATAGCTGTCTCAGCTCCGTCACATACGCAGCCACCGAAACTCCCGGCTTGCGTGAATGAGTGTGGAATTTGAACCGCTGAACAATCACGGAGGGTTTCGGGCAGTGATGATTTTGCACCAACGTCACCAGTTCTTTGAAACTGAAGTCCCCGGGTTTCCGAGGCGTCGTCAGGTTACGTATCAACTTGTAGGTCCTCGCTCCACACGCACTGAGAAGAACTGACCTTTTTTTTTCTTCTTCCGAAATGTCGTTTGCCAAGAAAAAGTGTTCAAGCCTCTCGACATATTCAATCCAGTCGCCGTCTCCCTCGGCAAACTCCGTGAGCGATCCGATCGTAGCCATAGATGCGAAGTGGTAGTCCGACTGCAAAATCCGTAGCAAAAACTCAAAACTGTCCGCGTTCGGCTTTTATCCTCGTCGCCAAAAAGGTGTTATAACCTCAGGATAAAAATGCTCGGAAACTCAAGTGCCAGTTTTAGGACGTTTACTGACCACTTTTAGGAACAACCACAGCTAGTCGCACACATACAGGAAACTGTTCCACACATAACATTCCGGCAGGGAGAACCCTGAAAAACCTCTGAAGGTTCCGGGGTTCAACGCCCCCAAACATACATTAACAACAACACTGTCTATAACATATATATATATTTTTTAATTTAAGTGAGCGTGGCTTAAAATTAACCCTATCGATTCAAAATTCACTCACTGTCATATACTGGTTGGCAAGTTCTGGAAAAATCAAGACAATTATAGGTCCTTTTGTTTTTTCACTAACCTGTTTAAACTGCATTGGAGCTTAAAATTTACATTATTTGGAGAACAGTTTGGAGAGTATCAAGTGGCAGTTTGCTGTTTTACAATATCCTTATAAGTAAATTTAATAACAACTTCAATAAATGGTAATATAAAATTGTAAAATAAAGCTAAAATTGTGAATAAAATGTATGACAGGTCAGAAAAGACCCCACTTTGCCCTGTGGTGAATAACACAACCGATGAGTACATGACGTTTTAAGCATGGAAGTCAATATTTCTTTTCATACCAGACTAAATAATGGGTGCACCTTGCTATCTACCAAGCTAGCTAGTGCTACTGATATTAACTCACACCTCAGTCTTCCAATTAGGGTCATGTCCAGGTAAAGACGTAACCCAAAAATAAACCCCAAAATGCTAAATTCCATGCTTCAAAGCATAAACCTACAAACACGTGGATCTAACCTTAGTCCGTTGCATTGTGTTCGTCTGTTTACCATATTGTAGACTATAGCCTTATCTTGGGTGTAGATAAAACAAGTAAACACTTTTAATATTTAAGTATCCCTGTCCTGACAACTGTTGACAACATCCTAACAACATAAATCCCATCTAACTGTTATTCCACTTGTGTTGCTCACTGAGCTGTCTTGTCAACCAAGAAACCAACGGTCATCATGACCATTCTTTTTGCAGTTTAAGCAATCAGTTTGAGTGACTACCAGCAAGTGTTCAGTGAATGCAAAGATGCTTTTCAACGTATCTATTGCAAGCGGATGTTTGCCAGATGGTTCGTCAACTAGTCACTGTGTGACTGAAGCCTTAGAGAAACCAGTGTTGCCAACTCCTCAGTAAGGAAAATCGCTATTGGCTGTCCTAAAAGTCGCTAGAAGTCGCCAAATGACGTCATCGCCTAATTTGCATAATTGGTCATACCAATGTAATTGTAACCTACGCTGTGGGAGAGAGAAATAACATCGTGGAAGAGACATAAAGTGAGTAAAAAACGTCCTAAATGCAGTTAGAATTTATTTAGAACTACAAATTCAATTTATTTTAGCAATTATTGTTTTTTAATGTCACAATTCCAACCCTGCTCCTTTATCCAGGCCTGGACCGGCAAAAGTGACCCGAAATAGGCAGTCTGGTGGAGTTACTTTGTGTGTGAGAGTGTGTTTATAAGTAGTTTTAAACCTTGTGATCCACAAAACAGCATAACAGTAAAGGAAGAACTGACTGCGTTACAGTCAGTGCGGGAGCAGCGGCTTCGCTCATGCGCTATTCATTTGCCGTTTGGACGCACAGGTGTGAACGTCTCCTGCCCTGATAGCAGCTGGGGAGGACTATCCTCCGCCTGTGTGCGCTTTGGCACGGGTGAGGTGCCCAAGGCAGCACTGCTGCTTGTTGAGAGTAAGAGCGATACGTGTTTTCACGTCAAAAAGTCGTCATAAATAAGTCTCCAATAATACCAGAAAAAGTCGCCAGATTTGTCGCTAGTCGCTTTTTAGAAAAAAAGTCGCTAAGGGGGTCTGAAAACTCGCTAAATATGGCGACAAAGTCGCTAAGTTGGCAACACTGAGAGAAACAGATTCAAATATCTCAATCCAAGCCAGTACATTTTATAACCACATAGGAATTTGGTTTTCTTACGGGAAATAAATGCACTAAAAGTAAACTGATGGCTTTCGCCTTGGTGTGTGTAAAAAGTCAATAAGGACCTATATGAACCTGCCACCAGATGTCCATGTGCAGCCTCGAATTTTGACTGCATAGACTTTACAGATGTGCCAGTATAGGAAACTGGATACTGTATTCATGCACAGCACACGTACACTATTTCCTTCCCTCTTTGTATTATTCTTCTGTATTGGTATCACATGCTTTTCCATGCATCCAGCCAAAGAAAGGAAGTTGTCTTCTTGTTGCCAGGAAGTCTGCATCATCTTTTCTAGTGCATAAGTGTGGATTATGCATACACACATCTAACTGAAGTTAAAAACTGTAATAAAAAGAGTGTGCATTCTGCAGGTATTGCGAACTTCAGCAACTGTCTGTAACTAGTTTGACTGTGTTGGGCTATCCATCCATTAGCTACCTCAGCTATTAGTCAATTACATAACTATACACTGCCGTCATTTCCTTTCCTTTCCTCATCTTTCTGTTTCTGCAACTGTTTTTAGTGAAGATGTTGTAGTTTACTTTAAAAGACCAAAAGTAAGACTCCTCCCGGCAGCCTACAGGCTACCCTAGTGATGGCTTCACTGCACTGAGCTCCAATCAAAATTTAGCAGAGTTTAAAATCCTTCACTTTACCTAATAGGCTTTACACAACTTGGCTCTACCTTTCATCTGCGAATAGCTGATCTCTGATAAGTCCACTAAGCCCCACAGCTCAGAGAACGGCCTCTTGGTTGCACTGCACTTGTTTGAAATCAAGGTGACTGTTTTACTCACATACAAAATCAAGTTCAGACTTAAGACATTACATTGGTTGCTATATATTTTATTTATTAAACCTCAACTCTTTTACCCTCTGTTATAATTTTTTCATTCAACGATGAATAGATTATGCGCAATGCATAACTGCATTTCTGGCTGGTCAAAACTAACAACTGACATGGGCCTTAAAAACCACCAAGGCAGGAAGAAGTGCCTCAGCTAGCTGAGAAAGGGGCCTTGCATCGACACATACTTTTTAAGAAGTCAAATCAGTCGATTGAAGCCCAGAGGCAGGAGAATCCCCACAGTCCTCAGGGTATCAGCACCCTGTTCAAAGTTCATTGTCGTACAGACCCTCACATAGTCTCCAAATTGGAACTCAGTCAAATCCAGCCAGTCTAGAGCTTAGCCAGCAACACCCAATATTAGATTAGACACAACAATGTGCTGCTGGTAAAGTTTCTGGGCTGCCTTTCCCCATAACAGCCATCCCTCAAGATTCTCTCCATTTAAAGCAATGCGTTATCAGGGACTGTAACATCTAGTCCTCTTAGTGAATTCTTTATTTGTATTTATTCCTATCAATCACAAAAGACTCCATGAAGGCATTACTGTTTTATGTATGCTCTGTTTTTGCAATACTTTGTTGTCCAAATGATGTGTTCTATCAGTATCTATCAGCATTACGCTGATGCCACCTAAGTCATTTAGTAAAAATAATCTTCTTCCTTACTGTCAAATATACTTGACTTACATGTCATGCATGTGTGCAACAGATTTGTTCTTGCCCTAGCTGGGCAGGAAGCTGAAGAAAATGTGATGTGCATTAAAGGGGAAATATGCTTACATCACTGGAAAATGAGCAGTGTGAAACTGTTTAACAATTTCATGATTTTATAAACAGACAAGATAATCCTTTACAGTGCAAGGCAATCAGGTCACAGAGAACCGTTGAGCAAGAGGAATTTCAGACAAACACAGGTGGTTTCCATCCCAGCTTGTGGGAGCAAGGGAACACAAGCTTTTCTTTTCAGTAAAACAGCTAAAAATACAAAAGTATCCAAGATCATGTCATGTGATTAAATTATCTAATGCGCAAGTATATGATAATTCGGAATATTACTTTTTTGGCATGCAGTTAACCTGTCTGTTTAGTTCAAATGAAAAATATAGAAAAGGTAATAAAATAACTACTTCACAATTCACCTGGCATTTAAAGTGTTGTTTTAAAATATACTGTTCAGGGTACATAAGGTCTCTCAATTTAAAATGGGAAACAAAACAATGGAGCCCTGAAACAGGAGACAGCTTTGCTTACTGGTTGCTATAGAGGCAAAGGAAGCAGGCTCCATCAAGCTGGAGACCCTGGTGGCATGAACCCACATGAAGGAGTTGCTGGCTGTTTGCATTGATAATTGTTCAGCTAATCATAACAGACCATCAATCTGGCATTACAATATGCATTTCCCACCACCTTTTTTTTTTTCAGGGGATACCCACTGTGTGAGTCCTGTGAATGACTTTTGCAGAAGCTGAAATATCCTGACAACAACCTGGTTCCCTCCCGTGAAAGCATAAAATGGACAAGTCTCCAAAGAGTCGCATAGTAACTGGTTTGACTTTTCTCTGGCAGGTGACTGTATTGGAATGAGAAGTAGAATGCTGGTTGATTAACCCTTAAGATACTTTCTGGGTTAAAGTTGCCCCAGTTTGACAAAGGAATTCTGGCAGGGACAATTCCAGATTGTTTATGTCACTTTCACTTTCAATAAAATACCATCATGGGTTAGGTTTCATGTCTCAGGTAAAACAAGACATTAAATTTTGTGATAATAGATGTTTTTGGAGAAAAACAAGTGTTGAAAAACCTGCACTTTGAACCATCAATTAAAGATTAATGATCTATTTATTAATGTTATTTATAATTCTAAATGTATCTATTTTTGCATAGGAACTTATGAGGGAATCCATGGCATGTGTCAAATTGTCCCAAAACAAAGTGTGAAAACTGAATGGGGCATCTGTGTGTTTGCCTCGGTTGGTGTTGTAGATGGGAGGCTGGGGTGCTACCTTGCAGTCTTGGGACGTGGCAGCTGGTGATGGCCCCTGGTCGGGTGGCTGTACTCCAGGGCATGGGTCTGGGTGTGGGGCCTGGGACCCTGGTGCCCCGAACTTTTCTTTGCATGGAAGTGGTCTGTGCCCCTTTGGCCCCTCCACTACGTGGGCTCTTGAGTCAAGCTGTCTCAGACTGATGCTAGTCTGTCTTGTTCTTTTGTGTCTTCATTGTTAGTTGAGTGAAGTGCTGGGGCTGGGGCTTCGGAAGGTCCAGCTGGACTAGTCTTTAAATTTGGGAAGATGGGTACTGGCCTTCGGTGTGGGTTTGTCCTGGGTAGCTGTCACTTCGGGTCCTGGGTCTGCTTTACCTCTCCCTGGGCAGTGTGTGTGTGTGTGTGAAATCAGGGTGCTTACTGAACCTCTCTCCTTCTGGGGGTAGCCTTCTTCCTCTTGTTTTTTTTTTTTTTTTTTTTTTTACATCTCACAATACATCACCACACACGTAGGACCTTGGGAGGCAGGCACACTACCCAGAGGTAGGTAGGCGGGGCGGCCGTGGCATCCACAAACAATAATATGAATAACAAAATAAAGTAAATGAATAAAACAAAAACATTAACAAAAGGAGCCTACAGAGAGTCTACGATGCTCTTCTTGGGAAAGTGGGAAAGCAAATATCTTTGGCACAACAAAGCATTCAGACCATAATTCTACTTGCTACAACTGCTGAACAGAACAGGTTTCAAAAAAATGTGATGAGAACTAGACTTCCATGACCAAAGTTTTCCAGAGTTTTTACACAATCCTGCAGAAATACATTCTAATAGTTTGATAAATCATTCCTCCTCCCCATACCAGTTCCGACCTAATCCCAGACTCCATCTTACTGTTCAGAAATGCATTTAACACCACCGCTCAACCTTCTATTAGAATTTATTGCTTGTCTCATGTCAAAGCCAGCTTCCTCTTGGAATAATGCATTTCCCAAAGATTTCCACTTCCACAGAGGCAGGGAGTCTTCACTGCTGCCCTACATGCCAGCTGGCATTCTGGTCATGAAATAACTAAGTAAGGATGGGTGCAGGGCTTTCTTAAGGTTTTGCACAGCAAAGGAGACTGTGCTACTAAGAAAAAAAAAACAACCACAAAAAACTAGGGCACAGTTCAGAAACCAGGTCAAGGTCAAAAAATAAATTAGATGTTATACTAAAAGACACCCACACAGTTATTCAAACAAATGTGGAACGTTGGAATTGAAAGTTCATTAAGGTCCAAAAATATGTATTCATATTATGGGAAGTATACATCATGTTTACAGTAAAAAGCCTTAGGGGTCGGTTCTTTGCCAGTGTGCACTGGAGGAAGCCTTTATATGCAGAATGGGTATTATAATACTCACTTTACGGTGAGTCAGTATAGTTAGGTCTAAGTATTTGTACAAAGCAAAGGGTGTTGAAATTTTTATCTCTACACACCACCGTAAATTAAGATGTGATTGAAGTATACACCTTTAGCTTAAATTAGGGGCTTTAACAAAAGTATTGTATACAGCAGGGGCGGGCAACTCCAGGCCTCGAGGGCCGGTGTTCTGCAGGTTTTAGATATAACCCTGGTCAACACACCTGAATCACACGATTAGTTTGTTACCAAGCCTCTGGAGAACTTCAGGACATGTTGAGGAGGTCATTTAGCCATTTGAATCAGCTGTGTTGGATCAAGGACACGTCTAAAACCTTGAGGCTTGGAGTTGCCCACCCCGGTATACAGTATATTTATTTATATTTACAGCCAGTCCCCTATTTCCAGAGACCGAAAAAACACTGGAAAATTGACTGAGTGGTGTCGCTGACAGCTGAGGCATGTTGCTTTGTTACTCCATGTCAAATTGGGTGTTGAATGTACATTTGTTTTGCACTTGCTTCACACAAGACAACAAGATGAAAGAGTTATTTCTATGGTCAAGATTTTTTTTTTTTACAACACTGAGCCAATTCAAGAACATTCTTAAGGAGGTAGTGAAGGTCTACAGTCAGGACACCTCTTCATGATTGCAAATAAAGAGAGTTTATAACAGCTCAAGAATGCGAAGCAAAATTAGACCAGAAAACAAATGGAATCAGTGACCCAAAGCACACTGCCAAGGCTACACAAGAGTTTCTTAAACCAAAGACAGAACAGAGCATGCTTTTCAGTTACTGAAGACAAAACTGAAGGCAGAGAGACCCACAACAGAGCAGCAGCTGCAGGAAAAGCCTAACAGAGGAAATAAGGTAGGAAACAAAGCACTTGCTGATGTCGACTTCAGGCAGGCACTGACTGCAAAATTGTTTTACTAAAGCTATCCATATATTTAAATTTATTCTAGCTTGTTACTTTTGAACATCCGAAAGTGGGGGGATATGTATAAAAATGCTATAAAAACTACATCTAACATCCATTTTAGTGAGGTAAAACTAAAAACCAAAACGTGTCATTGTCCAAAGCCTTCTAGATGTAAATGTATATTTTAGTAAGAAAATTTAGACAGATAATAAGGAAAAGCATTATAGATCCCCTTTGAACAAATTGAAAAATGGTAAACGGTGAGTGTGAATGCGTATGGAGTCTGCCTAACAGAAAAAAATTTATATTCTTTTATCTACTTTCACTTGGATTAAAATAAGCTAGCATAAATCTTTACCCCAATACCAACGAGCCTGCCTTCAATCACTGCAAAAAAGAAAGGACATAAATATCTGTATTTGACCCTTTTGTGGTAAACAAGCCAAATTTGGGAGTTATACCTCAGTTTGATTAAAGTTTCACAAATAGGCCTAATTAGATATTTCTCTTGCCAAAATGATAAGATCTCATGTAATACTCCCCTCCAATAGATTAATGAACTATTGGAAGAGTATTGAGGGGATCACAGTACTGCAACTGGCAGAGTTTCATGTAAGTTTAGTTACACACAAACCTCTGTTCCCTCTCCAGCTTAATTAGAGGGAGTCAGAATTTTCTGATTAAAACAAAGCCAGTGCCAGGAGAGCCGGTCTTACATCATGAAAGGATTTTGCTTCATGAAAGTCCTTGCAGGGATTTGAAAGGATTTAAAGGTATAGAATCTCAATGTAGTTTCACATCACTGGCTGAAATACACAATTAGTAAAGTATGTGGTATTTTTTTATTCTAATGTTACGGTGAAGAATCACCTTCAACCCTAACACAAATATTAGATTATATAGCTGACCTAAATGATGAATGAAAAGGGAACATCTCTATTCTATTAAGCTACTAAAATGCCATTATACGAACTGTTCAAGTTCAACCAAGTTGTGTGCTTGTGATTCATACTACAAAATAGTTGTGGTGCTTAAAAAAAATGGTGCTGTTGACATATGTCTTTAGTCTCACACACACAAACCACATTGAATTTGCATACTGTATTTGCATACTGTAGCATTGCATTAGTTAGTTTCATGCACAGCTGGTACCACATTAGCATTTCCCATCATGTTACACACAAGAGTCCTTTCAGTGACGACAGCAAGCAATACCTCAAGCTGAAGCCAGCCAAGTGAGACTAATACAGAACACAATAGCACATCACCAACAGTAACAACTTTATAAAAGGGCGCACCATGATTGGCTGCGCTAAGAAGCAAACCTTGTTCCCCTATTTCGTCATTGGAAATCCCCCGCTGAGCACGGTAACGTTCCACCAAGGAAAGCAAAACAAAACAAAAAAAAAAAAACCTCTTCACAATAACAGTTATGCTTTTGGATGTGTTCCCAAAAACTGTTATCAAGCTCCCGGTTTTCACACACTTAAGCCCCAGCCAGCCAGGCCCTGTCACTCGCCATCTTGTCCTGAGTGCTGAGAGGCCCGTGCTTCTGGTTTCCAAAATAAGTCATCAACAGGAGCCTCTCTGTGGGATGAGACAAAAGGAGGCTGATAGGAGCCCGGAGCTCTCACATTATGGACCCCAAACAGCTGAAGACAACCGCAACAGGCTGAAGCTCCACTGGACTATGGCATTTGAATAGGGATATTGGCCTCTTAAAGCGCTTCTAACCATGAAAAAGCCTTTAAGTGCTAAGCATCAGGCCAAAGCAAGTACAGTACATTTTGTTCCCAAAATATTCCCCATTACCCCAACAACACACACAGCCACACACACAAACACACAGGCACACACACACACACACGCACACACCCCAACCATCCTCCTACTCATGTCTGTGGAGGGTAGGAAAAATGGTACTGAAAAGTGCTCCTCATTTGAGATCACCCTTTTTAACTATTGATTCCTGCCTTTCTATAAAATTTCTTTCTCCAAAAACATTTTGTTTTGTAGTGTGAAACAGATATAAGGCTGAAAATAAGAAAATAAGACAATGAGGCAAGTGTATAGATTTCCTGTTATGCTAGGGGTATAGGAATACATTGACCCTGAAAGTCTTTATTATCACTGGAGGATATCAAAATACATGAAATGGATCAATAAAGTTTAATTGAATCATCTGCACCCACAACATGAGAGGACTGTAATTTAAACCACAAGATTGAACAACAAAACAATCTAATTTCCCAATATGCCACCGCTTTCCTACCAGATACAAAATCTAGCTGTAGCACATCCACCATGTTTAGGGGACTGCCATTTTATCATTTGCAAGTGAGATTTTGGAGGTCAGATTTCCTCAAAAAATCTGGCTTAAAAATGTTTCCATAAAAGTTGGCTACAGTGTATTTTGATTTATGCAGTGGTGGTCTTTTCAACCTATTCTTCCTTTCACAGTGTCAAGCATTTCAGTGCTAGCCAAAGCCACCAGCATCATGAAGATATGTACCAGACGTGTTTTGGCATTAGTGCCTTACAAGCAGCGAAGTCTGAGCTGAAAAATGAGACGCAAGTGTAAGTACCAAAAACTACATTTCTTCCACTTGAGGCTTTCTCCATACAAATTTAATTCCCAGACTCCCATGTTTTATTATACAATGAAACTGTTAAAAAAGAAAAAAGAAAAAAAAAAGGTTTAAACAAAACAGAAAGAAGCCAGGTACAAAACTTTTGGGGCTCTGTGGTGTCAGGTTTGCCAGATAAAGGAACTAGTTGACAAAAAGTGTACGACTGTTTTCTATGTCTCCAAATATAGTCTCAAGAGTGTGGTAGAAATACCTCGGATAGGCTATTACATGAGGAAAGCAGGACCAGACAGGACTTTAGAAAGGAATCAATTGAGGCCCAGGACCAATGTCTTTGTGGAAGGTAAACACAAAAAAAAACAAAAAACAAAAATAAGCTTGCAGTCCTTTAGTAGGACCTGTGCTCACAGTCCAGCACCATGGAAATCACTGTGTATTCACAGTCATTTAATTTGTGGCTATTAACAGAATATATATTATGCATTTCTATTTTTATTGACTAATTTTGATAATATAAAGTACACTCCTCATATCTGAGGGGACCGGAGGGTATGTTCCAGCTATAAGGGGATCGTACTCCTCAGCCTCCCTAGGAAAGTGTATGCCAGGGTGCTGGAAAGGACAGTATGTCTGTTAGTTGAACAGGAGGAACAATGCGGTTTTCTTCCTGGTCGTGGAACACTGGACCAGCTCTTTGTCCTCTCAAGGATGCTTGAGGATTCATAGGACTTTACCACAAAAGTCTACATGTGTTTTGTGGACTTGGAGAAGGCCTTCGACCATGTCCGTCGGAGTGTCCTGTGGGAGGTGCTCCAGAAGTATGGGATGTTTGGCCCATTGCTAAAGGACATTTAATCCTTATACACATAGCCGGCAATAAGTTGGACTCATTCCTGGTGGGTGATGGGCTCCACCAGGGCAGCCCTGTCACTGATTCTGTCCATAATTTTTGTGGACAGAATTTCTAGGTGTAGCCAAGTGGTGGAAGGTTTTCAACTGGATAGTCTCAGAATCTCATCTCTGCTTTTCGATGATGTGGTTCTGTTGGCTTCATCGGGTGAGGGCCTCCAGCTTGCACTGGAACAGTTCGCAGCAGAGTGTGAAGTGGTGGGAATGAGAATCAGCACCTCCAAATCTGAGGCCATGGTCCTCAGTTGGAAAAGGGTGGCGTGCCCACTCATTGTCGGGGACAAGTTCCTGCTTCAAGAGGAGCAGTTTAAGTATCTCGGGGTCTTGTTCACAAGTGACAGGAGAAGGGAGCGGGAGATCGACAGATGAATTGGTGCTGTGGCTGCAGTGATGTGGATACTGTACCAGTCTGTTGTGGTGAAGAGAGAGCTGAGTGTAAAAGGGAAGCTCTCGACTTACTGGTCAATCTAAATCCCTACCCTCACCTATGGTCACGGGCTGTGGGTAGTGACCGAAAGAACAAGATTGAGCTTCCTCTGAAGGGTGGCTAGCCTCTCCCTTAGAGATAGGGTGAGAAATTTAGCCATCCGGGAGGGACTCAGAGTAGGGTCACTGGTCCTCCACATCAAAAGGAGCCAGTTGAGGTGGTACGGTCATCTGACAAGGATGCGTCCTGGGCGCATCCCTGAGTGAGTTGTTCTGGGCATGTCCCACCAGGAAGAGGCCATGCTGGAGAGATTGTATCTCTCTGCTGGCCTGGGAAAGCCTTGGTGATCCCCTGGACAAGCTGGAGGAGGTGGCTGAGGAAAGAGAGGTCTGGGTTTTTTGCTTAGGCTGCTGCCCTCACGACCCAGCCCCAGATAAACGGAAGAAGATGGATGGATGAAAAAGTACACCATCTGAAATTACCGCAATCATACTTTTTATGACTCAAACTTTATTAAATTTTAATATACACAAAAAAACCACACACACACACAAAAAAACAAACAAAAAAAACAACCCCCCCCCCCAAAAAAAAACACCCAAAAACTAGCAGAATGGACATTCCCAGTAACAACAACAGAACAAATTGAGCATAAATGCATATTTCCATCCTAAAAAACAAAAAAAATAAATAAAACAAAACCCCAAGCCCCCCCCCCAAAAAGAACACCCAAAAACTAGCAGAATGGACACTCCCAGTAACAACAGCAGAACAAATTGAGCATAAATGCATATTTCCATCCCCCCCCCCCCAAAAAAAAAAGTGATGCCAACATTCCACATAGACCAGATTACAGCTATCCTATTTAGTCCAAGCTTAACTATTTTAGCCGGATACGTCACTGACCTGTATGTAAAAAGTAATTTGCCCACTTATCATTATAATCGTCCAGTCTATTTAGCAGTCTATATGATAATCGCAATCATACTTTTTGACAGATTACTAATACTTGTAGTTGTGATATACTCAAAAATACATTCATTGTTTTCTCTACTATTTTTGTAAAGATAGTTTCCATAATTACTAGTGATGTGCTGATTTCCTTTCCGATCCAATACCAAGTAAAATTCAGGGTGGTATCGACGATACTGATCCGATACCGATACTTTGTACGAAAACTTATTTTATTTATTGTATCTCAAATTATAGCATCATAATGATTACAGTACATCAGATTACTTGTTCTTATCACTTAATAATGCAGAATTCATCATATAGAAATAAAAAAACTGAAGTTTGAACACCTTGCCTGCCTGCAGCACTAAAGGACTCCGTGAGAGACGTCTTTCTCGCCCTAGCAGCACCTGTCCCTGTCCACTCCTCCTCTTCAGTTCTCCTCAGCATAAGCTCGTCATATTCTGTGATATGATTTACTCTGAGGTGTTTGACGAGGTTAGTGGTGTTGCCACAACACCTCACTTTTTTGCCACATGTATCGCAAACCATGTCTCAGCTGTTTGTGGAGGTAAAATACGTCCGCACATGACTCCATTTACGCTCAGCCATTGTTGTGAGTGTGCACGCCAAGGGGCTGCGACACATTTATACAGCAGTATTTCGCACATGACTATGAAAGGCGGAAGAGGAAGTAGTTCCTTTGAATGTAGACAATCCGAATGTTATAGTTTCTTTCCACTGTGTTCCTGTTAATGATAAACTACAAATTTACCCTATATTATTAAAATATCGATATTTTAATGTAAGAATCAATTCTAGAACATAAATGACTGGTATCGGAGGAATCGATATTTCAGTATTAATCCGCACATCACTAATAATTACACAACGTATCTGTTAATTAATGAAGAAACCTGTAAAATTACAGAAACGTCTTTTTACACTCAACGCATCAAATTTTATATACGTGAATGGCATGAAACTAGAATTTACTAGAACAAAACAGTTTTAAATTTTGACTTAATATGGTATATTTTTAAATTATGTCAAACTTGTGACTGCATTTTTCCAGTCTTTGTAGGTAAAAGTATCAAACAATTTTTAAAAATCATGTTTATTTACAGATACGTGTTTTTTTCTTCATTTTTTCATTTACATTAGACATGTTAATTAACAGACTACTTTTACATTTTATTGATATTTCATATATTTAAAAATATATGAAAATTCTGTAAAAATCTGAAAAATTCTTACATTACAGATTATTTATTACAGTGCATGCCTACGTCCAGAGACGAGGAAAGGTGGATAATTTACATTTTTTACAGCAACGTTGTGGTGGGTGTCTTTTGTTTTTTATTTTTTTAGTGATCCACTTGTGGATTTGTAAGGTTTGATTGACAGGTGCGCTGAGAGCTGTAAATGTAACTGAGTCACTGGAGTGGTTGTTACAGTTGATGCCCTTTAAATTTAGTTAACTGGCAAACAAATATGGCTTGAAGTGTGGTGCTATTCCTCTAAGCCCCAGAGTCATTCCACTAAGTTTTTGTTTAAAGAAATTCTAGTATTTTATCAGTCTTTTGTCAGCCATACAAATTAATGGTGACTACATCTATTTTTTACACACAGTCTGTGGTGCTTTATTGCACCAAACATGGCAATACTAGACAAAGAGCGTTAATTACAAAGTTTATTAAAAATAATTATCTGAAATCAAAGTGCTTTTATTCTGCAACCCATAGGTAGCATAACAACAGCAGCTGCTGTAAAACTTTATGGAGCCAGTATAGTTTAAGGATTACCTTGTGTTTGAAAGTGGAACATCCACCATCAGTTGAAGGTTGTAGACTTCTAGCCCCTGTAGAACAGTAAAGCAGCCCATTACACAATGAGCAAAGGAAGACACGAAACTAGAAAACTTAGCTGGACAACCAACACAAAAGGGAAATTCATGCTTCATTTAAAAGTATTTTCAAATTGTCAAGAAAAAAAGACTTAAACAATGAAGACTGACTGGTTGTTCTGGCAATTGTATGTCTGGCTGACTTCCTCACCTCCATTAAAAAGCAGCACACAGCTGCTTCCCAAAGCTTTTCTATGGGAACCTGTCTCCCAAGACAAAACTGCTCAAAATTGGGCCGGTGTAACGGGTAATGAAAAGCATGTTCTAATGACCTTTTAACTGTAATTTAGAATACATGAAAAATAACCTTTTTAAGTGGGGGAATTGATTTCTTCCGCTGTCAGTGCACTTAGTCTGGCAGCCAAAGGGAAAGACTCTTGGATACAAAGAAAGAGGAAGAAGCAGTCAAGAAAAGCAGGGGTGGGGGTGGGGGGTACATAATGAAGAAGGAGACGAATGGCAACTCCTGAAGGAATCTCAGGACAACTGCTTGGAGAGAAACAACAGCACCTCTCACAGAGCGACTTTTTGCTGTGGTACAAATCACTGCTAGGACCGGCAGGCCCAGAGGGGAAAGCACTTTTCTTCACCTCATCGTCAGGCCTTGGAATCCCGTTCCACTTTTCCAGATGGCTTCAGGAGCAGACTGAGCTGGTCCGTCTTCCGTTGACCCACCCAGCCATCTCATCTGTCCAACTCAAGCAACCAAGTCACTACTGGCTCCAAATATTTGGGACTGGGAATTTAATCCCAATGCTCCACTTGAGACCAGTTTGTTAGGTCTTGGCCTGTACCTGGCAAATACAATTGGTCAACGGTTACCCAAAGAGCATATGTTTCAGTGTAACACAGCCACTCTTGGAGTAAAAGTTAAATGCTGTAAACTTAACAGGATATATTAGTTATATATGTTTTTCAAATTGACTGATCTGCCAGTGATAAATGTTGATGCCCACTGCATCTATATTGAGTTGCAGCAAAAAAATAAATATAGATTAGGTGACTCAAATCAATGTAGAGTTGCATCTAAAGTCACCATTGACACACAAGTAGATAAGCATACTAAATAATATATATCTACAGTGTACACGCATGCCTAATTAGAAACAGCCAATATCTCTACTACTGTTGAAAAAAAGAACATGCCAGAACTGCATATTTTGGCAAAAGTTCAAATTCCTTCTAACAAGGCTCAGATAGATCAAGAGCGTGACCGATCCACTAGGCTAATGTAGTACAAATGTAGCTCAGCGATCCATATTACATAGATTTTAGTTCATGTTGTAAAAATATCAATATTTTATAGAGAAAAATGTATGAAATAAAGCCACTTTTAAAAAAGGAAGCTGATTCCACGTTAAAGGATATGACTTTACCAACACAAAGGGGATTTGCTCTGCCTTACTCCAAAACTACCTGTTTTTTCATCTTTAGGGGTACTTATGTGACCAGACTGATCTTTTGTCATATCAAATGTCAAGCACTCTCAAAGGAATCATTTGTGTATTTTGCAGTAAAAGGCATAATTACAAATTCATATCTTGTCTTGTAATGTCATTCCTTTTTTGTGGTTCAGGGTCTTGACAAAAGCAATAACTATCAGAGTGACATACTACATAGGTGAATGATTGTGTCACAAATGCTTAATTGAGACATCCCCCACTCTGCATGCAAGGACATTTGAGACTATTTATTGAGGCTAGTGGGCCTCTCAGTTTCCACCAGCTGAAAAGGAAAGATGGGAGCTAGATGGAAAACACAGACAAGTAAGACCCAGGTTTTGGACTCCGGGCCAAAAATTTCGCCAGCTGCTTCCACCAAGCAATATGCAGACCCAGGTGTTCAGGCAGGACCTGAAACCAAAGCCTGGCAGTTCAAATGTTGCACATCCCCCAATCCCATCGCTCGGTTTAGCTCCCAGATAAAGGACTATAGTCATCCAACTGCATACGTGTTGTATGTGACACCTTACAATATATAATGTTAATTCATTTAAAATTTTCTTACTTTTGTATTTTATTATAGAGTTTTTTGCCAACTATAATAGAAGAAGCTGAAGCTTCATGCATAGCTGAAAACTGGGACCTGTTCCAGCCTTTATGTACCATAGGCAATCTTGTGATTAGGTGCGACTAACAGATCACCTGTTTAAGGTGTTTTAAAAAAAAAAAAAAAAGCTGCATTTACAAGAAGCCCGGAGACATACTATGTTTGGAACAGATAATAGTTCATAATTATTTGTGAAGTTAACAAAGCCTCAAGCTGGTGTACTTCTACTGCTGATTTCAAGCCAGGATAAGTGGAGAGGGTTACATTAGGAAAGGTATTCAGTGAATGGAACATCCAAACACAGGAGAGTTTATAAGGTGACCATTGTTGTGCAAACGCTGAAAGCAGATGTCTCGCAGATTCCAAAACAGCAAGTTTGATCACTCTCCAACCAAAAATCACTGAACCAGCAGCAAAAGAACACAAAAACTGCACTTTACATTTGAAAAACATTGTAATGAATTCAGTCCTACTTTTGGTGTCTTACTTCCACCACCATAAAAATTGTACGTCCTGCACAGCGCTTCGAGAACACTTTTGCATCACAAATCTTCATTTTCTACTGTTCTGCTTCTACTGTTATATACAGTGTTATCAGCCACTGCCACCCCCGGCCAAAAAAGAAAAGAGACTTTTGACAAGAACGCCTAATATCTGCCATTTAATAGAAGAAGAAATTTGACTTTCACAAATCATTTCAAATTCTGTCAAATTGCAAAACACTTGCTTTGTCTCTAATAAAACCTCTCTAACTTTGATGCTGCTGAAGTGAAGCAGAACGATCTTTGCACCTGTAATGTCCTTAAGTTGATTCATGGTTTTCTTCAGTTTTTGGTTATAACCTATGAAAGACCAAGCCATGAAAAACGCCTTCATATTTTTCTGTGTTTTATCCTCAGTTACCTGGACATAATGACATGTGCTGTGATGCTTGCAACTCTAATGAAATCTCACAAGTGTTAGTTTTGTTTTGATACCAGTATAGTTTACACAGAGTTTCTAATTGGAGAGAAATAGTTACTTCACTTTGGGCATGCTATTTTCAAGCAGGAACCTCAAAAGGGTTAACCCCTAATGCATAACCTGGGACTTACAGATTAGGGGTGCTCACAGGGATACTGCTGTTGTGGGTAGCTCTAAGTATTCAATAAACATTGGGAGAAGACTTCTATAAGCAGCTATAAGCAAGAAACAACTGAAACTCTCTGATAAACATAGCCTCGCCTGATTCAGTTAAAGCCTTGTGCGATAATATTGTAGCAATAGAATAATATTAGTAGATGGGAATACATCTTTATGTGATTCTTTTTAATTTAACTTTATGTCAAATTATTTAAAAAAAAAAGGGTAATAAAAAAAATCTAGCTCCATCGTCTGTTGCTTCTAAACATGACTTTGCTTCTAAACAGCAAAAAGAGATTAACGTGGATTCAGCAGGTGGAGGAACCCTAAAAATCAGCTGTAGCAGCTCAGTGTGGGGAACAGAATCACAACTCCCAATTTCCATTGAGGCTACACTAAGAAAATCTGCTGGAAAAGGCTGTGATTAGCTGTCCTAGTCTACTGTTGCTTCTGCTGTATACTATACTCTACACCAGCGGTCCCTAACCCCCGGGCCTCGGACCGGTCCGTGAGTCGTTTGGTACCGGGCCACGAGAGTTGAGGCTCAGGTGTGAAATGTATAGTTTTCAGGGTTTTTAGCGGTTTTCACATGTGTTATGAATAAATCTTCTTTTTTTCGTTACCGGTACTAGTTTTATTTTGTTGTATTTATCCACGACACATTAAAGGCTGGTCCGTGAAAATATTGTCGGGCATAAACTGGTCCGTGGCGCAAAAAAGGTTGGGGACTGCTGCTCTACACTGACAGTATGCTGTCTTTACATTAGACAGTATACAGCTGGTGTGAAGGTGGAATTCAATGAATGAATCTCAGCATAATCAGCTTAACTTCAGATTAATCTCTGCTACACTTGATGTAACCTATCTCTGACAATGAAACCACAACCACTGTGCACCAGTCACACACTGTTCTTCACTTTAAACCCATCACAGCACAGCAAACTAACCTGTATATTCTGCACTTATCTGCACTTATATGTTGTTCTTATCTTTCTCCATCTCTGAGTGAAATTAGCTGTCTTTTTTCAATTCTTTTGTCTCACTGTGAGACAAACTGCAAACAAACAGTTTGCGTGTTTGCTGATGTTTGAGCTCATAGAAACGCTGCATTTGAAATTACCCACCACAGTGACAAAACCTCACTCCCTTTGTGCTCGCTTGTCTTCTGTGAGGCTAGCTAGATGCCACAACCGCAATTTCTGAACTCCTGCAGTCATTTCGATATTGTGCTAAAAGTAAATAAAAACAATAGGCCACTTTCAGCGCTTACAGAGGCGCGCAGTTTGTTTTGCATCTTTCATATCTTTTTAAACCACATCTCATGGTGATTACACAAACAGGGCTATCTTTCATGTATTACGGTTTAGGATCAAATCGGTTTGATGCTTGAAGGCCTGCAGTGTTCTAAAATAATAACTCACCTCAAATGCCTCAAACAAAACGTAATGAGCCCGTTTTGAAAATATAAGGAGTAGAAAGTACAGATATTTGTTTAAAAATCCAGGGAATAAAAGTAAAAAGTTGTCAGGAAAAAAAAATCTACTCAAGTACAGATACCTGAAAATTCTACTTAAGTCCAGTAACAAAGTATTTGTACGTTACTTCCCACCTCTGTCTTGGTCGGACACCACCATAGCAGCAGATTTACTTCAAGTCAGCTTGAAATATCTCAGTTTAGGGTGAGTTCACTGATTTTATTTATTTAAGCTTCATATGAAAGTAATACTTCAGTGATTTTAATAAGAATATTAAAATCACTGAAGTATTAAAAGAAAAGGCAGGGATAAAGTTGCAGCCTGAGCAAATGTACCTGTCACTCACGGTAGCCCAATAAAGATTAATTTGTCATTTAAAACATATTTAATATTGAGCGTGCTGGCTCAGTGTCACATTACCATACCTTATTGTTAATTGTACCTTATGTATTATTTATCACATTCTGTGAAAGACATGTATGCTCATTATACAGTAAGTTAGCCAGAACTACCTGGAAAGGCAAATGTCTGTGATGCTAAAATCTGCCACCTAATATCAAGAAAAGAAAGAGTAACAAGTACATTAAATCAGCACTATATTGCCTAACCAGTTTTAATTGTATATAAAAAAAACAACAACAAAAAAACTTTACACTGAAGATCAAAATCATGACACCAGTCCAGTGTACCCCATGTTAAACATTATGCGTTAGTACTGAATTTTAAGGGCATAGGGGCAAAGGGAATAAATATAGTAGTTTAAGTGTGCTCATAGAAATGTAAGAGTGCTCTAACTGGGATGTAAGAATTTCTACACAGAGACACAGGTGCATAGAAATTAATTAAGCAATGCACATAAATTAAGTAGTAAAGGAGCAAGACTCATTAATTATAATACAAGACATTTTTTGTATGCATTACATATGTGTTGTATAATGGAGGTAGGAAAGTTTATGTGAACAAGCATGTATATGTTAAGAGGGGAATTAGGTTAATGAGAAAAGTTCACACAAAGTCCAACCTCAGTGATTCTGTCTTTAGCTTGTAACAAAAGACAGGCAGAGTTCACATGGAAGGAAGGGAAGAAAGGCGAGGTGACAGGTTCAAAAGTTCAGGCACTGCTTTAGACTTACTTTGCATGCCACTACCATTCGGCACACCCTGATACTTTGGAGATGTCGGGGGAGCAGTTCTGCATTAAGCTCTGGGTGGCAAGTTCCTCCACTGGGGAATACCAAATTGTGGTTTAAGAGGAGAGGGGCCCTGTGGTGAAAAAGACCTCTGGATTTTCCATGTCGTCCTTGAGGAATCTCTAAAACAGATTTACAATGTCTTACTGAAGACAAGTTATGTCATGGCTCCTTTTCAAATTTGACAATCTCTGAATGTTTTTTCTTTTTTACCATTCCATGAAATACCATGAAATCAGTTCCTTCATCTGAGACCTCCAAATTCAATCAGATAAATATCAAAAATTATTTAAATTGCAACTGAATATTTTTAACATATTGTAAACTCCTAATTGAGTAGTTTAAAAATGTGAAAGTTTGGCTTAAATGCAAAACTTCTGAAAGGGTTCATGCAGGTTTATATTTAGATATTAACGAAGTATTTAGAGTCTCGTGCAGGTTTAACTTGACATCCCATATGGAAAAGAAATAGTAAAAAACTTGATTAAGATGTGGTCTACTTCATATAGTGAATCATATAAGGCTTATATGATTCACTATATGAAAGTGGCCACTTTGTCATTACTTTCATGCCATGCCTTTTGGTGTGTTTATCTCTGAAATACTGTGATTATATATTTATATATATATATATATATATATATATATATATATATATATATATATATATATATACATACATATATATATACATATATATATATACAAGCTACTGTAGCTTTCTTAGAAACACTAGGCGTTAATTATAAACAGTGTGTACACACAAGTGTGTAAACCATGCGTACAAGCATTTCACGTCTCTAAAATAAATACTACTACTGCTACTGATACAATAATAGTATTCATTTATGACTATTCAGAATAATGCCTAGATTCATGACTTGCGCTTGGAAACACAGTGAGCGAGTCAGGACTCTTGGCATGATTTTAGATTTTAGATGACTTCAGTTTTGATAATCATAGTAATGTCACCACAACTGTCTTCTACCACTTAAAATATATCAAAAGTCGGAAAATCTTATCTCAAACTGAAAAATGGTTCAGTCATTTGAAATAAGCTGGACCACTAATGTAATCTTCTATTTGCATAATAATCTAAATCCACATTATCAGTAGGACGACTTGTTGAGAATGCAGCAGCCTGATTCCTTGCACGTATATGGAAATTTGAACATTTTACCACAGTAATGAAGTCACTTCACTGGCTCCCAGTTCAGTACAGAATTACCCTCAAAACTGGTTCAGAAAGCAATCAATGATTTGGCTCCCAAGCACATTTCTGACTTGCTCATCCAGATCAGACCTCTCAGGTGCAGATGTTTGAAATGTTCCCAGAATTAGACATAAGGGTGCTTTCAGTTACTGTGGTCCTGTTCTTTGGAACAAGCTGCCCGCTGACCTGAGATCAATTACAAGTCTGTCTGCATTCAAAAACAGGCTCAAAGCCTTTTTTATTCTCACAGGCCTACGTTCAATAGCCATGTGAAAGTATGCTAGGATGTTTTACAAAACACCATGAACAGCGAAATGCATGTAAAGAAAACAAAACACTAAATGAGAACCTATAGCATTTTAAAAGAAACACATTACGGTATACTTCACCTTTTAATTAATATACCCCAGAGTCCTGGTGGGACTTGAACCTATCTCAGCTGTCAAAGGACGAGAGGCCGGGTACACACTGGACACGTCGTCAGTCTCTCGCAGGGTTAACCCCTAATGCATAACTGTCTGGTCTCTTAATATACAACAACCACCTCTGTTTAGAATTATTTCTTTCAAGGATAGAAGTCTTCATATATACATTTCAGTTCTTTTGTCTGAGGTGTTGCATTAAAGAATTAAGGTGTTACAATTGTAAACTTAAAAACCTTCCTTAATTGTATTTTATTGAGAATATAATTATCTTCAGAATTAATCCATCAAGTCAGTAGAGGCAATGATAAGGGCAGCTGTTTTGTTTTTTTTTTTTTGCATGTAGTGTACATGAACATCTGCATCTGTCTCAGTGTGACTTTGTGCAGCTGTAGCTCAGGACTTGGGAGGTAGAGCAGGTCATCTACTAATCTGAAGGTTGGTGGTTTGATCCCCATCTGTTCCAGGCTTGGGCAAGACGCTAACTCGAAGTTGCGTTCTGATGCATCTATCAGAGTATGAATGTGTGTGAATGTTAGATAAAGAAAAAAAGGGTAGAAAAAAAGTGCTCTATGAATGGCTGTGAATGACACAAGTTGTAAAAAGTGCTTTGAGTGCTCAGGTAGAGTAGAAAGGTGCTATAAGAACTAGTCCGTGCATCTTTATATGCGAGAGAATTACATGGAGCAATGGGGCGAGGATAGAGAATAGATCAGCGTGAGGTTTCCATTACGGTGCACCTCGCAGCACAGAGCGGCCTTGCCACGTCACGGAGCTGTTGCCGTGTGGCAGGTCAGGAGCCTTGGCCGGTCTCCACCCTCCTGATAGCCTGTGTGTGCCTGCAGTGGCTCCCTGCCCACCAGTTCACTTTAAATTGCGCACTCTGAAGAAGTCCAGGAGCGTACTATCAAAACCTTCTGGAGGTTTTATCCCTTAAATCTCCTCTTTGCTTGCCTTCAGTGAGTCCTACAAAGTGGTGTTCGTGACATTCTGCTCTGCATGAAGTTCAGAATTATTAAACACGTGCATTAGTGATGGGATTTCCGGCTCTTTTTAGAGATCCGGCTCTTTCGGTTCGGCTCACTAAAAAGAGCCGGCTCTTTCGGCTCTGAACCGGCTCTTCAGGTTGTTTTGTTGCTTTAATTAATTTATTATTAACAATAATATAAAATTATGCACAAAAGGAATTACTAACATAAAAACAAGTGGTTTTATTTATATATAAATATATGCGGTGGCCCCTAGAGACAAAACACGTACAAACTCCAAAACACATTTCTAGCATGAACTGAACTTCCAAAGCAGAGCTACTAGATCACTTAAATTACACAATTGAAAGCATGTGTGTATTGTTTGTGTATTTATACACAGGCACTCATATATATATTCAAATAATTTAAAAAAAAGTTCATTTACCTGTTACTACGACACACCAAATCCGGTCGTTGGTACTTGCTGGCTTGTGTAGCCACAAGATAACAAAGGCTCAACACTGCGCCCAGCATCCTGGAGCACTTCTGTTGTCTTTTGTACGTATTTTGAGTTTTTATGTGCTTCTGAGTTTTTACGTGCTTCGGAGTTTGTACGTGTTTTTACGTGTTTTGGAGTTTGTACGTGTTTTTACATGTTTTGGAGTTTGTACATGCTTCAGAGTTCGTACGTGATTTGAAGTTTGTATGTGCTTTGTCTCTAGGGGCCACCGTAAATATACTTTTATTTATTCACTCCACATAAAATGTAATAAATAAATCATATAATATAAAAATCAACTATTCACATTTCAAGTTTTAACTATTTAAATTTTCAGCTTTTTCCTTTCACAAATTTAAAGTGAAAAGAACACAAAACACTGCAAACCACAACACAATTAAATATAAATTATAATATGAAAACTAAAAGAACATGCACATTCTCTGTCATATGGACCTGCATGAATAAACTTTCTCAATCCTTTATCATCTGCAACCGAAAATAGTTGTGGATGATTACTATACCTTTCTAATGTTGTTGTCCCTGCCTCTCTTTCTCTCTCTCTGGCTCTGTTCCTGTGCTACTGAGTGTAACTACCGCCCCTCCCCCCTCTGCCCAGCGTAAAGCACAAGGCTCGCGTGCAGAGTGAAGCGGAAAAAAAGTGCGAGAGAGAGGCTGAGAGAAAAAAAAAAAAAAAACACGTGACGGCTCGCGATAAGGAGCCGGCTCGCGTCGTTCACGTCAAAGAGCCGGCTCTAAGAGCCATTTCGTTCGCGAACGACCCATCACTATTGTGCATCAAATCTTGTCTCCATTTTCCTAAAGTTTCCAACTGCGAGATTTTCTCATTTGCCTCTGTTTGGATGGACAACATGCGGCTCTTAAAGAAGAATGTTGGAGTAAAACTTGTACGTGGATTTATGATGTGAAATTTGACTTGACATTTTTAGCAGAGTGCTACTGTCAGAGTGCCATGGTCATTAGGCAGCAAACTCAGTTCACTCAGTCAGGCTTGCAACACTCCCCCATATCTGCCTACTATCAAGCTACGTCAAACGGACAACTCCATCTGTTGTGTTTTATGTAAACCCACAAGATCCAGCGCTGTAGAATCTGTAAGCGATTAGAAATGCCTCGTATCAGAGCAAACAAGATTTACTTGAAGCAAAGTGGTGCAGATTTAAATACACAGAAGTAAATCTACAATGTGTTTTTTTTGCGCGTTCTGTCTTCGATCCAGGTGACAAAATGAATTCTTGGCACGTTTTCCTTTAAGATATATTTCTCTTGCTTTTAAACCAACATTTTGAAAATAAGATAAATGAATATCAGAAGTTTGGACTGTTGCTTACTCAGTCACGAGTGTTTTTCGCTCACCAACAGCAATGAAGAACGTGCACGTGGCTCTTTAGCATGTATTTGAAATCAGTTGCCTTAGCATGCAACAGCGAAGACAAAACAGGAAACTAAGGGAAAAAAAAAATTAACCTCCAAAGCAGAGAGCTCTTCTTTAGCAACTACTAACAGAGAAAAACACATTATTAATAACTCCCCATATTGTTTTGTTGACAGCATAGAGCCCTGAGGGGAAAAAAAACACCAACTATTTTAAGTGCTTTGGTATGTGGTCAGAAGGCCAGTTGGACTACATGTTTCTTATGCTGAAATCAAGCAGCTGCAAAATTACAGTAGTGTGCCCTCACCGCAACCGACTGGAGCTGTGCAATTAATCAGAGGTTAACCCCATAACCCCACAAACCTGTGCATAATCTTTAATTTACGTACCATCTCTCTTTACATGCACAAACATACATACATAGACACATGAAGACTGAGACACCGAAGCCTCAAACGTATTTGCAGACTCCCAAAAGAATGTGAGTAAACATGTCCTAGACGTCATATGTTCTATAAATGGAGATCAGTGCACCATGCTAGGTAATAAAGTGTTTTGAGCTATGTCATGCAGAAAATAATAAGTCTTGTTTTCATACATGCATACCTCACATTTATGCAAGAATTCTTAAGTGTCAGGTTTCAGTCCAGCGACAGATTCACAAATGAAAAGCAGAAATATCAAGAGGGACGTCCTCGATTCATTTTTGTGTCTTTGTCGCTCAGATTCCTCGCACAGTTAATCATCTCTGGTTTAATAGCTTTGTTATCCGAATCTCACCTTCCTGTATACTTAAACCTCTGATTCGGAGTCAGGAAACTCCTGGGCAGTACCTCATAGCTCCACGCAAAGCATCTGAAATTATATTAACACATGTCACTTACACAACACAAGTGAGCTGTCAGGAGGAGTCGATCCACAGGTTCGATCTGGGTTAGTGAAAAACTACACCAGTGCTTAAAGTGCACTTTCCCCGTTACACTATTGGGCATGTATATTAAATATTTTTAACTAGGTTTGAGATGTAGTGCAGTAAACTCAGGTGTATGTACGCTCAGGGTGAGATTGGCTCGTCAAAGATTTCTTTATATTGCCAAATGCTCCAAGAAAGGTCTTCTTGACATCTTTATGTGTTGTATGTGCATGCTGTTTGATTACTATAATATAATTTTAATGTACTCCAGTAAACATATAAGCCATGGTGCAGGGAGAAAGCATATAATTTGCTGATAGCAGAGGTTTTCCACTTTCAGTCTGCATGTTGTCCCATTTTAAACCAGTACACCTGTTAATTGGGAATAAATAGAAGACTTTTCACTTCTTAGGATTAAAAGACCAAATCCACTGTTGTGTAAGACAACAGCCAGGTAGTGAAGGAAATATTTACCAAACAGAGACGTCCTGCTGTAATGTTTTTAGTCGCTGTCCACTCCCATATCCTATTTGCGTCAAACATGTACAACAGGATGCAAAAAACTGCCATTTCTTATCAACATTGAGAAATTGCTTTAGTTGGTTTTTAGTTTTCTTTTGTAACCTCTGTACAGACAAAAGGATGAGGTAGTGCCCTCAAGTTTGCAGGACGTTAGCAGGCTTCTGCAAAGACTTCAAGTGGAAAATCCATTCAAACCTCTGACCTAATTTTGGATGTTTTAGGTATAAGTTAAAGTGAGTATTGGGATAAAGGATGCATTTTTTGTTGAACTGGTAGTCATGCAAACATTCTCTAGTAAGTCACAGAATAAAATTTAGAGCCGGACACGAGCACGATACAGCGTATCCTCTTTGATAAGATGAGAAAGATAAGATTTGAACCATTTGAAAAGGAGACGGATGCTTCCATTTAGCTAACAGATTTAAAACACTGTTGAGTAAGAGGTTTAAAAACGATGATAGATTTTTATTTTTTTTTAAAAAGCTTCCTTGTTATCAGATGTAGCTGGACTGTTTAGCAGTCCAGCTAAACTAACAAACAATCAAATCTTGCTCCTTATTGAAAGATTATGCATATATATCGGTTTATAAAGATTATGTTGTATGTTTCAGAACTGCAGAAGTGCCAGATTAGATCAAGACTTCTGCATAAACCTATGCTCATGATATGACCTCACATGGAGAATACTTTGATTAGTTGACATTGCCCCTTGGAAGGACTCATACCAGCCCATCAGCACATGAAATATTGCCACCTACTAAAGCTTATAGCAGTCAAAATGAAGAGCCTGCTTTGTGAGCAATGACCTTGCATTGTTTTGGCTTGGTGGTGTGCGGCTGTGTTTGTATGAAATGCAATCAGTCCTTCCTCTTCCTTGGAAGTAGCCTTGTTTGAGTCGGGGATTCTTTCAATTTGTTTGTCCTCTTTGGAAGAAAAAGGTAATCTCTCTTTTTGGTATAGTGATGGCCCTTTATTCTTTTTATTCTATTGCAAAGAAAGAAGAAAGGAGAGATCCTTCAACATCCTGGTCATGGATTAGGTTCTTAGTGGATGACATCAGTTTTTGGGGCTTTGCCCTGCTATTTAACATTGTGCTGCTACTGGATGGCTGTGTGAGTGAGGGGAGGGGGGGGGGGGGGATTCTGGCAGGGATTCCCATACCATCAGTTGGGAAAATGCCACCTAACAAATTTTCCATTTTCATTTCTTTTTCCTTTCTGAAAGGACAATCAGGTTCCTGTTGTTTTTAACATGTGTATTCACTGTAATTCTTCAGGCTAATTTACCAGAAAATTAGAATATTAGTTCAGTTGAAAACCCAACTATGAATAAAGGACTTGAATAGCATGAAAAATGAATGCTCAACTGTTTGTTGCATATACAAAACGTGTCAAACCAAAAAAGACAACAACAAAAAGACAAACAGACAAAAATGGCATTATTCAAGACAATCCTGTGTTTCTTTGAGTTTCCCTGTATAAATCAATATTTTATATAACCACTATCAGACACAGAAGCCTGCTGATTTCTGGTTTCCCGCTACAGGGAGTCTGGATTTCACCAGAGGAAATGCAAAATCAGACAATCTGCAATTGTAGGATTAACATTAAGCCATTTGTGAAATCCAGTTGTGCTGAGGTGTTTGTGTTCTATGGTTAGTGTAGCAAGAAGTAGCTACACACACAGAAGGGTCTGCGTCAAGAGTCTGCCTTAAATTAGAGCCACTGACAGATTATGTTATTACTGTTTTGTATATGAATTTTTACACATTCATCACATAGCTGCATGTGTATATAGATGCATATGTGAGCAAATGTGGTCATGGAGTGAGCTGTAGGTACTGGAAACAAATCCATCCATCCATCCATCCATTCACTTCCGCTTATCCTTTTCAGGGTCGCGGGGGGCGCTGGAGCCTATCCCAGCTGTCATAGGGCGAGAGGCGGGGTACACCCTGGACAGGTCGCCAGTCTGTCGCAAGGCTAACACACAGGGACAAACAACCATTCGCACTCACATTCATTTGCACATTCACACCTAGTGACAATTTGGGTTATCCAATTAACCTATCCCCACAAGCTGCATGTCTTTGGACGGTGGGAGGAAGCCGGAGTACCCGGAGGGAACCCACGCAGACACGGGAAGAACATGCAAACTCCACACAGAAAGACCCCGGCCTGATGTTGGAATTGAACTCAGGACCTTCTTGCTGTGCGGCAACAGTGCTAACCACCGTGCCACCGTGTTGCCACTGGAAACAAATATATTGTATATTTATATATTTTTATCTCTGAACAAAAGGGGAGTCACTAGCTAAAAGTATCATAAGGACCATAAAAAAGAAAAGAGTGGATATAACACATTAGACAAAGATGTTTCAGTAAGCACAGAAAAACACAATTCTTAAATAAGGATATAAATGGATGTGTAATGTGAAAGCAATTTTGGTGTAATTTGACATAGATCAGGCTCACGTTGAGGAACTAAAGGCTCCATAACTGTTCTTATCTGTCATGGCTGAAACACGTCTTCAGTGCTATTTCACTGGACATGTTGATCACTCTCTTTAATCTCCATCAGAAAGCTCAAAACATCATTCTGGTCCTTAGACTTCTGCCTTAGATTAATTACTGAAGGATTTGCATGTTGCCGATTTTGTGGAGCCCATTTCATGGTGGAGGTGTTCTTTCCAAAGGAAAGTGTTGCTTTGTTGCCTGTTTTCAGTGTGATTCTCATGGGCAGTATTTCAAGGTACAGCTGAGGTCTGACAAGCTATGACTAAGCCTTCAAGTTGGTTCACAGGGCTAATCAGCCTGTGACCTTAACTCTGCTATATTCTGGGATCAGGTTTAAAAATTCTGCTGCAGGCTGGTGGTGGTGTGGTTCAGCCAACATCCAAGACTCAAGCGCCAAGATCACATATTTTTTGATTATATGTCTTTACTTGCTGTTTATTTTGGGGTTTGTTTGTACAGAGCTGATTAGTTGTCAGCTTTAAGTCCAAAAGTGAATTAGTTGCATTATTATTATTATTTTGTTTATAACATTAGAGTCAAAGAGGTTTTAGGAAATTAAGTTTTACTGTTTAATTTCCCTCTAATTAAAGTAGAACATTTGCATATTCAAACATACAATAGAGAAAACTGTCTTGGAGCCAAGTCCAAACATCTGCATTTGTTTGCACACGGGTGCTATTTCTAACAATTTATTTGATATACTCCAGTATATTTTGGGATTTATATTTGGTCAATTCTGGATTAATCTCTGTTGTGGAAAACACATTGCGGCTATGAACCTCTTCCAAACATGGGAGGGAACTGCGGGGATTGTAATTGCACATATGCTGTGCCTAACCAAGCACAGAAGAGCTCACATAAATTCAAACTTGAAGTTTAACACATGGCAGATGAGGAGCTTGACTTCCAAATCTAAGTTCATTAAGAAATGATCATCTTGTTTAATTCCTGGCAGGAAAAGTGCTTTACATGACTTCCACACGGTTGCCACTGCAATTTGACAATAGCATCTGAGCTGGAAAGGAGCCCTCGAGACACATATCTTAGAGGTTCAAGTTAAAACCACGTAGTGGTTGGATGGGGGCAGGGAAGACCGAGTTGTGAGGTTAAAGAGAAGTGTCCATGTGTGTGCCTAAGTCACAGACTGGGCGAAACAAGAACTGAAAGAAGTGTTCGTCTGCATGTGTGCGCATGTTTGTGCCTGAACGCCTGTGATTATCTCAAACACACAGAGATAGTGAATACCATCTGATCCCCCTGAGACACAAGAGGTCAGAGACGTGGAGAGAGAAAGTGCACATTCAGCATTTCCCAGAGAGAGGGTGGGAGGCAAATGGTTAGACAGTTGGAGAGTTAGAAGATGCAAGTGCTGAACGTGCTGGGAAGCAGCAAACTTAACAAGTCTAATCAGGTCTTATCTGGCTGTGCTACAATTTCATGGCTGTTTGAACCAAGTGGGCCATGTTCCTCAGATCTTTCAGGATTTTATCTAAGAAAAAGTTTCCATAAAGCATTTTGCAGCGACGTGGAGAACACGGGTAGTGTGTATGAAAGAGATTATTTCTGCAAGGGTGACTCAAGGCTTTATTTTCAAAAGCCTTGCACATCAGATACGACAATGACCCAGTAATATTGTAAGACTGAAAAAAAGATAAAGCACAAAAGGAACATGATGTCAAATGGGATCAAAGAGCGCTTTGTTATTTTGAATATCAAAAAGAGTACATGTATGAAATCCTATGAACAATTTGCATAGGTTATGTATTCTTTCAAGCCAAAGTGCAAAACTGTGGCCAGCATCAAGGACATAAGCAGTTAATTCTGTCTTAAACATTACCAGCTTGTGGTTAAAAACATCATTGACAGGAAGTTCGTGTCTATCTAACAGGTTGCCAGATAAAAACATGTGGCTGTTTGGGTTAATGTTGAACAAGGTCGGCCATCTGCATGTTACAATATCATGACACATATTTTAACACAGCTTCTCTTTAAATATATTGTTTTTTTGGTGGTTCCCTCTACAGTGAATCATTTCCCTTCATCTCACCCAATCCCTAGCATCCTTTTCTGTCAAACCAACCCTCTGAACATCTTCTTTTGCTATATCCATCAATCTCCTCTGTGGTTTTCTTCTAGTCCTCCTGCCTGACAGCTCCATCAGCATCTTTGGTCCAACATGTCTACTAACCCTCCTCTGCACAGATTAGGTTAATTATCTCAGCCTTGCCTCTGTAACTTTCTCCAAACTGCTTAACCTGAGTTGTCTCTCTGCCCTCATTTCTAATCCTGTCTATCCTGTTCACTGCCAATGAAAATGTATCATCAGTGCCACTGTCTCCAAATTATACATCAGAACAGGTCTCACTGCTGTCTTGTAAACCTTCTCTTTCACTCCTGTTGCTTTCACTCTCTGTCACAAATCACCCTGACACTCATCTTCACCTGCTCAACACTGTGTGCATGCTCTTCTTCATCTCTTTTGTGCACTGTCTTCCAACCAGGCATCCACCTTCTACCTTCACTAATAACTCTCCAGCTCTGCATCTCCCTCCCTTTCATTCTCACTTACACATATGAATTCTGTCTTGCCTCTACATACCTGCATGTCTCAACTTTTCCAGAATTTCTTTCCACATGCCCTCTTACTCTCACTACAGATCAGTGTCATCTGCATATAATTGTGGGTGCTCACAGTAAACATGGATAAAGCATCAGATTAAAAAGGCAGTCTATGCATATATAATCCACCCAATATCAAAAACAGCTTTTGGTTCATTGGCATTATGCTACAGACAGCATTTTTCTACTCTTGGCTACCATCAGCCAGATAAGATATCCTTCATATGGTCTAAGCAGCAAACTAAGTGCTTGCAAGGGGTAGCCAGAGCATGACTTCACCAGTAAAAAATAAACAAGGATTATTTTTTAACTGTAAATCATTCAAAACTCAAGTATTAGCATCCATGACTAAAAATATGACATTTCAAATTAGCATATTAGGTCCCCCGTATTAATGGTGAACATTCAATTTTTCAGATTAGTTTGAATGTTCACCATTATTCACTATGCAGGTAGTTCATGTCTCTCTCCCAAATTAAGCAGTTGCATCACTGTTCAAATGCATATTTTAACCCTCTCAGGCCCAAATCAAGTTTTTTGTTGCTAATGCACAACCAAGTCCTGCAGTGGTACTTCTGAGTAAAAAAACATGTATGTGGGGTAATCAGGTTGTTAGTTTTTAACTGTTGCAAATATGCAACGTCTGCCTGGAGAGGGTTAATGTGATGAAGAATAAATTTTTAATTAGTTTAACATGTTTATAGTGAAGAAATAATGTGACTGTGAATCACAGCTTAAATGCTTTCTGCTTTGGGAGATGAAGTTTTATTTGTCAGTTACTGAGTCAAAGACATTTGTTCAATCATGCACTGAACTTTTAGCAAACAGGTGTTTACAGTCATCAGGAGTCATATTTTCTTGCTTTGTAGCAATCTTTGTTCTCTAACAAGCAAAATGACGAGCTATTGTACTGAAATAGTCCTTCATATATACCAGGCACACTGTTTACTCTATTAAGACTTTACTTGCATGTTAACTACATGTTTACTTACTTTGCATTGAAAATTAACATTAAGTTAGACAACACCAAAACAGATTAAGTCACATTCTGGACTTGCGCCAACCTACAGTGACTGAAAACAACGTGAAGTAAAGATCTTAGAATTACGCTTACAATGCAGCTCAACGTTCCAAATACCTCCTCACCTAGCAAAAGTTACATCTTACAGTTTCTCCTACATGATTAACATCCATGTTACTGGTTCACAGAAATCAAAAACAGGCTCCTGAATGCTATCCTCAGCCATCTCAGTCATCTTTAGTTCTGTAATGCCAGTAAAAATCCCCTTAAAAACCACATGTGAAATAAGAATCTAAGCTGTTTTGGCTTATTCCATCTCTTGCAACCAAAACTGCTCAATGTGTAACTCTATTATATGTTTCTCTAACTAATTTGAACCTCCAAAAAAATCCAAAAATCCATATACAGTGTGATTCTTGGTAAAGTATGGTTACTAAAGGGTGGTAGGAAAACCCAAGCAGTGCTCTGTCTTGTGTGCTCAACTGAGTATTAAAAGACCTGAACGATGTGTTCTTACTGTTTGCTTTTTTAACTTGAATAGAGGACCTTGGATTATTCTTGAGGTTTGCCTCGTCATTTTTCAAACTTAAGCTTACACATAAACTAACCCAAACTGCACGAACTGGTTGACTTCAAATGTTCAAGGGCCTTTTGCTTTGTCTGACAAACTGCATTCATATTTGGAGGTCAGCTCAATATATATTACACACATTCACGTACTCCCTGAACTTTTTAACAAACCAAAAAGGGAATTAATTGCCTTCTTGTGCAACACCAGCTATGCAATAAAGTATTCTGTGTCTCTGATGAGTGCATAAGTGAGTGCATAAGTCTTGTCCTCATGTGTTTGCACTAAACATTCATGACCTTGTTCCCTAGTGCAGTCTTCCGACAACCTTCTGACATCCTCAATAAAATGTTCACATGGAAATGCATGTATGCATACTCATATTTTCATTGCTGCCTGCTCCAAGTGGGACTCATAACCACACCCAAATCTATAAAGCTGTAAATACTCTGTTCCTGGAACCCAAATGGAATAGAGGTACAAGCAACAGGTGCTTCTCAGGAACAGCACTTGGTTCAATCTTGGGAACATATTTGAGCAATCTAGCAATATTTCATGACATATTAAATAATGATGTGCTTAGAATGCAGCTAAGAGCTCTCACAAGGGCCATAAAAAACGCGCACTGTGTTCTTGGCAGAATTCGCATTTCAAAACAAATACCCTACTTCCTGCACACATTCTGCCAAGGAAAGGTCAGTTTTACATTACAAAAAAAAGATACCAAAGCCTGATGTACCTCATATTTTCAGGAAACAGATTTTACATTTCTTTGTGACTACATTTTGCTGTAGTGGTCACTGATAGAGCTGCAGGTCACATGGTGCCCCGCTGGCCCAAAGGCCCTTTGACTCATTTCAGTTTGACTGTTTTTCCATTTCTCCAAGTCAAGTATGTTTGGGGAAATGTCAGTAAGTAACAGAGCTCAGTTATAGAAAGATGAATGCATTTTAGAACCACAGATGTGAACGTTTGAGGAAACCCAGAAAAAGGGTATTCTTTGTGGATGATTTAGTGAGGGGCTGTCACTGAAGTGCATAGAAATGTGTGCTCAGTAGGATTTGGTAATATGCTAAAATTTTCCGACCAGTCACAGACACTACATTTGCTAGTTCTACATGTTGAGAATGTTGGGAGGCAACAGAATTAGTAAAATAAATCAAAACAACAACAACAACAACAACTTTGGTGCTTTGATGGTTTTCAATCACCCCATTCAGAGCAGGCAGAAATTAGCTGATTCCAAGCCTCTTGATAACCACTAAAACATGAGGATCCTAGCTTGCACTTATGTGATACGCACAAATGCTCACGTTTCTCTATGTAAAATATGCCAAGTCAATGCAATAAAGTGGTGTCAAATACTCACATTGCTGCAGACAGCTTTCAGCTTCACTGAGTGAGTGCATGAAATGTTTTCATACTTTTGATAAGCTTGATTGATAAAATGAGATTTATTTGAAAATCTGAGCTAACTCACTGTGTAGCATGCCTTGTGTTATGTGCAATGGTTGATGTACAGGGTTTTTTAAGCTCATATCCATGGCACCTGTTTATGAGTCCTAAATTTTTGTGCTTGATAACCTGGATAACTCCCATCCAATCTCCACCATAACACATTCCAAGGTAATGTGTTGCTGTAATCACATAACATTTTTCAGTAACACAGTAATATAATGAATTACTGTACTAAAATTAGTAATGGCATTACAGTTACAATTACGTAATTAATTTAATGGAACTTCTGTCGGTGCTGTGCTTTTTTGGTGTAACTTCTGTCGGTGCTGTGCTTTTTTGGAAATCGAATTTCCCAGAGGAACCCACCCGAGGGATTAATAAAGTTCTATCTTATCTTATCTTATCTTAATTGCATTGTCTGCACACTGTGGCTGGACAAAAAAACAAAAAAACAAAACAGTGTGAGCGATGTTAAAGCAGAGTGTATGTTTCTACAGTCACAATGGCTTTAAAGTGTCTTTGGGCTGGTTTTCAATTGTGTTCAAAATTCTGCAACATATTGCATTAGTAATGTGTAATATGGCAATGTTGTGTAAATGTTACTCAAAAAAGTACCCCCAACTCTGCTCCCACCTCAGGCTGAATTTAAAACCAGTCTTTATAGCTTACACAGATTGAGCCAGGATATAGTGGCCTAGGATAGTCAGAGTTGCATCCTGGTCCAGGGTTTACCCAATTCCACACCAGTGCCTACACCAGTGTGTGGTCTTTAGGACTGCATACAGATAAGATGTTTAGGAAGCTAGAAAACTAGCTGTAGAGGTATCGTGGATATAGCTGACTGCTGTAAACTGACCCCAAAAGAAAGAAAGAAAAAAAAGAAAAAGAAAAACAACCCAAAACACTCTGATAATTTGTAGCAATGGCCACCAAAGATTAACCACTGAGTCAAATTACTTCAGTGGGATATATATCTAAATGATTGTATTAGATTCACATATGGGGTCCAGTTGATGTGAAGTTGGAATAATTGCAATGAAACTTATTAGTGCTGTTATACTTCATTATTACTACATGTACTCATGAGACTCTGTACAATTCTGATAAGATATCAAATAATAAAGCTTTCATTTTTATCAGCCTTGGACTCCTGACTTCAATTAACCAACAAAATGATCCGTTATGGGAGAGTGACAATAGCAATGCACTATGTTGGAGGTCTCTTTTTAATAAATGTTTGCATATTTCCCCCCCCTCAAACCTCCATCAAGCAACACTGTTTATGAAGGTGACTTCATTATATAACAAGCCAAAGGAAGTAACTCATTAATGCCAGCAAAACCACATAATATTCTAAAAAGGACAGGACATGGTTTACAAGGCAGTGAAGGGAGGGCTGGAAAGCCTGTTAAAATCCAACCCGTCCAGATAAGTAATTGGTGCTCATTTTGCCAAAGAAATAACATCATAAAAACAGCATCTATTTAAAACTTACTTGGCCCACAAACACTACCTCCCTAAAATGAGAAAGTCAAATGTGGGTTTCCAGGACTTTAATACATACACCAGGTGGTCCCTAATGAATAGGATGTACTGTTTAAAAGACAGGACATGGATTCAGCAAAAACACACAGCGTATAGATAGCAAACAACATTAACTGCTTAAATCTCATAATTGTGCTTCCACAGGTTTGAATGAATTATCAACATCATTTAATAACCTGAAAATGTAAAGCTAACTGGAAATCTCTTGTGTCTCTACATTTCACACTTAGTGGAAGATAATGGTTACATTTTCTGTAAAAAAAAAAAAAAAAAAGATCTAAAAGGCATATCTTTATACACTAAAACATGAAGAATTTGTTTTGATATCCCTGAATGAAACTTCAAAATCAAATCAAATCAAATCACTTTTATTGTCACATCACATGTGCAGGCACACTGGCACAGCACATGCGAGTGAAATTCTTGTGTGCGAGCCCCACAAGCAACAGAGATGTGCAAACACAACAACACAAACGAGCAAAATACAAGAATGGCCAACCTGAAACTAATAAATATATGTACAATATATAATAGTATATGCATTTCTGGATGTGTATACTAAATATTTTCCTACGTGTGTGTGTGTGTGTGTGTGTGTGTGTGTGTGTGTGTGTGTGTGTGTGTATACACATTTTTACAAATTAAATAGTAAAAAAAAAAAAAAAAAATAATAATAATAATAATAAAATATATAAAATATACAGAGTTGAATATGTGCAAAACAAGTGGCATTTATATACAGTGTGGAGTGCATAATGTTAAAGTTCCAGTAGTGAAGCTGAGGTGTCTATGACGTGTTCAGCAGTCTGATGGCCTGATGGAAGAAGCTGTCTCTCAGTCTGCTGGTACGGGACCGGATGCTGCAGAACCTCCTTCCTGATGGAAGCAGTCTGAACAGTTTATGGCTGGGGTGACTGGAGTCCTTGATGATCCTCCCCGCTTTCCTCAGGCAGCGCTTCCTGTAGATGTCTTGGAGGGAGGGAAGCTCACCTCCAATTATCCGTTCAGAGCACCGCACTACTCGCTGGAGAGCATTGCAGTTGTAGGCGGTGCTGTTGCCATACCAGGTGGTGATGCATCCAGTGAGGATGCTCTCAATGGCACAGTGATAGAAGGTCCTGAGGATGCGGGGGCTCATGCCGAATCTTTTCAGTCTCCTGAGAAAGAAGAGGCGCTGCTGCGCCTTCTTCACTGTTTTGTTTGTGTTTACTGACCACGTAAGATCCTCAGCCAGATGTACACCAAGGAACCGGAAGCTGCTCACTCTCTCCACAGCAGCGCCGTTGATGGTGATGGGGGTGTGTACTTCTCTGCACCTCCGGAAGTCCACTATCAACTCCTTTGTCTTTGCGACGTTGAGGGTGAGATGGTTGTCTTGACACCAGTGGGTCAGGGCGCTGACCTCCTCCCTGTAAGCCGTCTCATCACCGTTGGTGATAAGACCCACCACTGTAGTGTCGTCCGCAAACTTCACAATGATGTTGGAGCTGTTAGTGGCTGTGCAGTCGTAGGTGTACAGGAGAGGGCTCAGTACACACCCCTGTGGAGCACCAGTGTTCAGTGTGATGGGGGATGAGGTGATGCTGCCCAGTCTGACCACCTGGCGTCTGTCAGACAGGAAGCTAAGGATCCAGCTGCAGAGGGAGCTGCTCAGTCCTAGATCCTGCAGTTTCCTGTCCAGCTTCGAGGGAACGATGGTATTGAATGCTGAGCTGTAATCTACAAACAGCATCCTCACATACGTGTCTCTCTTCTCCAGGTGTGACAGGGCAGTGTGTAGTGTCAGGGCTATGGCATCATCAGTGGACCTGTTGTGGCGGTATGCAAACTGTAGAGGGTCCAGTGAGTCGGGTAGTGCAGAGCAGATGAAGTCCCTGACCAGCTTCTCGAAGCATTTGCTTACGATGGGGGTCAGGGCTACAGGTCGCCAGTCGTTCAATGAGGAGATGGTGGAGGATTTGGGTACAGGGACGATGGTGGCCATTTTGAAGCAGGCTGGGACTACAGACAGAGAGAGGGAAAGGTTGAAGATGTGCGTGAACACTCCAGCCAGCTGAGCCGCGCATGACCTGAGGACGCGGCCGGGAATCCCGTCCGGACCAGTAGCTTTGCGTGCGTTCACCTTCCTGAAGCACCTCCGCACATCCTCCTCAGACACAGTGTGCGCACTGACGTCATCCGCGGTGCGCACACTGTCCGGTCTCATGGTGTTCGCTGTGTCGAATCTAGCGTAGAATACGTTTAGATCCTCACACAGAGAGGCCGTGGTCTGCGGTGTGCTGGTTTTCCCTCTAAAGTCTGTGATCGTGTTTAGTCCCTGCCACATACTCCGAGGTTTGTCAAACTGTTGTTCCACCCTGTCCCTGTACTCACGTTTGGCTGCTTTGATCGTCTTCCGGAGTTGGTAATGTGCGTGTTTGTAGTCCGATGTGTTCGCGGAGGCAAAGGCGGTGTTCCGTGCCGCGCGAACATCTCCGTTAATCCAGGGTTTTTGATTTGGGAAGGATTTGACTGTTCTGGATGGGACGACATCTTCCACGCATTTCCTGATAAATCCACAGACTGAGTCTGTGTATTCATCAATGTCTCTGGCGGCCACGTGAAACATTTCCCAGTCCGCGTGATCAAAACAGTCCCGCAGCGCAGACTCCGATTGGTCCGTCCAACAGTGCACCGCCCTCCAGGTTGGAGCTTCCTGTTTCAGCTTCTGCCTGTAGGCGGGCAGGAGCAGGATGGAGCAGTGATCTGATTGGCCGAATGGGGCGCGGGGGAGGGCTTTGTACGCATCCCGGAAAGAGGTGTAACAGTGGTCGAGTTGCCGGTTTCCACGTGTGTTGAAAAGGATGTGTTGATGGAGTTTTGGTGAGACTTTCTTCAGGTTTCCCTTATTAAAGTCTCCGGCTGTGATAAACGCTGCCTCTGGGTGTGCGGTTTCCTCGCTGCTGATCGCGCTGTACAGTTCCCTGAGTGCACGGTCAGTGTCGGCTTGTGGGGGAATGTAAACAGCCGTAATAATCACTGCTGTAAATTCCCTCGGTAGCCAGAATGGCCGGCACTTAATCATCAGGTACTCCAGGTCCTGTGAGCAGAAGGATTTGACCGGGTGCACGTTCGCATAATCACACCAGCTGTTGTTGATCATGAAACACACACCACCGCCTCTGCTTTTCCCAGTAAGATCCTGTGACCTGTCCGCGCGGTGCACAGAGAACCCCGGCAGTTGTATTGCGGAGTCCGGTACTTTGTCCGATAGCCAGGTTTCTGTGAGGCAGATCACGCAGCAGTCCCGCATCTCTCGCTGGAATGAGATCCGTGCCCGAAGCTCGCACAGCTTGTTCTCCAGAGACTGCATATTAGCCAGTAATAAACTGGGTAACGGTGGTCTGTAAGTGCGCCGTCTCAGTCGAACCAGAACGCCAGATCTTCTCCCTCTGCGTCGGCGTTTGCGGCCTCCAGGGCCAGAGAACAAAGGCGTCTCAGGTGAGATGAATGGGGGGTCTGCAAACGGAGCGTCCGTGTTGCAAAACTTGAACTCCGGAAAGTTATAAGAAAGACCGTCTTTTATGTCCAGTAAGGTTTGTCGGTCGTACACAAGGAGACAAGTGCTGCTCGTGAAAAAATAAAGGAAAAGTAAAATTAAACACAGAAGAAAGCCGTTGCTTGGGGGAGCTCGCGACGAGGCTGCCATACTCGGCGCCATCTTGAAACTTCTTGCATAAAGTGCAGAAGGTACTATGATTAGCAACATCTGTTTACCTTTTGAGAATTATTTTTATGTCACAGATTCTTATAAATCATATTTTATTTGTAGAGCTGATTTCAAAATCAATGGCAACATTGCCTGTACTTTACATATGTTGTTGACACGATGTTTACATTAAAATTGTTCAGCAATATTTATGTGCAAACAATGTAGTACATTGGCCTGTTGGAATCACTAGAATATGCTGTCATGCATATCTAGAATAGCATAGCACTTTATTGTCATTGCACATGCACAACAAAATTGTAGAGATAAGTGGAAATAATGTATAAATAAGTGTTGATCATACATACAGACAGACTGACCGCTGATTACTTTGTCTTATACAATGAAGCCAAAATAAAAGTAATATATGCATTATTGTCATGCAAATACATATGCGTTAGCCTGTCATTGTGCCTGTAAATAGGAAAGCTCAAAAAGATTTTAATGAATTCTAATAAACTTAGAATAATAAGCAATCCATTAAAATTTGGCTTAGGTCTTCAGGGTCAACTTAATGATTTATTGGTCAAAAAAAACTTATAATTTAGAAAATCAGATGTTTTATCTTTTAAACTATGCTTTAAATGAGATGTCGGATTAGTTAAAAATAAACTGTGGTATATTATTGTATAATAAATAATTTCCCCCAGGGATCAATAAAGTATTCTGATTCTGATTCTGAATAACCTAAAATAATAGCTAGTATAATAATAAGTCCAGTTATTAAGAAATCAGTACCAAATATCCATGACCTACTCCTACTACTGCACTAGAAACACCTTAAAGTAGGTTTAAAAACAAAACAAAACAAAGAAAACATAATTAATATATACAAAATACTTAGTTTAGTATGCCAGAATCTTTAACAACTCAACACCTCTTTCCAAATATACCTGCACAAAACCTGTCTCTCTACCATCAAGAAAACTTAATGCTTGCTTAAAAATATATATATATACTTTTTCAGTTGTCTGTGTAGTCTGTAGGTACTTGTGGAATCACAATGTAATGCACACAGGTTTTGCAGCATTCGGGAACTTGAGTATTAGTGTCATTCTGACAGGATTTTGGTCCACAACTAAAGAATTTATATTCTGATTATGCCAAAATGTCAACATAAATGATCTATTAGGATAAAATGAAGTGATAATAAATTGCACCAAAAAAGCGCCAAAAATAAACTTTACTATGACATTATAATTTTTTGAAAGAGATAAATAAAAAAAAAAAAAACAGTCTCTGAATGATGATTTTCTTACTTAGCATTTTAGCTTTCTTTCACTTGGAAATATTCACTAGAATTATATAGTGGCAATAACCGTAGATAGAAAAAAGTCAGACTCAGACTATTTGGTTGAAATGTTTATGATACTTTGTCTCAAGGGAACATTACATAGTGTGTTTCTATTTGTATGTTTTGAAGACTGTCCTCTTTATTTAGTTTAATGTTTTGGAGTTTAGTTTATGGAGTTTAAATTTGCACAGTGACGCCTAACAAACATCTCCACACAATTAATCTGATTTGCAGCTGGTCCCAAAGGCTCTCCACTCAAGATGCTGTTCAAATGTTTCTACTGTATGTCAGAATGTTTGCATCAAACCCCCACCAGAGACGTATCCCATTAACAGGCTGATGCATTTGGCTTTTTATTGTTGCTGTCTTAAAAGAAAAGGAATCTTTGGTTCTAGAGAGACTGGGAAAGACAGCCTTTATGTATCATTTACTTCAATTTGCTCTCATCTACTTGGGATTTTACCCTTAGCAGACCAAAAATGACTCCTTGTTATTTGAAGCCAGCAATCTGTCAGGAGCTTGATGTTCTGTCACATGCAGCAGGCCTTTTTGAAAGATCCAGTGATGGAGCAACCAGCAGAAACAGACAAAATGCCTCATGCTAAAATCTGTTTCTTGTAAAAGCTTTATGAGCGTGTCCTCTCCCTCATTGAAGTTATGTCCAGTGACTCAACAATGCGAAATCCACAGTCAATCACGTGACACCTATGTAAAGCAGGTTGACAAGTTTTGAAAAATGGGAAGAATCAGAGTGGACGTTGACGCTACACGTATTACATTTTAAAAGTAGTCTGGGAAATATTGTTTGGGATCTCAATCCTAAGGAGAGAGAAGAAAGAGACAGTAAAGTGAGCACATCTGTATTTTGCATCATGATGGGAGCAGTGCATTACACGAACAGCTGGAGAAAAGGGGAAAAAGTAGCAACTCTGAGATAAAAATACATTTCAGTCATGACCACTATAGTAAAAAGAAGAAGGTTGCTATGTCCATCTGCCCTAATTAATATTTGGTGATATGGCTCCACCCTAGAACAAATCCAGAGGCTAGAAGAGCAGCAGCAAGACCCCCATACAGAATGCAGCAAGCGTTAATGACAACAGACAAACCGCATGTAAAAGAGGAGCTGATGGTGGGTTACAAAGTGGCTTGCAGTTGTTCAGCAAATGTAGGCTGGCTACAGTGAAAATTGTGAAGTGGTCATTTGAATCATTAACTTGTATTTACTGACCTCGACTGATCCCATACGGAAAAGAAATAGTAAAAACTTATATGTGATTACTCATGAAAGTGGCCACTTTCATGAGTAAATCATATAAGGCTTACATGATTTACTCATGAAAGTGGCCACTTTCGCATTACTTTCATACATTGTTTTAGTAAGTATCCAAAACATACAAGTTTCATTATATAATTTTTCAAGGGATCTCATATCTGTTTTCACACTTATATGCTTTTCATACAAGTTTCACACAAGACAGATACAAACTTTATAAGATTTATATATATCTTTTCCATATGGGATGCTATGTTTCATTTTGTATTTCAAAGACAAACATTTCAGCCTGTAGAAACAATGGATCTCTCTTATAGTGAATGGGCCAATTATATAACAAAAGTACAAGAAACACATTTTGAACATTGCTGGTGTTTGTTCAAAAGTCACACACCCTTCCTTTTATATAGGGTTGTTTAATAAAGCAGAATATATGGGCTTTAGCTTTTGTTAGAGGATATTATAAACTAGTGGTGACAATTACTGATTCCAAGTTGGTGCCAGACTTTCTTGCAGGAGACCTTTTCTTCCTCTCTTGAGTTGGCAATGTTAAAATGCTTCCCAAATGAGTGGGAAGTCTATTAACACAGACGGGTGGATCTGAAGGCCTACATAGCCATGCCCTCACCACAGCAATTCAAACTTTAAATGTAACAACAAAACATCATCAGTGTTTCGCAGAAGTCACAAGAGCGAGTCCACTGTGTCTGAACATGGTCCCCACTTAACAGCCGTGGATGACATACAGAATGTTCGAATTTGTCGCTGCCCTGCTTTGCCTAAGCTTTCTTTTCTTGCACCCCTCCCTTGGTTAGAGCTCGTTAATTCTTGCAGGCTGGTTCCACATTGCCACACCACCAGCTGAACACAAAAACATCAAGGGACCCTTCAGTGTGAGGGACATTTTGGAGGTCAGCTTATCGCAACGCTCTCTCTTTAACAACATTTGCAAATTTTGTGCAACTTTGTAGAACTAGGCCTCATTGTGTTCATTAGTCCTTTGTGCTGTAGTTCCTAAAGAAAAGCAATGCCTTGACATTGCCTTAATGAGCAAACCGTAGCCATGGCATTTGTCATTTGCTTTGTCAGGCTCTATTGCCACATTGTGGTGAGCATAAATGTCAAACAATAGCCCTTTTTGAGTCACATTGCCCAAACTGTAAACCTATGAATCACTGTGGCTTTTCTTGTCCTTCAAGGCGTCATCTGGGCACAAGGAATTCAGGCTTTGGCAGCTCATTTTTGAACAAAAGCTGACACTTTAAGAGTAGCTCTGCATTAACATTTGTGCTGATCACAATGCAAGTTGTCTTATGCACACCCAAACCTTCGTCACTGCTAGATAATGGCAATCCTGTCTCCACCTGTTTATCTTTGCTCCATCTCTTGATTTGCTCTCAGTCTGGTATGCACAATGTGTCCTTGTGCACACAGTGAGCCAAGCAATCAGGAGGCTTCTTCTTTCTTTCAGCGCAGATGCCAAGTCTAATTTACACTCAAAGATGTCAGCCCTAAATCTTATTTACTGCTTGTTTTTTCTAATGACACACGGCTATGCCTTTTTGGCTTCTTTTCAAGAATTTGCAGTTTGTACGAGCAATCTGCTCTGAAATGAAATAAAGAATTCATTATACTACCTATTATCTTATTTTTGCATATCTAGCACAGCTGAAGTTGAATACCTACAGTTGTTGGAAAGATAAAGGTAGAATCCATAGGTAACTTTTTTCAAATTTGTTTTCCCTATTATAAATTGGCAGCCATCCCCTCCAAGGTTTTCTTCTCCTAGAACTCTGCAGTGCTTTCAGTGATTCTGCACAAATCTGCACAGAACACAGACATCAGCTTTTGTGTTGAATTGATCAAACTTCATGTCCACAATCATCAGTGGTGATGAGACCTGGGTCTCCAGCTACCATGTAGAGGGAAAGAGAGAGAAAACAAAACATTTTGAATTAAAGAGTGCCCAAGCCTAACCAGGAGTGTGCTCCTAATATTATTTCTTTATTATTACTATTTTTTGCATTCACAGTATTGTTGCCATTAGTTCCAAGATTTCGGACAGTATTCTTCAAAATGTTTTTGCCCACCCTCCTGAAGGCCACTGACATCCCAGTCCAGCTGAAGTCATGAGGCAGAATTCATTCATTTCTTCTCATTTTTCATTTCAGTGGTTGTTTTGTTGTCTTCCCTACACAGGAAACTGATCTGTTTATCTCCTCACTATGAGTCAGGGCACTTGATGTGTACAAATACAGGAAATTCACATGTTCATTTCATCTTTTGTTAGTAAAATCCAGGCACACCTAGGAGTTGGCTCAAGCCATGTGAGCCTTGCCACACCATTCGCGAACCTCTGGTTTAGACTATCCATAAAGGTTGTGACTACATCATGTAGCTCACAGTGCATTGAAAAGGCAGGCATTTTTGGCCACACAAAGATACATTTTTCTCACCGTATGTATGAGTGGTCAGAATGGGACTTTGAACGAAGCATTTAACTACGTCATCACCATCAGCAACACCACCTGCTTTATAGATAGTGCAAAACTCCACAAGGAGATGAGCTAGAAAGGGAGCTCAGCCAGCTTTAAACCAGGTATAGTTTTTATTTTGTCTGGGAAGGGTTGCTGAGCATTGGGCTGCAGGCAGCATGCAGTATTAATTTCACTAGAAATCACTAAACAATCCCAGGGCTGAGACTGAGAGAAAGACAACAATGAAATTACCTGTGTAGCCCAGAGATGTTTAGAGGACCTCAGTTTTATTTCTAATGTAAATGTATATATGACTAGTTCCATTTGTTCATTTTTGTATATCCATACAGAGGAATTAAGTTTGTTGTTAATGTGCTTTTATTTTGGAGGAAGAGGTCACGTGGAAGAGGAAGCAGAGAGCAGGCCGCAAGGAGATGAGAGAGAGGAAAGAGTGAAGGCACGAGGGACCCGAGTGAGATGGAATTGCGTACGGTTGGATGTGGCTAGCATCAACTAGGACACTTGTGAGGGATGGCGAGGATAACCCATCCGCCATCTATGGCCAAGGAATGGAGCAAAAGAGAATGTGGGTTAGTGCAGCTTGGACTAGCTTTGTTTTTCTGCCCAGAAAAATTATTTTGATACCGCAAGCGACTGTTTGATTTAATGATTTCATTTTTGTTTTTCCACGTCACTCAGTAAACAATTTTTGTTGAACTTGAAGATCTTGTTGCTTTGTAATATTTCTTATTTCCAGCTAAAGGTTTACCAGCTTGGCCCATGTCCCCCTTTTAGGTTTGGTAGTGTTTTTAGTAGATAAAGGCGAATGGCTTAATCATAGATAAGCTGCGGTTTGGGGAAGGCCTTGATGGGGACTGGCGGTGGCTCCCAGGCCTGCCAGATCCCCATGTACTAATGAGAAGTGAAGAAGTGAAAGAATTGAAAAAAAGGGGCAGGAGAGTGGAGCACAAAAACGAGAACAGCTTGTAGAACTGGGGGTTATATGTAGATAAGACCCAGAAGAGGCGTGTTTGAAGGCGTGGTCCTGCTCCTGAAATTCTGATAATGTCCAAAGCGTGACAAGAGGTGTGACGCTGAAGTTACCAGTAAATTGTTAACTTGCAAGGAATTTTCTGAAAACCAAGGGATCAGGAACTGATAACAAACTGGTAATATAAGGTAAAACAAACTCAGGCTGTACCTAGCTATTTCAGAGGGCTGAAGACACCTAGGACCAAATTAGCAGACCTCCTTAATGAGGCTAAATTTGAACGAAATTTTGCGACTACATTTTGCAATACAAAACACTCAAAACTACATTCATTGTTAACTAACACAAGGCACTACAACCCTCATGAAAACAGGGAGCCCATGGGTGAAATGTTGCCCCTTGTGGTCCATGTCCTGGCTGAGCCACGCGAAATATAGGGGCCTTCTGTTATGTGCAACATCCCTTAACATCTTCAAGTGATCATGCTGTGTCCCTCATCAAATCCACTCACAAATGTTCATACTTATGCTTGTGCACAGCCTGCTCTGCATGAGTCAAACATGGACCTACGCAGACAAAACTATTTCAACTGCTTGCCAGTGTTTTAGGAGTAATAGCTAAAATGGCGTTGTGTGACAGGTCTTCACTTCTTTATGCCAAGATTTATTCATCTTACATGTATGTACCCTTGTTGTTTTATGAACTTTGATTGCTCCAGAGTGAACTAAAACACATCTGATAAATGCCAAAAGGGGAACGAAGGGTCTTGGCCGTATTTCTTTGTGGCAGTTTCCCTAAGGGAGGAGATGGGAGAACGCCCAACTTGACTTCAAGGAAAGACAACATGGTTTCTCGCACCGCATCGGCAGGATGCAGATGCATGGTCTCCTAAAACAATACTGAGGAGCAGCCAGCTTCATTTACCGTGATAAAGAAAAACAGCTTTTTTCCCCTGTAGCCCTGGTGGGTGAACACTCTTCAGAGAATGTTGTAGCAGATATTTCCATTACCAGTCCTAATGACTAACAGTGGTTTAAGGGTGTCAATGTTGACATTAGCTTGACTTTGACTGGGCTATATTGTTGTGTTTCTTCGTCTCCCAATTGTTCAAGTAACCTTTTCTATTGCCTACATGTTCTTCTGCTTTTCTCTTCAGTAGCCTCCCCATCTCTTCATCTATACAGTCCTTGTGCTCACCCATCATTCAAGATAAACGCTTGTTATTCCCTGTGGGTATGAGTTAAAACTGATTTCTGAGCCAAGGTCAGCCTCAGCTTCTGTTAAGAAGCACAAGTGTTAGAGTCATAACAAGAGTCATTAGGAGAACTGTTCTTTTAAATTGTGCATGTCTTTAAATCACACTACAATTGGTTAACTCCAGGGTTTTTCCTGCACTCATTTGATCCAAAGCCAAAAAACTATAACCATCTTTGGGGTGCTGAAATGTTTTTTTTTTTTATTTAGAAGCCACTCATTTGTGTCTTACAGTTTAATCATTCATGCATGCAAGCATTTATTAGCTCTTTAATTCAAAAATGGACATCATGAATATAATCCTGTCCAGAAGCTTTTCATTAGAAGACTTTTTTTTTTTTTTAAAGGTATACAAGCATACAAGGTTACTTCAGCCATCAATTTTGTGTCGCTTATTTGGTCACCAGAGCAGCAGTGAAAGATGCCTGGATCTTCCTCTCTCCCCAGCCACCCACTCCAATGTTTCCAAGGTGTTCTGAAGCTAGCTGAGAGACATAAAGTGTCTAGCGTGTCCTGGGTCTGCCCTGGGGGCTCCTTCCATTTGCCTCACTTCACCTAGGAGGCATCCAAGACAGATATCCGAACCACTTTAATTAGCTCCTTTCATTGTGGCGGAGTAGCAGCTCTATTCTAAGCCTCTCCTGAATGACCAAGCTGCTCACTCTTTCTCTAAGGGAGAGCCTACACACCCTTCAGAGAATGTTTATTTCCACTGCTTGCATCAGCAGTCTTATTCTTTCAGTCACACAGCTCGTGGTCATAGGTGAGGGCTGTAATGTAATCGGCTGCTTTGCTTTCACAGTCAGCTCTCTCTACAGATTATCCATTTATCTTTTTTTTTATTTTTTAAAACAGCCAGTTACACCAAAGTCTGATAATTTTGCGTGAGCTTTGATGCTTAATTACCCCAATGAAAAATGATGAGACAGCAAATAAAATAAAAAAAGGCAAACAAATGAGTGCCTTCAGAGTTAGGATACCAACTGCAAAAACACTTCATTTCCCTCCAGCTCTGCATGGGCTGACCTGTTAGTTCATCAGAATGAACATAGTGATTTCTTCTTTTCGCCCCACATACACCATTCTGCCACTGAAAAAGCTCACTAGACCACCAAAAGTGCATTCATCTTCTGCTGAAAAGACTCCCCAACAATTGCAGCAGTCTTGAGTAATGTTAGCTACTTGCCCAGGTGTTTTAGAAAATTGCAGAGCAATTATGTACATTTGTAATCATATTGAAAAGAGTAGAAACAAGTGGGTTTAGGGTGGAGTGCCATAGACAGGGTAGGGAATTTAGAGCCAGACTAATGCATTTTGTTCTGAATTGTTTAAGCATAGTTTTGGCTTTTCTGTGGGATTCATTTATAATAACAAAAGTCTAGAATAACACCAGTCGTATTGTTTAAGGTTAGTGGAGAGAAAGGCCATGTGCTGTGATGCCCTTTTCTGTGCTGTGTCACTGGTGTGTGGTCTCACACAGCAAAATGTATCCCTGAACACCAGAAGCTATACACTATATTTAAAAAAGAAATTCTGGACCTTGATACTTTTACAGATTACACATTTTTTGAATCATTATTTAGAGCGATGTCTGCTCTCAGTTTAGTATGCAACCAGTTTACTTTAAAACAACATAATTTGTATGAGAGACTAACTTTTTCCACTGTTTCCTGTGCCTGCTCTGGCAGCATGTGACTTATGTAAAAGCACACAAAGGAAGCCAGGTTACATAGCAGATACTAGACCCTGCAGCCTGAAGAAGCTCCTGCTATACTGAGTCAAGAGGAACGAGTGTCCAGAGACGCAGGAGGTGAGTCAGAAAGGTTTCTTGAACAAAGTTAGTGGTTAGCACATCTTGTTGACTGTTAGTTCACCAGTTCTGGCTTTACTTTTGCTCTCTGGACAACAAATTAGGCACATGTGCCAAAAACATTTTCTCAACATGCACAACAGCGTTTCCATTAGTTTTTGAGTTAAATAAAGCTTTTATGGCTAGCTGCACATGCTAATGAATGACTATTTTTATTCCAAAGAGAGTCAGATGCTTAGTTACTTCTGTTACTGCAGAGGCACTAACCTAGCAAATATTTTGACACTGAATATTTTTTCTGTCAACTTCTAGTCCTGTTTTAACAATTGTTCCAAAATTAAAGCTGAACTGATGTCATGGATGTTTCACCAGGATTAATTGTAGGTATACAGTGGTCCCTCGCTACACCGCGGTTCACCTTTTGCGGCCTCACTGTTTCGCAGAATTTAATTTTTTTTTTTGTGCAATTTTGCATGTTTTTTTTTTTTTTATAAAAACAGTGCATTGTGTTCTACATCCTGATCAGCTGTAGACCAGTCTCCTCTGTGCCGTGTGTAACCACGGTAACCTCTGACCCCACTTCCGCCAGTCCCTTTATTGTGGCGGGAATGAATCCTGTATAAGTTCCGGGTCAATCAGCTGCATGTCCCTGCTCCTCTGGCTGCTGTTGTCCCTGTGGTTGGCGTACTTGTCAGATCACGACAAATTTTGCACTACAGGCCAGTTGACAGCGTGCAATAACCCGGCCGATTCATTCGTCTTTACACTACCTCACACTCGACTCAACGGTCAGGTTTTTTTTGTTCTCCCGCGATCAGCCCTGATCAGCGCGAGATGGCGAGCCACCCGACCACCGCTACCGTGCGGTAGGAATTGTGAACCTATGGACTGAATCACAAATTGTTGACACATGACCTATCACAGGTCCATGGAACTAAACTAAATCACATACTGGACTACACCTCATCCCACCTCCTTTTGGAACCTACTAAGCTGTTTTGTATTGTCAACATTATTTTTGTTTGTGATATACATGCATATGTTTCTATTTCTTTTGTACATCCGTCTATACACTTCTCATAACAAACATAATATATATATATTTGAGCTCTACTTTTGTTTCCTGTGTTTTATTCACACCCTCAGGCTCCATAGTCGAATCCTATTCTGATAGCTCATTGTCTATGAGGCTGCAGTCAGGCGCCCTGGTCCTTTAACCGCGTTACAAGTGGCGAGCCAGCCAGGAGCCTTTGTGTGTGAATATTTTGGGGTCTTACGTACGATTTTCTTTACTTATTTACTTCGCTTTTGCTGAACATAAAATCAAAAATGGATTCAGTTGCACTTTCTGGCATAAATATATCACAGTCTGTGATGATCTCCGGTGTGTCTAACACAAAATCTGATAATGAAATTCTTGACTACTTGCGTACTTATGGAAATCTTAGCCGTCATTTTTACGTAAATGATCCCGCAAGTACTTTCTTCAAAAACCTGATCGCTGAGTTTGTAGATACCACTGCTTTTACAACTCTAGAGCCGTTTCTGCCATACACCCACTGTTCTAAAAGTGTTGCCGACCTTGTTTTCCGCGTCACAGCTTTGGCCTGTGAGTACGCCGCCACGGAGGACAGCAGCAGTCCCCCTCCCAATTACCTCAAAGAGCTCAAGCATATTGCTGATCGCAGCGGGCACCGGTTTGAAGATGTCTTGAAGACAGTAATGAGGCAGATTGGTCAACATTTGCATGAAGCAGGAGCAGGTGATGATGGAAAAGTTGAATATGATGAGGAAAATGGAGTAGATGAGGACATTGGTGTAGAGGAAGAAGAAAGGGAACTGGAGCGGCAGCAATTGTCTTCACCTCCTGCCAGACAGGTTTCCACTGACCAGCAGGGGGCACGACCTCGTCAAAGCCAGACTGGACCAACTCCAAGAGTATCACTCACAGCCCCTGATCTCAACCCACCACAAATACAAAGGGTTGTTGTTGAGCATGTGGTCCGAAACCCAGACATAAGCACCACAACTTCACTACGTCTCCGTGCTTTTTCAGGAAGGATTCCTAAGCCAAGTAGTGAAGCAGATTTTGAATCATGGCGTTCCCAAATTGATCTACTGCTTGCCGACCCCAGTTTGTCAGCTCTATACGTCGCCAGGCGTATTATAGAGAGCCTGTTGTCACCTGCTGCTGATTTGGTTAAAGGTCTAAGTCCCAACACATTGCCTTCAGTCATACTAAGTGTACTTGACTCCGCTTTTGGAACAGTTCAAGATGGTGAAGAATTGTATGCTCAATACTTAAATATTCTTCAAAATCCAGGTGAACGACCATCCGCTTACCTCCAAAGATTGCAGCTAACCCTCAGCACTGTTGTAAAGCAAGGAGGACTTGCAGCTGCTGACATGAATAAGCATCTGCTGAAGCAGTTTTGTCGTGGGTGTTGGGATAACACTATACTAACCAAACTACAGTTAGAACAGCAAAAGGACAACCCACCACCTTTCTCTGACTTGTTGTTGTCGTTACGGACAGAAGAAGACAGAAAAATTGCTAAGGAGTCACTTATGAAGAAATACATCGGTTCATCAAAACAAAAAGCTAACATCCAATCCCAAAGTACTTGTTCTTGTGGGCACTCTACAGCCAATGAAGAGCTAAAAGAAATGAAAAAACAACTCCAAACCCTCCAACAGCAAATGTCCCAACTTTTGTCCCAAAAACGTCCAACCGAGTCAAAGTTTAAGCCACGACAAACCAAATCCAGTCATTCTTCACCTCAGTCAAATACCAAACCCAAGCCATGGTACTGTTTTAACTGTGGAGAAGATGGCCATGTTTCTTCCACCTGCAACAACAGAGCAAACTCCAGTCTTGTTGAACAGAAAAAGAGCCAATTAAGAAAAAAACAGCAAGAATGGGACGCTAGAAATACTTCATCTTTAAACTAGAAGGAGTTTCTGTGGTGGGACACACAGGAGCTGCGTGCACGAACAGTCCCAGAAACCACAACAAATTTCCATTGTTGCCAAAAGGGCTTGTGGGGACCAAAAGCACAGGCCAAATTCAAATCAAAGGCAACCATTTCAACTGTCTTCTTGATTCTGGCTCTCAGGTTACTACGATTCCTTTTTCCTTCTATAATACTTACCTTTCAGACCATCCAATCAAACCACTGGATGATCTGTTGGAAGTAGAAGGAGCAAATGGACAAGCCGTACCTTACCTGGGATACATTGAGATTAACATGACGTTCCCAGCTAATTTTCTTGGTTCATCCATTAATGTTGATACACTTGCGCTTGTCGTGCCTGACGTCCAGCAATCACCCCCAATGATACTTGTTGGTACCAACACTCTTGACGTTGCGTACAGCAAACACTGTGATACCCTCTCTGAGCAGTCATTCCTGCCATCTGGTTCCGGTTACATTGCAGTTTATAAAATCCTCCAGTGTCGCCACATCCAGAATTCAAATGACCAGTATGCTCCTGTAATCTTAAAGTCAGACCAACCGCATACGATTACTGCCGGCCAAACCACTGTCCTTGAGGGATGCATGGTCACAAGGCTATTCCAAGGTGAGAAAGCAGTTATTCTGGAACACCCCACCTCCAGTTCTCTGCCTGGTGGACTCCTAGTAAAAACCTGCCTTGTGGACTTACCTAAACGTCGGCCATATTCTCTGCCTGTTGTAGTGAGTAATGAGTCCGACCATGAAATCCACATTCCAGCTCGAGCTGTTATTGCAGAAATCAGCGCCTTCCAAGAGGTCATTTCCAAAGAGCAACCCACCCAGTATTCAGACCAGTCTATAGAGTCGTTACCTCCATCTCAACCACCATACAACTTTGGAGATTCCCCCTTAACTCCAGACTGGAAAGAACGCATTGTTCAAAAACTCAACACTATTCCTGAAGTATTTGCCAAACACGATCTGGATTTCGGCAGGACCAACAAAGTTAAACACCAAATCAAATTGTCCGATCCAACTCCTTTCAAGCAAAGACCACGACCAATTCACCCTCAAGATCTTGATGCTGTCAGGAAGCACCTGCAAGAACTTCTTGACTCTGGCGTTATCAGAGAATCTGACTCACCATTTGCCTCTCCAATTGTGGTTGCACGCAAAAAGAACGGCAGTATACGTCTTTGTATTGACTACCGCAAACTCAATCTGCAAACAATCAAAGATGCTTATGCTCTGCCTAAACTGGAAGACACCTTCTCCGCACTTGCAGGATCAAAGTGGTTCACGGTGCTAGACCTCAAGTCGGGTTACTACCAAATCGAAATGGAGGAGAAGGATAAGGCAAAGACTGCCTTTGTCTGCCCAGTAGGATTTTGGGAATTTAATCGGATGCCACAAGGGATTACCAACGCACCAAGCACTTTCCAACGGCTGATGGAAAAATGCATGGGAGAATTAAATCTAAAAGAAGTCTTGGTTTTCATTGACGATCTCATTGTCTTTGCACCAACTCTTGAGGAACATGAAGCTCGCCTGATGAAAGTTCTCACCAGACTCAAAGATTTTGGCTTGAAGCTTTCACTTGAGAAATGCATGTTCTTCCAGACATCGGTGAAGTATCTGGGCCATGTAGTGTCCCAGGCTGGTGTTGAAACTGATCTGGACAAGATTTCCACACTCACTTCTTGGCCAGTGCCAAAAAACTTGAAGGAATTAAGATCTTTCCTTGGTTTTGCTGGGTACTACAGACGTTTTGTCCAGGGATATTCGGCCATTGTCAAGCCGTTACATGAACTCACTGCTGGTTATCCACCTTCCCAGAGGAAACTGAGACGAACTGTAAAGCCAGAGAATTACCTCAACCCCAAAGAGCCATTTGGAGGACGATGGACGCAAATGTGTCAACAAGCTTTTGAGTCCATTATTGACAAACTCACTTCTGCCCCAGTTCTGGCATTTGCTGATCCCCAGAAACCATACACACTCCACACTGATGCCAGTGCCACAGGTCTTGGTGCGGTGCTGTATCAAGAGCAGGATGGAAAAAACAGAGCTGTAGCATATGCCAGCAGAGGTCTTTCCCGGAGTGAGTCAAAGTATCCCGCCCACAAATTGGAGTTTCTTGCTTTGAAGTGGGCGGTGACTGAAAAATTCCACGACTACCTTTATGGTGCTCAGTTTACAGTTGTGACGGACAGCAACCCATTAACATACCTCTTATCATCAGCAAAACTTGACGCTACCGGTTACAGATGGCTTTCAGCTTTGTCCACTTTCACCTTCAAATTAATCTACAGAGCAGGAAAGCAGAACTCGGATGCTGATGGTTTGTCTCGCCGACCTCATGGTGAACTGTCTGATGATCCTCTGTCACAGAAAGAACGTGAGCGAATCTGGAGATTTGCATGGCAACATCTCAATGAACCAGATTATGTCTCTATTGACCAGCATACCATCAAAGCAGTTTGTGACCATCATCTGATGTACAGTTCAAGCACGGATCCTGATCTTGCTCTGGTGTTATCCATGTCTGTCAATGTCAACAGTCTGCCTGACAGTTTCACGGACGACATCCAGTTCACCTCCATGGTACTCCCCCAAATCTCAACAGCTGACCTTGCAGCCAAGCAACGCCTTGACCCTGTCATCCGGCATGTCATAGCTCAGGTTGAACGAGGCGAGTCACCACCGCCATTCCTGAGGGAAGAACTTCCCGATCTACCTCTATTACTGCGAGAAGTAAATAAACTGGAGCTCCATAACACCCTTCTCGTCAGGAAGAGACAAGTGGGAAGTGACTTCACATACCAGCTAGTGCTACCTGAGGAATATCGGCCAGTTGTACTTAACCACCTACATGATCAAATGGGTCACATGGGAATCGACAGAACGCTGGACTTGGTCCGTTCCCGGTTTTATTGGCCTAAGATGACACGTGATGTGGTCAATAAAATAAGACAGTGCGAAAGATGCGTGAGACGCAAATCCCCATCTGAACGAGCCGCACCTCTGGTCAATATCAAAACCTCTCATCCCATGGAACTGGTGTGCATGGATTTTCTCTCTGTGGAACCAGATCGTGGAGTCAAAGACATACTTGTCATAACTGACCATTTCACAAAATATGCCATTGCTGTGCCAACACCAAACCAGAAAGCCAGGACTGTTGCCAAATGTTTATGGGACAACTTTCTTGTGCATTATGGTATCCCAGAACGTTTGCACAGTGACCAAGGCCCTGACTTTGAATCCAGAATCATCCGAGAGCTTTGTGAAATGGCTGGGATCCACAAAATAAGAACCACTCCATACCATCCAAGAGGCAATCCTGTTGAACGGTTTAACCGAACATTACTGGATATGCTAGGAACACTCACAGCTCAACAGAAATCCCATTGGAAAGATTTTGTAAAACCCCTGGTGCATGCATACAATTGCACAAGAAACGATGTTACAGGTTTTTCACCATATGAGCTTATGTTTGGCCGCCAACCTCGCTTACCGGTGGACTTGGCCTTTGGACTACCCCTTGCCAAAGAAGGATCAACATCCCACACACAATATGTGGACAAACTAAAGTTCCACCTAGAAGAAAGTTACAAGCTGGCCATCGAAAACTCAGAAAAGGTGATGAAACGTAACAAAAACAGATTTGATAAAAATGTCACTGCATCACAGCTGAATGTTGGAGACAGAGTTCTTGTGAGGAACGTGCGGCTAAGAGGCAAACACAAGCTTGCAGATAAATGGGAGTCATCTGTGTACATTGTAGTGAAGAAAGCCGGCACTCTTCCTGTGTATACAGTTCGACCCGAAGGCCAAGACAAGCCCCTGAGAACTTTACATCGAGACCTCCTACTGCCCTGTGGGTATTTACCACCTGAAAAGGAAATGCTTACTAAGCAGAAGAGGAAAATGCCTGTCTTACCCGTGTCTCCTGTACGTGCTGATGATGCTGATAACAATGACGAAGAGGAACTAATCTCATACCTACCTGTTCCCTTCTCTGCTGAACCTGTCACCTTCACAAGAACCATCGACTTACCCAATACTCCGCAACCTGTGCCACTTATCAACCAGCCCGATGTCCCTGTAGTATTGGCTACAGAGGAAGAGATTGCTATCCTCTCAGAGGAACCTGTACCTGCCGAAGAGGAACAAGTTATTGCTAGCGGAACCGTGGATGCTGGCTTTGAGCCAGTTGATCTTGTCGAAACTTCTCACGATGAAGAAAGTCTGTCTTCTGATTCGGAAGCATCCAGAAGTAACTTGTCACAACACTCACCTACTGAATCAGAGCCTCTCAGTCCTGAGGCAGAACCACCTTTGAGGCATTCAACCCGCACCAGGAATCCTCCTGATCGGCTGCAATACATCAAGCCTGGTAAGCCTCTGTTAAAGAGCGTTCAGACCTTCCTGCATGGGTTAAGTTCTGTCTTCTCCTTCGCTCTTCAAGACGATGAAGAAGAGGAGACGATGCCTTCACACCTCAGCCAACCAGTCATTCGCTGCCAGCCTAGTCCATGTACGAGGACGTCCATGAGATTAGGGGGGGAGAGTGTAACCACGGTAACCTCTGACCCCACTTCCGCCAGTCCCTTTATTGTGGCGGGAATGAATCCTGTATAAGTTCCGGGTCAATCAGCTGCATGTCCCTGCTCCTCTGGCTGCTGTTGTCCCTGTGGTTGGCGTACTTGTCAGATCACGACAAATTTTGCACTACAGGCCAGTTGACAGCGTGCAATAACCCGGCCGATTCATTCGTCTTTACACTACCTCACACTCGACTCAACGGTCAGGTTTTTTTTGTTCTCCCGCGATCAGCCCTGATCAGCGCGAGATGGCGAGCCACCCGACCACCGCTACCGTGCGGTAGGAATTGTGAACCTATGGACTGAATCACAAATTGTTGACACATGACCTATCACAGGTCCATGGAACTAAACTAAATCACATACTGGACTACACCTCATCCCACCTCCTTTTGGAACCTACTAAGCTGTTTTGTATTGTCAACATTATTTTTGTTTGTGATATACATGCATATGTTTCTATTTCTTTTGTACATCCGTCTATACACTTCTCATAACAAACATAATATATATATATTTGAGCTCTACTTTTGTTTCCTGTGTTTTATTCACACCCTCAGGCTCCATAGTCGAATCCTATTCTGATAGCTCATTGTCTATGAGGCTGCAGTCAGGCGCCCTGGTCCTTTAACCGCGTTACACGTGTCTCCAGTACAGTACAGAATGTGTTCAGCTTGTCACATTTACATAAATCTTCGATCGCTAGCAGTGTGACTCTGAAGTATGAAAATATGATGAAATATTTTGCACCGTCAAAGGCACCTGCGGTAGCACTGAAAAGGCAGAGGAAGATTGTAACCATTGCACAAAATTTGGACTTCTGGACATGCTAAAGAAAGGTAAAAGTTGACATATTTTTCAGACTATAAGGTGCATTAAGCGAAACAAAACAGTCAGGTAAGTCAAACTTTACCCAACTCATTCTTCTTGCTTTCTCTACTTCCGTACCATTGATTCTCTCGCAGCTGCTCTAATCCCATGTTCTGGACCTGAAAACAGGGTTTGATCTTTGGTTTCATTCTATAATACTGGACTTATTTTTCTACGAAGGTGTGAACTTTGAGAGTGTTTAAGACAGAAAAGTGAAAATGTTCATGCCTGTCTGAGAAAAGTGTATAAAGTGTGTAGTGAGGGGTTTTACAGCCTTAAAACATCTATAATAATTGTAAAAAATAAAGCTGGCTACTTCGCGGATTTCACCTATCGCAGGTTATTTTTAGAACGCAACTCCCGCTATAAACGAGGGACCACTGTACCTTCATTGTTGCCTCGTGTTAAGCTTTCTAGCAAGAAAAAGATTGACCAAACCATCTATGACAATCTAAGAGATCAGATTATTGCACAGATTTCTTTTCTACATGGAAAACGTGTCAACATGCATCCATTACATTAATAATTCAACAATTTACAAGGTACTTTTTTGGTTGCTCCGAGTATAATCATGTTCAGCATCTAATGTCTAAAAGTTTTTAAATGACAAATTGTGACAGAAATAATTTTGAAATTAGCTGCACTGCAAAAATCCATTTCTATAAATCTGCCAATGTGTCTGAAATTTGTTAAAAACAAAGTTGTAATTGAGTGGTGGGATGTTACATCCATCTGTATACACGATGTATCATGTTCTGTCTATTTTTGTGGCATAAATGTGACAAGAATGTGACATGTCACTCCACACAATGAAAGATTGGTTTTCAGAGACAAATTTGCCCTCAGACACAGAAACACAATCCAGGAATGTCTGACCTGGTGAAAAGAACAAGAGACAGAACGGACCATAAATCTGCTCCCGATAATAACCTTTTCTGAAAACCTGCTGCATAAGATCCTCGCCGGCTTGAGTTGCATTGTGGAATCTGCATGTTCGAAAACATAACTTCTTATTCTGGGTGTGTTTGTGCATATTTTACATACTTTGCTGCACACCTCTGCCAAACATACAGAGGCAGGGAAGGCAATGAAAGCCACATATGGAAACAGGGAGTGGCGGACTGTGTTTTACATTTCCATGCTTGGTTGAGCGGCACATGAGCATTATCAGATTGAGATTACCATCCATCCCCAGCTGTTCCCTTTCACACTGGGCCCCGTATTCAACCTACTATCAATTTTACTGCCACCAACCATCCCATTCCTTTCTGTTCTTTCCTTTAACAGAAAAGCAAAGAAGCTGAAAGGGCCACTGTTGTCAGCAATGTGTTGCCTTATCATCATGGCTCAATCACTGACTCACCAACATGGTGAAAAGATTCTATCCACAGCGTGTTTTAGCACGTTCTTTACATTTTACTCGACCTCAGAGAATGCACATCAACTATCCATCCATTCATAGAAATGGGGAAAATTAGTTGTAATTTTCCCATTTTCGCTTACCCTACAATGCCTACAGATTCAAACAGTCCACCAGTTCTATTAAGAAGAAAAACAATGTGTAATGTTATGTTTGATAACCTTCCTGTGTATTAGTTGTTTCTTCAAGGCTGAACCGTGTGTTCAGCTTTGTGACTTGTGATAAACATGAAATTTGTGAGTTTAGCAAGCAAAAACATGGAACTACTGGTGCAAAACTATGAAGCCAATTTTGTAACGCAATTTCTCGCATCATTGTTCTCATTTGAGGCTCTTTGTTGAAGGGCAAAGCGGCGAAGTGAGAGCTTCACTTTGTTTGGAGTAGTTCTACTTGGAGGCGTTGGGTTAGACGGTCACTGGGGGAATCTAGCCATATGGGATGAAAAAAAATATACGAGTTTAAATAAAAAGTCTGCTGATGCATAACACCCTCCAGTTTTGTTGAGAGGTCTTTAATCTCCAGATGAAACTCTGGATCTGCTCAGTTTTACTGCTTAACTCCCAGGTGTGAATGTACATTAATTACACCAAGACGAATAAAGCAAGATGTTAGAAAGCAGCTTGCACGTTTAGAAAAGCCTCTGAATATATCTGAGTTTTTTTTCCCCTACATATTAAATTTTGGATCAGCCTTGTAAAACTTTTACTGCATATATAACATCATCCAAAATTGACCCAGCAGGAATGCAGAGTATATCCAGAAAACCATGAAGGTTACAGTCAAAAGACTGAAAGAGAAACAAAACCACACACACACACACACACACACACACACACACACACTTTATCAAAACGTGATCTTAGTCAGGGGGAAAACCAGTAAGATTACTCATGAGGCAATCTGTGCAAGTATCATTAGCACGTCATTGTAAGCCATCTCCCCTCTTGGTGCTATCATTGCAGCTAATTAGATTAGCATCATTGTGCCATTACATCAGAGTACCTAGGCATTGTTTCAGTTGATGAAATACTGTTTGCAACTCCCAACACATGGAACATCTTACCATATGGACTGCCATACCAAAATATGCTTATACTTAGCAGGCATGCAACACTGGTATTACATCATGCTTGCTTTCACACATGCAAACAAAACACGTTACAAATACACACACCCGTGTGTGTCCCACAGAGAACATATTATCTGAGAGATTTTCATTGAAACAGTGTTACTCAAACTGCTGAGTTATAATATATTACAGTCCTTTTTTATTGGTCTAATAAAAAAAAAAAAAGACAATGAAACTGATGGCAACATGCAAATATATTATAGTTAAGAAGTTTCAAATCATTTGTGACAGTTCTTGCTCCATGGGCTTGAATTGCCACGCACGAAAGAGACAAAGCAAAACCAGTTGCAGGTTTTTCATGTTCTCCCTGCCATAATTGCTGAAGAGAAAACACTACTGACTTTTTTCATGCCCCTCGTGTTAGTGGATTAGAAATCCCCTCCAAAAGAATAAATAATCCACAGTAACACAACTGTTTAAGGGGGGAAAAAAACAACAACAACTTTTTTTTTTGTCAGACAAAGGCGGAAAGAGGCAAACATGTCAGCACTTTTTGTCAGAGTTGCTCATCACTACTTGTTTTGGCTTGCCAACATCTCAGCGCCTGAGGTGCTGCGAGGGTGTCACAAGAGCAGTGCACAGTGGCTCGCATGTGTGTGTAACTGGATATGCATGGCACATAATTTGCAGAGCGCTGTTGCTGGGTGAAATCTCGAGTCTGGAAAAGCACGTGTGAGAAAATAACATTTGTCCAACCTGATGGGCATAACTTTTAAATACAGAGTTCACGGATTCTCCAGGGGCAACCCAAATCATGGACTAATACAACTACTCATCAGCTACACTTTACCTATTACGAAAAATGTATCATTTCATTTATCATGATTTTATGTATTACAGAGGATTTTTCTCCATGTGTACCAACCTGCATCCCCTATCAAATATATGCCAATATTTGCTAAAATATTATGACAGAACCAAAGATTTGTAGGCTACAGGTCTGTACTTACTTAAGCATAGTACTTAGAAACATCTGGATCAAATGAAAATGTATTTAAAGATTGCATTGAGTGCATAATCATAAATGTCATTTCTTGACTAAATGCATGCTCACAAAAGTCTTTGCTCGGGCTGGCTGAGAGAGACCGACACATTTTGCAACTTTGCACAGCAGCTGTGTATCACATGAGCCTCGGTATCTCAGAAAGCAGACAATTCTTTAGACAGTCGGTTTCTGCAGCTCAGTCCTCATCGGCTCATAAAGCTGCAAAAACGCTGTTTGACAATGTTCAGCAGGTGTGCATTTAAGAGGGGGTCACGGGTCACAGGTAAACACATAACGTTAAATGGACCAATGAAAATGCCACTGCAAGACATAAATAATGCACGACAGGCCTGTAGCAGCAGCCTGGATACGCAGTTAAACGCTAACTAGAATAGAAGTAACAGACACAGAACTAAAAAACTGTCAGCTGCTAATCATTTTCCACTGATGGTTAAAACTCCAGACTCATGCTAATGTAAAGCCTCTCATTAGGCTGCTCTTGAAATGGGACCTACGCTCAGGATGGCAACAAACCCATCCATCCATCCATCCATCCATCCATCTTCATCCGCTTTGTCCGGGGCCGGGTCGCGGGGGCAGCAGCCTAAGCAAAGAGGCCCAGACCTCCCTCTCCCCAGCCACCTCCTCCAGCTTATCCGGGGGAATACCAAGGCGTTCCTCACCCAGGAGGCGCCCAGGGGGCATCCTTGTCAGATGCCCGAACCACCTCAGCTGGCTCCTTTCGATGTGGACCCCTCCTTGAATCGCTACCTTATCGTGGTGGAGGGGTTTGTGTGTCACAGGGATCCCAGGGGCTATGTTGTCTGGGGGCTTTTGCCCCCTGGTAGGGTCTCCCATGGCAAATTGGCCCTGGGTGAGGGACCAGACAAAGAGCGATTCATAAGACCCTTATGAAAAGGACACCGAGGGAACAGTTTACCCTGCCCGGGATAGGGTTACCGGGGCCCCGCCCTGGAGCCAGGCCCGGGGAGGGTGCCCGAGGGCGAGCGTCTGGTGGCCGGGCCTTAGTCCATGGGGCCCGGCCGGGCACAGCCCGAAGAGGAGACATGGGCCCATCCTCCCGCAGGCGCACCACCCGCAGGAGGCGCCATAGGGGTCGGGTGCATTGTGTGTCGGGTGGCGGCCAGGAGCGGAGGCCCTGGCGGACTGACCCCCGGCTGCCAAGACTGGCAATAGGGCAACAAACCCAATATTATTCAAAGCCCATAATCACTGCATATTGAGGTCTTAAAGGTTAATATGACTAAATTGGTGAGCTAATAGCGTCTTCCTTCTTCCAAGCTGTGAAACTGTAGATCCACTAGTGTCCATAGATATTAGAGCAGGGGTCTCCAGCTCTAGTCCTCGAGAGCTACTGTCCTGCAGCTTTTAGATGTGACCTTGTTCCAACACACCTGAATCAAATGAATTGCTTGTTACCAGGCCTTTGCCAAACTTCATGGCATGCTGAAGAGATAATTCAGCCATTTGATTCAGCTGTGTTGGAGTAGGGACAGTAGCTCTCGAGGACTGGAGTTGGAGGCCCCGTGTTAGAGTATTTGTTGTGGAGCTTTGGGCTAACTGTCAATGTTTCTAGAGTGTTCTTCCAGCCACACACCCATCCATTTTCTTCTGCTCATCTAGTTCGCAGGCGCTGGAGCCTATCCCTCCAACATGTTCTTTGTAAGGGCTGAATAATGTACGTAGTAATAATTTGGAAGAGTAGGATAAAGCATTGCTTAAAGTTTTCCTTCCTTTCTATGTTGACCATCATATCATCTATCAAGTTAAGAATTCAAAAGTCTTGTATGTACATGTCATATATGGATCACATTTAAAGAAATGGTAGTCATTTTTACAAAACTTGTCAGCGCTCCAGGAGCTAAACGGTTCTAGTAAAGTAGCATCTACAGTCACAGTTGAGCCTCACTCTGCTCAGAGAAACAGATGTTCTACAGGTTACCCTGCTCTGAAAGACTTCTATTGTTGGGGACTAAAACAGAACAAGTGTCCACAGCAGGCCAAGGGTCAGGATGGGCAGGAGGCACCGGGTTTCACAAGTCTTGACCTTTTAAATGAGTGCAATGTGACACAATGTGTGGGTCTGCAGTCAAATGCTGAAAGCAGGCCCACATGTTTAACACCCCATGACCCCGACACCACAAACCAGCGCTTTCTGTTACTGCATGCCGTGTGGTGACTGAGACTGCTGGGATAACAACCCCCTGAGGCTCCTGGATAATTACGGGACCTAATCAAGCAAACCTGGACCTTGGCGTTGTTGGTTATTACTGTCATTTGATTTATAAAGAAAAAACAAAGATTTACTTCTGTCATTACCTCTGCAAGGAGATCTTTTTCTGATTGTTTATTAGCAGGATAACTCAAAAAACGTGTAGAATGGATTTGCACATGGCCTAACTTTAATTTATAATACCTCATTGAATCCCAACAATGTTGTTTGCATTTATACTTGAGAGCTAGTGTATCTGCATTGTTCCACCATCAATAGGTGTTCCTGTTAAATTTAAAGCTAATACATTCTGAACAGTTACTTTTACTAAATGCAAGTGATAGACAAGACCTCAGAACTGGACCGAATACAAATCCACCTAAACTGGTAGAATTGTAGGTTCAGTCAGACCCATCAGTTGTTGTCTGTATTACTTTGACATGTGGTAAGGTGTGCATCAAGCTACAGCACAGGCTAGGTGCCAGGATTTTTTTGGAAGGATTCATTACCTGAGGGGGAAATCTGACAATCTGCATCACATCCCCACAAATACTATCATGTTATTTAGCGTATAGGGATTAGACCCTAAACGCAGGTTGGAGGATCAAAAGTTCAGAGTTTAACAAAGCCCAAAAGGAGCTGATGATGATCACAGACATAAGAAATATAATAGACATCTTCACAATGGACATAGGGTAGACTGGATATTTTATGCACACAGATGGCTGATTAGGGATAAGGCACAGCCTGGGGAATGAGACACAGGTGCAGACAATTAAGACATTCAAACAAGCAAAAAACTACAACCCCAAATAAAACAAGGAGAAACTGAAACTAACTCATGTGGGGAACCAGGAAAAGTTAGGAATATGCGGCGGGAATTAAACACAAAATAGAAACTGGATTAATATATATATAACTTTCAGCAGTTCCCTTGTCACAAGGGGTCACAACAGCAGGTAAGTATACATGTTTGATTTGGCAAACACACCAGGCACCCATCCTGACACAACTCAAAGGGATTTCTGTTTTCTGCTGAAATTGAACCAGCAGGCTTACATTTGTTAAGCAAATGTGTAACCCAGTTCACTATGGAAACTGAAGCTATAGAAAGACTGAGAATTCACAGTGACAGCTAGAATAGTAAATCAAATAAACAGACATTCACAACTATATGAAAACTACACAGGACCCAGAGCTTCAATATTGATAAAACTCAAAGGAAGCAATGAAATCATGAACAAAAACATGGGATCGCAAAACAGAAACAGAAATGGAAGACTTAAAATATTATAGAAATATTAAAAGTAATCAAGTTCACTTTTAGAATAATTAAGAAATCAAAACAGAGGTCCAGTATTTACACATACTAAACCATGACTAGAACTCCAATGCCACAAGAAATATTACTAAAGGTTACTAGTACAATAAAAAAAATCTAAACCTGTATCAAAACCTCAGCTTAACTCCATTTAAATAATAAAGCACTAGAGCATCTGTGAGAATGGACTGAAAGCTGCTGAAAAAAGCAATAACTCAAAGCAATTCAAAACCCAGACAAGACACTATCCCAGCTGTCACTGGGCAAGAGGCACAGTGCACCCTTGACAGGTCATTTTCATGTCAGTTGTTAAATGAAATGAAAATCTCTCTCATGAGAGATGAAACATCTCCAAGAAACTTACAGAAGTCCAGTCACTGTAATTCCAAGCTCCTTAGACAAGTCTGAAATAAGAAAAACTGGGACACGTAATCCAGAAATCCTTCTAGATCCAGGGTCTCAATTCCTGCCTGTTGTGGAGGGCATATTGAGCCTTGGGGGAAGGATGCGGTTTTGCAGCACTGCTCTTGTTAAGTTGGCAATGGAAGGTGAGTATTTTACCATCCATACACATCAATTCATAAATCATTTTTGTAATTTGACAAGCAACTGAGTTACCGAGCTCTACAACAACAACTGTCCTGCAATTAAAGAAAATTTCATAAAGGAGCTGGTCTGCTTTTTACCTGCACCTAATATCTTTCCATTGGAGCCACCGCTTTGCCTTTCATCCTACTGAAAATGCTTCATTGTTGAAATTACTGTATATATTTACCTCAGTTGCAATTCCTATGTCTGAGAGCACAGAAAACCTTTCTAACATGTGTTCATTAAGGTGAAACGATATTTAGCACAAATTAGGGACTCCAGCATGACGTGTGACAAATGCTTTGTGACATAACGATTGCGCTGGTTTAAAGCTGAAGCAGAGCAGATGCTCTGTGGAGAGTCCAAAATAGCCCCACCACATTGGAGGTTTTTCTGACTTAATAATGTCAACACCAGAGCTCTCAAAAAACCAGATGGAGCCACTTTATTTGTTGGACTGATTGCACCTACTCGAGTTTATCTCCAGCCGTTCACAAGGCGGATACAGTATATGAAGGGAGAGATGTCTGGTCCAGTCAATGCTGTAATTTATGAAGTGCTTTTAAAGGCCAGGATTGCCACAAGGTTCTGTGTAACAAAGTACATAAATGCATGATAACAACATCAGAGAACACTGCATAAATTTTAACATATGAGTCCAGATTTGTCTCCCCTCCTCTCATTCTCTGAGTGGAAACATGTGAAAGAATAAATAGTAAGGTGACGAAGTTTGTTTCAACCAGGATGACAACTGGAACCATTTAAACCTACTTAGCATTTTTTTCCCCTTCTTTTCTTTATTGAATTTCTTATTTTTATTTGTTTAGTTTTTCCTCACTAATAAATCCAGGAATCTCTCTATGTGTGTCTTACCATCTGTTTTTCATCTACCTCAAAAACCTAGTTCAAACCTGGTGAGTATATTGGTAGGCACTTAAGTGCACTCTCGAGATCGTTTGGATGGGGTGGTCTCATTTTTGGGGTCTTCTCCCAGCTGCTTGGCAGTCACTGGGCAGAGCCTGTTAATGATTTTGTGACTCCAGAGATGATTTCACACGTCTATATGATGTCAATAATCTCTCCAGTTCAGAAAACAGTGTTTGTTGTAGAAACAAACCTCCGCTGACTGACATCCATCTTTGCATGATTAAAGTCTGGGATAGACTAGAGCCAGTAACCACTGTCTGCCTTAAAGATAATGTATTTAGAGTGCAAGGGGACAGCACATTTGGAACAGCACTACGGCGAGGTCCATCACCAAAACTCCTCTTATATGACAACTAAAAGGCTGTCATCCATTTCTAAATAACACTATCTATTGTTCAGGTGAAACAGTGTGATCTAATAATAATAATAATAATGGATTGGATTTATATAGCGCTTTTCAAGGCACCCAAAGCGCTTTACAATGCCACTATTCATTCACTCTCGCATTCACACACTGGTGGAGGCAGCTACGGTTGTAGCCACAGCTGCCCTGGGGCAGACTGACAGAAGCGAGGCTGCCATATCGCGCCAACAGAAAGTTGTGTGTGTATGTATATATATATTTTATTTATTGTGAATTAAAATAAGGAAATTGTCTCTTTCTGGGTTTGCAATCGGAAAATGGATATTAATCCAGCCCTTCTGCTGAGGGAAATATCAGGATCCTTATTGGCAAACTGCTCCAGTATATTCATCAGGAAGTTCAAGTTGTTTTGATTTACTGTTTGGCGCTTCTAAAAAACAAATTCCAGCAGCAATCAAAAATAACAGAGCAGGTGAAATAGAGTGGTAGCTTTGACTAACACTATTTATCTAGTCTGAATAGCTCAGGGGTTGCTATTGCCTAAATGTTGCCCATATTGCAAAAGTCTATTTTTAAATCACAAGAGTGATCACACAAACATTCACACACATCACATTTACCACATAGACAGACGGTTTTTAAAGAAAGGGAATAATGGCTCATGAAAAGAGTTGTTAGTTTGTCTTTTTTTTTTAAAGTCAACCTTACGCCAAAGTTGCAGCAAGACGTTGTTGCTGTCCGACTCCAGTCCCTACGTTATTCCTTCCCAGCCTCATCTGCATGGAGCCTACCACTGGACCAGATACAAAAGGGATGAGTGAAAAGAGAATAAAGTAACAGCAGACAATTGTTAGACAATAAATTGGTTCCTCCAGGTGTACACCTTAAATATAAGTGTGCCATGAGTATGTACTGCGCATACATGAAATTCTATTTTCCCTAATGCTAAAGCAGGGGTGTCAAACTCCAGGCCTTGAGGGCCGGTGTCCTGCAGGCTTTAGATCTCACCCTGGGTCAACACACCTGAATCAAATGATTAGTTCATTACCAGGTTTCTGGAGAACTTCAAGACATGTTGAGGAGGTAATTTAACCATTTAAATCAGCTATTTTGGATCAAGGACACATCTAAAAGAAAAGCAAGAAAATTGTTGCATTACTTTTCTATCCATCCATTTTAGAGTCTTCGAGGTGCTGAGCCTATGCCACTTGTTACAGAGTGAGACTTGGGTCTGGACTTGTTGGCTGTTCGTCACAGTTCCTTCCAATACCACCAGAACTTCAGGTTTTTGTCTGCAGACTCTAAATTGGTTTGAAATTTAGTTGATAAGAAAACCAAAGGTTTTGAAATTCATCTGCTCAGTTGCTGGTGAATCAAAAACACCAGCCTGAAACACCATCATGGAAAAGAATAACTGCCTGAATGTAAAATCAAAGAAATCCAGCCACACCTATGATTAACCTTATCTACTATCACTTGCCCTCCCCCTCCATAACAGCAAATGATTCCCCACGAGCAAAGATAATAATGATACACTGAACTGAAGTGAGCAGTAGATAAATGAGTGGGAAGATCTCAAAGGTCAGGAAATATAACAACAAAACCAGAAGTCTCACACGTGACATGATGAGCTTATTTTGCTGACAGCAAAATCCAAACTGATGTGTGATATCTTAGCAGTATGATCGAAAGCCAATAAGTTCATCGTGCCTTAATTATTGCGTGAGGAAGACGATGTTCCAGTAGAGGAGGAATGCTGAACTCCTCACAGAAGTCAGTTATGCTTCGTATTAAGTTTTTAAGAAACGTAATCCATTGGACGGTTTCTGCCTAAACAAACATTCTGGCTGGATCTGCTTACATCGAATCAAAGTCAAGGCCAAACCCTTCAGAATCACATAATACATCTCCTTTTTCTGTCTCTCTCTTTCTGTCATCACCGACTTTGTGCTGTCACTTTTATGGTATGCATCTCGCTGTGTCAATTTCACACCCACATTTTGATTCCTAAAGCCAAGATACAACTAAGGTTATATTAATTCATGACACGTCACAGAGGCCACAAGCAAAAGGCATGCAAAGCTTCATCCTGTACAAAAACAATAAACCACTTCCAGGTACAAGGTTCCAACATACATCGCAGATTTCCTTCTCCTTTTATTTAAAAAAAAGCATTTGTCTCTGTGCTGCCAGAGGCTTCCTTGTAAGCTGGGTTTGAAAATGAATGCCTTTATGTTTTGGTTTGGACCCACTGAATAATTTACTATGTAATTACATACTCTGCAAAAGCCTCCGAGTCCACTTGGGCCCGTTTGGGATTCTCTGTAGCGTTGCAGTCACAACCAGAGCCTTGACCAAATCAAAATTCAAACCCACTCTCTAATCAAAAAACCTGGAAAACTCACATCCAGAGGCTAAGTTTTATGTCTGCAGTTTGCTAAATACCCTTACACCAACAATTGGGATGTAATTTCTGATTTGCAGCTCAGCCAACCCTTTTTTTCCCCTTTTCATTTGAGCCAGTGCAAAACAGCACAGTGCAAAACATGTCCCGTCATTACAGTTGGCCGCGGCTTACTGAGTAAAATCACAATACACCGCATGCAGCATGTGATGGGAAGCCCCCGGGAAGACTCAAAAATATGATAACATGATAAACAACAGTCACACAGATGATTATTTAGGTTGAAGAAAACAAAGAATAACAGATTAAAGCTAAGGCAATGGCCACGATCTGTCAGCAGTGTTGAGAAACACACTTTTAAAAGTACGTAAAGAGAAATCTGTTTCATTACATCATTACCTACTGACAAACACACAAGCTTAGACAGGCTCATTATACATCCAATACGCGTGTAACCTCCTGTATCTCTGAGTGTCTTGACTTTTCCTCAGTGAAAAGCAAGTAGCTAACGCCAAGCTAGCTAGTTTCCCTCAGCTTTAGCCTAACTAAAAGCTAGCCATAAAGAGCTGTAGCATGGGCATCATACACCTCTTCAATGGGCTCCCTATCAGCATTGTATAGTTATGATTAACTCAAAGGGCTTCTTAAAAACAGAAACCACAAAAAGCTTCTTAATTAATAGTTGTGACTGGCTCACTTTTGAAGCCAGCCCTAAGTGGCCATTAGAATAACTGGGAGCTTTTGCCTCTTCCACGGTGGCTCCATTTTAAAGCTGTGGGGATTGCTCCTTGTTTGATAGCACAATTCTTGTTAATAACAGCCTGGCTACAGTATGTGTGCATTCATTCAGTCATCCATTCATTTCCCAAACAACTTTTCCAAGGATTGAGCTTATCTGACAAGCATACACCAGGTTAAACTAACATGCATATTTTTGGACTGGGGGGGGAACCAGAGCTTTGAACAGCAGGTTCAAACTAAAACTGCACTAATTTGATTCTGTTCCAATAACTGGGTTAGTAAACAAAATAGATTTGCTAAAAAATGTCTTATCTATGGTCTGTCTTTCATATTAGAAATCAATCTGCACAGTTTACACTTTTAAACAGATATGGCTTGTCATAATCATGTAGTAGAATGATAGTTCACCAGTGGGAGATTACATCACCTCAGATAATTGTTAAGGAAGCATTTATCTTTAGCTCGTTTTTGCAGTTAATCTGTGAAGTAACTGCAGAGTGACGTGTTTTATGTCCTGCTCATAAGTTTACATGAATTTCAGAGCTCCCATGGTCCCAGTCAAAGTCTTGTTTATGTCATATAAATGACTGAAATTGGTACACTTTTTCATTTTCAGCCCAAATCAGCATAAAATTAAATATTTAGACATTGATATCATATTTGTATCATATTTGATACATACAGTTTACAGAAACTTCTATATCATCAGTGTGACCTAGATAAACTGCACAGCACATTTTTAAGCCATTTTTTTTTTTAAATGCCAGATTTAGCAAATACAATACAAGTTACAAGTCATTTATAGAAATTGATTTTTTTTTTTTAAACAAATCTGTCAGGTGGTTCAATAAACTCTCCATTTTCAAAAAAAGATGGATTTTTATGGCAATTATTTCATGGTTCAGGCTTTAAAGGGTCAAATATCTGTCTAAATATGTTGCAGAATAGTAATTCAGTACAAAATAAACTTGTGCACCACCACTTGAAATGCTAGCAAGATTTTGTAATATTCTGATTTCTTGTCGACTAGCCTGTTTGACCACATTGGGAAAAATCCTTGAAATGCCACTCCTGTGTCCCCAGATGTGTAATAATTCATGGAAATACAGCCAATGCATGTGTATTTTAAAAAACTTCCATACCTGTGTATTACTGCTCCAGGTTAACACATCTGGATGCATGTTTTTTTTTTCCTTAATAAAAGCAGACTGTGGGAGTTTCTCTCACTGAGCCACTTACCTTGTAAAACTTGGTTTTGTGGTTAATTTGTCAGCAACTATATAACTATATTAACATAAGTGACCTTTTGTTTGCAGGTCAGACATTTGGAAAGGTTAGCACTTAGTTGTAATTTATCCTGAACCCTGTTTGCTTCACTGGAGTCGTGGCTGACATGGAGCTCCTAGGGCTTACCTCCTCCTCCCATGTGCAAGAGCAAAGATTAACTCCAGCAGCTACATACTGATTTTATTTTAACTCCCTGTATAAATGACTTGCCACAGTTGTGAGAACACAAACATACAGGGATACAGAAACTTACCATTGCATATACACTACTTAAACTCTACTGACCCACTAATTGATCAGATGTCACAAACTCAGCAGCTTTATTCAGACCTGAAAATATTAAATTTATGTTTCGGTCAAGACCCAAACAATCTGTATCTGAAGTTCTTCATTCAGTATACCTGTTCAACTGTTCATTAGCTATCTAATGAGTCAATCACATGGCAGCAGTTCCGTGCATTTAGGTTAATATGACCTACCAAAGTTCAAACTGAACATCAGAACAAGAAGAAAGAAAAGAAGAAAAGTGATCTAAGGGACTTATAAACATTGCTGGTGCCAGACAGGCTGCTCTGTGTATTTCAGAAACTGCTGATCTGCAGGGATTTTCCCATACAACCATCTCTAGGGTTTACAGAGGATGGTCTGAAAATGAGAAGCTACCAGTGAGCAGCAGGTCTCAGGGTGAAAATGCCTTGTTGATGTCAGAGGTCAGAAGAGAATGGGCAACACTGCTTCAAGGTTAGAGGAAGCCCCGGGTAATTCAAATAACCACTTGTTACAGCCAAAGTGTGCAGAGCATCTCTGAATGCAGAGTATGTTGAAGCTTGAAGCAGAAGACCACACTGGATGCCACTCCTGTCAGCTAAGAACAGGGTACAATTCACATGAGCTCACCAACAGTGGACAAGAAAAGATTGCAAAAACGTTTCCTGGTTTGATGAGTTTTGTTTTCTTCTGTAAAATTTCGATGGAATGTGGTGTAAAAAGATGAAAGCATGGATCCATTCTACCTTGTATACAGTAATAGTTCACGCAGGTGATGATGGTATAATATGGAGTATATCTTCTTGGAAAACTTTGGGCTCCTTAGTACTAACTGAACACAGCCTACTTGAGTTTGTTGCTGAGCGTGTCCATGCCTTTATGACCACAGTGTACTTCTGATGGCTGCTTCCAGGAGGATGACGTTGCATGTCACACAGCTCAGATCATTTTGTACTAATTTTCTGAACATCACAGTCAGGTCACTTCCTCAAATGACCTCCACAGTCACCAGGTTTCAATTCAACAGAGTGCAGTGAAGTAATGGGAGATTCACATCACGGATGTGCAGCCGACAACTGTGTGATGCTGTCGTGTCAAAAACAAATATCTGAGTAATGTTTCCAGTATCTTGTTGAACCTGTGTGATGAAAAATGAATGCTGTTCTGAAGGTAAAAGGGGGTCCAGCCCAGAACCATCAAGCTATACCTAATAAAGTATACAGCATGCCTTTGCACTGACTGGCTTTACATTACAACATACATATTTAAAATGTTTATTCATTACATATAGAACTTTATTTGTCATACACACACACACTGGTGGATGCTTCAGGGGTGACTTGGGGTTCACTATCTTGCCCAAGAACCAAACTGGTAGGATTGTTACTAATCTGAATGCTGGTGGTTTGATCCACAGCTACTTCTTTGCAGCGTGAAGTATCTGTGGGTAAAGCACGAGACCTCAGATTGGTTGTGATGCATCTGTCAGTGTTTACACGAGTATATTATATCACATCACCATTTAGCGCATTGCACACTAATCTGCACCAAAGAGCCACTAGTATGAATGTAGGCTCTTCTTTTGCCTAAATGTTCTCAAATGTTATGCTTATGATATCTGATCTCAGGTTTGCTTATTTTTCTATCCAACTCACTATCCGGCTCAAACTCATCACAATCATAACTCATCTCGCACACACTGAGCCTGGCACAACATGCTAGTATGTTAATGTGCTTGATGTGGTCTCCAGCTGGATCCTGGCAGTGAGAATCAGCCTCTGCCAACATGTCTCCTAACATCCAAAATGCCATTCATACCCAAAGGTTGGCACATACCTGAGCTGCTCAATATCAGGTCTTTTACCCAGAGCTGTTGGCGAGGCCTGGATGAAAGTATTAGGCATTAGATTTAGCCCCTGAAATGAATGACAGACATTTAGCTTGCTTGGGAAAGTTTTCTTTTTTCCTAGACTGTTGGTTTTAGATTCATTAGATTGACATTTTTATATAAATCCAATTCACTGCTTATACACCATTTCCACCCTGACATTTGCTGTTAGCTATTCTAATAAAACACACCTCTGTTCCATAGTGCAGTGAACTGGAATGTCAGTCTGTGAGTCTGAAATCTTTATCTTTAGCTCTTCAGCTTTGCACTGCTCAAACACTGATGATGGATGTGCCTTTTTTGTTTTATTCTGTATGTAGCTGTTTGTGCTTTTGCTTGAAATGTTGCCAGTGAAGGAATTCCATTTAATTTATAGCCGAAGCATTTTTAATGTTTATCTTAGTCTGAGACATTCTGCATGAGAGCATTGGCTAAGTACGGACTAACTAAAGTGTCTGAAAGTGTTTAAAGAATACTCGAGGAGTACTTGATGTAAAAAAAATTTAAATATTTGTAAGCTTGATTAGTCACTTTTGACCCGGCCTGCCGCCTTTATGCAAACACGCATATTCACGTACACATATCAACAAAGACAAACATCTTTTGTGAGGTCGGTTGCATAAGATGCCCTGTCAGTTAAAAGCACAAGGAATATGATAGGGAATATGCAGGTGGCGATGAGAAATGCAGCCTTAAGTAAATCATCCTCAACCATCCACAAATACATTACCTTTTAACAAAGCCCAGATTAGCCATTTCCAGCAAATGGTTTGGCACGAGACCAGTCCTGAAAGCAGGACTGTCTCTAAATGGGTTTTGTTTTGGAAATGCTGTAGGCCAACCATACATTAATAGACTATAAAAAGAGTACCACTTGTGTAGGGTTTTACGCCACCAGCTTATCTCGATCTGCAGAGTTTCCATCACAGCGCTCAGATAAGCCTTCGCACCGACTCACGTTACAGGATCATGCAGGTGGTCACATCCAGGCGTTTCGATGTTAATGGAAACCTGCGGGGCGATCATCGTCCCAAAGTTCACCGTGCTGTTGACAATGCCACTATAGCAACACAGTCAACTATCGGGAGATGCGATCCAAGGGGCCACGAGCTGAATATTTCTCACTATTTGGTGAATTAAAAGCTTTGTCCACACTTCCAGTGAGTGGATGCTTTTAGAAAAATAAACCACATTGCTAAGATTTATCTGCATGTTGCTTTCATTGAGCCAATGGATATATACAGCTAAAACCACCAGCTTTTCTTTCCAGTCATCTTCCAAATGGTTTTAAATGCTTCAAGGCCGATATTGATATCAGTTTTTTGGTATTGGATCTGTCAATAGCTCATATTTTGCACTGACATTCAATATGGTTTATTAAAATGTGACCAAAGTCAGGCACCAAAATGTCAATATTTTTTTTATTCCTGACAGAGAAGAAAAGACTGGAGCAGCATTCATGGGTAATAAGATATTAAAGTGTTCCAGACAACTGAAGCCCAGACAAATGGAATAAATAGGTTTAGTGGCTCCCTGTAGCATAAGAATCCATTGCTTTCCTAAAAAATAAACCCAACCTTCTCCATTATTCCTTAAATCAAAGTTCCTAATGAGCTCAGCAAAATGGAAAGCTCTCTTCATCCCTGCATCCTTGTGTCTTTTTCCTTTTTTTCTACTGATTTTTGACTCAACGGCCTCCAGTTTTATTCAGCAGTTTAAATGACACAGTGCAGACGGGACATTTGAAATGCTGACAATGCTAACAGGTTAATTCCTGGAGCCACGCTGTCTGGTCTCAACAGATATACACAACAACACCTTTCTGTATGTCCTTGGAAGTGAAACTGTTTGTGTGCACTAGAGTGTTTGTGTATCGCGCGCTCCTCGCGTGTATATGTAAAGTGCCGACTTGATGAAGTGGAAGAGGAAAAATTACGAGCTGCGTTCTCTGCTGTTCGTTATTTTCCATCTAAGGGGAACGCAAAGACATAAAACACAAATACACCTACCCACACAAAGACTCACGCACACACGCCGTCTACAACATATCCAGAGCGACTTGAGCACATAAACATAAAATTGGAGCACATGTGCATACGCACACTATTAGACATACATAAACTCACAGAAGCAGAAGCAACATTTGATATGTACACTGTGTGCATGTACGCTACAAGAGCTGAACGTGGCACATAGTGCTGACAATGACAGTACTTTAATTTATATAAGCACCATGCAAATTAAGCCAGTTGGCATAAAAAGCTGAATAACTTTATGCCTTGTGTAATGTAGATAGAAAGTCCCCAAAAAGTTTCCTTTTCTTTTACTGTCATTGTTTGAAACTTAGTCAAAGGATTTCATGTGCAAAAACCATTAAACCATTGTACAAAGTGCCATAACTGTGCTGTGGTTACAGTACACAATTTGAAAAACTGTAACTGATATGTTGTAAACTTTGTTACAGCTCAGCTGATCCAAAAATTGCGCACATCAAAACGTGTTTACCGGTCTGTGGCAGACACATCCACATGTGTCTAACATATTCCATAAAGCGTTTTGGAGCCCCAGAGGGAGCCATGTGAAGCCTGAAACATGTCTTGAAATGATTTTTGCTTGGGCCAGCATCAGCTGGCCCAGAGGACAACGTATGTGGAGATGAGGAAAAATCTTAAGGTATAAAACTGCTCAGACAGTGTTTCAGTGTTTTGTTGCTGTGTTGGGGAGGAGGGTAACAGGCTGCGTTGAAAAAACACATTTTGATTATCCACACAGCCTGAAATTAAAAGTTCGTTTTGGTGCAAATTGTTCTAGAAAGACTAAAAGGTTTGGAATCGTTGTTGCACTGACCCCTGTGGGTTTAAGTTGTCCAGTCACGCCCATCATCTGCGCAGTGATGTCTTAGTTAGAAGCACAGATCTGGATTCCAACCTTCTAGTTTCTTTCTGTGTGCAGTTTGCACCTTTTCCATTTCCCTGTGTGGGTTTTCTTCCAGGTAGTCCGGCTTCCTCCCGCAATCCAAAGACATGCATGTCAGGTTAATTAGTTATTAGGAAGCTGCCATAGGTGTGAATGCCGCATCCTTAAAGTGCTTAGAAAGAAACTAAAAAGTTCAACTGTGGCTTTGTACAATACCATATCACAGTTATGGTTTGAATAATTCCACCACTAGATGGCAACACATGCAGGATTTTCAAAGCAATTTCAGTGACTCCAAGAAAATGTATTAAACACACCAACCTTTATGAGTACATGCTTATTTAAAATATGGGGGTGGGGGTTGGGTATAATTTTAACTCATCAATCCTAAAGCTCACTTGAGATCCAACAGAAATGCCTCTGAACAAAAAAATAATTGTGAGAGCAGAGCTTTAAGCATCTGTTGCTGAGATGTTCTGAGATGCTGCTTGATCCCTTGGACTGCAGTTGCAGTGCTGAGCAATAGAAAATGCTGGCAGTTGAGCAGTGTAGATGCACTCTGAGAAACTCTCAGATGAGTCCTCTGGCATTCAAAACACACCACCACCCAAAGAAGACATCTAGTCACGGGTTTGCACACTTTGTGCAAACTTTGTTATTGCTCCTTTAAGTCAGAATGATGCATGGGGAGGAGGAGGGTGGGACAGAGGGAGTAACAGATGGATTGATGCATGAACAGATCTTTGGGGAACCCGGATTTGCATTGAGAAAAGAATGAGAGCAAAATAAGGAAAAAAGAACAGGAACATCGTGTCCCCTCGGCAGTGATGATATGTTAATGTACAGCCTTAACTGGGGCTTGTTTTGGGAGCATATTTTCTTTGTAATTTGTCATCCTCTCTTCATCCATCATCTCATGCCCAGCTGAGATTTAGTGGATGCATCATTAATCCACTCTGCTTTACTATCTTAATCCGGCTCATTATCGCTGCTCTGGTTTGACTAAAGGAGCTCAGATTTATGTCTTGCAGGGTTTTGCCGCTCCTGTTGGTTTTGGAGGGAACACTGACTCACCGCAGCTCTTCGCCCTGGAGCTGACTACTGAGACATTTAACCATCACAGTTCACCCTGTGCAGTTTTCTGTGGCTTCTGGAGTCCTTTGTGACCACCTCCCCCCCCGCCCCGCTTTTATTTCTTTGTGTCAAACTCTGACAGAAAAAAAAGCTCACTCCGTTTTCAGATGTGTATGGTTGAAAGCAAGAGATGTGAGGGCGATAACACTGATGGAGGCATGTAAGGGAAACCAGAGAAAAAGCCATGGGGGAAAACAGTGGTTATGAAAGCTTTCAACATCTTCTGTAAACCAAGTTTGAAACAATCACGGCTGAAATGAAGCAAAGAAAACACTAAACGTGTGCAACACTAACTATGAGGTGCAAACACATCACACGTACCAGAGCGATTAGAGAGAAAACGAGGTGCCCGTGTGGATCCAGCTTCATGCAAGTGAGATTATGTAATCCAGGCACAAATTCTAAGAATTGGCTACAAATAAATATTGATGTAGTCTTTTTTGTTTTAGATTCATATGCACTAATACCATAGCACCACATACTCTGTGCCTTTGGAACAAAGACATGATTTCAGTTATGTGCAAATAGAGATTTCAAAAGCACAAACGTTATCAGGGAGCTCCTGTGGAGTTTGTGACTGCTAACAGCGCCTTCTAGTGTTCAACACCTAAACAACAAATCACCTCCGTGGATCCTCAGCCTGCAGGAGCAGGATGAGATAAACCGATAGCCACGTTTAGGAAATGATTGTGGGCCAGTTTATCAAGCGGTGAGTGAATATGGGAAGGAAAATCGACACGGCTTCCTGACTCTCTGCTGGTAGTGAAGAAAGAAAGAAAATCTGTCCTAAAAGCTGCAGAGATGGGAATAACAGCCCCGAGTGTGTGATCGAGAGTGCATATGTGGTAGACACGCACACACAGACACACACGCTGAAGCAATCAGGCACTGTTCTGCATACAGGCTATAAAATAATAGAAGGCGGCTACACTTCAGTTGTCAGCCTCAAACCCAGAGTTCGTGACATTTTCCCCTTCTCTCTCTGACTCTTCTTTCTCGAAAACATGACTCTGGGTTCCTTATGCGCGTGCGCGCACGTGTGTGTGTGTGTGTGTGTGTGTGTGTGTGTGTGTGTGTGTGTGTGTGTGTGTGTGTGTGTGTGTGAGAGAGAGAGAGAGAGGTAGCACATTGGTGGGTTTCCCTTCTGGCTATATTTCTAACACAAATGGTGCCCAGTAGAAGCAACAGGTGCAGGCTTTAGAGTGGAGCAGGTATCCCTGTGAGTGATATCTAAACGTGTGTGTGTGTGTGTGTGTGTGTGTGTGTGTGTGTGTGTGTGTGTGTGTGTGTGTGTGTTACCGTTCCAACCGTTTTATAACCCTAAGTAATGATATCACGCACCTTCCCCGGTTTCCACCCTGAACGCAGCATTGACGATATTCCATCCAACCCCGTGGCAAACACACAGCATTATGACTCAAGTAGGGGGTTACCGATGATCCCGTTTTTATGACCGCGGGGAATCGTTATGTAACGTAAGGTAACGACGTTTCCTTGAGGCTTGAACAAAAGTTTTCGGGATAAAACGTTCACAAGTTAGAATGGATTATTTTTGCGCGTAAAAACGTATTTTCCCCCATTTTGTTTGGCGCCAAAAATCTTGTGTGAGGTTTTCCCCAGAGTTTATTTCTGAGAATCAACAGCTGAAATATCCGTCTCCCTGTTTCGTTTTTTTAGTGTGAGAATTTATTACAGAATACAAATGTGAACTACTTAAAAAAAAAAAAAAATCTATAGGCAGTACAGAAGCCTACAGGTTTCGACTAGCTGAAATGCTTTGATGAGGGCTGCTGTTGCCTTTTGCCTCTTGCACCTCGGCATCAGCTCAGCCTTCAGGGTGAAAGAGCGATCCTCCTGCTCCTGAAAAAAAAAAGTTTGGCCGCGTGCCAAACTGCGGAACAAGTGCGCCTCCCCTCCCTGCTGTTTAGCGTATTCATAGTTAGGGGTTTGGGCTGTTTTTTAAAAGGCAAGGCTGCTCTCAAGTTGATCAGTCTGCTCAAGAAACTTGTGGTGGAGAAAGTACCGGAGTCCAAACAGACGGGGGAAGAGATTTTGTGCGCAGAATTGCTTTGCTCCAGCAGAGGACAACATTTCGGGGGGGGGGAAATAGCGCACGTACTTTTAATTGGTCCTTTAAAGTCCTTCTGCAGCGTTCACAGAAAAAACCTTACCATTAATGTTTTTTATAGATAGCAACACTCTTGGATAAAGACTCTTGGCTTTAACTGTAAAAATCGGATTATCTGACTGAGGCATTGTGTTCATTAGACCAAGCTACTTTTCCCCTCCTCTTCGCATTGAGGTTAAGCTATAGCTGAAGAGACCGCCAACAATGTTTCTGAGTTTTTGCCTCCTGGTGACATTTATCTTGGGGCTGTCCGGGTGCTTGGGCTCATACGTTCCGTGCGAGCCCTGTGACCAGAAGGCGCTGTCCATGTGTCCTCCGGTGCCGGTCGGCTGCCAGCTGGTCAAGGAGCCGGGCTGCGGCTGCTGCCTAACGTGCGCACTGTCTGAGGGACAGGCGTGCGGCGTTTACACCGGGACGTGCGCCCAGGGCCTCCGCTGCCTGCCGAGGAGCGGGGAGGAGAAACCCCTGCACGCCCTTCTCCACGGCAGGGGACTGTGCACCAACGAGAAAGGATACAAACCTGCCCACCCGCCCATAGGTAAGACGCTCACTGCTGGGTGACTGAATGCATGCTTGAGAGCGAACATGGGTTTAAAATGTGTGAGAAATGTAACTTCTCGTCTGCATCGGGACCCCCTGGGTGTTCTCTCTCCTCTGTTTATCAGTGTTTGTTGACATCTTGTCCCACGCCGGGATCCAGCGTGTGTTACTCTGAGAAAGGCTCCTGCAGCCTGAGGGACCAACCAAAAGGCAGCACAGTAGCCTGCTCTGTTTTATTAAATGCAAAATCTCCCTCTTAAATGAAATTCAACCCCTTTTCCCAAGTTCTTCCCTCCTCACTTAGACCACCCGAAATAGTTCTCTGCCATGCAAAAGAAGCGCAGAGCCCTGGAGCGCGAGCAGCCGGTACCGGCGCGTTTGTTTGACATATGGTTTGAGGTGGCATCTGATTAACTTTTATCCACCGCTTTGAATCAACTGACTGTAGGAGCTCATTCCGGCTCTCTGCGCAGATCACACATGCTCCTTCTGGTGTCAGGCTGAGCATCTAGCTGTAGCACAGAAGTTTTAAAGGGCTGAATCTCCACAATAATAACACGGCGTGAACAAACACTCCGCTCGTGTCGCCCGGTGCCGGTTAATCTGCTGCGGGATCGACTCTTAGCTGTGGTGAACGCACATGGCGTGTCCCGGCTGAGCTGCGCCTGCAGTACGGGGCAGTGGCTGTCAGACTGCGGTTTAGCGAAACCCGAAAGTGGTTGACAATGATCCAGACAGTCCCCGCTTTAAAATATTTACAGGTTTACAGTCTTTTTGAAACAGTTTTACGCGTCTCTTGACGCACGCACGAAAGGTGGCCGTGGACTGAATGTTGGTTTATTCTATGCAAGTAATATTCAGATGAAAATAGGGTTCATGCTTCAGCCTCCTTTAACATCCAGCTCTAACAAGTGTCTGTCAAAGCCCTCGATTTTCCATCCACACGCCAGAGCTGTTCTCTGTTTTTCGCCTTTCCCGTCCAACTGCTTAAACTGTGAAATCGATCGAAGGCTTCTACTGTATGAGACAAAATGAGCTGCCACTCTATAAACTTTGGATCTCTTTAAAGCAGAATTTAGGCAGATTTGGGGCTGCAGGCTATCCCTATGGGTGGTGTTTCGAGTCGGATTACCACTAAATCTGTGTGCGTGAGAGAAAAGAGAGAAAGACCGATATAGACAGAAAGAGAGAGAGAGAGAGCGAGAGAGGGAGAAGGAGAGCTGGGCCAACAGTCTTGAATGATTTCAGATATTTCTGAGGGAAGCAGACAGGTCCACCTTCACTCAGAGTTTTAGCAGCTTGTCAACAACTAGATAAGTAGGTGGAAACCACAAAGGTTTTGGCTACAAGCCTCACTCTGTAAAATAGGCTTCGACTGGGCTCATTTATACTATTGATGGAGTCATGAGGTTATGTCCACCCTGTGAGCAACCCCTCATCTCTCTTCTATGGGTCCAGCTATGACTGCCGTTACAAAACACTCAGGCAATCACAGGTTTGGTAAAGCTTCAGTCAGTATGTGAAATGATGTAGTCTTTTGTGTTTGTTTTCCAAGTTTGTGTGTATTTGCTGCCACATATACTTGGGTGGGGCTGTGTGGGTCTCTGGGTGTGTATTGCATGTGATGACACCTCAGGCAGTTTTGTCTCACTTTGGTTTGCGCCGACACACACACGCACGCACACACACACACACACACACACACACACACACACACACACACACACACACACACACACACACACACACACACACACACACACACAAGCAGAACCTGGCTTCTGTGTTGGTCCACGGAGGTAACCGGAGCATCTTTTCCTGCCCCGGGCGGTGCATTCATTGCAGGGCTCTCAGTCACAGCGCAATGATTCAGCAGAATGCCTCCGGCACGCTCTTTCCTCTGAAGGGCCTTCTGTCAAACAGCTCTGCGGACGGGAGCTCATGAGGTGAGCTTCTGGTTTCCTGTCGTGTGGGGTTGCAGCTGTCTGCGCGCTGTACCAGCTGAGCAAGGCAAACACAGAGACACAGAGAGGAGGAGCTCAAGTGTCCACCGCACTCGTGAGGCCACGAGAGCTGCGGCCCACTAAATACTGACTGGGACAGTCAAACAATGGCGGGGAGGAATCTTTGCTATCCTCTAGTCCCCCACTCCCCCCTCCCTTTTAAAGAACAAGAATCCTGGCCATCACTCTGCATCTGGGTTCATGTCCCAGCAGTGCATTAATTCATGTTTTGCTCTTGCACTGTGATCCCAGGAGTGGCTTGGATTGTAAGGCACAGGAGGTGGTATGTGCTCCCGGGGCACTTAGACTTTGTTAGCCCCCTGTGAGTGAATCAGACCCCAGAAAGCTTGCCAACAGATATGACATCATGGCAGCACGCCTCCCGTCCTTCAAGCTTCTGAAAAGGCCTTATGTTTTAACAGATTGCTCTTTGCCAAGAAACAAAAGATGATTAGGGAGTGGTTCCAAAACCAGAATACTCTTCTTACACATGGACAGAAATACTATGCTCCTTATTAGCCTAGCAACAGAAAACCTGCTGCCTTTACTGACAACTTTAATACTTTTACATTTGCCCGGGTCCTTAATGTGTGTGTAGATGCAGTTTTCAGCCGCTGCCAGACAGTTTCAGCCTCGGTGACACTTGTTGTCGCATAATTTTAGAATGCTATTCAATTCATGAGCATTACCATCTGCTTTTTCCACGTTCACATCGTCCCTGGCACGGCGGGTTATTCGGCTGTAGCTGAGAAAATGATGCAAACGCTGACTCTCTCCAACTGTAGACAACCAGCCACCGTACTCTGTCTAATATGTACGTTGCATAAAGGCATGCCACGTTAGATATATCTCCGGTCACGAGTGACTCCAGCTGCCTCACGGCTTCATGACAGGCAAAGGAAAGACTGTATGCGGCTCTCCATCCATCTCACCTTGAACATCTGAGACAGTGCAGTGAAAGCTTACCATGCTGCAGCTCGTGTGCTAGGCAGAGTTATTGGAAAGATCATTTTCCAAAGATATCACATGACCACTTGAAAAGCTTGCAATTCGTGGCAAAAGATAGCGAAGTGATTTCTCGGATGAGACACTGATACTACTGAGTTTTTTTTTTCCAGGTACAGAATGAGAGTCAACACCACTGGAGTTGTTGCTGGCAAGCAAATACCCTCTTTGGCATGCTTGCTTGAATTCTTCCAATAAAATTTTACAGTGGTATTTGTACAGCTTACCGGTCACTGACACCTAATCTGCCGGTGGCAACAGTTGTGAAAGAAATCAACTCTCACTGTAGTGCAGGATTTTATGATGATGTCACATGTGTTTAGGCCTGATTTGGATATTGTAATCTCACTCCACTCCAACCTGGTTACATTCTAGACCAATAATTATATTATTGTCCTTATAGAGGACTATTTAAAGTGAGCAGTACAACAAACTTCTAAAAAGTTTGGCTCCATTCTCCTAAACGGCCATGTAGTGATTTCTTTAAACTGTACGAAGACTGATTCTCAGTTTTGATTTGAAGAAGCAGCTAGCTTCTCATCCACTGTGGACTTCTTTTCCTCCCCTCGTTCTCCCTATACAGTACATCCACTCTACAGCGCTTGATGCTCGCCAAAATAGCTTCTTCTGCCACTGGGGAGTCAGAACGTCGTCACACCCAGCAATTGTGTTGTGGTAATGGTGACCCAAAAAGAGGTTGCGTCTGTCCATGTGGCTTGTTGAAAACCAAATTCAGATATGGGATGAGACCTCAGACCAAAATTAGCAATGTAGAGTAGAGCAGCCATGCGCCTTACTCTAATAATTTACTTTTCGAACGCTCTGCAACATAAAACTGAACGTTTAGCATCACGGAAACTGTAAACAGGTCAGGAAGTTTGCTTACCTATAGCAGCATTTCCTTCTTTGAAAGCTTTTGCATCCTCTCATAGGCCCTGTTTTGCAATTTATAATCCTTGAATTGTTCTTGCTGCTATTTATACCATGCATTCAGAAAAGCAGGAAACTTTTTGATTGCAATGAACATATTCTGCGTGCACAATACCATGGGAAGTGTTATTTCCTGCATATTCAGAAGCTGATTGAGAGCGTGCACAAGGCCGAACAACAGAAATCCCAGTGAAACAACAGGACATGCAGGTCAAAACATAATTCACTTGCACTTGTGGTAAAAAAAAAAAAAAAAAAAAAAAAAAACCTGGACAGAATATTTGATAAAGTCCAGATTTTCTCACTGTTCCAGCTGGTTTGGAAGTGAGCCTTTTTCAGTCATCGGTCTCTTAATCCTTCTCAGGAAACCACTGCGCATCTGTCATGTAATGTGCAGAGGATATATCTTGTTGGCCTGTTTGGATCAAAATCTCTTAATGAAAACTCAAATGGCTGTTCGTGCCATTTCATTACTTTTTGCCACTGAAACAAACTCTTCATTTTATCTGAAAACTCTTTTGCCATAAAAGAGCTCTGCCATAATTTGGACCCATTTCCTTTTCTCATCAGATAACTTTTATGCTGCTGCACACACTCCTTAGCGACTCCCACAATCCCTCTTGGCTTGTTCACACCTCCTTTGCTGCTCTAGAAACTGCAGGGTTATTGGGCCGTGCCCTTGCTTTCAAATATTAAGTAGCGGAGGCAGTGTGACACAGAGGGATGGCTTACTAACGTTGTGCTTTATATAACAGATGCCCTTAGGCTCATTTATCCCCACAATTATCTTGTCCTACCCCCAGATGAGATTAGACAGCACCTCTATTCACCGCTCTCTTACATCTTGTAAAGATGTAATTTCAGATGCAGGGCACAGACTGACGTTATCAAAGGCAAGACGTAACAAACGTGGTGTAATGTTGGGAAATCCAATGGAAGGTGGGAGAATCCATTGTCCTGTTTTGTTTTTTTCTCTAAACGATGTTGTTACAGTCTTAAAGACCCAGTGGAGAGAAAAATCAAAAGAAGGGGCAGCTTATCTTTCATTCTTGGACTTGTGCCCATAAGAAACTTGGGATATTCATGAAGCATAATTGTGTGCAGATGTTAATTTTTAAACAGAGGAGTATCAGGTGCACCTCCTTTGGCTACTCCACTCCTCTTGCCCTAATGAAATCTTTAGCTCGAGCAGAGGGAGAAGCGATAGCAGCACGGCTTTGGGCTCGGCTGAATGGAAGAGATGCACATGACTTGGCTCACTTGGCCCCCGTCCAGCATCTTGGCCGAGTTTCAGGAGTTAAACACAGACCCTCTAAGACTCCTTTACAAGCTGGGTACCCTTAGCATGGAAAAACTGAGTTTTTGTGGCAGAGCCTAAGAGGCCACATCAGAAAAGATGAATTTTTGTGATTTTTGTGATTTTTTTTTTTTTTTCAGCGCAAGCATGGAAGTCAGGCACCATTGTCTTTTCGAAAGCTGCATGAATTTTTTGGAAACCTTCATCTGTCCCGCATTGTTAACCGTATTCTCTTCAGACAGGCATGTTCTCAAAGCGACCGACAGAGAACGTTTATTTTCACCAGGATATTTTATTGCCAGATATGTGGCATTTTAATCAAGCGCCCTGAGAAAGTATTAGACTGTACAGCAGAAATAAAAAGGTTTTCCAAAGTGGTCACATGCACGGTGTACATGAGAATGCTTGTTTGACGTGTTTATTTATAGCACGCAATAGCCCCTTAGTCTGAGCGGGGAGACACAAGGACATATCTAAACACAAACTGAGGCCTGCCAAGTCATGGGTTGCGAGATTAATTTCAAAGAGACGGCAGTGCAGCGCAGAAGCCAAAGACCCAATTCTGGTAATCACCCTGCCTCCAGCCCCCACCTCCCCCTCCCCTCCCAAAGACTCCCAGACACTCATGCTGTGTCAGGCTCTTTGAACATCAGTTTCTCTGAGCTCGTATCCTTGTTACGTCTCAGCGCCTTTCTCCAGGCTGGCTCTCTACCAAGAGGCCAGTCAGAGTCATGCAACTTGTCACATTTCTAACATATTGTTATATTCATAAGTAACATATTCATGTATGGAAGTTGATTTGTCTTCCAGCAGCAGTTGGCCATATAGTTTGCAGCCAACATTCCTCTTTGGTTCAGTGCGCCTGGCCTCGTGCACCACGGCGGGTTTCCTTGTCAGATAAATATAACCAGGGTCATCCACTGGCACCATGGCTTCAGCCATTTGGGGCCTGGCAAAGTCCCCACAATAACTCAGTACTTATGGTACAGCTAAGCCAAGAGGGGGGAAGTGGAAGGCTTGTTTCTGTGGCCTCAAAGAACCTCTGGCTGGGGGTCCAGGCTTAAGAGGCTGAGCCCCAAAGATAGGAATAGGGGGAGGGGAGGGTTTGGGTTAAGGATAAAGGACCTCAACCTGTAAATATCCTGTCAGAAGGGACTTTCAGATCTCTGAGACTACAGTGCCCCCTGGGGGAGCTGGAATTACATCTAAGGAGTGCATACAGTGTGACACAAATGTACAAGCATTTATATGATTCCGTGGTGCAACTGGATTTTCCTGAGCTTGACATTTGAATCAGTTTAATGTGGGACACGTCGCTATAAAGTTACTACACACAGGGGCCTCAGGCCCGGTTGCAGTTTAGCCCAGATAACATGTTAGCAGTTTTTTCCATGCAACACGTGATCCAGGCTTCCCAATTAGTAGAGCTCTTTATGCTCATAAATATCAGTGTGTCTGGATTCATGTGTGAAGACCGGCATGTCTCACTTTTAAACTTATGAGAGGATGTGTTGTTGGTAGACTGTTGAGCAAAAATGTTGTGCATATTTTTCTACATATTTTGTGTCTTTTTCCCTCACAGATAGCCCTGAGCTCAAACATGAATGCAGGATTTCAAACTTTTCCAGTTATAAATAGAGCAAAGGGCCTTTGATAAGTGGGGTTGGGTGAGAAAAGATGATTTAAAACTAAGCTCTTACCAGTAGGAGTTCATCAGCTGTTGGCCAGAGCTGCAGCCTTCTCTCCTCCCTACACAAATGTTAAACAACAGTTGGCACAAACCCTTGGAAAAGCACCCACCTGTTATTGTTTGTATGTGGAAAGGACTGACAGGCATGATTTATCATTTATGCAGATGACTATACAATAATGCAAAATAACATCCTAAACTAAGATTTTTTTTCCGTTTGTTAAACATTGCAAAAACAAATCTCATGTCACTGTTAATATTGTACATTAATATGTTATTAATGTCATTTGATAGGACATTACCTTCACAGAAATGTTTAAAGTTCCAGTCAAAACAACTACCATGAAATGATATGAGAAATGAGTACGAGATAAAAGTGAGAAGGAACTTTGTTTGACACTTAGTTGCTTCTCTTTCTCTTGCTCACTGTGTATAGCATATAAAAGCTAAATTAGGCATTTAAAAGAGTTTATTTTTATATTTGAAAATAGATTTCTCTGATTCTTTAACTAAAAAATCCAGTAATAATAATGCTACCACTGGGCTCCCAAAATTTTCTTACTTCTCTGAACTTTAACGTAAGAGACGAGCACATTATGCTACGTCCAGATGAACAGAATCAGCTTTTTGGGATTTCCTTACCTGAATGATTGAGCATGCATCAAGGCACTTTAACTTAAGAGAATTCCAGTTACACTTGCTGGATGCGCATAAAAATGTAATTTAAAAAAAAAGTAACCTCTTTCTGTTGTTGCTGTTTTTTGTGGTGCAGATCGCGAGTCCCGAGAACACGAGGACACCAGAACCACACAGAGTACAGGCGGGGTTAGACCACCACCACTCTATCCCAAAGAGATTGTGAACAGCAAAAAAGTCCTTGCAGTGCGCAAGGAGCAGAAGAGGAAGCAAGGCAAGCAGCGCATCATTGGCTCAACCATTGATTACTCTCCTCTGCCCATTGACAAGCATGAGCCTGAATTTGTAAGTATTCCATGTGCAAAGTTTCATGTGGTTTTTGCGGTGTATATCTCAGTATACAACTGGTAGTTGTTTGGTTAATAATCCCGTGCTGCATTTCTCTAAAGGGTCCATGCAGGAGAAAACTGGACGGGATCATTCAGGGAATGAAGGATACTTCTCGTGTAATGGCACTGTCTTTGTACCTTCCCAACTGTGACAGAAAAGGATTCTTCAAACGCAAACAGGTGAGCCTTGATTCTTTAAACCTTATATAGCCTCACACCACCCTTTGAGCAAGCATTTGACCAACATAACAATAAACTGCATAATTTCATTGTTATTAAACATAGTTATTTCAGTGGAATGACAGCAATCAGTGGGCTTGCTTGCTAGCTGTTAGCTTTAGCCCTTTGAGAATTCACTCCAGGAAATGCAAATAAACATTGTTATGATGATAGTGGTAAGTTCAGGTTAGCAAGCTGCCTCCAAATACTGCATCATTCTACCACACAGACACAGATGTCTGTTAATTAGAGCTAAATAACTAACAAATAGTTCACTTACAAAAAGCAGTGCACAGACCTCTCAAATGGAACAACATCAAAAATGCTCCAAAGGACATGAACATCCTAAACCAAAGAAGTCAAATACAGTGACTCCAATTAGCAGTGCTGGAAGCTAGCAGAGAGCTAACTATCATTCACCAATAACTCAAGGCAGCCCTAGCTCTAAAAATGTAGTTTATCCTTGCTAAAATATAATTCTCCCCCATAATTCAGAGTTACTAAGAAAAATCCCCACTTTGTGGTTATCACATAGTTGGAAAATAGCTCATTTAAATGTAGGCCTTTTAACATGGGACCTTGCTGGATTAACTCACTGTTTTCTTCTCCACAGTGCAAGCCATCTCGTGGCCGCAAACGAGGCATCTGCTGGTGTGTTGACAAGTACGGTGTTCAGCTCCCCGGCACAGACTACAGCGGAGGTGATATTCAGTGTAAAGACCTGGAGAGCAGCAGCAATAACAATGAGTGAAACTGGGAGGGCCATTTTGACCTCCCCCATCCCCCAACCCTTAACCACCACGTGACCCAGGGCCCACGCCTCCTCTCTGAATCACACCTGTATGCTCCGCCCTACGTTCACTTCAAGATTTGTTTTTTCAACTTAAAAAAAGAAGAAAAAAAAATCCAATCGCAAAACAACAGGCTGAAAAAAGACACCTGTATTTTTTTTCCTTTCTTTTCAGTTGACCAAGCACTCTTCTCTAAATGAGGGTGAAAGTCCCAGAAGATTTACTAGATCCTTTGACTATTATGATCACGGGACCGCCCTTCTATGAGCCTGGTCCCTTGGCTGCAGATCCATGAAAATATATGCAACTAATGGATATATTTTTATAGAAGCTGTGGGTTTGTGTGAGGTGAAATTAAAACAATTGTAAAGAAGAAAAAGAGAGAAACAGCATCAGGCTTATTGATTGAAAACAGATCAGTTTTAGGCCATGGAACATGATGCCACTGTGGAGCTGACGATTGGCCAGAGTAATTTGTTTTTATCTGTTCTCCAAAAGAAAAAAACAAAGAAGAGATAGGGATATGCTGTAACAGTTGACTCTATCTGGGTTCTGTCAGAGCACTTATGAATAGGGGAACCTGCTTGGATATGTGTAAAAAAAAAAAAAAATCACAAAATGATGCGTGCATGGACGCGTGCATGTGTACAGTTTGAATGTGTGGTATGTATGTTGGTATATGACGGAGTGAGCCTATTACAAAAAAGAATGTCCTTTTTTTTCCTTTTTCTTTTTGGTTTTTTTTTCTGATTTTGTCACAAGTATTGCTAGAGCTTGAAGTGGTATCGGGACTGGCCTTCTCTTAATGTAAAAGCGTAAAAAAACAAAAACAAAAAAAAGCAAGTAGACCATCACAGATGAATCTATGTATGTGGCTCTTTGACAATGTAGCTAGCCTGATATGCCAACTGTGCCTATTTGAACAGACATTGCCATGCAGGGCGACACAGAGCTTAGAGAGCACCGCTGGCTCTACTGGTGAACTAAACGTTTTCAGCTTAAGTCTGACTCAAGTCTGACTCCGATCATGAGTGCATGCAATCCAGCTTCCCAGTCGGGCCGGCCGCTTCTCTGATCCATTTGTGTGAAGTGTAGTTTTGTATGGTTTTGTTTGTGCTGTTTTCTTTGCCTTCAGTGAAGTAAAGACCACCCACTTTTGAGCCATGTTTCTTTATCAAGTGGTTCCCCCTCAGTACTGCTACTACAGTGTAACCATGGTGTATTACATTACTTTTAAATATAGTTACTGAATGTTTGTTTTTCCTGTAGAAACAAAGTATGAGAACAATGTAATTGTGCTTGGGGGGAAAAATAGCCTGTAAAGAATTTCAAAGGATTCTTGTAGGTCAACTACAGGGAAGTCAAAAAAGCTAACAATCTGAAATCCTTCTGCTTACACGCCTCCATGCGGAGGTTATCTACCTTTATCTGAGTGGGGCATGATCCAAACAAAAAGGTTACAGGTTATAACAGGGTCTTTAATAGAGTCGCTCTCTCTGTGTGCAAGTCACAGTGCCTTCCTATATGCAAAGACATTTAAATACTGACGTGAAAGTGACATGGATATCATGCGGGGCAATTTTCAGATACTTGATATGACAATAGAGGTTCTGATTAAGAGAAGAACAGTGAATGTGGTAGGTCCTTTGAAATGGTGTCGATAATATGTTGCAAATCCATTTGTAATCTCCGCCTGGGGGTAGTTCTGGACAAAAATGATGTGTGAGGAACTGCAGTCCGTTAAACCTCCTTCTTCTCTTTGACAACCAATAAGCTAAGATTCATGCTTCTTCATGTGAATGCCAATGTATATGATTGCCAGAGAGGGGAAGCCAAAGGATGTTCGGAGGTAAATCGTGTTTTAGGGCTTTTTTTAATGCTTCTGCAGATGTGTGCATCCTAAATGGCTTCCAGTTGGGAATACATTGTCAAGGCTCCTTGCCCCACTTCCAACACCAAATCCCCGCTACCACTTTCGAAAATAAGCAGCTTGCACTTATTTCAGTTACTCACTATTGATATTGACACACGGCAACATCCTGAGATGTGGTATCATGAAGTTAGTTTAACAGCAAGAACAACAAAAAGTAAAAAAAGCTAAATGTTGTGTTATCTTGTGCTTACCTTTCAGAGGTGGTGCTTTGAGGTAATATTTGTTGACAGGGGCTGTGAAGCCCATGCCTGGGACCTCCAATACAGCAGCATCTTTTAGGGAAAAGTAGATTGAAAGTAACACAGCTAGAGATGTTTTCATGGCCTATTGCACAGAGATGACAGCTGAGATAGAGACAGAGGAGACAGAGAAGAGGGAGAGCGAGCGCCATGGGCAGTGGTCATGATCAGGGCCTAGCCACTTCCCCGATGTGGGGTCACCAATTGCATGACATTAGATACAGTTAGCAGGACAATAACTGGGAGTCGTGGAAATCCGAGGAATGAAATACTGCAATCAGTTTAAATATCTGAAATTGGAACTTGGCAAATATCAGCGTTCCAGTTATCTCTTTCATTTCAATTGCAGGTTGGAATTCAGGATTCCTGTTTGCGAGTAGCAGCTTCCTCAGGTTTCATATCTCCTACTTGGTTTGAATTTCAATTCACATACTTCAGTAGTACAGTAACTACAGTACAGCTTTTATTTCTGAATACATAACACTTTTTGGATGTAATGCGACGATACAATTGGGTTTCATAATTTGGTGTTCACTGGCTTGTGAAATCGACCCATCGGTGGCAGGAGGATAGCAGGAAATAAAATGGTCAGTATTTGGAGCTACATAAGACAAATAAGAAAAAAAAGACAAAAAAGCTCAAATTATTAAAGTGAATATCACTGTGTAATATTTATTCAACTTGTAATTTATGTACTCTTTTAACCTTTGTCTGTTTTTGTTATGACAAAGCATTTATTTAAATAAAGTTATGTATTCATTTAAGCATTCTGCGTGAAGCTTTCATTTCTAGTACTGCATCTTTAAGGGGAGTAAGTAGCTGCTAAACTGGCTTGAAACATACAGTTTGAGCGGGAATCTTCCTGATTGTAAGCACTAACTAATCTCTGAGGCACGAACTGTTAAACCTCTTAGACATAAGTCTGAGACACCCAGGCTACACTACAGGATCTCATCCAGCATGCAGGATGTGACTTTATAAAGCCTCGCCTGAAGGCAAGTCACCTGGTTTTCAACACCATAGTCAAAAAGATTGCACCGGAAGAAGGAAGTCATTTAACATGAGTTTGAACTTCGGGGGGGATAACATCTACAGGGGCCGGCTCACTATTCAAATGACTGGGAAGAAGAGATCTGTAGCCTGAAGGAGACTTAATCATGTTATGGAAAACCTGCCTTTATCAGCACTTAAAGGAAGAATGCGCTCCCTGTGACACACCTCTTTACACAGACGTATATATCCAGTTGCGTGCATATGGAAGATATGGAAACAATATGGTAATCTTTGAAAGTATTTTCTGTGGATACTAAATGTGAAGCAGTTTCACCATCCAGGTGTTTGTCACAACCATCTTTTGAAAAACATGATATAAATGCACTCAAAGAGCACAGATGCCAGTTTCTGATTAGCTGTTGGCTTTCAGTTAAACATTAAAGGGCTCTAAGGACATGTGCATGCATCTCTGAAGATGGGTGTCTGGTCATTTTTATTCTCTTGTGGCTTTAAGGAAGTGACAGAATAGGACTTTTCTTTTTTTAGGGGGCCACCAAAATCTTTCCCTGGGGACCTCAAGACTTTGACTGACTCCAGATGTGGGTGACTGAAGCAGGGCATGAAAGGGTAGAAGGATCCAGGAGTTCCTGTGTAGCTAGCAGATCAAGGGTGCTGTAAAGGTTGTTGTGGTATGTTTCCATGAGTGTGTGTGTGTGTGTGTGTGTGTGTGTGTGTGTGTGTGTGTGTGTGTGTGTGTGTGTGTGTGTGTGTGTGTGTGTGTGTGTGTGTGTGTGGACCAGGGGCAGCGCATGCTTTGACTTCAGGGAGGAGGAAACATGTGTAGAAGATTTGATTTGTGAGGTAGTGTACATGACAATTACTATTTGCCTTCAAAGAAACTGACAACTGCACTTAGGACTTCAAAGCATTTATGCCCCTTTTATTAGATAATTAGGCCAACAACGTTGGACGTCTACATCTAACATCAACTCACGCACCTCACTGCATCCCAAATCCAGTCAAACTGCTGTGCTGTGCACTTTTCTGCCCATGCGAGACCTAAGGTGGGATACTTTTCTGTACTGTATTTCAATTATACAATTAAACAAATGGTCAGTGCTGAAAAATCCCAAGCAAAAAGCTTTGGAGATGCTTTTAGTTGCTTGTGCATTGCGTTGCCTGTGGCTCACTTCATTAAATGTGACTTTTAGACAGGATGATGGGACATTTAAAGACATAAGCTTACAAATGGCATGCAGATGTTTACACTACGTATTTAGGATCTCTTCAAATCACTGCTTGTGCTCTTGTATAATACTATCTCTTTAAGAGGTAATAGTGGTTCTTGTCATCACTGAGATGGAGATGAAAGGAGATTTGAAAGAAAGTACGGCAGTTGGGAGTAAATCACATGACTTAGTGATAGAATCCGCCAGTGCTGGTGGTAGAAGACGGCAGACAAGTGTCTGCTAGTTTTCTAGTTTTCATCCAAGCCCTTTCATCCCAAATGGACTAAGACCTAGAATCCCAAATGGTGGGTTGTTCATCGTGGATCGGATGTGACAGTGAGACCCACAAATGTGTGTTAAGTAAACCATATTTAGAGATTAAGATTTGACGTCCTTCAAGCCAAGAAAGAGAACCTTACGGTGCAGTCTAGTAGACGTTCTCAATATTATGGGAGATTCCAGCAATATAAAAACGTAATCTGCATCATTCTAACAACTGAATGAAGTTTTATATTTTAAACAATTGTTTTTAAAAGGAATCAGAGCGAATCTGTGAAATTTCATCAACAAAAGTTTTAAATGAGACAGCGAATGAGATTGGGGGCTCCATGGTCTAGGTATTTTTGATTTTCTCTGACAGCAGTTACTTTCAATCACAACAATAAACGGTTTCTTACACAAGCATACAGTTTCTAGTTTAACTTAAGAAGCAAATTAATTTTTACCTGGAACTTGGTACCATCAAGAAAGGGCACTTTATCACAAATCCTTAACTGACCAATCAACACGCATTACCAGAATCCATTTATGAGCAAACTCAGCTTTCATGTAAAAAAACAAAAGTCATAGCATTGTTTTATTTTTGGGGTGGCTGTAGCTCAGGTGGCAGAGCAGGTCAGCCACTAATCAGAAGGTCGGTGGTTCGATCCCAGGCTGCCTCCTGGCTGCATGTCAAATATCCTTGGGCAAGATACTAACCCCATGTTTGCCTACTGGTGGTGGCCAGAGGGCCCGGTGGCGCCAGTGTCCGGCAGCCTCGCCTCTGTCAGTGCGCCCCAGGGCAGCTGTGGCTACAACGTAGCTTGCCATCACCAGTGTGTGAATGTGTGTGTGAATGGGTGAATGACTGAATGTAGTGTGAAGCACTTTGGGGTCCTTAGGGACTAGAAAAGCGCTATACAAATGCAGGCCAAATGCAGGCCATTTTATTTGAGTTTGGGTATTTATCTGATTACATTAAAACACTTTTTTGCCCGGAAGAAAGTGTATAGAATTATTTTGGCTGTTTAGCAGCAGTAATGCCAACTTACAGTACATAATGTTACAAGCACTGCTCCAGGTCACTTACAGCTGAGGGTGGTAGAATGGGGTTACTATGAAGTTCAAGTCGTTTCTATTATATTGTTCAGTTTATAGTACCAAGTCACAAAAAGAGTTGTCTAGAGTTATTTATATCATAAAGCAAAAAACCCTACAATGTTATAGAGAGAATAAGTGCTTGGTGTTGGTGGGGAGAACAAACTCCCTTTATACAGGAAAAGACTTCCATCAGAACCAGACCTCATGGATGGGCAGAAATCTTCTACGACTGGTTAGTGAGGGAGTGGAAACAGAAGACAGAAAGAGGAGCATGGAGAAACAATTGGCAATAACCAGGACAAAACACAGAATGCAAAAGGCAAAACTTACCTATTTGTCTCTTGAAGACTGCACGGTTCACTGTAACGGTAGTATAGCAGTGGGGTGGGGTTTTGGCTCAGCTGCAGGGGAGGGGTGGAGCAGAGGGTTCAGGGGCAGCACCAGGAGAGGCTGGCTGGTACATCTGTCAGCCATCATCTAATCATGATTCTCCTATTTTACACAGTAACATGCAGGGACCGCAGTGTGTGTATGTGGAGAAGCTAGAACACGGATTACCAGGGTAACATTGGATGACGTCTGAAAAGACAAACTGCTATAAGCTGAGCACATGTGTAAATAAACCAGCACTAACTAAATCGCCTAACTTGTGTGTGGCAACTTGCTACCAGTAAGGTAAAAAAATAGGTGTATTTTTTAATCAAACACTTTTTTATTTGACATTCAGATTACAGAGATGATAAGAGCCGGATGACTCTTCTGCCTGATATTAGATTGTTATGTTTACGTAAAGTTTTTTTTTTTTAAAAACCTGAAGACCCATTATTATTATTGCATGCAACAGTTGCGTGCAAATGCATGGGAAGCAAGAAAAAAAGAGGGAGAGGATACAAAATGCTCAACGCATCATGGAAAATTCCCCAACAACTTGAACTAAGGGATTGTTCGGGGTCACGTGATCAAGCTTAACTACCATCTTTGTTAAAAAGGAAAGTTTGTAGAGAGTAAAAAGTAAAGATGCTGCCTGTTTGAAACTCGAGGAACCACAGCATTCACACTGAAGGTGAAGTGCTTAGTTGTGATGATATGGCACCATGAGGTGCTCAAGATATGATGGGCCTGATCATTTAGGACTTTCTTTGTACGAGAAAGGATTTTAAATTCAACCTAACAGAGCGGCAGATCAGCGCTGCTAGGAGAGGTACAGCCTGGTCAGGTCACCAGTCTATTACAAGGCTAACACAGTAGGAAGAAGACAACCATTTTTCTCACACATATTGCCACAGCATGCATGTCTTTGGACTGTGAGAGGAAGCCAGAGTACTCACCAAGAGCCCATGCAGGTGCAGGGAGAATACGTGAACTCCACACAGAAAGGCCTGGTGGTGAATCCAAATCCAAGATAATCATGCCTTGATGTTATAAACACTGTACCAACGTGTTCCCTAGTCTTTAGTGTACCTTACCTCTCTCACCATGATAACTGGATTTCTCCAGTCCCGTATGACCCTGAATAAGCGGTAAGTGGAAGCTAATTGCCAAAAGCCTTGTTTCTTGTATTTAGCAGAAAGCTAACTTCCTCTTGTTTTGGCCTTATTGAATCCACTTCATGCAATACCAGAGTGTTCAGGAACTCTGGTATTGTGTGAAGGTAGTGGATAAAGTGTAATTCCCCTTTAAGATACAGCTTCATTATCTGTTCCTCTATTCGTGCCCCTGCATAACCACATCTGTGCAGATTCAGCACTGTTACTGGCTTCCCTGCCCTGCTGAGCTGAAACATAATAATTGGCTGTTTTGTCCATATTGAGAGTTAATGTTTCTACTTCCTGCTAACATGGGAGCACCTTATCATTTCAGCACAGATAAAACAACAATTATTTTGTTAACATTCAACAAGTACAGCTTCTGGGAGTCTTAGTAACAGACCCACCATCAACATATCAAGGGAAGTTTGTTGAATGCTAACAAAAGAAATAGTAGCCTGAAAGTAGGGCGGATCTTGGACTCTCTGTGCCAATACACACATACAGTACGTGTGCTTTTGCACATACACATGCACTCACACACTCAAAAACACCAAGCAAGCAGAGATTCTCACTCCCACTCTCAATCCTTCTGCAAAACTACCCTCCTTAGCTCATTGTGCCAGATCTATTAAAGCCCAAACAAAAGACACTTGTTTTGATTCGTGTTTTTGCAAAAGACCAGCCTCGAACTACCATCAGATGTGGCGAAGGATCCGAGGATCCACGGACGACACTGAGCCAAGCTGTCAAACATTTATGACAAACTCTCTTCCAAAACAAGGCATAAATAAAAAAAAATAGATAAAATATGTCACAAAAACTGAACAAAGCTGTGAGGCTGTAGCTAAAGGAGCAGGAGTGTGATTAAATACAGCATTGGACTGGTGTTCAGCTACAGTAACTGGCACATGGGCACAAGTATAAGGTTACGTGGCCAAAGCCAGTCAGGAGTGGTCTCATATGATACACTTTTGGCCTGGACTTCAAAGAAGTCTCTTTTTACACCCAAGTCTTGAATCATTTTGATGGCAAATCACTGGTGACTGTTCTTGGGGACATTTCCCAGTGTTTGCAATTTCTACTTGATGTCACATGTACTTCAAAAATAAAAACTTAACAGATGTTCAAGGAAGCCCAATCATTCAGTGCAACTTTTATTAGCAAACAAATATTTCATTTATTGAGCAAATCATATATATGCAAATTATTTAGGCTTTTAAATCCTGTATACATTTGTTGCACATCTGCAAGCCACTTTTCAACCCACCTGCTCTTCCTTTTCTGCTGTGTCTATCTTAACCAGCCTGATATCCATTGTCACTGCCGCTCTGTTTTGTGCCAGGCTCTTGCTGGTGCTCTCGCTGCCTCTGGCTTTCCATGTATGCACATGAAAAAGCAGGGAGGTGTGAACTGCCAGGCCTCAGAATGGAGCCATGCCACCAAGGATAAATTACTCCAGATGGTGTCACGAACCAGGCTCAAAGGGAAAGACAAAATATGGAGAACACATATCACTTGTATGAAAAGTAAAATAAGTAATTAAGTAATCTGTTATGTCTGAATGGCTGCAGATGGCCAGGGTAAGTAAATAAAGAAGTAAATCAAAGTCAAATGTAAGTCAAAGGGAGAAAAGAGTGATTGACTGCTGAGGAACATAAAGTATATACCTGCAGATGAGCAATCTGCAAAAAACACCCATCCTGCTTGTTGAGTGTAAAATTACATTTAGCTGGAGCTGACATGAAGTTTAAGAGCCTGAGTGCCACAAATCAAAGGACCATCTTCTAAGTGGCAGCTGCTTGGAGGTTTTTGCCAATGCCACTTTTTGGCTAGAAACCTTCAATTTGACTAGAAGAAAGAAGTAAATGTGGCTGATGTAGACACAAATATTACATTTGGAACTAAAATATCAAAATATATCACAACAGAGTTGTTTTTGATCAAGCCACTAAAAGTACCTGCTGTGAATACTTGATAAATCTTATTCGATATTATCAAAGTAGTGTCTAAATTCTGTCGCTCCACAATTAGCTTCAGCACAGCTTTGATGCTCAAAATTTGTCCCTTGGCTTCCAAAGGGATCAACTCATATTCATTCTAATCAGGAGCAAATAAAAAAAAAAAAATACAGATTGAGATTCAATCCCAGTAAACACTTGATAAGTTTATTGCTCGGGAGTTTCACTTCTTATTAAGTACAAACTGAATTTTAGTAAATTATTGTCCCCAGTAGAGTCAAAAAGTATGATAGATTATGTTTTAGGCAGGCCTACCTCATGAGTGACTAGTTGCTACTCTATGACAGTGCAGTTGGTCAACTTTTTTACACTTTCGGTAAAACAAGACAAGGTGAGTATAAAGCAAACAAAAACTTAAAGGAACACAGAGTATAGTGTCAAATTAATTAAATAGTTAGTAGCAGAGGAGGTTGGTATTCGGTTTTAACTGCGTTGGTGTTAATGAAATGAACAGCAGGTACACTAGAGGGGCAACAATGAAACAACCTCAAAACAAGAACAGTTTGGCAGGTGGAGGGCACTGACATTTTCCAGCCCATCTTTTCTGACTGTTTTTTCACTAGCTCTGTATTTGACCAGGGTCAGTGTCCAACTCCCCTAGGATGGCACATCAATACATACCTTTGTCAGGTTTGCTATGTCTCTCAGCACAGTCTCAAGAGCATAGAGGAGATGCCTTGAGACAAGCAGATACTCTTGGACAGGACTCCAGAAGCTCCTTAACCCATCAGCAGGACCAGTATCTACTCAGGAACAGCAAGAGCCACAAAATTAGATCCTTCAGGTCACTTGTGTAAATATCCCTGACCAAACAATCAGAGAAAGATTTCATGAGGGTAGCTTTAGGGCCCAAACATCCTCTAGTGTGCCCTGTGCTCATGTCCACTGCACCATGGAGCCAGTTTGGATTTTGCCTCCCTGTGCTTTTCACAGATGAGAGTAGGTTCACCCTGAGCACATGTGACAGACGTGAAAGGGTCTGGAGAAGCTCTGGAGAAGGTTATGCTGCCTGTAACATCGTAAGGCATGGCGATGGGAGGCATATCCATGGAGAGACACACAGACCTCTATAGGCGTGGCAGCAACGCCCTGACTGTCATTAGGCATGAGTGAAATTTCATCAGAATGGGCTAGCCTTCCACTTTGATTTTCAGGGTGTCTTTGAATTCAATCCTCTTTATGTTGCCCATTTAAATTTTTCATCAAACATTGTGGCATCCTTTCATTCCTAATACACTAACCAGTACCAAATTGGCACAGCTATCCTGACTTAAAAAGATATCTACTGACATGGCAAAAAGATTTCCACTTACACAAAAGCTATTCATTCATGTAGTTAAAGTGTCAAATTAAACGTAGATAACAACTTCACTATCCTGCAACTTTTTTGATTCACGCACTGCTATTTTTACAGTGACAGTGCAACAGAGACTGAAATACGGTGATTACATGAAATCAATGAGAGCACTTGCCTTAAGGGCCAAAAACTGTCTGCAAACATTCTTCCTCTCAGCGTGTATGAGTGAGACAGCACTGTACAGTAAGTTACAAATCATGTAATAAGTATTATCCTTACATTTACACTGGTTTCCGCTCTTAAAGTCATGATGTGCAGCAGTACAAAAGTGTGTGTGCATGGGGTTTTGTGTGTGTAGGTGTTTGTGTGTATGTGTGTGTATGAATGGGCTGGTTTATTCATAGACACCTTTACCACTTAGTATCACATTTGTCAATGTCAGCCTAATCCCTCCTCATGTCAACACTTAATTAGTAACCCTGGCAACACACACACACACACACACACACACACACACACACACACACACACACACACACACACACACACACACACACACACACACGCACACAAGCATGTCAGTCCACAGTATCGATAGGAATGGCCACACAGCGGTTTCCAGGGTTATTATCGTAAGTGTTGACAGGCAAACTGCTGAAAAACAACAACAGCTCTCTGCAGTTTATTATACGGATGGGTGTGGATTCCAAGAAAAACATGGATGATGTCAGATTTTACAGTCAAAGTTAAATTAACACAACATTTTCACTGCAAAATCTTAAAAAAAAAAAAATGACAACCAAAAACTGCAAACAAGTCTGTTCCAGTCATGGGCAGAGCATTTTATTTCATTTTGCACATCAACATGAAATTTTGCAAAAGGTAATCAGAGAAAGCATTACTTGAAATAAAAACTTAATTATCTTAATTAAAACAGTGTTCACCAAGTATTACTGCTAAAAAATGTATGAGTATAGATAGTGCACACATCATCTTCAGCGATTCAAAGATTCTCCACTCAGCTAAAGAATAAGTGGGGGTTTGTCCCCATTTTGCCATTAGAATAACATTTAATCTGTGTCATTTATTATATTTATATAAATTAATAATAATTTATTGATTTATACAACAGTAGCAGTGTAGATTAATAAACATAAATGTAAAGTTATCCAAAATGCTACACTGTGAGTCTAAATGCACCAGCACATTAGGATGTCATTGCTGCTCATTGCGAGCTACAACTGTGCGATATGGAAGGAATAAATTTGAGTGGGACATCGAGTCTGATGCTTGTAGACCAGTGGTGTCAAGATAAGGCCTGAGGGCCAGAAATGGCCCAGCAAAGACACCAATTCTTAACACTTAAGATCAAAGTGGGCTGTATGTGGCACGATATTTAAAATGAGGTTTATATCCCTGTTGTGGGGTGTCCACCATGACGCCGTTGTGGAAACAGCTACTAGAAGCATCTTACAAACAAGCTTTTGCTATCACAATTCAGCTGCATTTTCTGCTCTATCAGAAGCACAAACATTTTGTTTTGCACGTTTAGTTTTTCATTTATTCTCCTTGATCGCTGGTAAGTTTAGAATTTTAATGCTCCATTCCTATTGGTTGATTCTTAGACAGTATTTATAATGGTAGACTCTCATCTTCAATTTCTAAAATTGCCAGCTTTGGGCTTCGATCACTGAGCAGTGTAAGACTTCTGATATGGAGGCACAACCAATATAATATTTAGTCTCTTAAAAAAGACTAACTGCACTTACTGAGATCCTACATGAGACATTTAAATGCAGATAAAATCCTTAGTAGGTTTAGGCTGAAAGTCTATATAATTAACAGATTAATGCTGATTTCATCAGACTAGGTGTAATGTCAAAGAGCTTTCTTAAAATGAAAAAAAAAAAAGCAGAAAATGAGCTGACTCTGCAGTTCCCCTTAGCATTGCAAACCATTTTAGCCCCTTTTAGATGGTTATTTTGCTTTTCTTGTCTCTGAATGGCCTCTTTACTTGTAGCCCTAAAAGTTATGCGTTTGCCTTATATTCCTTAAAAAGCTTTACTTTCGGACAGCTTTACATTAGCTGAAAATCACCAGAATGATGGACTGACAGAGCTGATAACAAGCTATCATTTAAAGACCTCAGCATGTTATTTTCAGAAGTTATAATGACACTGAGGATGAATATTAAAAGAAATCCAGATTTTTTCTGTGTGTATTAGATGGACACTTATCATGATCTAACTTGGTGACGACCCTAAGCCTAACACACATCAGAATGTATTTATGTCCCCCTGCCTCGAACTGTTGTTGCTTATGCATGTTTTTTGACTAGAATGAGCACTGTAGTTTGAGTGGATTATAATACATATCATACTGCTGAAAAATGTCCATTTACCAGCAAAAATACTGTAGTTCACTCTGCATTTATGCTCTTTTACTGAAGCCACTTTCCTAAAAAAGTATTATATCATACGAGTATGAGCTTAGTCATCACCTGTTGATGAATAATCCTCATAAATTTGGAATTGTGAAGAAAACCCAGCCCCATTTTGATGGTGCGCTAGTGAGATGCTTCTGCAGTGGGCATTGCTCTGTGCACCTCCTGAAACTGGTTACAGTTGGGATCCCCTCTGACTTTAGGTGTCTCTGATATCTGGACTCCTGTTAAGGGGTCAACACACCAGCATTCTCCCCGCTGGCCGTGGGTGGACATGTTGCACTGGAAGGAGAGAAGAAAAACACAAACTAGGCAAGATGGAAAACACTGGGAAAAAGAGGCGGGAGGGTAAGGAAACACAGTGAAAGCAGGGGATGCATTAATGAAGCATGGCGTAGGGTGGCTTGAGATTTGTGTTCATGTGTGTGTGTGCGAGGATCTTCTGGCGGCGGGGGGTCATTGGATGAGAGTGAGGACTGTGATTCGGGTGGGACAACACTCACCCAATAACAGCCTGTCCTCAGGTTATGCCCCCTACACACAACCCATCCACAGCCACACATGTGATCGCAAACACTCCCACACATACACGCACAAACGGAGGCATGCCAGCAGACTAGCTCCCCTGCAGAGCCCACCCTTCCCCCCCAACCCCCTGAAATGAGGTCGTAATTGAAGTGGACACAGCACGCGGGGCGGCCGGGTAGGGGATGGCGAAAAGAATGAAGAGCTGGGGGGAAAGAAAAGACTTTCCATTTTCTTCCTTCGATGAGAAAGAACAAAAAAAGTGACAGTTACAGTAATTACCGCGCGACAAGGAGGGACAACTCCAAAAGGGAGCCGAATGTTGAGGAGGTACAGTGTTCCTCCCTGGGAACCGTGGACTCTAGTCCAAAACAATGCTGTTGTTTGTGACCGGTGATGAAAATTGGCTGAGTGGTTGAGAGCCCTGCTTTAGGAAACGGTGGCGCCTATTCAAATCTTCTTTTCTGCTCTACTATCCTCGTAAGAAAACACTGGATATGTGACCTTGTTTGTCCTCCCCTGTCTGATGTCTATGGATGGGCATAATACAAATTCAAGCCCCCAGTCGGAAGCACAGTTCGTTCCTCGGCTTAACAAAAGTCTTCCCATGAAGTACGCCAAACAGTTTTATTGCCTTGTAACCTTGAGCTCAGAAGCTTGTTGCCTCATTCATGATGACAACATCTCCCCATGCATTTGTGCGTTTGTGTGTGTGTTTAAGAGCAGAACGCTAAGGAAGAGGCGGGTGTGAGAGTTTATTAAGAAAAAAGACAGGGGGAGGAGGCAGGTGGCAGGAGTGAGAAGGAAGTTATACTTTTGCCAGGGTGATTTTGCCAGGCTGATACAAAGGAATTGTGTGAGTGTGACTCAGACAATGAGAGAAAAGAGAGGGGAAACCCCACAAAGTAATACGTGGGTGAAAGAGGAAAAACCAAAAAGAAAGTCTGAGGAACTGAAATGAAAATGTGAAAAGCGAAGGAGGAAACATAAATGCACTCAAAACTTTAATGCGTTACACATGTATAGGCACAAGAATCTCCACCGATACCGAAAGCCACAGAAGCTCTTTCCCATCATCAAAGTCAGCGGTCATTACTTACATAACCACCAGCAAAGTTTAAAACCTGTTGACATCTGCAACCACTTGAGTTTGTTATGGTCTTGTGTTACAGATCACCACGAAACAGTAAGTCACCAGCAAATCCCACAGAGCATAAAACCGCCATGTATCTGCTCACTATGGGCTGAATCACCAAAACATGCCACAGCAATAGCAGGAACCGTAGGAGTGATGTCACAGCAGGTGTGCTGCTTTTTGACAGCAGATGGAAAACACCTGCTGTGACAGCACTGACTGGGGTGTGGCCGTTATTGTGAAACTCGTGAGTTTCCTGATGCGTGATTCAGTGTTCGTATTATTCAGCAAAGATGACAAACGAGTTTACAGTACATGTGAGTAGATCTGAATAATGGAATTAGTCCAACGACGAGAACGTTTTTTGTTGTTTTTTTTGAGTAGTTCAAATGAAGGATGAGGCGTGAAATTCAGTGGAACAATGTGAAACACTGCTTAGACACCAGTGTTTTCATTTGGTTTGGTGGTTTGTAATTTTCTATGATTTTCAGTTTTACTTAACAATAACTGTAAAAGATTTTATTGCCATTCTGAAACTGAAATGTGGCCACAACTGTATAACCTGTGTCTTCCGTGTCCTTTGGCTTTTTGTATAAGCAGAGTGCGGCTCTGAGCACTGTAAATGGTGCTCAGCAGTGGAAGATTTGATAAACAAAAAGGGTAACTGGTCAAGAAATGATGTCTCTCAAACTGAACTTTTAGACTACCCTGGGCAAAGAATGGAAAACGAGGCACGTGGCATTGTAAAGCGCTTTGGGTGCCTTGAAACGCGCTATATAAAATCCAATCCATTATTATTATTATTATTATTATTATTACTATTACTTGGACAACAAAGGTGACCTGTTTGGGCTTGCTACTTTCTGTTTCCACCTTCAAACTGGTTACGGATTTACATGAGATTGTTACTCTAAAAATAGATAGATACATTTAGTGACTCACCTGACATTTGTATACACCCCATAAACAGAATCACATCAAAATAAGCCATAAGCACACAATACTCAGTCACTTGCACTCTCCTTGAATTTTAGAGATCATTTTGGGCATACCAGTATGTGTTGCACATGTTCAGAGTTTTGATGGTTTGATGAATGAAAGATAGTTTGGATCTGGTTTTCTGAACAACGGGGGCAGCAATTTAGATTTCCCCTTGATGGATGAAAGTTTCCTCAAAACTATATTCTTTGTTGTGCCTTTCTGCTCAGGCATTCAGTTCAAAAATCCTATTCCAGGATACCTGTACTCAAAATTAAATGAAAATGCTACCACATTAGGCTGTGTCCATGCAGGAATTAATTCAAGGTGAACAGAGATCATAAAAACTAATGACATATGGCACCTTCAACTTGGCAAGATAACTGCTTGGTACCCTAGATAAACTTTTTTAAACTTTTCTCAACTTCCAGTTCGGTGATTGAAGCAAGTACCAATGAGTGTGTAAGGTAATGCTGATTGACACATTACCCAGCAGTAGATACATAACAGTATAACCTTCTATCATCTCTTTTGAGTCTGATTTCCAGTGAGAGGATGAACATAAATATGCAATAGATCACATTTAGGTAAGATGACTGATGGACTCATCACACAACAACCCCCAACCAGGAGTCTAAGACATGGCTTTAAGATGTGTATCATAAAACTCGCATTATTAAACATCTTTGCTTCTGCTTGTGATCAAAAAGGTTCTCAATTCTAGTAACTTAACTAATATCCTTTTGGAGATTTTGTTGCCTGGCTCTCTTGCTAGTTGCTGTTGGGGCAGATCGATCTTAAAGTAGAAAGCTACTCAAGTCACAGCTTACAGCAGTTTGGCTACACTGACCACATCAAGGCTGGACAATATGTGGAATAAGAAACTCACTGGAGAGGCAGTCAATTATACTGTTGTGAAGATATCAGTGGAATCCACACTGACAGTCTGACCCTGAGAGACTAAATAATAGCAGCCCATCATCCTGCTGGTTGCACTCATGACCTGATGCATCATGTTCATGCTTGGATTCTCGGTCTTAGCTGAAGACAGCTGACATGACCAATAATGTCACGGACCCGGCTCTGGAGGACTCGGGGGTCCGTGACCAGTTTTGACTGTTGTTATTGTTGTTAGTATTATTATTATTTGGTGATGTGTGTTTTCTCCACAATGCTGTGTTAGTCTGTGTCCCACTCGTATGTATAGGCAGGGTGTGGGTGTATACGTGTGTATGTCTGCGGGTGTGGCTGGAGGATGGAGCACAGCCACCTGCAGGCCTGATAGGTGTGGCCCTGCGAAGGACTGGCCACACCTGAAGTTCCTGCCACACCTGTTGGTGATCAGGGCTCGTCGGGGGAGCTACTTAGGAGAGTGTTGGAGCTCCCACCGGCGCGGGATCATTGAGTTATCGTACCAAGTTAGTGTGTCAGCATATGTCTGTGTTGTTCGTATATGCCCGCCGAGGGTTAGTGTTGACGGCTGCCTCTATGGTTTCCCTGCAGGAGGAAGAGTGGTCCAGAAAGGCAGCACGCACGGGGTGTGCGGAAACACAACAGCGGGGAGCACGAGCACGAGCACAGACGTCGGAGGGAAGCACGCACACGGGGTTCAAGGGAGCAACGGGGAGTTATTGTGTTTACAGTTTTTCACTGTGAATAAAGAGCACTGTTTGCATCGCAGAGTCTGCGTTTTGGGTCCTCCTTTCCCCACATCCCCACGGTCTGCCAGCCAGACCGTGACAAATAATTATCCTTTAAAAGAAAGTAACATCAGTTTGACGCACGGGTGGCTGAGGTCCACAGACACAGAAAGTTCTACCGGAATTTAACTTGAAGAGAAGATCATCTAAAGCCATTTTTTTTAATTTACTTGACCAAATTTGGAGATATTTTTTGTTTGCTTCTCAGGTTTTCCAGCATTGTTTGGCAGGCTTTTTGCAACAAGGGCTATTTCTTTCTTCCTTTTATGTCTACCCTCTCGTCAATGGGAAGTCTCAATTCTTTCTTTATTATGCTTCAAATTATATCCTGTAAGAATCTAAAACATAAAATAACAAAAACGTGAAAAGTCTTACCATACATATATCATGGATGGGTCTCTTGTGAATTTATCTGACCCAAATGTTCTCTTTTGTAAAATAATGTGACGTAGGACAGGTGATATGCCAGCAGCTCACCTGCTTGAGGTTATACAGTCCATGTTTGTCACAGTTTGGAAACTTGAGCTGATACAGGTTCTCCAGTGGGCCTCTGTTATCCTCTGAAGTCATTTTAGCAATCTCCTCTAAGACCCTGTCCAACTCCTGCTGACAGGCACTCTACATGATGAGGGAGAAAAACAACAGTGAGTAATTAACATGTACAAATACACCTGTAGTCACTTTTAGGCGAGGCAAAAAAGAGAGGTAGGTTAAATTTGACTTGTGCTGGAGGCCGAGCAAAATGTTCTCCAACAAAAAAAAAAGAACAGTGAAATAAAATACATCTGTGCATCTTGTAAAAATGTCACAAATATACACATTTATAGTTAACATTTTTATGAGCCACAGTTAGACAAGCAGCAGTTCAGCCAATATTATTGATGTGAGTCTGCTGGAGCGGAACGTAACTGACTGGGCTGCTTAACTCAACTGGTGGCCACGACCATGACCACACAGACACACACAAACCTGTGCTTTCATGCACGCACAAAATTCTTAGCACACTTTTCCTGTACTTACTCTTCTTGTTCTGCACATTTACAGTGTATTCAAGTGTGCACTGTAATGCAGACACACACACCGAGTGCCAGTCTACCCGTGGGATCAAAGGGGTCTGTTCTTATGATTAGTTGGCTGAGGATGAGAGAAGGGAGCGGGAGGAGGCACAGTCTGCCACGAACTTTATCAGACATCTGAACATATAGATGAAAAGCCCTCTCCCCCTCTCTCTGTGTTAGACTCCTTTTCTTTTTCCTAATAAAGACATACATAAACCAACATGTCAAAGACAACTTTTAGTTTCAGAGCAGAGTCCCTGCTCCTACATATTGGGATGTTAGTGGCCAGATTAAGATGGTCCCTGGACTGATTCTGGGCTGTATTTTGCCCATGTGTGTTCTTGAAAGACTCGTGTTGAGATTGATGTCTCAAGATTGGACAAGCAGTCCTTAAGTTGTAATTTAGACACCCCTTTTACAGAAGTGGTTTGGTGTAATAGTCTTTATCTTTTTATTTTTATTTACTGCAGCCTGTCACCACGACTGACCTGATGATGTGCCTGGAGTTTCTCTTCCAGTTTGGGAGTTCAGCTCCTAATACTTCTATTACCACTTAGGACTTTAACCTCCACATCTGCTCCAGTTGTTCCTGGCACTTCTTTATTTTCTTGTGCTCCTTCTTCCTGATGTTGCTGTCCACTGAGATTGCCACATCTATTAAAATTGTGGTCTTCATTGTCAACCACCACTATGTCTGATTGGTTGGCCAGCAACTTGTCTGTCTGGAACTCGAAGTCCCACTGCACTGTTGTTCTCAACATCCTGTGGTGGTATCTCTGATTGGGAGTTACGGACTTCTAATCTGTATATGGTACAGATGTGCCAGTACACTATCTTAGCCACATCTTCTGTCTGTCTATGATACATCCCATGCAGGGCCTTGGTCTTCCATAATAGTGTTCTAATCCTCTTCAATCCCGCCTGTTAACCCCAAGTAGGTGGATCAGTAAATTCATGTCTCACTCACTTATGACTGACAGCTGATGGTTTCACCACTCCTGAATCTACAGTATATCTGTGTTCACTCTTTGTTATGAGCTGGTTTAGGGGGAGGCCTATGCAGAACCGCGTCACCTTGGTATATCCTGCACTTGATGGTAACTTGTGAAATTCCCTGGAATGGGTCTATAGTGTTCTCTTCCACAGCCCCATGTACTTCCTGATGAATGTTATCAGTGCACTGTTAGCCTCGTAGCGGCCGCCGGTCTGACTGTCAGGTGAACTGAACTTCAGGTAAGAAGTTATGACCTGCAGTCTATCTGGGTCAGATATAAACCAAGTTTAGGTGGAGTTTATTTTCGTTATGCTGAGTTTTTCGTACTGCGTACTAGCTAGCATGACGGGGTTTCTATACAGCGGGGTGGGTGCTATGATGTTACTGATGTTGAACTTTATTTTGTTCATAAGGTTAATTAGTAGAGTTGCCAACCGTCCCGTAAAAAACGGAATCGTTCCGTATTCAGACAAAATATTACGCGTTTAGTATTGAGGTGAAAAGGAACACAGTTTGTCCCAGACTTCAGCTACAATGAAAAAGACACAAAGCTGGAGTTATTCTGTCTTTTGCTGTCAGCTGCCTCTTCTTCTCTCATTCTCTCCCTCTCCCGTTTCTACTTCAATCATGAAACTGATCAGCTGGTTACTGTGCAGGGGGGGCAAGGTAGGGCCTTAACAGGGAGAGGGGCGCACAAAGAAATACTTTTCTTTCTTATTCTCATTTAAAATGTCTAGCTTTTAAAAAATAATTATTTGAGCCTTACAACAAACGATTGATAGATTAACGCATATATACCATCAAGACAGTGTACATCACTGTCACAACAGTGTTTGTTTTCATTCAAAGGCTTTATGATTTTTCCTATAATGGTGGGCCCAGAGTCAAAATGCCCAGGCCGATTTTTTGTCACAGTCCAGCCCTGTATGCAGCTCATGTGCAGTCTGGTGTTACCTACATCTTCCTATTCAGAAGGCAGAATTTCCGAGTTCTGAGTACAGTCAAAGCACCACGACTGCAGTTTTTGTGTTGGATGTAAAAAGCGCACATGACGCTGTGACGTAGGCTAGAATCATGGCGGCAGTCAACGACGGTTCCCAGTGCGCTGTAGCCGCTGAATCACTATCTTCAGCAGTAGCTTTCTTTTACAGATGTTAGAGCACTGAGGTACCAGAGTGGATCTTTGGTCTTGGGCTCTTCTATAATTCCCACTTGTTGCATATAACCTCTCTCATTAGGTCAACAGTCAACAAAATAACAGCTGGATAGTCTGGTAGCAACATTGGATCAGTGGTTTGATTCCAGGTCAGCCTAGGCACCCAATGCTACTTGAGCCTATGTTGGAATATGAGTGAGCTGGCTTAATGAGGTCTGCATCATGTGTTAGGGAACTAGGGTACACTGATGAGAACCTGACTATTATACTTGTTATTGGATTATTGGATTGCAGTAATTTAATCTTTATGAATTAAGTTGGATACATTATATCTTACATTTTGTTATTGGCTTTGGAAGTTATGGACACCACTCTTCCCTGTGTCCCTCTCTGTACTGTGGAGCCACAGACTCGCCCATTTGGTATCTTTTTCTATAAAAATGGGCTGGTTCCCTCTTACATGTCTGCATGTACTGAATGAATATGGCTGTCACAGTTTTTTTTTTTTTTTTTGTCAAAAAGAAAATTGAGAGAGACAAAAAGAGAGAGAAATCTGTCACAACCAGAGCTCTGACAGTGAAGCCTGTGTTCAGCATATAGCTCTATGATCTCCAATGACTATTCACAACAAAGTGCATATACTCAACACTAGTCATTTGAAGTCCCTCCCCTTGCCCAGCTGCACGACTCCTTTTACTGCACTGTCTCCTTTGTTGCTTCTAATGATCTAATGATTGTATTGTACCGCCCCGCTTATTATTTCTTGGTGTACTTTGTTTTATTTGGCTGCAAGCGAGGTTGTTAAATGAGGGAGAAAATGAGCAAAAGCATATCATTGTTTGTCTTATTGAGACATATATGGGCGTCCATATGCGTAGCCCCCTTCAGGCCCAAGCTCATTTGCATGAAACAGGATATGTGTGCTTGCACGCCAGCCCATTGACGACTTTCTAGGAACTGTTTTTAATTTTTTGCGGTGTTGCACTGTGAAATGATGAGTGAGTGCTAAAGAATGGAAGGGGGCGGGGTTTTAATGTAAAGACTGCATCAAACTGCCAACTGCCACTCCACTGTGGTGAGAAAAACAAGATCACTTTTCATAGTAAAGGTGCTCATTATGAGCAGTTACTGAAGACGCCTGTGGCTGAATAGGGGCACTGTTGCTTCTGCAACTTTCTATTTAATTAACAAACGCATCAGTAAATCATCAGAGTGGAAATGTGTCATTATGTTTGAAAGCATTTCAAACACAAGGCCTTCAGCTGCCAAAGCTATACAAAGAATTTCTCTACAAACAAATAGTCGTTGCATTAAGAATCTGATGTCACTGTAACTGTCACCTCAGCTCATATCAACTGGTGTATTTTTCAACACTCACAGTTTCTATTAAAGCACATAAATGAGCGCTTATATTAAAGCATGGTACAGGGTGGAAAATGTGGAGCCTACCAAGTAAGCTATGAACTGAGATTGAGCTGGGCCTGTAAAACGCATAAAAATATAGAGAATGTCAAGGATTAAAAAGTGAGTGTGTGTTTATTGTGTGCACATATTAATCTGTTTGTCTGAGTAAAACAGTGCCCAGAGGAGGGCACCACTGTACCAGACATTATTGCTCACACAGCACATTTTTGACCTTGTGTCACTGCTTCTTTTGATGGGCAAACATTTCGCTGTATCCTGTAATGATTATCTTTTGTAGGCCTAGAAAGAAGATGTAACATAGGCAGGTAACGAATAGGCCCCTACATTACACACTGCTGAGATTTTTTTTTTTCTTTTCAGCTGTTTCTTTTTAACGACATGCTTCTTTGTTTCCATGTCAGGCAGATGAGCTGCAGGGGAGGTTACAATATATAATTACAACAGTTTTGCTCGTACGATTTATAATAACTTGTGGATCCAATTATGTCAGACATGGAGCCAATATACTTCAGGTTACCAGTTAGTCTACAAAAACAAATCCCAGTGAAATGAACCCTGAATTGTTTACCTGTAGCTAAATTATAGGAAAAAGATTTAACCCTGACCTGAGATACTCTCTGATTTATCTTCATCCTTGTTCTGCGGTCCTGAAGGTATTGTTCGAGGGCGGTCTTCTGCCAAATCCATGGGTTTAGAGGCGGTCTCCCGGTGAGTGGATTTTCAGTCCCATGCACCTCTGCAGCAAATAAACACACAAAGCAAATGCAGTTAATGTGTAGCATATGTCCAGATAAACATTCAGACTTCATGGCTTTTTGGTTTCGATCCTTGTGTAACATTCAATACTTGTTAGGTTCCTAGAAAACCTTATTTTGAGTCATTTGTTTGAGTATGAAAGTTTTCTTGTGGTTTCTTTAGTTAACAAACAGATGTTGTACACACTAAAAATTGCCTCAGTTTTTAGTGTGTACAACATCTGTGCTTACTAAAATGCTCAAGACTCATCTATATTTATCTATTCAGTAATCAAAGCTACTATTAAAAGTAATTATTTATCTAATAACAGGCCCTTTGAAAAGTTGTCTTAATCCTAGAATTAAAGGACAAAGTCATTCTGTGTCCTCAAGGCATCCTGTGACCCTCCTGCTTCATGTGACTAATTCTGTGCAGCCAGCCGTTGTGTGGACCAAACCGTGCTAAGATGTTTTTTGTGAAATGGCCAAGTGCTACATCCAGCCCATTTAGGTTTAAAATACTGAGCTACACTGAGCAGTGGGGGTCTCTGTGAGAGCAGTTACTGTTGACTGTTATAGCAAAGTATGTTCATCATTTGGTGGCGACAGGAGAAACAAAGCACAAACAACAAAACAATCCACTGAGGTCATTCAGGGCAGATCCAGACAGTGAATTTAACGATGCTGATGACTGTAACTAACAGAACTACATCAGGGGGTTAAAACTGTATGGACTTTCATCAGCGTAGCAGTCAAAACAGTCATGAATTATAGTCCTAAGGTAGACTGGCAGTCAGTGAAGGTGAGTCCAGACTCGTGAGGATGCACATCTGATGAAGGCTTTTCATGCTGAGTAAGGATTTTTTATGGCATCTAACTTTCCTGCCAGAGGCTTTGTGGGTGTGTGAGAGTGTGTGTATTTGTGTAAGACCGTGTGTGTCTGTAATTAGCACTGAAGCAGAAGAGGTTGTAAATCAAGCCTGAGAAGGAAGCCTTCCCCCAAATCTTGGGAGCTCCTTACACATGCCATGGCACTGTCTGAATGTGTCTGTGCTCATGTGTGCTGGTGCACGCTCTGCCAGGTGTGCAAAATGAGCAAGTCCGGCTTCTATGTTGCTAGAAACGTGTGTCTTACAAATCCCTTTCTGGCAAATTTGGAAATTTCCTCTTGAAAGAAAATTAAAGCAATTAAAGAAAAACAAAAATAAATCATAACTAAAAAAACAAAAGTGAATTATTTGACCAACAAATGTTTTCAACACAGTTACGCTAATTTTTATTTTATGTAGCATCAGTTTACATAAACACTTGCCTTAAGGCGCTTTGTACTCCACCTGTATTACAAAGTAAAGATCCTACTATATTAGAGTGATAACCCCAAATCAGTTAATTCCCTATGGAGAAGCAGTTGGTTACAAAGGGGAAGAAGAGATGCTCAGTGCATCATGGGAAGTCCCCCAGCAGCAGCAGCATAACTAAGGGATGGTTCAGGGTCACCTGATCCAGACTTAAGCTTTACCAGAAAGCAAAGCTTAAAGTATGAACCCTAGCCTTAAAAGTAGAGATGGTGTCTGTCTCTCAAACCCAGACTGGGAGCTGTTTCCATGGGAAAGGGGTTTGATACCTGAAGGCTCTACTTTTAGAGCCCAGTCTACTTTTAGAAACTCAAGGAACCACAAGTGAGCCTGAAGCCTGGGAGCAAATTTTTAGGTTGGGTTAGTATCATACCATGCAGTCTTTGTGATAGGATAGAGCCTGATTATACAAGACTTTGGATGAAAGAAGCATTTTAAAAGGACCAACATTTAACATGCAAGAAACATAAAAATGTGTTCATAGTTTCCCAAATGACAGCGTTCTACCGCCACTGTCTTCACTCCTACAATCACTGAACCTATAGTACTCCTGTGTATATCATACAATGAGAAGTACTCATCAGGTTTGGAGAATTACTAGAAATTTGAAGGTCAGTACCCATTCTCTCTAGATGTGTTCCTAGTAAAACACTGACTCCAGGTTAATCAGGAAGATAGTCTGAGCGGTGGAAAAAGGACCAAGGAAAGGTTCAATAGGTACGTGGAAGCTAACCCCCCGGGTTCATAGTTTTACAGGGTCTTGTCAAATCACATGTTGCGTCCTGAATGAAAGAAAATCCTGATTTGGAAAGAAAGCATTTTAAAGTTGATAGAAATTAGCAAAAATCTAAGATGACAAGTCACAATGCTTCTGGAAGTGTTTTTGTAAGACACATCTGCTCTTTGGTCACAGAGGAATGTAGAATGAACCCCACCCCCACTGTAAAACATGGAAGAGGCTCAGTTTGATGCATCTGGGACACAATGAAATGAGAACAATGAAATTAGATGATCTCCAAGACATTCTTCAGAGAAGCACTATCCAGTGTCAGGGACCTGTTATTTTCTAAAGGAAAAGGATACCAATAATTATGGCTAGTTTTTCATTTAGCTTTGCATATCATGTCAGTTAACAGAGGCAAATGGTGGACGATGGCCATAGACCCTGCCAAGGCTGCCCTTTGTCAACAATTATGTTCATAAGTTCTACGGACAGAATTTCTGAGAGAAGCCAAAGTGTTCAATTTTGTGGTTTGGGATAGTGCAGTGAGGCAGAGCTCAGTTGTTCAAGAGGGGCTGGAGGTAAAGCCTGTGATACTCTATGTCAAAGGGAGCCAGCTGAGGCTGTTTGGGAATCTCTCTAGCGTGCTTCCAAAGTGAGATGTCCAACCAAGAGGAAACCCTGGGGAAGACCTTAGACCAGCAAAAACATCCACTGGCTTGTAAACAAAACGGAATAAGTGGAAGGGTGGATGGAAGGACCAAATTTCACTGTAATCCATCCAATCTTTAGTGGTATATTTTTATTTGCAACAGTACTGGACAGACTGGTTGACCAGCGTTACTATCCCTCAAGCCAAAATCGTCTTCTTATCGAGATTGGAAAGATTCACATGTGAGCTCCACATGGACAGACTGTGACCATAAATGAGTCCTTAAGTTTCAAGCGGTCAAATTAAATTCCCTACAATCTGTCAGTGTTGACTACATGTAAAAGCTTCCAACCTCCACTTCAGCATACAAATTCAGACTTTTGTTCCAAGTTTTGTTAAGATATTCATGAACTGCGAAGGAATCTTTGACTTGGGAAGGTTTTGCAGGGCACATCAAGCAAGGGCTTGCTTTTAAGAAGAAATGATATCTGCCGTCAGAAACACATAAAAGCATTTTATAGCTTCACAACATAAATGTTAGTGGAAGAAAATGGATGGATGGGTAATGTAAAGCATTATTTCCCCTTAGCAATGCAAAAGTGAATGAAGCAGGAATGCTGTGTTGCGGTTGAGTTAAATAAGGTAGATACACAGCTTGTAAACACTTTTCTGCGGTTGTGTTTGAACTGCCTCTACAGACACTTATAGGAACTCATGACTGCATTTTCAAGCAGAAAAAACCCCAAACTTGTCTTTAGCCAACAGCTGTCATCACAATACTGTGTTGTTGATTCTGTCTTCAGCGCCATAGAAACTACCTGTCTCGAGCTGTTTGCAGTGTTGGCTTTGGGTATTGCCTCGATGTGAAGCTTTCACAGTCCTCTCATAGCACAGAATGAGTAATGTCTTTCCAGAGTTGCTTAATGTATTTGTCCTGTTATCATATACAGCAGAGCTGGTCTCAAATTGACTGGGCTTTGACGTCCAAGAAAGTGGACTACTTTAAACCCACTGTCTGTGTAAATGGTTCCTCTTAAGCCCCAACCACTTCAAACACTTTACAGCTGGCAAATGTACAAAAAGAAACAGAATAATGAAGATCCCCTTCAGACCTTTTACAGTAAGCTCTCTCTTTCAACTCTTCTATGTGGCTGTGTGTCATTTTAAGCAATGAAGCTGCCTTTGTAGTTGTTAACAGGAAACTTTTGGTGCTTCTACACTGATTGTCAGGCTTAAGAGGCAAAAAGGTCAAAGTCAATTATTTTTCAAAACAGGCTCTCGGGTGCTGATATATTCATTGTAAACTTACCCCCAGAATGTTGTTTATATGTGATTGCTTCAAGAATATTTATCATTTATTTAAAAATTGCATTTAAGAAATAACCTTAAAACTCATTTCAGTTGATGCCCAACTCTTCAGTTTCTCCAGGAGCTTTACTAAATATACTTGATGCCATTAATTAAGAAGTAGAACCTGCGGCTTCACTTTTTCACAGCTTCTCATTAACTCTGTTTAACGGTGGAAAAAACTCTGAGAAAACCCACCAGACAGCAGAGAAACTATGCAGGTGAGGAGGCGTGAGAGCATTTCACTGCTCAAGACTCCAGTAACACGGAGGGTTTGGCAGATTTTTTATGCAGTTGTGTTGCATGCATACGCTCATGTGCAGGTGGTGTGATCCAATATATCTACTGGTCACTTCCGTTAAAGAGGTTTTAGGTCAGTTCTTACCAAAATGTATCTTGCAGAGAAAGGCCAGAGACATGTTATAGTCTTTATGCCAGTGTGACATGTTTGTTTTTGTTTTGTTTTGTTTTAAGTAACTTTACTAAATACAACTAATATCCAAGACATTAAAGCTTAAGATACGTTTGTTGAATAACTGCAGGCTTATATTCCATCCCTGAACTCTGAGCTGACAATACCAACACAACAAAACGCTTACAATTTCACCGAATGCAATGTATTCCAGAAGCAGCTCTTCACTCTATCAAATGCACCATTTTATCAATCAAACTGGACCAGTTCTAGTTTTGAGAGAAGCCACACCAAGATGCACAGAGCAGATGAGCAAGGCAGGAAGTCAGACACAGGAATAATCATGTTTCAAAATAAAAGACCCCACTATACATGAAACTTACCAAGCTCACAATGACTAGGTTGCCTAAACTTAGTCATCTTAAGTATGCTGTACTTTTTAAGTTCTGGGAACAATTACATTTTACACTGAGAGCGATCTGAAGATGTGCGAATGCTCCTTTGTCGGTCTTGCAGTCCAAACACACACTTCTTGATTGTGCCATATTCTGCAGCAGCAGCACTTTCCCACAGCAGAGCAATGCAGAAAATCATGAAAAAGCACATGAAAAATACCCCAAGACATTAACCTGGCCTCCCTGCTTCTAATCTGATGGAACAGCTAGAGTATGCAGATTCATGGAGTCCCCACCCCAACCCCAACAAATAAACTATTTGTTGACAATGTTTTAGTGCAGAACACCACCACAAACTCCAGAGGTGCGGTTCTCAATGCAATTGCTCAGAGTGGTTTTGGCAGCGTGACCAACAAAATATCAGGGATGAGATTTTAATTTTGTGGCTGATTTTTTAAAAATTACACTAACTCTGTACAGACTTAGGGGGGAAAAGTATCCCTCGCCTTGTTGTTCCATAGCCTGTGAGCTTAGGCAGTGTTTAAACAAGCACTTCAGTCAGTCATTGTGGAAGCTGCACATTACTGCTGTGGTAGGGCAAGGTGGAGAAGGTTCTCAGGTTTAACAAAAAACAGATTAAAAGAATGAACTTCGGACTTCTTTTTGCCTGGTAGTCAGAAGCAAATGTTAACATCACTCTGTGTGCCTCCATGCAAACACAGAGGCAACCTTTTGCAAACACTTTAGTTCAAAGTGCAGTATAATATATTGCTATACAGGCAGTGCTGTGAGCATTCATTTGGAGGCAGAATGTTGCTGGTGAAGATGCATCTATTGCATAGTTTAATCTGAAGACATCAGAATATTATGTTTGACAAACTTTATATGTTTTCTGAATCTTAATCTGATAATTAATGCAGTATGCAAGCTGCAACTTCTCAATGTGCTTTAAGATATGAAAGAGAAGGAGAGAGGGCTATTTACACCTCAGAGGGAGTTTTCTCAGGTTTGCAGGCACCCACATGCAACTCCCACCCAAAGTTATCTGTTATAGCTTTAACTTTTCACACATTCTACTGTGTGCAGCACAAATCGACACAGAATAATTAAAGACCATAGAGTGTGAGTGAAGGAGAAGCAGCAAGTCTCAGCAGAGGAACCCCTTCAGGCCATAAAGGGCAGTCTAAGACCACCGACGCCACAAAGAAGAGACAAGGAGAGAGAAATAAACAGAAGCACAAGGAAAGTGCAAAACAGGTTTGTGCTTTGCGCAGTGGGGATTTTTCAGTTGACGACTGGCGGTCTGAGTGGTTTTATGAACGTCACTATTGGATGATTTTGTCCAACCCACCGATGTGTTGAATGAATGGGTAGGGGTAGATGGTTATGATAATAAAACAATGGTTAATTCATGGTTGTGGTTAGGGGAAGGTTTTGGCTGCCAACATGAGAACTCTGGCTACACATCAGAACTCTGAAACTTTAAACTGGATGCCACAACCTGATGAGGGAGACATGGAAATCAAAGATCAAAGTCAAATCAGTGTTGATTGAACAGGTATTCCTGCTGTGTGTTCTACCCTCCACTGTGTTCTCTACGTGTCCTATCAGCTGCAGTTACAGCAGTGTAAAACACTCAGATTAGAATAAAGTATAACAACATTTTTATATTTTTTGCATCACCAAAATAATACAAGCACATTTCTGTGCATACACAGCAAATTCAAAAGTGTTAAATGTTTTGGTGTTAATAGTCTTCTTGCAAAAGTAGAGTTAATTTTACTCTAAGCAGAGTCACATTCTTTTAATGTAACTCTGAGGTGTAAAATGATAGTAGTTAAAATCGAGTGTTAAAAATGAGTGTTTCTCTGTCAAATCTGGAGGTGTTACAATGGAAACATTAACTCTTGACCTCTTAACTCTGAACTCCTAGAGGGGCTATGACACCAATAGAGTAAATTCACAGACTCCGCCTCCAGCACGGCTCCAATCGAAGCTGAAGTGGAGCCGTTTCAGAACATTTTGCTCTACATATTTGAGTTGTTTGCCATGCTTGGTAAGTCATTCTTTCAAAGATTGTTTCAATTATTATTATGAGCTTTTACTTCTGTGGCTCTTTAAGAGATAAGATAAGATAAGATAAGATAGAACTTTATTAATCCCTCGGGTGGGTTCCTCTGGGAAATTCGACTTCCAAAAAAAGCACAGCAACGACCGAAGTTACAGTTACAGAATTGTTATGTATATATATATATATATATATATATATATATATATATATATATATATATATATATATATATATATATATATATATATATATATATATATACACACACACACACACACACACACACACACACACACATATATAAATACAGAGACAGATATAAATAAAATATACAAAGGGGATAAATAGAATAAATAGGAATAAAAAATAAAAATACAAGTGAATTGCACATTTCAAGTATTGAGTCTATTGCACTGTTGACTATTTACAAAAAGTATTGCACAAGGTATTGTACAGTGAGGTGAAGAGGCACTACAGCTTAGTTGTTCCCCCCTCCTTTGTCCTCCTGTTTCCCCTCCCTCTCCCCTCCAGAGAGGAGTTAAACAGTCTGATGGCGTGTGGGACAAAGGAGTTTTTAAGTCTGTTAGTTCTTGTCTTGGGGAGAAGCAACCTGTCACTGAACAGACTCTTCTGATTGTTTATGGCCGTGTGCAGAGGATGCCCAGCATTGTTCATAATGTCCAGCAGTTTCTTTAATGTCCTTTTCTCTGCCACTGTCACCAGAGTGTCCAGCTTCATGCCGACCACAGAGCTAGCCTTCCTGATCAGTTTCTCCAGCCTGGATGAGTCCCTCTTTGCTGTGCTGCTCCCCCAGCACACCACAGCATAGAAAAGTACTCCAGCAACCACTGACTGGTAAAACATCCTCAGGAGCTTCCTGCAGATGTTAAAAGACCTCAGCCTCCTGAGGAAGTACAGTCAGCTTTGGGCTTTTTTATACAGGTGCTCTGTGTTGCATGACCAGTCCAGTTTATTGTCCACCCACAGCCCGAGGTACTTGTACTTGTTGACCACCTCCACCTCCTCCCCCTCTATCTGAACCGGCAGTGGACCTTCTCTGGACCTCCCGAAGTCCACAACCAGTTCCTTAGTCTTTGAGGTGTTGAGTTGCAGGTGGTTTGTGTGACTCCATGCGACAAAGTTCCTCACCAGACTTCTGTACTCCTCTTCCTGATCATCCCAGATACACCCCATGATGGCCGTGTCATCTGCAAACTTCTGAATATGGCATAATTCAGAGTTGTAGCAGAAGTCAGAGGTGTACAGGGTGAAGAGAAGAGGGGACAGCACAGTTCCCTGTGGTGCTCCTGTGCTGCTGACCACAGTGTCAGACGTGATGTCCTTCAGCCTGACGTACTGTGGTCTGTCGGTGAGGTAGTCGGAGATCCAAGCCACCAGGCAGGGGTCCACCTCCATCCTGTTCAGTTTTTCCTGAAGCATACAGGGCCGGATGGTATTAAAGGCACTGGAAAAGTCAAGAAACAGGATCCTGACCGTGCCTTTTCCCCCATCCAGGTGTGAGTGGGCTCTGTGTAGGAGGTACAGGATGGCATCCTCCACTCCGACACCCGCCTTGTATGCAAACTGTAGTGGGTCCTGGGCATGTTGTACCTGTGGTCGGAGGAGGTTGAGGAAGAGCCGCTCTAGAGTCTTCATAAGATGTGACGTCAGTGCCACCGGTCGGAAGTCATTCAGCTCATTGGGCCGGTTCTTTTTGGGGACCGGGACGATGCAGGATGTTGGAGTTGAGACAAAGCTGTGTGGAAGGCATTAGCCATGTTGCTCGGTGATAGCATAATATTCTGTTTTAGCTAGCTGAAAGGTATTGTTTGCGGGCAAATACCACAGCCTTGAAAAAAGCTTGCATGTGAATTTTCAGTCAAACTTTTGGTCAAATACACCTAAAACAATGTGTAGAATGTGAAATGTTGGTATAACGGTGCTGCTTGAAGCCTGAAACCGATCGCCCATAAAAATAAAAAAAACGAGCAAACAGCAGTAGCAGACGTCCTGACTGGATTCTACGTTAGCATAGATCCCTCCAGAGTTTTGTGCACACGGTTTAGGTAAAAATGAAAAAGGTTGAGGTTTTACATTTAGTTCAGTATTACCTGTTGCCTGTGTCCTTGTCTTTTGGGAAAATACTTTACACAAGTAATGGCTCAAAGAGGATTCCTTTTTCTTTTTTACTGTGCTGCAATTGTTTACTGGATTATTTGTGCCATTAATTAGTGTCAACTAATTTTTATTCAATCTCCACACAGGATATGCTTGTGAAGATGGAATATGGGGGAGAGCAGAAGTGCGTTGAAGTTCCACAAAGGGATGAATGAAGGACATGCAAATTGTATTGAAGAAATAAGTGATGAGAATGCTGTTATTTGCATTTACCATGTCAGACCTTTTGATAAACACAATTCTAATGAAAGTGAGAACATGTACACTGTTACATCTTTCAGAAAATGTTTTGAAATTGTGGTGCACAGTTCAGAATAAATGTTTTTCAAAAACCATTGCATCTTTTTAGTAAATGTTTAGTTCCAAAAGAAATTTCTAGAAGTTCAGAACAGTAAAATTCCCGCTTTTAAGAATGAATTAGAAGATAACTCTTACGTAGTTAAACTAAAATACTCTTTGAGAGTTAATATATAAACTCTTAACACCAAGTGTTAAATTATCAACTCCAGACAGATTTGGTGTTTAACACTAAATCAGAGTTAACGTACCAACTCTCCAAAAAGAGTTAAATTAACACTCTCTGGTGTAGACCCATATAGACACTTTAATAGTGTTGAAATCAAATCCGACAGTGTTAATTTGGACATGCTGGATTTGCTGTGTAGCACTCTAGTAAAAAGATTCCAATCTCACGAGTTTCTCTTCCTGGTTGAGTGCAGCTTAATCATTGCAAATTGGTGGTCATTAAATATTTATTTTAACAAAAAGATATTGTTGACAGTATGCTGTTGGACATGGGACAAAAATCAAAAATGAAATTAGGAAGAGTAGAGGTGTTAAAGTGAGGAAACAATGGAGCCAGGTGTCTGCTATCCGGTTGTTCAGTGATGACGCGACGAATCCTACTTCCGGGTCTAAAGTAGCCTGCGTTTAATATGGCTTTTGTGCTGTTAACATGTTTAATGTTATGGATTTTCTTCTATTTGATCTCAAAAAGCTCCTAAAACAGTCAGTGATCACCGTTGACCTCCCTCGGCTTTTATTACCGCTAATCATTTATTTAAGCTCAGTTTTTAAAACCTTAGGATGTAACTACAGCCCAGCCCATGCAACAGTATATGAATGACTAACCTCGTATTGTGGATGGATTATCTCAGTTGTTCTCCTGGCTGAAGTTTGGTCCTTTTACAGCATCCTGCCATGCGATTACATTTGTTTCTGACCACCAAGAAAACTCACGTTAAGTTTTATCGAGTGGAAAAAAAGTTAGCTTGTTTATATTATGCTAACATAGCTGTGTCACTAGCGGTCACGTAGCACATCATTATATACCAGCTAGCCCAACTTCAGTAACCCTACAAACGTCACTGCTGTTTAGTTTTCTGTCTTCATTTATGCTGGAAGTGATAGCAGAGCTGTACGTTTTAATTTGTTTCCAAAACCCTGCAGTCAGGACATGCTATATTGTATTTAGATAGAAGCTAGCGAGCTAACTTCCTGCTAACTTCTAACTCCGTTAAATGTCATAAATTACGTTTTCATGGATGCCTGGATGTTAAACTCAATTGTTACACCTGGTAGAGCAGAACGCTGATCATTTTATTAAAGATGAAAGACTTTAGACAGTTTTTCAACTCTCAGTAATGCCATAGTGATCGTTTGATATATGAACCTGCAGCGGAGTTTAGACCCAGACACGGCTAGTGACGTCAGACTGAACAACCGGATTGTTCTGACTGTATGCTCCCCCGCCTGCTACAGTATAGTACTGCACCTTATAGACAGACTAGCAAGTAGAACACACATCACATCTATGAGCTTAATGCAATGACTTCCCGTATTTGTAAATAATATAATTTTATCCATCTTAATCATCTGTACTTTAATCATTTATTTTTAGCTTATGCATACAAACAATCATCCATCTCAGTATATTATACAATATATATTATCTCTCTCTATCAACACCTACTCCCTGCCGGTGATCAGGTACCCTGCTAGGATAATAAGATGGCCAAAGGAGGAAATAGAAGCCACTGACATCAAGACAAGGAAGCTCCTGTCCATGCATGGAGGGTTTCACCCCAAGTCCAAGCTCTATGTACAGATTTAGATTTTGTACTGTCTTCAGAGAACTGTGTACCGTGTAGCAGCAGGCCTTATTCTCAGAAGACATGTTTGGCCCTGCACTGCAGGCTGACAAATTAGCTCTAATTAATGGGTGAATTTCATTTAGCTGCTCATCTCTGTGGTCCTCCCATTGTGCTTGAAGGGATTGCTGGGTTTCTCTACACAGTATTGTTAGGTCATAAAATCATATCTAAAGAGTTTTAAATGTAATCATTCTCTGAGTTTACTGGAGCACTTAACCGGTACTTTATTTACCACTGCCAAGCAGAATATGTGATCGATTCAGTTATTTCCTCGTCTGTAAATTTGCTAGTCTATCAAAGAGACAGGCAAAAGAAAGAGCAAGTATGCTGGTATATTTGTGGGAAGGCTAGCAGAAATCAAAATTAAAATCCAGTATCCACCATACACACTGCTAGTAACTCTAGTATGTCAATGGAAATTCAATTTGTTTAAATGCAAATCATGCATCATTTTCTGGCCTGTTTTTTAAGCTGGATTCGATGCAACGCATTCAGGCCAAGCCCAATCACTGATTGACTGGCCACTAGAGAAACCCTCCCTTGTACAATTCCCCAAACCGTTGGCAGCAGCAGACTTAAAATAATGTTGTGGAGTTTAAGCGCAGACTTTCAGCCTTTCAAGTAAGTCAAGCGAATTTGTTTTGAGCAAACATTCTGTGCTGCTCAACAGATCGTCCCTGCATAAATACAGTGGATGCTGAAATGTTAATGGCTAATCCAAATATTGCTGCATAATGATGTATCCATGTTTCTGACAGATCTTCCACACCTGCCATAGACTTCAGCACCTCATCGGAGTCAGTGAATTCATTTCCTTTGTCCAGAATTTAAAGGAAGGGAATATTTGGTTTGATGTCAAGACTGGAGCTCACAATCATCACCAGACTAAAACCTTAGTGCACCAAATACTGGCTGCTGCATGTCTGTAAAATGCTTACAACCGACCTTTACTTCTCCTTTCTGACATCATCATCATGCCTGATATCTTTAACCTCTGCTGTATCCTGGACTAGGGTTGCCAACTCCCTGAAAAATAAATAAGGGACACCTCATGGCCAGGGCCGGGCAACCTAGTTGTCTTCACCCTTCCCAGTGTGGTAGCTCTTTTTTGTGTGTGTGAAATTATTTTTTAACCATTTGACTTGAATTTGATTTAAGCAGATGCATATTCTTTGTGATATGACCATATGGGAAACAAATGATCATTTAGCCATTTATTTTTAGCTCAAAATGACAACATTAACACAGTAAAACAGGTCTCTTTCTTAAACAGAAGCCTGTCATGCTTAACTTTTGAGAATATAAGTAAATCTTTCTTTAAAAGAACTCTGTCCTGCTTAACTTAAAATTATATAAATTAATAGAAAGCAATAGAACGAAAAATATTCTTGTAACTGTGCACATTTAGTGCATTTAGTACAATTGGCTTCAGCTGAGGTATTATTTCAGCTTTTCTAAAGCTAATCAGCTGCTCCTGTTTGTACACCCGCTTGTTCCCATGATTACGCATCTTAACTCATCATCATTATTCATCTATGTATTACTTTTATGTATTAGTCATCTATTTGTTGTAATCATCTATCCTTGCAGTTGTTTATTACACAAAATAAATTATATTATCACACTTCTGGCCACATAGCGCTGATATTCACTGCACATGCCCATATTAACCTTAACCAGAGGGTTTAAAAAACAAACCAGTGTTTACATACCATATCTGCTTCTGCCGTGGCCTGGTGGACAAAAAATTGGTTAAGGGTTCCCCGAGCTTTCACGCCCCTCATGTTCTTCATGTGCCCACCATTAGAAGCATGCCTATGGAAAAAGTGCGCCAGCACACAGTGCAGTGCGCTTTATAGGTGTTATGGTGACCTTTTCCAGCCAGGTGTTTCCCTTTTCCCATTCCTCCCTGTGCTTTTGCAGCCTTTTTTTTCCTTTCTCTGAGCGAACAAACATTGCTGCTCTAATGCTGGGCTCACACTGTGCGATTTTTGGCATATTTTGAGACGATTTTTGAGTCGTGCGACCGATTTGGTGATCGGCCCAATTTTGGCCTTCATTGTGCATCGTGTAGTATACGTGGGGTAACGAGAAGCGATTAACACCTCGAGCAGCTCCCGATCATCAATCGCTCGTGAGCCGCTCACACTGCTCACGCGCAAACACGTAAACGTCGGTGAAAAAGACGGAGCAGCACGGCTGTGCAGCGTGTGATCTGGACACAAGCGATGGAGGCACAACTTGTAGAACTTCGGAAAGCTCATCCGAGCCTTTTCGATGTGGCATCACAAAATTATCACGACCACAACAACCGTGAAAATAGTTGGATTTACATCGCTGCTCATTCACAGCCTGATCAATGTTTTTCATTAGCAATTTAGCAAAGTTGATGGTGGTGTGTCTGTGTGAGTGAAAGACAGGGAGAGCGACAGATTTTCTGTTATAACCTTCATGTTATGGAGGCACAGTGTGAGCACTCAGGTCGCATCAGAGCATCGGGCGGTATAGTGTGAGACCTGCATCGTGACCTACCAACTTCTAACCCCTGCGAGTCAATCGTGCAGTTTGAGCAGGAGCTGAATAACGTGACTGAAAAAATCGCACAGTGTTTGCCCAGCTTTGGGTGTACTGTCGTCCGAGACTTGCACCGCAGTGTCGGCGTTTGTTTCCCTGTTGGCCATGCTTCTTGTTGTGGTCATCTGTTGTCTTCCGGTATTTTCTCCGCAAGCGACCTTTCCTCGACCAATGAGATGAGCGGTAATCTGAATTGTCATAAGTGTGCTGTCAGCTCATTGGTCACAAAGCAGGAGAGGGGCTGGGAATTATGCTTTCAAACAAAGCGTTAATTCCATTAACATTTATAGACTACTTTTGATTCTCACTGTATTACGGGACAAAGTGCGTCCCTTATTAGCTCAATACGGGACGTGTACTTTTGTTTCGAAATACGGGACGATTCCGTTTTTTAAGGGACGGTTGGCAACCCTATCCTGGACGGGAATTTAGACGGTTTGAAAGATGGTCTATGAAGTTCTCTTCTGAAGCCTCTGCCATCTCTCTTATTTTCCTTTTGGGTGATGGAAATGGGCTTAAAACTCCTCACTGATTGGCTGATTCCTCATTCAGTCATTAATGAACATAGTCTGATTAGACCTCCTTTCTTGGATTTATAGCTTAAATGACCGAGCCCGTAAACTCATCAGGACAGTTTGTGCAGAGGTGAGGGAAGACTGGTTTTCTCACAGACTTCTACGGATATGAAGTCTATGAGTCTTTTTGCAACCACAGGAGATACCCTCCTGGTGGCAATTAAAGAGACACTTTAAAGGCATGGTAAAGGCACTTCTGCACTGGCTTTAGTTTTCAAAATCCAAAGCTATATCCATATTTTGAGGTGTCTATGGCATGGGGTCTCACCGGTTTATGAGTCAGAAGGTTATGGTTTCCATCCAGTTGTGACCTTTGTTTTCCACAATTTTTTAACTTCGTGTTTCTTAGTCATTTTTAAACCCTGCATTCACTCACTGGTTGGGTTTAGGAAGTGAAAGCTACTTTAATTTGATTTAAAGAGGGATTGTGGTTCTGGTTAAAAACAAAAAACAAAAAAAAAAAAAAACACCCCAGTGCAACTATAGTGCACTTCAAAAAATGATGATTTTGGAGTGAAAAGTACCTCTCACCAATGCTATAACCCACCTTGTCATATAGATTATAAGGACGAGGAACAAACTCTACCTAAATGAGCCATCCCAGTGGCTTTGACAAAACAGCACAAGTTGACGCCCTGGAGTGGACTTCCAGGGTTTCCACAGTGTAGTACAGGATATCTTGGCAGAGACTTCCCATTCCATGCACTGGTTACTGTCTATCCATTTAGATAAGTTAATAAAAAGACAACACTTTGGCAAGCATCAGGGGCGGAGCGGGGGGGTGGCTTACGGGGCTTAAGCCCGGGTTGTTTTGTCAGAAGCCCGGGGTATTTTGGAGTGTAATTTTTTCATAGTTAGATGCCTGGCTGACAACTGTATAAAACAAAAAGTACACACAATATTCGAAGCACATAGTGCACACTGTGGGCATTTACGACTGTGCGTGAATCCCCCCCTGATATTGGTATGATCCAAGCTCAGGCACTAAGCGACTGAGCGAGGGGGCGGGGCAGCTGCTGCCCGTGAGTGCGCTGTTGGAGAGACGGAGCCAGCCATACTAAGGAGAGCTTAAGTTTGACCAGGTACCAAAGCAAATCATTCGTACCGTACAAATAATGTAAATATGACGGTGCATCACGAAAGATTGATATGAAACTGATCACTTGACCAATATTACGTTACTTGCTCTTCAAGTGAATCAACAAATGGCAAAATGAAAAGCCGAACAAATGCTATTTTTTTTAGAGTCTTAGCTTACGTGTGTTTATTTCATATTTTCAGTTCTTACCCTCCCCGACTAAATCGGTTTCAGTTATGTACTGAAACATAAGAATGGACATTCGAGGGTTCTTTCAAAGAAAAAACTCAGGTAAATGTTATTTTATATATTATGCTTTGTATGTTGTTCAGTATATTTCTATGCAAAACAAGAGGGATTTCAGTACACAGCAGGATATTCACATTTGTAACCAGATATTTACATACACTTTAGGGAGAAAACATAAAACATTTTTACTGTACAACATCAATTTAGAGTAAATTTTTGTTTTAGATAAATATTGAAATATATTTTGAATTAGTTAAATTTCAGAATAAAGAGAGACAGAGCTATTTTTATCACTTTCATCAAATTTAGGAGTACATGTACACTAAATTTATTGTTAATTAATAAGAAAACTCCAGACGATTCCATTCTGAGCTGAAGAAGCTTCTGATAGGTTAGTAGAGTCCATGTGAGTAAATTGGTGGCACAGCTGTGGATGCATATAAGGCAAAACACAGAGCCTGTTTCTTTGACATGGGAAAATCAAGAGATATCAACCAAAACACCAGGAAAAGAACTGTGGAGCTCCATAAATGTGGCTCAAGTTTGAATACAATTTGGTGCCATTTGCAATTAAGAAATACAGATAGTTTCTCTCTTTACTCTTAAAGTTAACAAATATGTTTTTATATTTATCAATCTAAAAAAATAAACATTTAGTCTGATTTGATGTTACAATTAAAAAAGTGTTTTTATCTGAAGAGTAAATATCTGGTTTCAACTGTATATTTGATGATTGTCAGCACAAAGAGGGAGAGAGAGGAGAACGAGGACAGAACAGATGAACAAGAGCAGGTGAGACACACATGTTAGTCAAATGGTTGTTTACCAAAAGTATCACCGTATCATAGGTCCTCATGTATCTCGTACCTAGTGTTTCTTTTTAGGTTTGTTATTTTTCAAATTCTGTATTTATTAAGTTCTGCAGGCTTGTTTGCACAACAAGGCTAAATAATTATATAAACTTTTCTCAATCTAAATAGTGGACTTTGGTAGAATTAAAAAATAAGTGTAGTGCAGGTCTATGATGATTTTTAGTGCTATCATCTAGTTCTGATTCTGGTTCTGTCTTGGTTAAGTCCTCAGTAGTCCTGATTTTGAACTGTTGTAGTCCTGTTTTAATTCTGGATCAGTTCTGGGTCTGGTTGAATTGGGGTTTAGTCCTCGTGTCTTGATACAGCCCTGACCTTGTTCTGCCTTGCTGCTTAATTAAAAAACTAGTTTAAGGTGTCCTGCACATGTGATATATATTTTTCCCTATATGAAGTCATTCTTTTTTGAACAGAGCCTATTAATCTTTCAGTCATTTCTACACCCCCCCCAAAAAAAAAAAAAAAAAAAAAAAATCCCACATGCATACTACTCTTTGGGCTAAGCCCCGGGTGTTTCAAATGTCTGGCTCCGCCTCTGGCAAGCATACTCCCGTCTCACAGGGAGCGCCTACCTGTATGCAACCAAAGTGCTCAGTTGATTAATCAGTACTACTTGGACAACAAATTGAAACTGGGAAACTGAAAAATCTTGTCCCTAGTCAACACATTTTACATATTTATACACAGATGTTTGTCTGCTGAAAGCACCAAGTCTCAGCAAAGCTCAAGGAGGTTATGAACTCTAGACTGTTTACTCAGGCTGATGTGCTGCTCATTTCAGTGACCCAAAGGACCCACGTGAACCCAGGATCACATCAAATAAGCACAATATCCTAAAAAGCAACACTGTTTTTTTGTTGAACTGAAAAGTGAGAGTGTAAACTTCAGGATCTTTCCTGCAGTTAACGAAATGTGGATGTTGAAGGGTACAAAGAAAGACAGATGTTGATATTAAATAGCTGCCATGCTTGAAAAGTCAAGCTTAACAGAGTGCAACCTGCCCTATAAAACAATGCTCGTTTGTATTTTAACTGATCTGAACACCAAAGGTGATAAATCACAGCATAGAGCCCATCCCGAGTGCACTGTGCTCAGATAAAATTGCAGGATTGGAAATGGGTTTGTTTTCATTATCCTCTCCCATTTAAGTCAGTAGCCATGAGACGCAAGATAAACAAATAAATATTTAGCTCTAAGCAGTTTATATAAATAGGTCACACCACCTTCTTCTTCTTCTTCTTCTTCTTCTTCAGAGAAACTCTTTTCCAATAACAAACTGACACTGATGCTCACAACAGACACTGAGACATTTATGATTGAATGCTAGCCTTAAAAGTTTCAATGTGTATTAAATTTCCTCCTTAATACAATAGCCTACATCAAAATAAGGCATTCCCAATACGAGAGCTTTGAGGCTACGTGGGTTATAGACATGTTAGAGTTCATTGGAGGGATACTGCTGGTTTGCGCTCACAGATGTGGGTCTGCCACTGCCTGCCAAACACATTGCATATGTCAACATTCATTTTCAGGAATCAATAGTGACCCTTTGTCCCTAATAACTGTAATGTGGGATAGCAAAGCTTAACATTTCTCTGTCCCAGCAGGATTTCTGGGTTGTTTCTTTTGGGATAGTTACAAATATGTTTGATGTAGATGGTGGTTTTTCTGACATTAAAAGAGTTCTGCAGTGAAACTGTAGTCTCGACTCTGCTAATTCTCAGTGAAGTTTTTCCTTCTGTGTTATAACTTCATGCTGAGGTATAAGAGAATATAGGAGAAGTCTCAGTTAAAGCACAGTACAGAAGATACTTGACAGAGGACAAATCTTTGGATGTACAAAACAGATGTACACAGACCATCACATATAGCACTGTGTCAGTTTAAGCTGTGGTGATGCAGACGTAGGTGATTTAACATCATAATGAATTAGATTTCCACTCCTAGGAAATTAATATACTTCTCTGTGTTTTGGACCTTTTGAATATTGTTAAATTCATTTTTGATTTTGAGAAATGATCATATTACCTGGATTTTATATTGTTTTGTTTTCTTGTTTAGTTCCTGTGACTAGAAATAGTAGAGCTTGGTAATCCCTGGTAATTTCCCTGCTATATTGTTAGAGGTGTCTAGTTTATTTTCAAGTTATTTAAGTGTTATCAGTTTCAGTTCCTGCTCCCTTGGTCTGGTCTCTTTGTTTTCTACTTGGTGTCCCCTCCTGTCTGTCATGTCTCTCGCCCTCCCTCTCTCTCTCTCACTTGTCCTTGTATCTGTGCTCTGTCTCCATGTTCTTCTTTTTGTGTTTCATCCTTTGTCACCCCCAGTCTGTCTGTTTATCCCTGCCTGCAAGTCCTACTCTGAGTCTTGGTATGCATGACACTTCCTGTTTTATTTTGACAGTCCCTTGTCTCATGTGGATTGTGTTCAGCTTCATTTCTCCTGACTTATTATGCCCGATTAGTCCCTCCTGTGGGCCTCCACTTTCCCTAATCATCCTCATGTGTATAAATTGTGTGAGTTCCCCTTCATCCTCACTGGAATGTCAGTTCACCTCCCTCCATGTGTCTTTCCGGGTTTCACAGTCTATGATCTTAATGTTTAGCTTTGCCCAGTTTGATTAGTAAAGTCTGAGTCTCCTTTTGTTTTGTATTCTTCTTTTGTTTTTCTCCCGGCCTAAATAAACTGTCTAGTCCTGATTGTACGCGTCTGCTTTTAGGTCCTCTCTCCAACATGACAGACGGAAGAAATCTAGTCTGGATTCATGAGTACTTCTCATGAGTACTAACTCTGTAAAGACTATATGCAATGACCTCCCCTGTACCCTTAATGCCAGGTTTTGAATAGGGATGGGTATGGTTTAGGTTTTATCCGATACCAGTACCAAACCGGTACTTTTTAAATGGTGCTTAAAGAATGGAGAACACAAAATTGGTCCAAAAACCTCTCGTGTTCAGCTGTTTTTTTGTAAAAAGATAACAATGTTAGCCTTTTCTGCAGCTATAGGGGATTTGTGACATCACTCTTGGCTGGAAGCAGTGCTTAAACAATGGAAAACACAAACTTTGTCCAAAAACCTCTCATGTTTAGCTGTTTTCCACTTTTTCTTTGGTCATTTTAGCCTTTTTGGCCAGGGTGAAGGGAGTATCTGCCATCAAACAAGAAGACAGCCGCATGTAGCTATGATGATGTTTGCTAGTTCACCTTACATGCATTAAGTTAATAACGTGGTTAGCAACATAAATTACACACGAACAACATTAAGCTACTCACACAGAGAAGAACGGCTGCTGCTGCCATCATCATCCGTCATCATTTCTGCTACACTGGCAGGGCTAGGGGCCAGAACTCTCCTCTTCGGGTTCTTGGGGAATGTTGCTAACTCCGGGTCAGATAACCAGTGTTGCCAACTTAGCAATTTTGTCGCTCTATATTTAGCGAGTTTTCAGACCCCCTTAGCGACTTTTTTTCTAAAAAGCGACTAGCGACAAATCTGGCGACTTTTCTGATATTATTGGAGACTTATTTATGACGACTTTTTGACGTGCAAACGCGTATCGCTCTTACTCTCAACAAGCAGCGGGTGCTGCCTTGGGCACCTCACCCGTGCCAAAGCGCACACAGGCGGAGGATAGTCCTCCCCAGCTGCTATCAGAGCAGGAGACGTTCACACCTGTGCGTCCGAACAGCAAATGAATAGCGCATGAGCGAAGCCGCTGCTCCCGCACTGACTGTAACGCAGTCAGTTCTTCTTTTAATGTTATGCTGTTTTGTGGATCACAAGGTTTAAAACTACTTATAAACACACACTCTCACACACAAAGTAACTCCACCAGAGTGCCTATTTCAGGTCACGTTTGCTGGTCCAGGCCTGGATAAAGGAGCAGGGTTGGAATTGTGACATTAAAAAACAACAATTGCTAAAATAAATTTAATTTGTAGTTCTAAATAAATTCTAACTGCATTTAGGACGTTTTTTACTCACTTTATGTCTCTTCTACGATGTTATTTCTCTCTCCAACAGCGTAGGTTACAATTACATTAGCATGACCAATTATGCAAATTAGGCGATGACGTCATTTGGCGACTTCTAGCGACTTTTAGGACAACCGATAGCGATTTTCCTTACTGAGGAGTTGGCAACACTGCAGATAACAGGCAAACCACGCGCAGTAGATGTGCACGGTGTGAGGTCTCGCAGCAAGCTAGAAAATACAGCGCATTTCTCGGCTTTTAACAAAATGCTATACATCGCTAGGTGTTTCATCAGATTCGAGGAGTTACCTCCTTTTCACAGTATCACCTTAAAGCACTTGTTGCAGGCTGCTGAGTTTGCATCATTTGCTCAGAAGTACAGCCAGACTTTGACAGCTTCGCCTTGGGCATTTTTAATCTGTAGCTCTGCTCTAAAAGAATGTACGTACCTGGGCCCGCCTACTACGCTCGCAAAGATAAAATGATTGGCTGGAATCCAAAGTGTATGACATCTCAGGGGAAAAAAATGCGCTGCTTTTCGGTCTGGTTACTACCGTTTATGTCAGAACCGGTGCCATAATGATACCGGTACCCATCCCTAGTTTTGACCCCTCAATATATAACAATATATCATGTACTGTATTTAAAAGATGGATGTGACATCACCCTTGACTTGATCTTAGCCTTTAGTTTTGATTTCGGAATTTTGAAGTTTCACCACCATTTTGGCTACCACTGTGTTGGCTTATTGGAGAAAGAAGTGAACGTATTTGGATGGCAGCACTATAAGGCAAAGCTAGCAAATTTGGTTAATGAGCTGTGTTCATTAACTTTACAGTTAAATTACACAAACACAGAAACATTTAACAGACAAAACACTGAATATACCTCGCCAAAGCACAAATTGCCGAGATGGTTAGTTCCACAGATTATCTGTTAGATAATTTAGTTAAAATGTTCAAAAAGGCACCAACAGCAGAAAAAAGAAGTCCGGATTAGAGGCTCCCACTAGTGGAGGTAAAGCCCAGACAGTGATGGGCTGTAGCTGCCAGGTACCTGTCAAAGTAGCCATGGAGCTAACTTTAAGTCTTAACACTAGGAGTTCTAAAAAGTAAAACCCCTACCCTGTAGAATGGTTTGGAAGAGATCCATGTCTCCTCCAGGTCTAAAAAGTAAGGCCAATGTAGCCTTGGGGGATTATTCTCTGTTCAGTTTATTCAATTTAAATATAAAAAGCGATTTAGTGATTGAAAACAGCAACTACAGATTAATGCAGCTTTAATGGTCTTTCTTTATTCTACTACTTTGCAGCAGTTTTTTCATAGAACTTACCATACCCCGACAGGTTCAAATGTTCCCAGACATCCACATCTATTCTTTGTCCACATTGTCCCAAACCCTGAATGAGCTGCTGTAAAGGGAAGTCAGCATCCATACTTGGGTAGCACCTCAGACCGGTGGAGCACCTTGGCAGATAAACCCCACAGAGCTCTCCCACCTGCCGGGCACACACCGGACAGCAGCCGCAGCCTGGCTCCCTCACAATCTCTGCACATAGCGGATCGACTTTGGTGCATGCCATCATATCCTCTGCGGTGCAGCTTGGGCATCGGAAAGCTAAATCACAGAGTAAGAGTCCAGGCAGCCCAACATATGCAAAAAGCAAACCGTATAAGAAGTACATGCCCATTATAACGCTTGCTAGGTTTGTTAGTGACCACTAAAGGTAAAATGACCCTACAGCATGAACCTCTGGATTCTCTGACAGTCCTCTGTGTTTGGGTAAACACTGTGGTGCCGCTGACAGGGTCCTATCTGCTCTCATATTACCAACTGACTGAGGAGAAAGAAGTCTTTTTTTCCCCCTGAAAGTATCAAAATATAAATCCCTGTTGATAAGAAGGTTCAGAAACTGAAACTGTTGCTTTCAGGTGCTATAATGTCACTCAGTACAAGATTACCAGAGAGGAAATTTTTCAACATTTGTGTTTTTCCATTTCACTCCAATTGCACCATCTACATGTCCTTACTAGCAAAGTCCAACCAGATGTTTCCTGGGAAATGTTAAAGTCAGTGCTCTTTCTGTGATTTGGCTCCCTCACTTGCTGCGTGTCAGTTAGCACTCAGTTAAAGGTAAGACTAAGGAGCCAAAAGTGCTCTTTTTTCCCCCTCAGTAGCTCAACCATTTTACCTGCACACAGCACAGCTTGCATTATTTTCATTGTGTGTGTGTCATCAGGGCAGAAAGCAGCCCTTCTGACATCTACTGCAGAATTACTCAAAGGATGTTTTAACAGGTATGTAGCTAAAGTGGACACAGTCAATGTGACACCATTGGTCCACAACATCAGCTTTGAGTTGAATATGTTGAATGTTTTTGACACTGAAGCCGAACATCCCATGCTCATGAACTCCAACTGACATGATAATCTTGCTTTAAAGTGTATCCTGCTTTTTTTCTTTGCATTTTAATGGGAACCATAATTTAAACAATTACCACCATGTTGGTGAGGAAAGGACTGTCTAAGTATTGGACAGGATGAGTAGGGACCACCCTTTTATTTGTCTCCTCCCACAAATTCATATGAAAAGGGGCAAACCGCATGCACAGGATCTAGCCAGAAGTCAGACCCTTCAAACAGAAACTACGCAGGCTAGGAAGGAGGTAAAGTCATCTTGCTGTCTTACACTCCAGAACTCCACCCAAAGGCTGACATCTAGTTGAACATTTTGACCATTGCAATTTTTGATTTTTAAAGTAAGATTTAACAAGCAAGCGGTAGAGCTGATTCACTATAATGTACCATCACACTGAGTGATCAGTTGAACAAATTAGAATATATAATATGTTAATCAATTTATCTGAATGTATAAAGGTGTCCACTCCCTCCCATTATTACTTTCGTTGGGAAGAGATGGGAAGTGAAGCAAATGTTAGGATACTGATAAGCACCTTCCTAGTCACCTTCCTTTTTCCACCCCCAGCAGATGGTGCTGAGGGTGTACAGGTGGTTTTTAGAGCTTTTTTCCACAGAAAATATCCACCCCGTGCTTGGAAATGAGGCTGGTGTGAGTAGCAAATAACAGGGCTGTAAAAACTAATGCAGTTGGCTGAAAGCCAGCGAAATACCCTGTAGGAATACAAAGAATTGCAGATTCAGGTGAAAATGATGTGATTCCTTTTCACAAAGAAGAGTGATTTAAGCTGCTGATTGAATCTAAAAATGCGATAATTAATGTAAACTTGAGCATTTGCAGTTTAAACAGGACAAGTCCTCTGCTATTAAAAGTAAAACTATGAGTGTAATTGTAGCACCACACCGGTCAGTGGCAGGTATTCACAGACATGACTGGGACGCCATGCCTTTAATTACACACTGATTAATGTGACCGCTGGACACCGGATTCATAATCAGTCCCAGAGCTTCATGCGCAGCCACTGTTTGATAAAATTAAGGTTGAACAGAGTCCTGGGTTTTGCTTCGGGCCTATTTGGTGCTCTCTGGAGTAATCAAATAATAATCTGCTCCACGGATCTGCTGCAGAGCCTGCTTCTCCAAACCCACAGAGAACATTGCAGATAGCCATTTATTTCATAAACCTTCACTTGCGATGATGTAGGTGTGTGTGTGTGTGTGTGTGTGTGTGTGTTCCTTCTAGAGATTCATGTGCAGAATATTAATACAGTACATTTTGTTGGATTTTTATGCTTTCTTTTTCTGAAACTAATTCTAAATTCTGCATTGTCATCAGCCTCGTGTGTATAGTTTTCTATCAGTATCCTCCTAAATATCAGCCTCCTTTTCAGTTCTGTCCTTTGAATTTATCCATGACTGAGGGAAATAACCGACTCTGGAAAATGTGACCACCTTCTGTAATATTCCATTTGTCTCAGCTAAATGACTCTTTGGGAGATGGATCTTTCAGGAGCCCAGTTAAAATATCTCTCAGCGCCGTAATATCAGGTTGTTCCGCTTAAAAAATTAGACATCCCGACATTGTTCAGCCGTCGCCCATTCATTCAGAGTTGCTAAGCAGCACGTACACACAGAATATCATCGTATTGAGGAGTGGTCGTAAGAAAACATTTCCATTTCAGGAACAGTTTACCGAGCAAACAGAGTACACAGCAGGTAGACACTGTTTAGTTAACGTTGTGCGTCTTTTAAAGACGGCGCACGTGCTGTTTGGATAGCGTCTCTCATGAAACGGAGTGGAAAATGTTTTCACAGATAAACCCAGCAGAAGAATGATGATGAGAGAGGTGGGAGGTTCGGGAGACAGAAGTTGACAAAACACTTTTTCCACACATTTGTTATGTACATAACCAACACTCTTATATTTTTTTAAGGTTCTGTGACAAACTGGTATTTGTGTTAAGTTGCTTTGAAAGCTGTATGGGAGGAAATGTGATGATTTACAGACACAGACAATGAAAAGGATGTCATCACCCAAATGGTAATGGTGTAGGAAAAATTGTGTACATTAAAGACCCGTTTAGCAGTTTGCTATACTGTTATCACTTAACATTTACTTTTAAATAAATGTGACTCTTATTTTATCAGATAAATTCAAAGATTTCTAATAGTAATTGAATCCTACAAGGCACACTGTAGAGTCCCCATTTACACTTACTGACACACATATTCATTGACGATTTATTCTGTGTTGTTTTTTGCCTGTCACATGTACATCTGATGGCTTCACTGCCGGGAATATCTTCCCTACAGGCAAGCCAACACACACGGATCAAACTGCTGACCCTCCAGTTAGGTCACTCAGTAGATGACCTGCTCCTAAGCCACAGCCGCATAGTAAGTGTTGTTATATACAAATATCAAATGAGCCAGTCAGATGGAAACAGCTGAATGTATTTAGTAGGGGTGCAACGATACGGTTCGATATTTTTTCGATACAAAAAAATGTTCATGCTTTTTTAATTTATCATTTATTAAAATTATAAATATATAATATTTTAACTCAAAAGGTTAATGTTGCTGAAACAACAAAGTAATAAAAAAATTAATCTATCTGATCGAGAAATCACTCATCTTTGGAAAAGAGAGTTTATTACAGAGAAATGGCTCTTTCCAAAATAAAAGCTATACTATACACCTCTTCTGGGGTATACTCTCAGCAGCATATTAAACATATCAGGTCCCCATGAGGAGAATCATGTGCTAACGGCTGTCTAAATGACTCGGGTAAAGTTTGTAGCATGCGTGCTTGTTGTTTTTGTCTGCTTCCACTTGTCTTTGCATTAGGATGATGTCGGCGTAAATGTGCAGTCATATTCGTTGCGTTCCCACTAGTGCTGTCAGCGTTAAATTTGAAATGACGTTAACGCCACAACAGGGCAAATCTCTGTTAACGAGCTACCGCGGATCGCCCCGTGCCTGGGGCTGGACGGCCAACACGTTACCGAGCTAACTGCGCTAACGCAGTAGTTCCCACCCATGTAACTGAGCATTGCGTGGCACATCCGACATACTGTTTTACTTTTGTCCATGACGTGCTTACCTTCAGGGTCATACTTCACATGAAGACCAAAATAGTTCCAAAGGCCAGATCTGAATGAGGGTGGGGGAGGTTCAATTTGCCATGTTGCAAGGAGCTTAGCTTCTGTCTTGCTAGCTTGCGCTGCGCTCAGTGGATCTGCGCTCGACAGTGCAGCCTAGGCGGAGTAGTTGAACGCAGATCCACTGAGCACTCAACACAGACAGCATTGCCAGAAGAAAAGTTGATAAAATAAATTAAAAATTTTGTATTGTTCGATACATATATGTACCAAAAGCACTGTATCGAACGGTTCAATATCAATACGAGTATCGTTGCACCCCTAGTATTTAGGCATGTAGATGTGTTTAAGACCACCTGCTGAAGTTAAAATTGAGCAATGGCAAAGAAAGGTGATTTAAGTGACTTTAAATGTGGCCAGACGGGACGGTCAGAGTATTTCAGAAACTCTCTGAAAAAGAGAAAATACCAGTGAGAGGTATTTCTCTGGGTGAAATGACTTGTTGATGCCAGAAAAGTAATTTCACCCAGCTGCCTTCCTATCTCGCAGAAAAACAGCAGGAAACCACACCGGGCGGCACTTTGGTCAGCTAAGAACAGGAAACTGAGGTTACAATTCACACTGCCTAACTAAAATTGGACAACATGAGATTGGAAAAAATGTTGCCTGGTCTGAGTAGTCTCAGTTTCTTCTGCAACATTTGGATGGCAGGGCAGAATTCATGTAAACAGATCAAAACATGGATCGACTTTGCCTTTTATCAAGAGTTCAGAGTGATGTGTAATGAAGTACTAGCATCAGTTAAATCCCAGACACTACCATCTTCTGATGGCTGCTTCCAGGATAATGCACCAGAGCTCAAACTGGTTGCTTGAACATGACAATGAGTTCACTGAACTCAAGTCATCTTCACTGTAATGAGTCCAACAGAGAAACTTTGGGATGTCGTAGAACGTGTAGATTCACATCATGGATGTGCAGCTCTAAGATATTTGCTCAGATGTGCTTTAAAGTAGAGATGGACCGATCCGATATTACATATCGGTATCGGTCCGATACTGACCTAAATTACTGGATCGGATATCGGAGAAAAATAAAAAATGTAATCCGATCCATTAAATATCACGAAAGCACCTCACAAAACTTGCAACACGCCGTAACTCACCTCAGAACTTTAGCACGTCGGAGCAGTATGCATCACGTGATAGAGCGGCTGTGGCATGCGGGACCTGTCGGTGGTCTGGATAGCATGTGGAGCTTCGCTAGCAACCCGGCATTTCATCTCCGACAAAGTTATCCCCGAGAGAAGTAAAACAAGTGTGTAAGTCCATCTCTGAATGTTTGTAAAGCATTCCTGCGTTAAGCTTAACAAGCGATATATGGAGCGACTGCCTCTTCTTGCTGCTACTTCAATCATGAAACTGATTAACGATCAGCTGATCGGCTTTTCTGTCGCGAGTCCGTCTCTCTTGTTTGTTTTTGGCCCACTTTGCACCAGAAAGAGGAAACCAGCGGATAGACAACAGCAGCACATTTAAGCTTGATCAGCTGTTGTTAGAATTTATTTATTATTACTTTCTACTCGAGGATCTTTTTCTACGTAGCTGACGCTGGTAACTGTGCAGGGGCGCATCTAGCAAAGTTTAGCCAGGGGGGCCGATAGGGCATGAACAGGGAAAAGGGGGCACAAAGACATACTTTTCTTTCTTATTCTCATTTAAAATGTCTAGCTTTAAATAAATAATTATCCAAATCTTACACCCAAAGTTTTAATCTGATGTAAAATGAATAGAAGTCAATTACTGTATATAGTGACTATTAAGTCTAATATATATACCCTAGTAAGCTATAGTACTTTTTCCTTTGGGAAGGTACCATCTGTGCAGTCTGCAATTTTGTTGAAGAAAGATGTTGAATCTATTTAATTATTCTTGAAAAATAATTGATTTCTGTGCATTGTTTTTCACACTGCATCAAATTAAGGTTGATTACGTTGATTAAGCATCATGAGGTGGAGTGTGAGGGGTGGTTCCCTATTTTTTATTTATTTATTTTTGTTGTTGCTGGGAGTTGGAACCCTATTAGTTAGGTTGCTTAATATTTACGCTAAGTACTCTTTAAAATACCAGAATAGGGAGGATGGTGTAGGTTTAAGTTTATTAGATTGATCAGTATTGCTGAACTATGAAATTTTTTTTTTTTTGCATACAGGTATAACAGAATAGCTTTAGTGTAGTTGTTGTTTTAAACTTGAGTATGAACTTATACAAAATGCAGCAAGATATTTAAAAACAGTTTTGTTGATTAAAAAACACTATATCGGATTCATATCGGTATCGGCAGATATCCAAATTTATGATATCGGTATCGGTATCGGACATAAAAAAGTGGTATCGTGCCATCTCTACTTTAAAGTGAATTAGAAAATATCAGTACTAAAATGTACTTGGACAGAGTGGCTGGCAATTTCAAACAAAGAATATTTGATATACCAGCTGTTAAGTGAAACCTAGTACTTTTGCCACCATGCAGCATGCACGATGGTTGAAAAAGAAATCGCAAGACCCTTGTAATGCAAGCGGGGTGTGGTTGTCCCTCTTCATATTGTAATTCAGGCCATAAAATTGGAAATGTTCTCATCAGGGTTTCAGAGTAATTCCCTGCATTGTTTGCCACGAAGGTTCTGTTACATTACCTCAGAGGGGCTTCAAAGTCAAAGCTATTCCACACTTTGTGGCTTTAATCAAAAGCCAAACTATTTTATTACCAATAGTGTTAATATGAAGCTCAAATGTGTTTTACATACAAGCCGGTGATGACGTAGTGACATTAGACTTTCTGTAACCTAGACACCAAAATATTTCAGTTTGATATTTCATATCTTATCTCTCAACTTACATGATCTATTTGACAGGCCAGTAGCATTTCTTTCAACTACTGGTCCAACAGTGAATGCTTTGTTCCAGGATAGAAGGCCCTGACAGACATTACTTCATACACCCAGACCAGCTAAGTTGAAGCATGTTACACAAGGAGCGACACTGACGTCACGCTGGAGCTGCAACGCAGGCCTGGAAGCCCTAACTAGCATCCTTGGGTCAGTCAAAGAAGAGGAAATATCTTTCTCATGTCATAGGCGAGAAATTTCCCATGCCCTGTCTCCAAGAGGTGCAACATACGCTCCACACATGACAGTGTGTTAAGCCACCATTACATCATGTGTGACTGTGTAATAGGCATTCATACACTTTTGCTCCAGTACTGACAATAAAATCCTACAATCCTCCTTTTTCAATTATTCTAGCAAAGCTAAACATGTTAACATCACTTTTAATGATCTTTTTATATGCTGCAAATTTTCATCAGCCAAAACATTAAAACCCTAATGTGTTGGGCCGTTTTGTGCTGCCAAAACATCTCTGAGTTCTTCAGGTCATGGACAGGACCCAAGATCTCTGGGGGTGTCGCATGGTGTCGAGCACTGGGATGCTGGCAGTTGATCCTCTGGATTTAGTGGACTCTGTTTTGGGGCATTGTTACATTCCCCAGGCAGTCCTGGGAGAAGAAGGGAGAGACTGGGGTAAGTTGCTCCAAGGGGCAAGATTAGCCATGCCTGCTAGCTGCCTCCTTCCAAGAGAAAGATGGTCACTGGCGCCATCTATGCCTTACCCTTGATCAGATTTAGAGGATTCTCTTGCAAAAATCATCCTCCAGATGCAGGTAAAGGATTTGCCATACAGCTGAATTCTCCATAGCATCTAGTAGCCTGATAACAACAGTCTACTAAGATAGTATCAAAATCAATTCTGCCAAAAATTAGGTCGTGAAAAGTTGTTCTCAAAATATCAGATGATGGCCACCATTCCACCCCTTCATTCCAAAAGTATTATTGACAAAATTACTACAATTTATTCTCATTATTGACACAATAGTTATATTTCACTTTAAATATGATTGTTATATATGCAATGAAATTCTGTTTAACTTTTGTACCACATTTATTGAATCCCACTAATCATGCATTTAACAATTTTTTGATGTATGGGGGTTTCTAGAGTCTACAGCACCACGCAGTACAGAAGACAGTTCTGTGTGCAAAAGCAACACAAAATTACCTGCCACTGTCGTTTTGATATTGTCGGTTATATGATACAACCAATATCTTTGTAAATGGACTGGAATTTATGAAGCCTTTTTCATCATTACTCAAAGCCCAAAGCAAGGTACTTCATGCTGTTAATACCGTTTTTATTGATTGCTCGCTAATGGAAGCAGTGAATGCATATTGAATTTCACAATCTTACTCAATTAACTTTTATTTGTATACAAACAACCAAAACGACAGTAGCCTCAAGACCCTTTGACACACAGGCTGGAGGATCCAGGGATCAAAGCTAACAGCCATCCTTGAATTTGGGAGAAAAGTAGCTACGTTTAAGACAGTCTAAGGAGCTTGGAAAGAAAAGCGTCTGGACTTCTTTAAGTTACTTAAAGATGTTTCACCTCTCATCCAAGAAACTTTGATTTTAAGACAGGCCTCCAGTAAATGCTCTATATAAGCAAAGCCAAGTTTCTGGTTGCATCTGTGAAGATGTATGTCTTGCCAGTGCAGGGTTCTCATACTTCTTTTCCATTTAATCATCACGTGGTGTGCAGCCAGTTCTGTCTTGCTGCCTTTTGAGAACCAGCTTATATTTCAACAGGTTTGAGCACTGAACACGTTACGTAGCATTATGCTGGAAAAGTTGGGGTAATTTTATGGGAAGAAAAATTTAAAAAAACAGAGACAGTGCAGGGATGAACTTCACCTGCTTCCAAGATGCCAAGGAGAGGAAAGTCTGAAGAGTGTAGAACACTTAGTGGTATATAAAGCAGCGTTACTGTTTTACTGAAGCGTTGAGCATTGTGGCCTTCATCAGGGTCTTCATAAAAACATAATGTAGGAACCATTTTGAAATAGCAGAGGTAAACTATAAATTTGGCTCTAGATTGGGGATCTAAAGGCAGCTCTAAGCAGAGTTAAAACTAACAGATCCCAAGCATAAAGCTTGGGGTGTGTTGGAGTTGGAAATAACAAATTTCCTCTGATTGTGAGTCTCTTTCAGTTTGTGTGTGCTGACTTTGCACACACAAACCCACCCCTTAATTCCTACCCCACCCCATCTTCCACTGCTGGGAAGCTGGATAAGAATATGATTTAACACAAAGCATAAACATTTACGTTAAATATGTGTCTGTGGTGCCTGTGCGCTGGCTTCTTGACTCTTAGAGTTTTGCTAAAGTCTCTCTAGGGGGGCTCTGACTGGAACACGCCTTTGGGTAGCATGGGAACAGGCAGGCTTGGTCTGGGAAAGGGAGCAGGCTGTTCATTTCTGTTGCACAATCCAATTAGCTCCGAGTTCCACCGATAAGAAACAGCACCAGATCACTACAGAAGCTTTGTGTGAGAAGTCGTGCGTCTAATAGCTGGCTGGTAAACAATCGGCAGCATCTTCAACAGGTTCCGCTTTCACCAGGGATCTACGACAGCTGGTTAACAACAGAGGTACGTGACTGTAGAACTTTTTATCTTTATAGGTTTTGGGTTTCGTAAAATGATTTACAAGTGTTGGCTGGATGGATCGCCGCATAGGTTGTAAAACCAACTGCAATATAACAATTCGTGCATTTACATCACTGACAGTATATGTGCTTTTATAGAGGGACAAACATCACATGTGCACATAAGAGAGGAAAATACAAAGAGAAGAAAATGCTTTTCAACATTCCATGGCAACATCTGTTTTCACTTTTTCCTCCCACGAGATAAATTCATTAGTTTGTGGGAATGTCCAGGAAGCAGATGGACATCATGTCTTCATACACATCCTTTTTTCTTTCAAGGTGTATGCTTGGGATTGAGGTGAAAGTTGGAACCTTAAATGTTAAATGTATATCTACCTTTTAAATGCAGACTGACAAAATAGGAAAGGGTCTCTTTTCTTTGTCTTTGTTATTGTGCATCATAACTAGAAAATACAAGAAATGTCAAATGTGGAAACCATTATGTGCATTTCAAGGAATTAATACTCCAGTGAGGGGAGGAAGCAGAGAAAACAAAACTGGAGAAAGTGTCATTTTGTAAAGCTCAACAAGACAAATTAACAGAATAAAAACAGAATGGAGAATTTAGGTTTGTAGGGAGCTGAGGAGTGATCTGACTATCCCTACTAGCAAAAACACACATGCACAGTAGGCACATTGTTACAAAATCCCCATTTGAAAACCATCTTGCATTATTAATGTTATTTTAGCTTATCACTACTTTGTCAGCAGTCATTTCAACTGCATGAAGCAAATTGGTCCTAAAAAATAATCTCGTAAAAAACGTTGAAAAGGAAAACCCAGTCTGTTTGCACAGTTGCTGAATGGTGGGATTTATGGGACCGTGACCCCAAGGCCCTGACAGACAGCGGGGAGGAAAACAAAATGTGGGAGAAAGGAAATGGATCACTTATCAGAAGCAAACCACAACTAACAAGTGTAGATGACCCACCACCTAAAAAATGTCAAAACCACTGCAGTGTCAGGAACACTACCTGTCTTATGAGTGCTGTCAACAGCCCTTAAGCCACTGTGTGATCTTCAGAAGCTGCAAGTAAGCTACACAGGAACCGTGTAACCAAATACCCCTTCTTTCACAACTTGGACTTCCTCAGGGGACTCGATACGAGCCAGAGACAACAAGACTGTTGGTCTGTGTAAAGGTGCCTGATAACGTGAAGGAGCCAAGGTGGTCGGAGACTTTGCTGCAAAAAAAGTGAGAAGTGTCACGCTGGTGCAGATGGCTCCATCAAGGAAGTTTGAAAACACCTGCACTCTGTGCATGCTGAGGATGTAAACCAGTGGTTGTTCGGTGTATTAATGAATTCTCATAACAATCTTTTAATAGATCATGCTGACTGCTTACCTGCTGGCAATCTTCTTCATCTGCGCAGGTAAGTGTAGTCAATCACACAATCATTGCAGACCAAAAATGAGAACTTAAAAGGTATATTTGGGTTAGAGGAATCTTTTTTTTTTTAAAGTTTTTATAGCTAAATGTATCAAGACAGACAAAACAGCAGTTATTCACAACAGGAAAATGGGAGCGTTTCCAGGTTTTTTTTTTTAAATGGGCCGGCAAAGGAGAACCTCGGGTGGCTGGGTTGGGGGTGGAGATGTCTCACAGGGACAAATAAAAGCATCTGGAAGTTCAATGAGTTCTAATAATGTTAATATGCTCCACAAACATGCATTAGATGTAGCTGCTTGTAGCAATGTTGGAGTCACACTGAAGGGCAAAGGGAGCTAATGGAGCTAATAATATATTTCAGTTTTACTGCATGGTCTATCAACACATATTTGGCTACAGTTTGCAAAGTGAAAGAGTAAAGGGGGCACAATTAAACCAGCAGCATTCACTGCATGCAATATTATTTATCATTATACTCATATGGCAGTTGTACCTTTCGTTTTGTGTGATTTTCAACAAATTACACAACATCAGAAAAGATTTTCAGCTAGAATATTTCATTCATTTCATCTGCATGCATATATTTGCAAGATTCAGTGAAGACAGAATTATTTGTCATATAAAAAAGGGGTGTGAATGAAGTTTCCTTTATGGACACCACATGAACTATAAATATAATTTAAATAAATAAATATAAATATAGAGACCCTGAAAAGCTGAAGATGGAAGATTTTTACGTTTATGTTTTCAAATTGGGGAATTACAAGATATATCCAGGCCTGATACATCTTCTAATTCACAAGAACCCTTCATTACATTTAACTGAAAGCCAATTTGAATCCAAATTATTACAAAAAAAATGAACAGGCAAACAGTGGTGTTTCTAACATTAATATGCGCTATCCTGAATTGAGTCAGCAGTGCTGACTCTCGCCTATGTTGTGCAATGTCATTTTCTTCAGGAATCACAGCAGAAGCTGTCCGTCCACCATGCAACGAGGACCTGTTTGACATCAATGTTGACAACTGCCTGTTGGATTTCAACAAAAGCATGGAGACAAGTGACTATCAGAACATGTGCCCGTGGCCTATGGTTCAAAGGTAAATGTTAGGCTCTTCTTTTCTTCTTCATTTGTTTATTTTTTAAATTTAGCTAATATAAAGTTGTCGGGGTTTTTTTTCTGTGTGTTTATATAAGAGAGACAAATGAGTTATATTTAACTGGACAAGAGGCTCCCATGAGTTTCCAAGACTTGAATGAGTGGTGTGTGATTAACCAAGCATTAATGCATGAGTCTGTGCTGAGCTCAACATGAGTGAAAACACAGGAAGGCTGGATAAAGATCCAGCCTTCCTGTGTTTTCACTCATTGAACTCTACAATGAAATACAGACACTTCTTTTTACTGCCTTTTCAGTAAAGACGTATAATAACCTTTAGTCATGGGAAAATCAGATGCTTTCCAGTCTCCTCATTACATTTGATGCCGGTCGAAGTTTTAATTACTCATATTCTAATGAAAACATGTGAGACCATTGCTCTTGGGCTCATATTTCCAGACAGCAGTTGTTTCTGGAGACTTTAGTCTTTGCCGTGCTACCTGGAGTGGATGGCAGTGGACTTTAATTATGACTGTAATAATCCATATTTTACTGTCAGCATAATTTGGGAGATGAGGTACCGTAGAGTTTAAATGGTGTGTAAGGGTGGAGTGTCCATCGTCACAAGGAGCCTTGCTTGTTGAGCAGGCTTCTGGCTGTCAGGTTCAATTGAGCCTCGGTGGAATTTTTCCACACTAAAATTTTGCAGCGACATCTGGTTGCGAGATTTATGTTTGTTTAGAGAGGCTACGGTTGCTTCTCTGCCCCGAGGACGTGACAAATTAATGCTTAAACTTGAAATGTAAGCTGCTGCCTAAACATCAGCGGGTGATTTCTCCATTTATAAAAATCTTGAAGACACTCAGGCTGTTGATGTTTTTGGCTTTGTGCGCCTATAAACAAGGCGCCTATAAGTGCAATGCAACTGTGTGACATGGATCTATGATCATGCCAGGTGAACTGAGGCAAAAAGCATGGCTTCTATTCATCTGCTGTTGTTTGTTCATGCTACATCCTACTCAGCACAGTCATGTGTTCCCATTTTTTGAACCAGTGCACCTGTACATTTCACTGGCATCAGGATATTTTAATAGTGCATTTGCAAGAAATAAACAATGTTTATATTATTTGGTATCTTATGGCTGATTTTCCCCTAATGATAAATGAAAATGTGCTGATGACCCATTTAAAATGCATTAATGGTGGGTTCTGAAAGAGGGTTGGTCTGTCCTGATGATGCCAAATAAATAATTCATGCATACCTGATCTTTTAATTTATTAATAAGTCTTTACTCAGTTATCCCATGAAATGAAGGTCTGTTTGCAGACAGTTGGGTGTGTTGTGGTCAGTAGAACACACATAACAGCTCTGTTGCCTGGCAATACTGTTAGCTAAACGGGAAACAGGAAGCTGAAATGTTAAGGCCTCAGTCACCCAGGTGGAGAGACTGATCGGTGACCCTCTGACAACCACAATGTGTATCCCTCTGCTAGTCGCTAGGTGAAAATGGTTGCAAAAATGCTACTGCACCAAAAACTTCCATGTGATTACTTTGGTCACTAGCAGATTGTTGCCATTGCCTGCCGTTTGCATGGAAGACACAGACTTGTGTGCAAATACTTACCAACTACTGAGCAGCAGTGAACCTTTTTATGAAAAGGTGGCGTGTTTTATGAAAGCTACAGGCGACTGCAGCAATCTGCAATCGTGGAAAATAACTTTTTCCCTAGTGACTTGTGGTTTCCAAGGATTCACCGAGCAGACTAAGACCCAACTCTTAAAGCTACATGTATGAATAATGTCGAATGTGCTGACGTGGAATCTGATTCTCAGCCTACAGATTCATGCTGCACATATTTCACACACCCTAAAAATGTTACAAGTGAAATTCTTTAGCGCCTGAGTAATTTTGGGTCAACTTGACTTTAGTCTCACTCTCTTTCTCTGCAGCAACTACAACAAATTGATGACATGTGTGGAAGACTGGGCTAAGAAAACTCGGTGTTGGGGTTATGGATTTTTGGTAGATGAGATTTACTTGGAGGTCCACCAGACGTACTTTTCGCTATGTGGATACGTTCGTGACCCCCCACTCTTCACTCTCATCATGTTAATAGCACCGTGTATTATTGTCACACTTTTTCTGCCTCTTCTGTGTGTTCACATCGCCCCCAGGGACACATAAATACCCAGCGAAGGAAAATTGGAATATTTTTTTAGCCAGTGTTCTGACAGTGCTAACTGTGCTTGCTACCTCTGTTGCAGAGATTCAGGAAATTCATCCTGGAAGAAGACACTTCAAGCTAATAAAGAATCATTTTACATAAATCAGAAAATACATTTTCTATTCAATGAAGTAGTGAAAACGCCTGACTACTTAAGTTTGGTTGGATAAGTATCTTGGGCTGTTCACAAAGAGTTTCATGATCCAAAAGACTGCAACGGAGAGGACAACTGTACAACTGAGACTCTTTTGGACCTAAATGTATTTATCCAAGCAGACAAATTGCAGGGGAGCTTATAAACGGGTGTCGTAAATTGAGCAACAATGACTGCAAATCCCCCAAAGGTCACGTTTGGTGGAACAAAGCAAAAATCTCACCTGTTTTAAATATTCCCCTGTCCCCTTCAGGATCCCTGTGCACCTCTGCACCATTTCCAGCGCTCTGGCTGTTTTCCGATCTCTCTCTGGAACTCCTCCTCTGATCACTTGTATGTCCTCCCTTTTGTTAAAACAACAACACTTCCAGCCTTAAATTTAATATTTCGAGAAGAATGTCAGAGAACAACATCTAGTGACTAGTGACTGACATTATCTCCAGTCACCATCATAGTGTTGGTATGTGGCTTTCATAGTGTCAGCACACAAAGCATCCACTACAGGTCAGGTCCTTTTTGACAAATGCTCTCATGAGACACCTCAGATTTTTACAAAAGACACTCTTGACCTTATGTGCTGCCTCTGCACTTGAACAGTTTTTATTTTTTTCACCAAAAATTGAATTTCTAAAATGTTTTTTCGTTTTATAAATCATCATTATGACCTGTATAGAGTGAGCCAGACTAATTACAAGTGCTGGAAGCCGTCCCGAGGTCCCACAAAGGCAGTCTTGAGGGGGACATTGGCTAAATCTACAAAGCTATGTTTTTTATGTTTGAGTTCCAAAACCATAATGCACAGAAAACAACATTTTACAGGATTTTGTCATCCAACTGTAAAATTATAGGAGATATTTTACTATTTATAAAATAACATTGTTTTGAATATTACCCTCCATAAACAAATATGAACACAACTGGAGGAAATCTATGAAAATGTAACCATTTTATTGTTGTAGTGATTTTTCCCTGCAAAGGTCAAACACTGTATTTCTCTGTGACTTGTTTGGTAAATATGCAGTACATATTTATCACATTATACAGTCTGTAAAATGAACATACACTGAGCACTTACCTAATGAATGTTCTTCACTTCCATTATTCTTCCATGTGTGGCAGAAGTAATCTGGTTTATACTGTAATCATTTTTATGTTGACAGAAATAAAAACAATACCATTTGTATTTGAAACACATAATAAATATTTATTTCAGACAAAAAAATAATGCTTTACAGTTTTTTGAAAACCTCTTTGTAGCCATAGCAAGACAGACCTGCTATTAAAGTATTCACATGACCTAAGTGTCATCTACAGATGCAAACATACTGCATTTAATTATTTTTTCATCCAATTACTACTTAAAAGGACTGTTGTGCAGAGCTCATGCAGAAAACTGTGTCAGTAAAACAATGTAAAGATCCATTAGGTGTTTTGGGGGGATTTCAATACTTGAACAATTTTATGGTTCCTTGTAATCTGCAAAGGATGCTAGCGTTCTTAATCTGACTGAGGATCAGTTGCCCAGCAAAAAAACAGAAAGCAAGTTGAATTTTTTAAGCCAAAGGGGAATTTTCTCAAGAATCGGTGGGTAAACTAGAGACTGTTCAGATCCAGGAGTGCCAATTGGTGATATTATGTCTAATAAGACTCTAGCATCATTTATGCACAAGGTGTTTTTTGGTATTTGTTACCTGATGCACCCGGTTAATTAAATAAGTGCCACTTCAAACTCCTTGTTCCCCAACATGCAGGTAAAGTTACCAAGTAGCGCCTAACTCTAATAAGCAGATTTAAGCGAAATTTGCTAATGCGGGTCTCTAAAACGGGACCATTAATTGTCAGCAGGTAATCTTGCCACCAAAAACACACCTTGTGCATAACAGGGAGTCCCAATTAACTGCTGACCCCGCTGATCATGAGACTCGCTAGCTGTTGTGTGTTGTAGAGTTCTTTGGTCTGGCTCTTATTAAAACCTTGCTAAATGCAGCTTACACCGTGCTGGGAGAAACGTATAGTCGTTTTGTCTTTCGTGGATCAGTCACACTAGAGTAAAAACAGTCCTTATGATTAAAAAAAAAACTGGTGGTTGATGTGATTTCATGGAACTTTGTTGCTGTCAAAGACCAAGTGCAACTACTGGTGTCGACCAACTGGTCACCCAGAGGTTGAGTGGGTGACGCCCTCAACCTCTGGGCGACCACTTTCAACTGGAAGGCAGTTGCACAGGTTGCCAAGTGGAGACAACTTATTCGTGGTGGGAATGGGACTCACTGTAATCACTCTCAGACTGGCAAAGGTTTTCAAATAATCATTGCGTATTTTGTAAGCACAGAAAGAGTCGGTCTGTGCAGATGAGTGCAACTCGACTGTGACAACTCCTTGCAATACGGGACTCGACTCAAGTGGTTGCCGGCTGCTTGTATCCCGATTACATTCCTCTATTAAAAACAAGGCTGCAGAGTGCTTGCGTCATTTTGCACAGGTAAAACCACATCCTACTCACTCTGTCTTAGTGCTCTTTTATCACCGTCTGGACTCAGTAAATTTGCTTTGAAGAGTACAACTGACTGTGAGTGGTTTCCAGACCTGGTTCATTTAGTTTTCCCTAGTGTGACTTCAGCATAAACAAATAGCATAATCTTAAAAATCATAGGTGTTTCTCACTGAACTGAACTGAACGTATTATTATTCTATGAATAAAAAAATACTATCCACAAAAAGGAAGATTAAAAAAGGATAATACTGGAGATAGTATTTAATTTACAGCAGGAGATGAGGAAAATCTGATACCAAAGACAGAAGAAAAAAAATTAGTGGCATTCCTTCAGCATCCACCATATTTCTGTTGCTCTTAAGAAAATATCAGTATTACTGCATTTCCTTGTAGCAGTTAATCTCGTTTCACATGTATCTGATTTATCGTTATATATAGTCAAACCGAGTACACTATTCAATATGCTAAAGACCCAAGCTTGTCAGATGTCTTCACTCAAGCTGATGACAGTGGATTAGTCTTGGTTCAAAAATAACAGAGCTAAGTCTTAGAATTGGGTGGGTGGCCTGGCCTGCTACCACTGAGGCATAAGGTGACGAAATGAGGTGACGTGAGAACGTTGACATGACAGAATTTTCTTTAAGGGTCAGAAAGACCAGAACGATTTTTCTTTACATCTCGTGTGTTCTGACATCCAACACCAGACAGGACCAAGAGGCAGCGCCACACCTTTTCTTATCTTAATAATACCCACAATTCCACTTTTTCTCTTGTGTAAATACTGAAAGGATGTTTTGGTAAGTTTGCTGGTTCTTTTTAGGCTGTGGGCTCCACAGACACAGCAGCTCGTGTCACACACACACACACACTTGTATCGGGCATACACCTCAGAGCCTCTTTCACCATCACAGGTCGAATCAGCACAGCATTGTTGACAAACAACAACTTTGGCTAAAAAATGAACTATCAAAGCTTTCACTGCATATTTAGTTATTAATGGCACCAACAAGGCATTTTACTTTAAAAAATAAAATCTTTACCCCCCTTTTGATTCTCATGTTCTCAGCCACTCACAGCTGGCTGTACAGCATCTACTCTTAGTCTCTCATAGTAATGCACTTAGTGCTCTGTGTACAACTAACATTAGTGTGTGCTTTTTAGGTATGGAAGTTAAATATTGACAAAACTATTAGACATAGAACAAATGTAAGCTTTCAACAAACTATTAAACAATGTTAGTCTGCCTGAAAAGATTTATAAATGCTTTTCATTTTCTAAATAAAACTATACACTTACTGGTCACTTCATTAGGTACACCTTGCTATTAACAGGTTGGACCCAATTTTGCCTTCAGAGCTGGCCTAATCTTTCATTGCACAGATTCAAATAGGTGGTGGAAACATTCCTCTGAGATTTTTGGTTCAGACTGACATGATAGCATAGCTTTGCACAGTTACTGCAGATTTGTTGGCTGCACATCTACCATCTCCCATTGCACTGCATCCCAAAGGTGCTCAATTAGAGTGATAGCTGAACTCTAGTTTAAGATCACTTGAGCTTTGTGACATGGTGTGTTAGCCTGCTGGAAGAAGCCAGCGGAAGATTGGGACATTGGGGTTATAAAGAAATGGACATAGGAAGCAATAATTCTTTGGTTGGCCGTGGTGTTTAAAAATGGTCATTACACATTGTTTTTGCCACAATACCATCCAAATGCTGCTTGCTAAATTTCTTTTCAGTATTCATTATTTCAAATGAACTGTCGTCCTTGTAAATGAGATGAATACAAACTGAAAAAATTGTCTGTAAGGCAGAAAATATGAGGGATGCTTGCTTACTCAGGGCAATCTAGAGTTTACACTTTTTAAATTTATACAATATTAGAATAATTCTAGGTTACAAAAAATACATAAATGTCACACAAAAAAAAAAAAGAGTTAAAAAACCCCCCAAAACATCAACAACAAAAATAGTTTTTTCATTTTTTTTGCAAAATTATTTGGCAGTGCGCTTTCTAACATGGTGACCACTCATAGTTGTGTCATTAGTGAACTTCCATAAATCAAGTTCCTGCCCCTAAAAACACACTCAGTCAGAGGCAAACATTCAATAATGTCACGAATACGGATAGGGGTGGGTATAATGAAGAAAATACCTCACTGTCTCTGCCCTCAGTTTGCCATTCCAGTCTCTGTAAACTCCTGAAACATAAACACATGGTTGAAAAGGTCCATTAATAACGCAGCCCATTTTAAATGAAACTGCTACAGAGTGCTAATTCAAAGCACATTGTGTTACTCATTAACTCGGGGAGCTGCAGAATTAAATACAGACTGCAGCAGGTGTACGCTTCACATCAAAGTGGAGCTTCAAGTGCAGGCCTACAGAGAACAATCTAGGGGGGAAAGAGAGATTCATTTACCGTTAAACTTCTATGTCACTTCACTGGAGTAAACACATAATTCTACGCACTTGACCTCTTTTTCCTACATTGTACAACATAAAAGCCGGGACTGTAAGCCATAGATTTTTACATAGCAAGCGCCGGATTGCCTTGACCGCTTTATTTACACAAAGAGGCAACAAACTAAAGGCTGGGGAGCAATATTTACAGATCAAAGGTCAGTTTCCCCTGAGACTGAATCTTTGCATGGCTCATAATATAGGGCATGGTTATGTGAAATAAGATGAATAACAGTACATTGCTGACCATTTAAAGTATGTTTATAGTGGGGTTTTGGCCTTGTTTGCCAGTAATTTATAGAAACCTCTTCAGCTGCCAAGCAGTCTCTCTCTCTCCTAACTTACTATGCACTGTTTTCTTTTAAAAGGTTCATAGACTAAATGTTAGCAGTAGATACATTTTGGTAGTAACAGTGCAAAGAAACAGACTTTCATGTTGAATTAACCTTTTTGCCAAGCATCCCCCAGAGTGAGGAATTTGGGTTTGGGTTCAATCATCTCTGCTGTTCTTTTCCACTTTCACTGAATGTGATCAAAGAGTGTGCCATCAAGATATTGTAAGAAAAAACAGCAGACAATTGCTGACTTTCTGCAGATATCCACCCAGTTAGAATCCCCAGGACTCAGCTGACGCTTCCCGAGTGTGTCAGTGATGAAAGCAAGGGAGCCACCGAATGCAAACATGGAAAAAGACCAGAACCCAATGTGCTCACTTTTTTTGTTGTATTCAACAACTCCCGTCTATTTTAAATCAATACGAATAAACTTTATAATCCTAATGTTTGGTGAACCAGACAGTGAATATCCTCAAAACATCTAAATGTGAAGCTTCTTCTTTCAGTTCCTAAGCTTTTAATTGCTGACCGTAAATGGACCATTGAGCCAAATATAGTAAAATCACACCAATTTCCAACACTAATTAATGAATTAGTTTTATCTTTTTGTTGTTTTATGTACAGCAGCTGTTATGTGTTTCTGTGTAGCATGAAATAAGAAAGGCTTCTGAAAATGTGCATGTGTCAAAACTACACTTTATTAGGTACACCTTAGGTAGTACCAGGTTGGACCCCCTTTTGAGATCTGGCGGAGGGATTTTGAGGTTTTTGGTCTTCTGCTGTTGTAGCTCATCCGATTCAAGGTTCAATATGCTGTTCATTCCAAGATGTTCTTCTGCATACCTTGGCTGCAATGAGCAGTTAATTTAGCTACTGCTGCCTTCCTATCAGCTCAAAGCAGAATCTCCTCTGACCTCTGGCATCAGCTATGCATTTTCACCCAGAAAGAGAACAGAATGGTCTTTTTCAGACCATTCTGTGTAAACCCTTGAGATGGTTTTGTGGGAAAATCCTAGCAAATCAGCAGTTTCGGAAATACTCGGACCAGACTGCCTATCACCAACTACCATGTCACATTTAAAGTCACTTAAAAACATCTTTCTTCCCAAATGTGATGCTTGGACAAATTTCAAGAAGTCATCTTGACCTGTCTATATGCATACATACATTACTGCAGTTGCTGCAGTACGATTGACTGATTAGATTTGCGATAACAAAGAGATGAACAGGTGTACCTATTGAAGCAGCAGGTGTCCGTTGCAATATAGGATAACTCTAAAAATAGATGGTAAATTACAATCCCAAGCTCACAGTCAGTCTGTGCAATGCAACCTTCATGCATCCTGCAAATGTTTAAATGCTCCCCAACATTTTCAGTACTATCGTGTCTGTGTTAGCCAAGTGCATTATTCATGACATCTCTTAAAAAATATACCAAATTTAGCAAAAAACTGACAGATACTTCAAATAAAGACACATTTTTCTGTTTTTAACGTGTCACTCTACACAATGTTCTTTATATTTTACACTAACTCTAACAGTAGCTTAAGCTATCCGAAATCTAAATACCACTAAGAACATGGTATAGCGTTAAGTCCAAAAGGTCACAAAATAAATAGATACAACAAAGTAGAAAAATAGGTTTAGACCATGTTAGCTATTTACTTATACATCCAAGGTCATAATAATGGGATCAGTGGAGGGCATTAATCACCTTAAAAAAAGTACAGTGGCAGCCCATGAAGAGGCACAGTCTCTAGGGGATTTTGGATTCACGGGAGACTACATTTAGAGATGAGGACTTGTGCCAGGGAGCTGGGTTGGCAGAGAAACGTGACCTTTTTTTCCTACAAGTCTGTACAGAAAGGAAAAGGACTGACTTAACTCCTTGTTTGCACACCATTGCAACCTATAGACAAAGGCAGTAATACAAAGGAAAAAGGCAGTTTAACAACAGAGGCAGTAAAACCAATTGAAGGCTTTACATTTAGAGAAAGTTCATCTGAAAACATTATTAAGTTTGATTGAAATCCTCTCCTCATTAAAGAAAATCTTTCCTTTCTCACAGATCAGTCCCAAAATAAGCCTGAATTAATCAAGCCTGCTGCAGTCCTAAAGGTCCCCACTATCATTGCACTTATGCCCAGAACCTGCAGACTAATTAAAGGGAGACATCATGCTGCTAGATTTGGTATAGTCCACTTCAGGTATGCATTCAGAGCTATTTCTGTCAGGGTTAAGACATCGACACCACCACAAAGATCTAACATTAGATGTGCTTTTAAAAAAATGGATTAAATAAAGGTAAAAAGTGCTTATCCAGCTATAGATTCTGTATATTTTACAAACACCATTGCAGAAGCTCCTCTTGCTATCCAGAGACAATGAGGTTTCCAAGATTTGCTTCCTCCGATCGGTCAGACCTGCAGGGTGTAGGTGATCCTTTTAGCTGGTTCCAGCTTAAATTTATACAAGCATGTGGATCTCATTGTACTCATCTCGTCCATCTTCATCAAAGTTGGGCGAATCTTCATCACAATCCAGCTGCAAAGGGTTGAAATACCTTATTATTTTCATTTAATGTTCATTCTGGACAAATTAAGCATAGTTTAGCGCTGCCAATTAAAACAATGCTGTGGAATAAACTAGCACACTGACACCATCATTGTTTATTCATAATTTAAATACAGCAATGCATGCATTTTGACTGAGCAGTACTCTGTTAATTATACACAGCAATTAGTGCCTCTAAGATCAATGCCTGAAAAAAAATAGGCTGCTTTTCGCAAGCTAAGGCTTTAGCACAGAGCCCAAGAGACCAGCCGGCAACCATCTGCCAGTCATGTATTCCCTGACCACTTGGCAAGTGGTTGCTGAAGGTTGATGGCATTTGCTGCCGCTAGGTACTCTGCTAGCAATGGTGAAATTAGGAAAAGCGTGACACAAACTGTTTTCTGGAAACAGAAAACATTAACCTTTAAAATAAAAGCTGCATCTTTTGATAATTGTTGGCTGCGGTGGCGAGGCACAACTTTTAATCTGAAGGTTTCTGGTTTGCGTATAACTTTTTCAAGGTTTACCACTGCTCAGCTATTATTGACTTTTTAGCGAGTTCAAATAGCAACGGGCAGCAACTTAACCTAAATTAAACACAAAGACAGAAACAGATGGAAAAAGCTAGCCTGACTGTTTAAAAGTCACCAAATCTTGAAGAAGCAGACTACAGTAATGTCTATCTAATTTTCTGTGTTAATCTGCATTAGCCAATTTAGCATCACAGGTGCAGGCTTTCAAATTATGTTTAACATACAGACAAAAGTAAGACATTTTTTAAAACGTCTGCTTTTATTTTTATTTTATTCTTTTTCTTTATATACAGTTTAGAACTGAGTTATAGGTCGTTATTGGAAAATGTGGTAACAAGAAGAACATTCGTGAAACAATTGCAATCCCCAGTTCAAAAAAAACAAAAAAGACATTGGAATGCTGTAATTTTAACTACATAGAAAACGCAATGATCTGCAAATCTCAAACCCATATTTTGTGAACTATAGAACACAGAAAAAATACAAATGTTTAAATTGAGAAAAAAATGACCATTTCAAGGTCATACGGTCATTTTGAGTTTGATGGCAGCAATATATCTCGAGAAAGTTGGGACAGGTACATGTTTACCACTTTGTAGCGTCTCATCGTCTTTTTACATCAGTCTGTAAATGAACTCAGGAGAGCAGATGCTGGACTTTTGGGAAAGGAATGTTGTCTCATTCTTGTCTGATAGAGGATTCTAGCTGCTTAACAGTCCTGGGCCTGCTTTGTTGTATTTTCCATCATGTCCCAAATGTTTCAGAAAGGTCTTGTAAAGGTATGAAGTATGCACTTTAGCATTGTCTTGCTGAAATAAGCAAGGCCTTCTCAAAAAGACATTGTCTGGATGGTAGTGTAGTTGCTCTAAAAGTTGTATATACCCTATGGTGACTTTCCAGATGTGCAAACTAAGGCACTCATACATCCCCCTAGAATCGGAAATGCAGGCTTTTGAACCAATAACCAGCCAGAGGTTCCCTCTCCACTTTAGTTCAGAGGATGCAGCATCTATGTTGTCCAAAAAGAATTTCAAATCTTGATTCGTCTGACCACAGAACAGTTTCCCACTTTGCCTCAGTCCATTTTAAATGAGCCTTGGCCCAGAGAAGCGTGTTTCTGGATCATGTTTGCATATGGCTTCACAATTTTACACTGAGGAATATTATTCTGAGAGTGTTCCACAATTCCCTTTTATTCAGTCATGTAACCGACCAGTTGCCAGTTAACCTAATTACTTGCAAAATGTTCCTCCAGCTGTTTCTTTTTAGTGCCACTTACTTTCCCAGTTTTTTGTTGCCTTTGTCCCATCGTTTTTGAGATGTGTCAGATTCAGACTGAGCTAGTATTTTTCTGGAAGCAAGAAAATGCAGCAACACAGGAAAATGTAAACCTTTGATATGTTTTTTTTATATTCCCATGTGAAGAAAATATGGATTTATTTATGAGATCTGCAGATCGCTGCATTCTGTTTTTATTAACATTTTACAAACTGTTTCCACTTTTTTGGGATTTAGGTTATATTTATGGAATTATTGTAGAAAATCATTGATGGTATGTGTCAATCTTGACTAGCAAAGGTCCAAATCATGTACTTAGTAGTTTTCTTTTTTGTTTTGTTTTTTTAAATTTGTATTTCCCATACATGGATCATTAGAAGTTTTTCTAGGAATGACTTTCCCTCAGGTTCACATTATTTCATCCACTAATGTGAACATGAGACAAACCAGAGCTACAAGGCCATTTTTCCCCTTTGACTTTCTTTGGTTTACCAATTGTCTATAGTGCAGAAAAGCAAAGCAAAGAATGTGAAACAGGAACATTTATTATGGAGTTCATACAAGGGTGAAGGTTCGAGGGAGTGGAGGATTTGACGTCAAGGAGGTTCAGCTTTGGCAATTTTCAACTTTTACCAGTCCTTTAGGTGGTTTGGGGCAATTCTGCAGCGCAGAGGGTTCATGAGAACACATGAACGGTGGTCATGTTAAGAATAAGCTTATTTTCTTGCTCTTAAAAAGATGACATTTAGGAAATGGAAGGTTTTAATTTGACAGTGATGACATGTATGGGTTTAGGTGGATCTGTCCAAGAAAACATGAAACCCAAAAGCAAAAAGCAATATCTGCGTATGTCTTGAAATGATTTGGATGAAATGATCACAGGGGCAAAAATAATCATCAGAACTGTCAGGGGTCAAATTTGTTTCAAGCCCTGCAAGTCAGTATTAGACCGATATAAAAACATGCAAACGTCCGCTGAATTTTAAATTTGCCGTATACAGTAAGTATCTCGAGGCTATGTGGGATCGGATGATTGTGGCAAACATTCTCGGAAAGCCTCTGCTACCTAAACTTACCGCCTGGAGCTCACGCTCCTCGAAGATCCTGGAGAGGATGAGGCGTCGCAGCGGCACCGTCATGATGAGGACGAAGGGGAACGCCAGGGAGGCCGCAGTAGACTTCACTACCCACAGAGCCACGATGCATGCCAGCTGGGTGATGGTAAACATGTTCATGCGCCATGTCTTCACCTGAAGAAACACACACATATTGGTCAGAGGGTTAGAAACCAGGAAATTACAGCACAGACAGATATATCCAGAGATGCACAAATCACATTTTTGGCTCCATCTAGTGGAAAATTCTGCATCTAATCTTTTTTTAAACATGCATGAGGGTTAGATTTTCTGTCTCTCTTTTTTTAAGAAATTCACCAGGGAAAATTTTGAATTACAAAGCCATTAAGATTGGATTTTAAGACATGGGAATGGTTGTAATTTATTTACAGTCTCATAGGCTTTATTGCAAGTTATCACGATAAGCAGCTGCAAAGTTGCTCTGGCTGTGAATGGGAGACATGTTAGCAGGGAGTGTTCCCTACATAACAAGATCTAAGCTTTTCTACGTGAGCTATTAGGTTGGAAACTGTGCTGTTAAAAAAAAATAATAGAGAGAGCAAGCATCTGCGCACTTGAGGACGTGCTGTTTAAGTTTCTGGTAAGACATGAAATACAATCCTACTATGTAGTCCCATGGAGAGTGTGTGTTTTCACGCACTGCTGCTGTGTGTACATCAAGATCCCACTACATCCCAGTTATAACTGTTTTTTTAACATCTAGGTAATCTGCTGCACATGTAAACACAGCAACTTTAGAAAAAGAGGTTATGTTTTTGAGTTGAAGGTGTTAAGTTGGTTTGATGGTGTTAAGATTAGCTGACCTGACAATATCGGAGCTTTGCTATTTTCCAGATATATCACATGTTGATGTACGAGTTATTTTTTTATTACACAAAGTATTCTGTGACCATGGCAGAGAGATAACCCGTCTCTATAAAGATGCAGGCTACTGTCACATTGCCTGTGCTGTTTGACCGCTTAACAAAAGTAATGAAACTCATAAAGACAGCCTGGCTGTGTGCGCCTTAATTTATTTCAAATTTCAGCAACAATATATTGGGCAAAGGATGTTGAAGACGGAGCTTCATCCAGAGGTTCATGGATGTAGTGAAGGAGGACATGCAGAGGGTTGGTGTGACAGAGGAGGATGTGTCTTCTTATAGAAGACTCTCTCGAGTATTGCAGGATCTTTACCTTTTAATATAAAGCATTTTGAGGCAATGCTATAGCCAGCTGATGCAATATAAATACTGAATGATTTACGGGAGGCAAAATTTACAAGGTTTTAGAATACAGCACAACACGACATGAAGTAACGCTAAAAGACTAAAATTAAGACATTTTTCTAGAATCTAGTTTTTATTTTTATCTTTTCTGATTTTTTTTGCTTTAATATTTGAATTAGATGTTTTAAATTACAGATGTAAATGGTTTGACACCAGTAATACAAAGAGTAGATAAAACTATGCTATAGTCTGACAGCTGCAGGTGAAATAAGAGGAATGGATGAATTAGTAACCAGATGGCCAGAAAATGAACTGTGCTTTTCCCTAAACTGTTGAGGTTACTCTCAGATTTGGGTCCAAACCCCAGGAAAAAACTCTTTCGAAACCAGGACTTTAAACCAGAAATCTGGTGTGCATGGTTTTCATTGGGATTTGTCATTATCCACTGTGACGTTGTAGTATGTCTCTGACTCTCAGCATCTAAGCCTCTCTGTTTTTCTTTTGATTTAACTCAAACGCTGAGGACGGACGTCATTTTGGTCCCGCAGTTGCTGCTCTGCTGGCTTTGGTTTCTCCATGTTACCGCTCATAATAGAGCAGAGGGCATGTAAACACTGCTATTGCGTGTGCTACCTTGGTGACGTAGATGTGGTCCGGGTGGTGCTTGGCAGGCGTGACCATAAGCGTTATGCGTTCGTACAGCTGGATGCCCGTCAGAGAGGTGACCCCCATGTACAGGAAGATCCCGAAGAGCACAGCCAGAGGGATGAGGCGGAGAATATCTGTCATCACTATGGACATACCTGATGGGCAAACAGGGATTTAAAGGGGGACTTTTAACATGATTTTACTGCATGCGTGCACAATAACTGGCAACTGTGGAGAAAATTATTCATTCAACAAGGGAACGGGAACGGCCCTTAAAAACAAACACGCTGTCGTGCCTTTTATTAGAAACACACTCCCTCTTCAGATGCCTTGGTTAAGATACTCTGAGGGCTAATCCAAACAGTCTTCTTCCTAATCCAAACAGCATTTCACTCAAACAAAAGCTCAACAATCATGATGACTCACCACGCCTGCATACCCAAACTGGATCAAACTAGACTTAAGATTGCTTCGGGAACCCTACCTTAATTGAAACAAGACTTTCAGTCGGCAAAACGCAATGAGTCAGTGGATGAAAAACAATGCTGCAATGTCAGGCAGTGCATTTTCACTTTCACAAAATTTTCTTCTTGTAGAACGACTGTCTCGGCTCATTTTGAAGACAAACAGAATGAAAAATCATTTTAAGCTGTTGTTGGGCTGAGTCAACCTTCATGAATGTCTAGACATGCAGGAGCTACAGAGCTGCCACTCTTCCAGCTCGCGTTTATTTACCTAGAAATAGCCACTGGTTCAGATTCGTGTTTTATTCCATCTTGAATATTGATCTGGTGTAAATTCTGATCCTTACACTTTCCTTACATAGAATGATAAGAAGTGTAATTCTGCCAGCCGATTACATTGTCTCCCCTTTTCAATTAATTTTAACTAAATTAAATAGGTTAATTTCTGCGTTAATGTTGGCAAACTCTTAAAAAACAACAGGCTTTATATGTTTTTCTGTAATTGGACAAAATAATTGCGTTTATTTTGACTTTGGAATTAATGTTGCTATACTTACTATGGCAGCAGCCACACAGTGTATATGCAATCATGTGAAAATGGACATTTTCACAGACTCTGTGCAAACCCCTGAAAGACCAAGTGCACCCCATTCAGTATCTTGTAGAGCCATCTTAACATTAAGTAACTTGAGGTAATCTTTTTCTGTCTGACTTAAGAAGAACTTTAGGGTTGATGTAGCTCATTAGGTATAGCAGGTCAACTATTTGAGGATTAATTTATGCACAGTTCTCCTTCCTTAATCTTTTCCTTTTCCTTTTGTTGATTTACTGCTATAATTTGGATCATTGTTCTGTTGCAAGACCCAATTTCAGCCAACCTTTAGTTTGGCTTTTGCCACAAGTGGCACAGTGCATTATTACCAAACATTATGACTCCACTCATATGTCCAAAGCACATTGTTCCAGAAGTCCTGTGGTTTGTTCAGATGCAAACTTTGCAAAGCTAAGTACACTATGTTCTTTCTTTTTACAGAGAAGAGGCTTTCTCCTAGCAACCCTTTCCAAACAAGCAATACTTGTTCAGTTTTTCTGATGTTGTCATGCACTTTAATATTTACCATGCGAATTGAGACCTGTAGAATCTGAGCTTTTGGGTTTTCTAACAGTGTCTCTGTGCACTGAAAAATCTGAGATCTGGCTGAATATGCTGGTCCGTCCACTCCTGGGGAAAATGTGGCATTGTAGTAACACATCCGAATGCTCCAGACCAGAAAACTACAAATACTGCTTTTATAGAAGTGTCCAAACTTGCTAAAGATCAGTTAGTCAAGTGCATTTGATTAGCAGCATCTGGCTACTACTTATCCTCTTAACTCCTCCGAAAGAAGTAATGGTTTAATTTGTTTTTCACAGGACTGCACAGATTCCTTAAAAAACGTTCTTTTCATTTGACTCGGCCACTGGCTTCACTTTCAGACTTTGAGGCTCCATTCTTGTGTTAAAGCACCTTAAAACTGCATTCCTTTTAATGGCCTGCAGTGGGGAGAAAATACCCCAACTCCTCAGCAATTAGGACCTTTTCCTAATGAGTTTATGGACTTAATTGAATATTTGAAATCTTACATAACAGAGCATGATACACATTTTTTTTTTTTTTTTAAAGAAATCGCAGTCAAAGTGCTGTAGACGTTCTAAACAACCATCTGTTTAGAAAGTCTGCAAATAAATATACATAAATGCAATGTATGTATATCTAAAACAACAGGCTTGATGTCAGGCCTTTCTAACTACAGTTGCTAAGCTATGATCAAAAAAGGAAGGGGGTGTGCTGCATAATCATTTGGTACTCCCCACTCCCATCCTTGCCTCTCCTCTTACCAACAAGCACAGCCACAAGAAGTCCGGTGAGCCTCTGCTCTTTCACCTCCTGGATCATGGGCTTTTCTCCAGGAGCCGTGGCCTTGCTCATCACTGTGAGCGCGTTAACATGAGTGACAGAGCGCACAGTGGCTGCCGTGAGCCACGGCAAGCCAAAAAGGGGGCAGAGGGCACCCAGGATGACAATGAGCAGGAGATCCAGATGGAAGCCGGAGCCTTTAACCAGCCGACGCTCCTTCTTACTGACTATCAACCTAAGATGTTGGAGGAACAAGACGAAAACAATAAAATGTTTATTTTAGTGAACATATTTCATGCACATGTACAGAATTCTTTGCAACTGTATATAATCATGGCGTGCGAACGTACGAAGTAATTTGAGTTTCCATGAAAATAAGAATGAACACAAGCAGGGCAGGAACAACAGACGCCCCCATCATCCAAGTGGGGAAGGGCTTCTTGTCACCAAAGGGGCTGATAAACCAACCTCTCTTATCAGGAGACGTGACAGAAAAACCTGATGGCACATTGAGTTTCTAAAAGAGAGAAAAAAAAAATCTGTTTTTAATACTGAAAAGAAAAATGTGTTAGAGCTTTTGAAAAATGTCTGCACTTGCTGTGCAGGATTTCTGTGATTAGCAGTGACGCTACCTGTGTGTAAGTGTCAGTAATGGCGTAATCCACCAGTACTGAAACTAAGATTGAGATCGGGATGCCAAAGTCACCGATAATCCTTCTGGCCTGGGGATATCAAGAAACCAAACATTAAATTAAAAGTGAAAATACATCCCAGATCTCATAAAGAGAAACATCACTTGAGCATAAGTCAAAGATTATGTAAAAAGAAGTCATGCAGAAGGGAACAACCTCCTGTTGAGTGGAAAAATGCTGATTTGAATTGCTTTTGATATGAATGAGTATAAATTATATGACTGATCTGCTCTTTTTTCATCAAAACAAACCACTTTAGCTATCAAGACTAGCCAGCAGTAGTTTGTCTGTAAAACAGAAGCTTAAAAACGTATTTGCATCACTGAATAACTGCACATAACCGTTTCAGTGCAGAGACAAAGATATTTACGATCTGAAATCACACAGCCTACCTGCCTCGTCTCATCTTAAGCTACAGTTTACCTTCAAATATAAACTGTGAAGTCTTGATACATGCTCTGTCATCCAGGTACAGAAATGCCAGAAATGTTCATCTGGAACAAGTGAGTTATTCAGTCTTAGCTCACTGCAGGTTTTCCCAAACTTATAAATGGTACAGTTGCATAACAGTCATTATGCATTCAACTGCGAATGAAGAATACATTTGTATGAGTGACAAAACATTTCTGTCCAGATGGACAGAATCAACCTTCTGACATAAACGCTGACGTTTTCCTCCACTAGGAGTGCTAAAGAGCAATGTTTCATATATGGCCCTTGTTCTTTCACAGCATGTCACACATCCCTGCTGAGGTTTGGACACCTTTCCACAATATTTAGTGGTAACAGCATGCAGAAAAGCCACAGAGGATGAAGTTTAAACAATACTGTTTCTAAAATATACAGTAAAATATGTATTTATTTAGAAAGTAAATGAAATTTAAATTTCAAGAAGATGTTTCACCTCTCATTCAAGAGGTGTCGTCACTTCTAAAACCAAATGGAAGAGAGTTTCAGAGAGGTATTTAAACCTTAGTGAGGGTTGCTGACCTCACCTGAGCCACGGTGTGAAAAAAGGTGTGGGTCCTTAACATCACCAGAGGTTTCGGCTGAAACCACTGTGACACCTTCCCTCACCCTATCATGAGCATTGTACTTTAGACCCAGCTGCAGCTTCAGACAAATACTGGTTTATCTCAAGGACAAAAGCTCCCAAACACAAGATAACAACACTGGAGGAAATCAATGACTGGTTGTGCCACAATTTTCTCCAGCTAAACAAAAACAAAACTGAGGTAATAGTCTTTGGCGCCAAAGAAAAACGATTACAGGTCACCAGAGAACTTCAATCTATACATCTAAAAACCACAAACCAGGCGAGAAATTTGGGTGTAGTGATGGATGCAGACCTAAACTTAGAAAAACACATTAAGACAATAACAAAGTCAGCTTACTATCACCTCAAGAATATATCAAGGATAAAAGATCTGATGTCTCAACAGGACCTGGAAAAACTAGTCCATGCATTCATCTTTAGTAGGCTTGATTACTGTAACAGCATCTTTACAGGTCTACCTAAAAAAATCAGTCAGACAACTACAGCTCATTCAGAACTCTGCTGCTCGAGTCCTCACTAAGACCAAAAAAGTGGACCACATCAGTCCAGCTCTGAGGTCTTTACACTGGCTGCCTGTCCGTCAGAGGATAGACTTTAAAGTTCTGATGCTGGCCTATAAAGCTCTGAATGGTTTAGGACCAAAATACATCAATGACCTCCTGACCCAGTATGAACCATCCAGATCCCTCAGGTCATCTGGATCCGGTCTTTTATCAGTTCCCAGAGTCAGAACCAGACACGGAGAAGCTGCATTCAGCTTTTATGCTCCTTATATCTGGAACAAACTCCCAGAAAGCCTCAGATCAGCTGAAACACTCAGTTTATTTAAATCCAGGTTGAAGACTCACCTGTTCTCAGCTGCATTTGAATAAAGCACCAAATCCACACTTTAAGCTTAAATTTCAAAACTTACATTTAACTACTGATTTTATCTACTGTTCTGATTTTATCTGTTTTGATTTTATATACTGTTGTTTGTTTGTTTGTTTGTTTGTTAATTAGTTAGTTAGTTTATTTGCTTGTTTTATTCAATTTTAAATCATGCTTTTTATTTGTTCTTGTTTCTAATGTCTCTGTAAAGCACTTTGAATCACCTTGTTGTTGAATTGTGCTATACAAATAAACTTGCCTTGCCTTGCCTTGCCTGTGCATGCTGTGCAGAGCAGCACTATACTGTACACCCTCACCTAAAGGGTAAAGGTCACTCTTTCGACAACAAAGCGGGCTTGACAGAAGAGTAAAAGAAGCCATCTATGTGCCCTGTGTACAACCGTAATTAAACAGATGCGGTGGGTTATGACACCAACTGTCAGCCACCTACAATGCAGTCTTGAGATCTCTTCCCAAGCGCCTCAACCCCCACTCACAACACGTGTCAGCTGACCTTAATAGATCATATGATAGGGTGAGGGCAAGGTATCGCAGTGGTTTCACCCTTGTCTCCATTAAACATAAAGAAGTCCATTCACTTTAGACTTAGACTAGATGTAATAAAAAATGCTCTATAGAGTCCATTTATATTCTCATGAGAAGTATGATATGATTTGTTTGAAAGGATTAAAGGAAGTTTATTACCTTGCCACCTAAAAACCGGCTGTTTCGAAACTTCCTGAGAAAGAATGCAACAAAGAAAGTGCCCATCATGAGCACCAGAGAAAGAAGAGCAGTGTTAGGCTGGTTGTATATGGGATCATCAAAATTTTGAGACCCACTGGCGTCAGTGGGATACACTGCCATCAGTGGATGTTCCTTAAAAACCTGGAAGAAAAAAAAAGAAAGAGTAAATCTATACAATGTGACTGATTTTATTAGCATTTGCAGGACTGATTACTGTTTAAATTCTTACCTTGATGAGCTTAGAGAAAGTCTCATAGATGAAGATGAGGGAGATGAGGAAAGCGAAAATCTCCTGTGTAAAAGGTGAGATGTAGCGGACAAGGAAGCTACCCTCTGCTGCCACAATCACCAGGACGATGAAGATGAGCCAGAAGCCGATCCACACTCGACCAGTCAGGTACTCAAAGTTGTAGACCTGACAAAACTGAGTGAGAGGACAGATTAATCACCTGACAAGAGAAAAAGTACATGGGATGATATGAAGAGGGAGGCTTTGTGTTGTCATTGTCTTGTTAAAAGTCACCTTATAGAAGGCCTCTTCAAACACCAGTAAGGGTCCAGAGAAGCCAGTGATGAGAAGGGGTTGTCCAGCAAGCAGTGAGAATATAACTCCGATAGTTGCAGTGGAAACAATGAGTTCAGTCACTCCCATCATGCCCTCTGTTTTCTCTCCTGTATGTAGAAGTAGCCACACAGAGATAGACAAATTAGATGCAGTACATCAAAGAATATGGACTATATATTTTAAGTAAGTTTTGATTACCCAGGAGGCCTCCAAAGGTAATAGTGGGTGACAGTGCGGCAAAATAGATGAAGATGACAGCAGCAATGCACTGCATGTCCAGGGCGTCTTTTAAGTCGCTCACATATTGCGGGTAACGCCTGCGGATGTCGTGGATCAAACCTCCAAACAGCATTCCTGAGCGCTTTAATGGATCCACTTCCTGTTCTCCCTCCTCCTCCTCCTCAGGACTCACCTCTGTGGGCATTCATACAGGCATCACAGCATGAACAAACTAATATCCACGGACCATCCATGAGTAAAAAACAATAAACCACTGCAGTTCTTCAACTGGCCACTTGACGTTACCTCCAAAAGGGAGTCATTTCTTTTTGACCCTCATTTTAAAATGTCCAACTTTATAGTAGAAAGAAACGTCTCCTTTATAACAGCTGTACAGGGGGTAAATTATGTGCTTTATCTTCCATGCTTAAATTTTATTGCTGCTTTTTTTTTGCAAATATTAGTTCATTACTTCTGTGACTGACCAGTGGGTGCTAAAATACGTAGCGATTGATGCTAGCTGTTTATGATGCTAGTTACTGATATGGACCATTTGACCATATTTATGCTGCCGGTTGCTTTTGGAAAAGGCCATCCAAGAAGTCCAGCTTTTGTAAGCAAAATTCTAGTATTTTATTTGGTTGTTAATTAGCTTGTATTGGTTTCTGTCTATATAGCCTATGCACATTCCTTGCTAACAAAGCTTTTTAGCATTTGGCTGATAACTTAACGATTCATTTGCTCTTCTAAATCTAATAATTTCTTCCTCCAAAAAACAAGGTAGTGAATGAATTTTATATTTTTTCTATTTACAATAGATTCTATGAAAACATCAGAACTTACAGAAGAGAAAAGACATGAGAATAGATTAGACACATTTCTTCTGTTGATTTGAGCCCTAATACACAAGTCTCAAGTGTCCAGGTGTCTAGTTGTTCACTGAAGTTTTCCAGCCTTTTCTGAACCAGTGCTGTCTGGAACAATTCAAGTACATTATTTTTTACCTTTGATTTCTGACTCTACTCCAATTAAGGAGCTGTGCTTCTTGAGCTCTCTTTCCTTTCTCTTCCGCAGCATCTGTTTCTGGAAGTCAGCCACTGTCTTCAGGAGGTCTTTTCCCTCCACGTCTGACGGTGGAATCACGATGCTGTAGTCCAGGAATTCATTGATGCCATTCAGGAGGTCTTGTCTGTCATCAGCAAAGTAGGCAACCTCATGGAAGTTCTAATCCAGAACAGAAGTGGATGGCCGTGACAGAAAAAGCAGGATAATTAGAAATCTGTGTGACTTGTCCAATTTTAACCCCCACTTTCTATCACTGGAAAGATATTATAGGATTCAAAACTATTTTGGTTTAGCAGATTATCATTATTAGTAAAAAAAATTACACACCTTAGAGCCTTAGAATAAGATTTGGAGGCTACCTTGTCTGACATGAGAGTGGAGAAAGAACGTCCAATTTCATGATAGTCCACGTTGGACTGACTGGGACCGAGAAGGACGAAAATAAATCGAACAGGGACGGGAACCTCAAGCACCGACTCCAGAAGGACTGCCTCGCTCAGCCTGACAAAGGCCATAGCCGGCTGCTCCAGAAATTCAACACAACCTTACAGAACAGGACAAAATAAAGAAATAAAAAAAACCTGCTTACTGATTTGATGTACTTCACAAGAAAAATATTGAGAGTGGCAGTTTGTGAGGCACAGCCAAATCAAGAAATTAGCATTATTCTCCCAGTGGTTTATAAAAACTGAAAAGAAAAACTCTGTCCCAAAGCTTACCAACTAAAACAATGACCGCCTCAGCGTCTTTGGGAATCTTGGCGAGAAGTTTCATAGATCTGGCTGTGGCTGGATGAGTCTCCGGCAGAGGGTGGAGGGATTTCTTGGAGGAAGAACAGTACAAAGATTACCCACATTACTGGCTAGCCAGGGTGATGTGATATAACAAAGAACTGCGCTAATAATGTGACATTATTCTTACATTTGTGGGAACGTAGGTATCAACAGTCACATCTCATTTCAAACCATTTTTTATGCCTCAAAAATATTTTTTAATAAGCTGGTTTAAATTTGCCAACATTTTAAGCTGAGGAGGAACAAGTTTTCGCAGCTAATATATCAAGATGCTTTAACCAGAAGCACCTGTACGCTGACTAAGAACTTAACTCAACACATGTGGCGCAGGGAGGCCTGCGTTCTCCGACTTCAAGAACTACTTACATGACCTCTGACCTTGTTAAGAAGCGTCTCAAAGGCCAAAGTGAGAGCCACGGGCCTCACATCAGGAATTTTGTGTAACCACGTTCAAAATCTGTGCTCACTGTGTGCTTCTTAGAACTTAATGCAAACCATAAACTAAAACAAGACAGCTCAGCATCCCTTTAATCTCCGTCCACTTAGATAGCTGTGTCCAATTACCCCGGTGGGATCTTGTCAGAGCTACTTAATCACTCACTTTGGCTTTGGTAGAGCCAATTTAACGCGCTGTCTGCCTGCACTGTTTCAACGACGTCACATTGTTTCATCGCCGAGACCCCATATTTCTCAGATCTCTGTCAGGAGCCTCTTAAAAATCAAATGAGCTGTGTAAATGACGTTAACTACAGAGACACTGACAATGTGTAACACATTAAAGAGAGAAGAGAAAACTTACAAACAGGCTAACAAAAACGTCTTGTTTGGGATCGTACACGGGTCCTTCGTGTTCGTGGTGCTCATCGTGCTCTTCGGACACCAATGGCTGGTTGGTGTCGTGGACGTGGTTGTGGTTGTAGCTGCCATGAAGACTGCTGGATGAGTGGTGGCGATGAAAACGATTTTTGTGATCGCTTAGATGGCTGCAAAAAAATATATATATATATATATACAAAGTATAATTTCCAGCTATGCCTGCAATATAATATAGTCACTAAACTGCAAAAAATGTTAATGTGATTAAAGTTAACATCACAATATTAAACAGCAATGAGCATCTTAACATGGAGGCTTTTGCAAATTAGCAGAACGCACAAAAGCACAACCAAGGCTGTGAAGGAGATTTGGGTCACAGTAAGAGAGCAGATTCTAATGATGATATAAGCAACCAATACCCGTCCACTCATTTCATTTGAATCCCAAAAGTCAATCTCATGTGAGAGCCAAATAAGGGCTAAGAGATCATCAAAGTTATCAAATTGTTATATACATTCTCATTTCGAAATGCCAGTTGCAGTTGTTATCTCATCCATAGATATGGCCAGCAACTGCCATCCTATACTGTCTGCAAGGAAAAGCCTGCACAGTGATAGGAAACTGGAGGCTGGACATTGAGATGGGGATTTCAGGTCCTATCTCCAACACTTGAACCTATGCAGACTCATACTTGTGGTGGTACAAAATAGACTACCGGTGTAACATTTCAATGCCTAAATCTAACCAGACAGTGAATGAAAACAAAAGTCAGTGAGTAAAAGTGAAAGGCCAAGAAAGTTACCTTCAAAAGGAGGTGGTCGAACTCGAGATGAAGGTTATGGGATTATGCTACCAACAACTCCCCCAACTGTGCTTACTTTTGTTGCTGCTTTAGAACGGAAACACGCTTCTGTCAACGAGGCGGCACCTCCAAAATTAAATGTGTTAACTGCCCGAGCCTGCTCGTAGCTGGAGACAGCTAAGAACTGGTGATACCAAATGATAAGGGTCATTCAGGGGAATAAGAACAACGGAAATAGTCTGAATCAAATTTGGTGCAAGTCCAGTCTTGTAAATGTCAACATTTTTCCATGACATTAATAAATACCTACGTGAACTTTCACAAGACCTGAAATTCCAGTGGGTGCTTCTGCAAGCACTTTTTCAAAGGTAAGAATCAGAAATATAATCTTAACTCAAAGCCTCCAGAAGGTGCAGCTGCTTTTACTATTATTTAATAACTACTGTTTTCAAGGCCAAAAATATCCATGCTCAATTGCCTAATGCTAAGGACAGCTTAATCATTTTTAAGTGGGCTGCAGAATTACCTGGATTCTAGAAATGCTCAAAACAGCTGTGCTTCTTATTCACCTAATCCATCTTTTGTTCATTTAATGTGTTGACCATCTTTACCTCATGCGGCTGCAGTGGAGGTCATAAATCTTAGAAAAGTCATCAGCAAAATCCTTCCAAAATTAAACCGCTTTGCAGCTAATCAGAAAGCGGTTTCAGGAAAATCTGAGTTGACACATTAACGTGATATTTGCATTACGGTATCAATAAAAGAGCCAGAGACTGACCTTTGTAGCCCTTATTTTCTCTGCTTTCTTTGCGTGTGATGTTAAGCACATTTCACCCCACTTAAAGACGAGTTTTTAAGCATGTCAAACTGGCCAAGTTTCACTACATCACTGTTCAGTCCACTGGTGACATCACCTCACTCATTAGGCCCACATGGTCCAATAAGACTGCGCTCAAATTGGAAGAGACAGTGCCCCAAGACAAAAGAACGAAGTGTGACACTGAAGTCAATTGCACACAAAACGTTTCCAAAGGATCCTTAAAGTGGTCTGAGTAAGCGATGAGCTAAATCCTAGCAGCACTTCAGTGTGATTTTATTCCACGTCATAAATCTGATCTTTTAGCCTAGCGATGACTCTAATGACGGAGTGTTCTTTTCCCTGTGGAACCAGCCAGTGACATGCTGGGAATTTATGCGAAAAGGCAGTGAAATGTGGAACGAATGCATGAAGGCCCGCTGCTAAGAACGTCCACTGGCCTGCTTCTTCTGAGTGCATCTGCTGTGGCGCTTTGTGAGCATGTGTGCAAAATATGTAAAAAAGAACTGTAAATGTTGCCATGTTCGCTATAATCCATGGGTCTAACTAAGGTCACCACACCATTATCCAGGAGAGATTCTTCTTCTTCAAATCCAGGCTGTACCATTCTGCCTTAAAAAAAGGGGGGAACCTGGCAGGACTGAGGTTCTATGCAGTCAGGAGAAAAAGGGACATTCTGAGCTCCTTGTAAAGTATAACAATAACAGGCGTGAGGGAAAATTCAACACCAGTTGACAAAACTGTCTCACTCCAAGTTCAAAAGTTGTTCTGGAATGCGCTTGTCTTCCTTATCTTATTTTCTATACTACTTCCACCTAAGTACAAAAGCATCATTTTAGAAAAGCAAAAGTCACAGGAGCTCTTGAGTTAAATATCATAAGCTGCAGAACAGGATTTAGATTTGTTTCTATTAATATTAATTGGAGGCTTTGTGAGTAAGATGGCAACATTGTATGTACTTCTGACAGGCAGGGCTCGTCTTTCCTCTGGTAATTTAGCCAACATTTACTTGACTTGTTTCCAGTCTCTAGTTATGTAACTGTAAAATGTAATTCGCTGTGTTATAGAGCGCTATTCGATTGGCCACGTGTATCACAGTTTAGCTGTCGCGTCAATGCCAGGGCAAATCAATGAGTGGCAATATCAGGGAGCACTGGAGTCACAGTTCCATGCTTTTATTTGTTTGACTTGGGTACAGGATGTAAGTAACTATATCCTCACGTGTTTTGTGAATAGCTAGTTAAATATTACTTTTTTGAATTCGGATTATGACAACGAAAAGCACGTTCTAGTGTCCTATGATTACCACCACCTTCCCATATCTACTCATATACACTTCCGCTGGTTTAACAGCATCACACCCAATAATTTCCAACAACACCATCGATCCAGCAGTGGCAGGCTTAGACTTACTAATGCAGAAAAAAGCAAAGCGCTGAAAACTCCTCGGCTCAAATAACAGCTGAGCCAGCTAGAAAGAAACAGGAAACATTTGAAATGAAAACACGTATAGTTTTTTAGGAAAAAAGTAAGCCTGGATTTATAAAGTGAATTTTGGGGACACATAAATTTTACACTCTCCTTTTCACTCTCGGTGCGTAGGAATCAGCAACGGTCTTAAACAAAGGCAAAGATCAAACATCCAGGAAGGACCACACAACGAAGACTCAAACGCCAAGTCTAACAGCACAGGCTTTAACACTCAGTACAGATACAGCCCAGTCTTGACATTTGCAGTTCAGTCAACCCGGGGAAGTACAGCAGTTGATGAGCCAAGTCTTGTTAAATGTCACTTTTTGGAAATTCCCAGCTCAGTTCCCCTGAGTTGAATTTTTTTTTTCTCTCCTCTGTGGGATAATGATTAATGAGCAGGAAGGCTTGGATCTAATTCTTCATACGACCAAACCTACAATCCAGGGTCAGAATGTAAACAAAGCTGCATCCACAGTACCCTAAATTGACAGGTTGGTTAATACATGGGTAAAGAACCAACTAAATCTCACTGATTTTAGGGAATATCTCATGAAACAGAAGTCAAGGGATAAACAGGAAGCTTTTTTTCTCAAAGATCCAAAGATAAACATGTTAAGGAAGCACATTCTCGTTAAGCTACTGTAAATCCAAACGCATAAAGAACACTTAAACAACCTTTTCTTAACATGAGTGTGTTACATGTTAATATGATCTTTACTCAGGGTCAGGCACAAAGTCAAAAAGAGCCTTAACCAGACTCCTTTCAAATATTTCAAGAAAGCTAAATGGTTTGCTCTTCTGTGTCCCCTGACACAATGAGAACTTTCGGAAAAACTTACACACCAAGTCACATCTTTTTTTCTGCTCTCTATCTGTCAGAGCTAGTGCACACACTGGCACACACGCCTACAAACATAAAGCAGCAGCAGCACACAGGATGACACCCTGTGTTACAAAAATCGAAGGTGGTGTTAGCATTTTAACTAGTCTTTATAATTAAACTGCTGCAAACCAATCGGGGAAAACAATCACTTTTATTTCTCTGATTCACTGCTCTGCTCGGCTTTTATTTTTCATCTCTTTTCCATTAACTTGAAACATCTTCTCCTTGAACTGTGGTTCTTCACTGTTTACCACCGCAGGAAATAATGTTATGAATTGGTGATGCACTCAATCAGGCACAGCCTAATGCTAGTGTCAGCCTGGTTACTGACCTGTGTTTGAGAAGCAGGGCCCGAAGAACGTTGGGCCTATCCTCGGCTCTGATCTGATCGGAAATGATCATCGTCTCCACGACCAGGTGGGCGATGCCGGGCAGAGAGGTCTGTTCGAGGTCCAATAGGATGGCACCTAGAGAAGAAAGGCCAACCCAAACAAGTCGCTGCTGCAACTTTATTCAGTCTTAAGGGGAAGAAACAGTTTTAAGCAAGCTTGAAACAAAGCAGGAAACAATTTGCGGTTTTCTGCATATCACAGTTATGTTTGTGAATTTCATTTCAGCTGCACATACGATAAACTGCATGACTGATAACGTGATGCTTGCTGGACACACACAGGAGCTTTTTACCATGTGTGATGGTGCGGCGAAGCTCCAGCAAGCTGCGGAAGGACAGCGAGGCCACATGAGGTTTTCCCCAGCGGTCCGTCTCATCGTCCACATCCTCCTCGAACTTGATCCAGCGAGCGCGCTCCTTCCATCGCATTTCATGGTCCTTCTCCACAATCAGCTCGTTCAGCTCCACAAACAACTGGAGATAAAACAGGGCAGAAACATAAGCGCTAAAGCACACGCTTGACCCGTTACACGTACCTGTCTAAGATTACTTTTGGAATATGTTTGACAACTGTGTTATGAGGGTGTAACTCAGTGGGGAAAAACATGTCTATCACGTTGTTTATAATCCATGATCAAGTTCCTTGGAACGCATTTAAAGCTGTGAAAATCCCCCCAACTTCTTTTCCAAGTTCCTATCTTCAATACAGTTTGTTTACCAAAACATACACGGAGAAAGAATAAAATAATGATTGAAGACAGTGCACACAGCACACTCAACCAGCTAAGAGAAAGGCTGTGTGCATCATGCACTCGCTGTCTTTGGACAGAACTATGAAGAATAAAGTGGTCTAGAGGGACAATCTATTACATTTTTAAAAAGAATGACTTTTTTCCTCAGAGCAACACAATTTTTGTTTTTGACTGTCAAACTCAGAAGAAACAAATATGCACTTTGTGCTTAAGCTACAGTAAGACTACACTTGGGACCTGTAATTAAAGCTCTACTGCTCAATACTTATACTAATACTAACTAGGATTGTGTGTGAGAAAGGGGAAAAGCATACACAAAATTATCCCCCACTTTGCAATTCCCCTGAGCATTGCTGATCTATTTTCGCCTTTTCAAGCTTTTAGTTTTGGTTTGTCTGTCTACAGTTTATATCTGCATGTTGGTTATTTCTCAATCCTTTCATCAACCTTTTTTCAAACACAGACTGTAAATGGATAAAGCCATCGTGACACAACTTATTGCTTAGCAAAGGTCATTCTAGAAGCACCAGCTTTTTCAAAAAGGAACCAGTCTGACCGAGAAACTGGAACACAAGAGACATTTAAATGATAGCAACTTGTTAACTGAATATACCTCGATTTAATTTCTTTTTTGACTGTAATGAAGACCATTATTTACAAAAAGAACATCATGTTATAATCAGCAAGACTTGAAACCATGAACTCGTGAGGAAGGTGTTTACTTCAGTCACAGGTCACGAGACAAGGGCTGTTCTCCCATAGACTTCTATGGAAATTAGTTTCATTATGTAGCTAGAGGAGATGCCCCCTGCTGGAAATTAAAAACAATGCGGGTTAAAGGCACTTGCATATTAAATGATAATTTCAGCCACAGAAGCTACATCCATCTCTTATAATCACTTTTGGAGAGCAGCAGGGAGATGTTAGTGGTGTCATGTATTTAATATATATTCTTAGCACTTATTTGCTGATTATATTGTTTTATGTATAAGAGAGGCCCAACTCTGAGTACAGTCTGTGCCAAAACGTACTGACAGGAAACTGCATGCTTTTGCAGAGAATATGAGCTGCAGGCAGAAAGTGAAACTAAGTAGTGTTTGATTGAAACTTAAAGTGTGCGTGACGTGTAGAGGAAGTATATAAATAGACCACTTTGAGCCGTGTCTTTCTTTGCCGTTAAGAGAATACACAAGAACTGGATTTAATACTTGGTGCCGTGACCCGGATTCTTTTGTGGCTGAGGGGACTAATTCGGAATTTAAGGTACGATCTGATATGAGGCAAAAAAGGTAAAGCCATTGTACAGTGTCTCCTTTTGTAACTTGCTAGCAGCCTTTGGATCACTTATTAGTTAAAGGACAAGATATTTTCCCTGCAGCACCTTTATTACACAGTAAAAATGTCAGTAACAATCTCAGTTGTTGTCACTGTTTATCTCTGCCACTGTGCCAACACAATATTATTTAACACTGTTTAAGGGTAGAATTCTTAACAAAGCAAGCTATTTAAAGAAAGTTCACTCATGAACCAAAGAAGTTTCTTTATGATGCTATCATAATAAAATCGAAGACTCACAGTCATAGAAACAACTATCAGGAGGCTGTGAGCCCCAGCACATGTGCAAAAGTACTCACATCTGACTGTGTCCCTGCAACAGTATATGTCTCCAGGACCACATTTTGTCATGCTGACGCACAAAAAACAAAAACTATAACACAGTGAAAAGAACACCAGCTATGCTACTGCATGTGATTAAAAAAGTAAGCAAAACAAAACGTGGCTGTCACCGCGCTGCAAACCTCGTGAGTTTTCTTTTCCGAAGCCCTCTTCTTCTTCTTCAGGCTGGACAGCGGCGTAGAACTGTTGCTGGTTCGGCTCATGTGACATCGGGACGACTTCTTCACCAGGTGCCGACGCACCCCAGGGTTATCCTCAAATCTGTGACCTAGTGTTGTCGAATCAGAATGTAAGAGGTCAGAAGTGCTAAGTCATGATGTCTGGATTATTAGTAAACAACCCGAATATGTACATTTAGTAAGAGGTAGGCTGAAATGCTTTTTTAAGTGTGTGTTTAATTATAAAATGTGCTCCATACTGGAACGTCCAATAACATAAGGCACAGACTACACAGTATTGTGTGGAACAGGAAATTATTACAGAAGAGGAGGTTTTACGCACAAACATTTGTCAGTTCATAAAAACTATATTCAAATTCAATTTCCTCGACCTGCCAATCACATGTTATTGAATTTTGGATGAGGCAGCCTTGGCAACGACTCTCCATTCAACAGAGGGGGAAGATTGGGTGGTCCCTAAATTTGAATAAAGGGAATGGAAATCTAAAGCTAGCATAGCTTTTCCACATATGTGGAAATATGTTTAGAGAGAAATTATTTCAAGTTCTGATTATCATAATCTATTTACAATTCATTACAAAACTAAAGAAACACAGGTTGGTGGATCTGGTTTGTGTATGCCAAAGTAATGGTGGACTGTACTGCTGCCGACCAGCCAGAGCGGCCAGTGCATGAAAATAATTTCTTCCTGAGTAAACACTGTCTTTTTTAATTTTTCTCCCTGAGCAGTTGGAGGCCAAGTGTTTGTGTGTGCACAAACTGCTGTTAGTGTTCCATCCTGCTGCGTCATGCCTTCCTTGGGGAAACAGAGAGAATGGAAATGAAAATGAAGTTAAGCTACATTTTATTTTGTAAAGTCTCCCAGGCAAAAACCTCTGAAGGTTGGCCTTGTTTGAACTGCCTCAGCTGATCTGGATGAGCTGTTTTTTTCTCACCACAGGGCAGGGCAAAGAAAGGGCATTCCAGTGTAGGTGAAAAGGACATTCTATCCATCTTCTTGAACTCGTTGAACCCATGTCAGACTTTCTCCAAACTCGCAGAGAAACCATGACTTAGATGCCCAATGATACCTGAACCATAGTAGGGTATAATCCAACACACTAGAGCAACAATTGTCCAGATATTTTGTAAATGTCTGATGAACTTTCAAGCATTTAGAAAAAAATCTTTGGAAGTATCAAGGCCTGTAACCTTACATTTGCGAAGAAAACTCCTTTTAACCTCCTGGGGTGGCTTAAAAAAAAAAAAAAAAGGTGAGTAAGAAGAAACACTAATCATGGGAAGCCCCCAGCAGCCTAGGCTTATTACTGCATGACTAAAGGGGACTCAGGGTCATGTGTCACAGCTCTAAGTACATCACTTTCTTCTAAATGAAAATTTAAAGTCTAATCTTAAAAGCAGAGTCTTTCTCTGAAACCAAACTAGAAGCTTGTACAACAGAAAACGGGCCACTCTAGTTTTAAATACCCCAGAAACCACAAGTGAACCAGCAGTCTGAGAGCAAAGTGCTCTAATGGGGGGTATGAAGTCTTTAAGATAAAAGGCGGAATGATTATTTTACAAGTTTAAATTCAATTCTAGATTGAACAGGGAGCCAATGAAGAGAAGCCAGTATGGACGAAATATATTTTGTCTTTCTTGGTCCCGTTCAGCAGTCTTCCTGCAGAGTTTTGGATCAAATGAAGGCTTTTGAGGGAGTTTTTAGGACATCCTGATAATAGTGAAAAACAGTAGTCCAGCCTACAATTAATGAATGCATGTACTAGTTTTTTCAGCATCACTCTGGGAAAGGATGTTTGTAATTTTAGAGATAATGCACAAATGGAAAAAAAGCAGTCCTACATATTTATTTGATATACACACTCAAGGACATATCCTGGTCAAAAATGACTCCAAGATTCCTTACAGTGTCACTGGAGGCCAAGGTAATGCCATCCAGAGTATGCATCAAGTTAGACACTGTATCTCTGAGATTTTAAGGGCCGAGTACAATAACCTCAGGTGTTTTTGAATTGAGAAGCAGGAAATTAGAGGTCATCTAGGTTTTTATGCAATTAAAAATAGATAAAAGTGGGTATCTTATGCATAATCAGTGAAAATGTGTGCTATGCCTTCTAATGATACTAACTTCTAATGACATGTTCTAAAACACATTCAGACACATTCTAAAACAGGCAGAAAGATTTTTTAAAATAAAATGCCAACATGCAACATTTCAAATGACATATTTTAAATTTTACTTCATGTCAATCCAGCCTATAATGGCACCACTCCAGTTATACAAACCCACAGGCAGTAGTTAAGATGTTGTGAAATACGGTCTTTAACACGATGAATGTGTGTATAAAATAATACAAATAAATAACATAAATAAAACTACTGTACGCTAGCAACAATGTACTGAGTTGCAGTGCTCAAAATGCTAAGACTCATGATGGCAGCGCTAAAATTTCGCTTTCTCTCACTGTACATTTTCATTGTCATTTAATGTCACATGAAAATACTGGCCTTTGGTTAAAAATGGTAAATGGTCTGTATTTATATAGCGCTTTACTAGTCCCTAAGGACCCCAAAGTGCTTTACATATCCAGTCATCCACCCATTCACACACACATTCACACACTGGTGATGGCAAAAAAACCATCATGGTTTGTGTTGAAAAACCTTATTGCCATCAAGATGTTTAAAGGTAAAGGAATCACTTTGGTTGGAATCATAATTTGACACATCTGCTAAAACAGGTAATAAAGAACTAAATGTATTTTAAGACCTCCAAAAATAAACCCCAGTGCTTTCATCTGCCCCGGGAAAGGTAAAAAACAAGTCCAAAAATGCACATTATAACCTAACCGCCCCCAACATGTCCGGCTGGATAACCACTGCTCATCTACAATCACAATGAACACCGGTGTACCACAAGGCTGTGTGATGAGCCCTTTCCTCTACTCCCTCTTCACCCACGACTGCAGACCTACCAATGGTTCCAACACCATCATTAAGTTTGCAGATGACACAATGGTGATTGGCCTCATCAGTTACAACGATGAGGCCGCCTACAGGGAGGAGGTGGATCGTCTCGCTGAGTGGTGCGACACAAACAACCTGCTGCTTAACACTGAGAAGACCAAGGAGCTCATCATGGACTACAGGAGGAATGCTGACCCACATCCACCCATCTACATTAAGGGGACGGCTGTGGAGCGTGTGAGCAGCTTCAAGTTCCTGGGAGTCCACATCTCCAAGGATCTCATCTGGACGACCAACTGCTCCAAGCTGGTCAAGAAGGCTCACCAGCGCCTCCTCTTCTTGAGGACTCTGAGGAAGAACCACCTGTCCTCAGACATCCTAGTGAACTTCTATCACTGCACCATCGAGAGCATCCTGACCAACTGTATAACAGTCTGGTACGGGAACTGCTCTGCCTCGGACCAGAAGGCGTTGCAGAGGGTCGTGAAAACTGCCCAGCGCATCGCCGGAGCACCACTTCCTGCCATAAAGGACATCTACAGGAAGCGGTGTCTGAAAAGGGCTGGGAAAATCATCAAAGACCCCAGTCGCCCATCACATGGACTCTTCACCCTCCTGCCCTCTGGGAGGCGCTACAGGAGCCTCCGGACTAAGACCACCAGGTAGCGGAACAGCTTCTTCCCCACAGCTGTCAGACTCCTGAACTCTGCCTCCTGACATCTGACCCACGTTAACACATGGACTGGACACACACACACACACACACACACACACACACACACACACACACACACACACACACACAAAATGGACAACTGTACCTTCATACACACAATAATAACATGGACTGAACCACCACTCACAACCACTAGCACTTTATATAGCCTTTGTAGAAATTATCCACATATCTCACTTATCTTAACTGCACTACTGTATAATTCTGTGTAAATAATCATTCTGTATAATACAATAATTTTTAATTCTACAACTGTTTATAACCTGCATAGTTCCCATTTCTGTATAGCTGTATGTCTAATATTTCTGTATAGTTTTTCATATTTATATCCTGTTCATAGCTTGTACTCACTACAGCCTGTACATACTTATAGTTATAGCATATTTATAACATACCTTCATATCGTGTACATTATAACATACCATAATAGACCCATTTCTGTAATACACTTACATATCTATATTAGTGCTAATATATATTGTAATATATCTATATCATGGCTAAAGCACTTCTGGATGGATGCAAACTGCAATCCGTTGCCTTATACCTGTGACATGTGCAATGACAATAAAGTTGAATTCTATTCTATTCTATTCTAATTAAGGTTTTAACTTTAACTTATATCCTATACTCAGGCTCATCCCAAAATTTCTCATCCATGTGGTGGAGCATCATGACAGCACTAATACGCCATGTTTCAAAGCCAACACAGGGATTAAAAAAGCAGAACCACTCATGGTTTGTCAATGAAATGTCTTTCCGCTCTAGCTGTGGATGAGCCCAAAGCCAAATAGGTGCCACTGGATCAATGGAAGAGTAGGAAACAGCAGCAGTCGAGCACTGTGTCAATTCAGTCAATACCGTGGACAACACTGTTCAGTGTGTGGCCATGAATGAGCCTCTACTGCCAATAATGAAGCTAGCAGCAGGCTAAACGATCAATGGAAACAAGTGAGCTCCCTTCCATTGATTAATCATGTAAAAATAGAATAAAATGCTTGCCCATGTGAATTCCCTGATGTGTTTCGGAAGCATGACGTAACTGTCACTGCTGTCAAATATCGATCATTTAAACAGATGAAATCCTACTCAGGAGTGGTGAACCTCCATGGAAAATACGGCCAACTTACGGATAGGCTCGAGGGGTGACCCCAGCTGGCTGTGGATTGACTCAAGCAAGTCATAATCATCAAAATCCAAGACAAACTCTTCAAACTCCTCAAATCCATCCACGATTGAAAATGAGCTGCGGTGTTCAAATTGGTGTTGCTTTGAGGTTCCAAAGCCTTTCTGGGTGCTGCAACGTCGTTCTGGTCCATGGTGCTTCTTGGTTCCTTGGTTCTCCTGTCCCTCAATGTCTGTCATCTCCACGGTCGGTACCTCCTCCTATCCACCTCTCTCCAAGGGGACACCCTGCTCATCCAACTCTTGAATGCCGTTGCTCTCACTGGTCTACTGACCTGAAGAGTCTGGATGCAACTGCCTCTTTGCGTTGGTTGTGCAATAGCACCCAAGTCCAAGCTAACCGACTCTCGAGAGAGAAAAAACAGCTGGTGGTCACAGTAGCAACTTTTGAAGAATAAGTTCCATGCATCAAAGAGGAACAAAAAAAGAATCTGTGTGATTGTCAATCAAAATATTCAATATTCCTTTCACTACAAAAATATAAGTTAGTCACATGTGCAGATCCTCAGTGTCACAAAAATACACTTTTTTGCCTTAAGTCCAAATGCAAAGCTGGAGCAGCACCCGAGGCAGCAACCTTCTGCTAGATCCACCATCAGAGAGCTAAATAAAAGATTTTGGCATCCACTTTAGCTGCAAATCCAAAATCACTTATTGATAAGGGATGGTCTACTTTAACAGACCATCAGCTGTCAGCTGAATGGAGGCACCACCCTTTTCTAACAATGTCCACACGCTATTGATTATTGGGGTTGCTGGCAAGGCATGAAAGAGTGGATCAGAGATCAAGAGTTGATGCCTTTTGTTTCCATAGCACCGCAATCACTTTCAAACCATGTGATGTATAGAAGGGCCAAAGGTTGCGATCTCCACCTAAACTGAATTAAACTGAAAAAGCACACATACACAGCACAAAGAGAGATGCAGAAATACATACTGAGAAACAAACAATACACCAGCTGAAATTAAACCTATCTGATGAGAAGAACAGAATACCCGCTTCTGCACTCCGCGTTGAGGATATACTGTTTAACGGCGTTAATTGTTAGAGGAAGCTGCACCTTTCCTGTCCCTGCATCTCCATGGAAACCATTGCATCCCCCCCAGATGCCCTGGTCTCATTGGCCAAACCAGGTGCACCAATGTGAGCTGAACAGGACATTCACCATGTCCATTGGGTTTGTGACTCACTCTGCATTTATACGAATGCCTGCATGAGTGTGTTGTGTGTATGCACGGGTTTTTTGCTAGATTGGATCTGTCTGATCAAAACTGCAAATTCTCTTTAAAACCAAACGATGCTTTGCACAATAATTTGAGTCTAGTGGGTGAACTTCGCACTGTAACATTTCCATCAAGCATACCTTGTTTTTCCATTAGAGAATCCATTTTTGCTGTCTCACAAGACCAACAGCAGCACTTCGAACTTTGTATGATGTGCTGCTGCAAAAAACACTGATCTGACGAATGCCAGCAACCACAGGCTTGTCATTTGCAATTATACTCTTCCTTTTTTTATGCCCCCTTTTTCCTCTACCTCATCTTGGAGTTTAAGTCCCAGTATTATTTAATTAATCACCATATTTAACAGCTGGCCCATAAACGTCCCAACCTGAATATTAACGTCAAAGAGTGTCACATTGCTTTTAAACATCGGAAGCACAGATTGTGATATTTTAAGCTTTAAATAATGATATTTAAAGAGGCAGACTAACATTACTGAGGTCATATTCCCATTTTGGTTGAGAAGTATCTTTTTGAATCCTGTTGAATACTGTCAAGAATACCTCAAGTTGATTTTATTACCTTACAGCTGTCAACACAACTAGTGTTTGGCCAGATTTTCTGTTGGTCTATGCTAACACAAAACTTTTGTACTATTAAATTAATTAGTTATTTAATTAATCACAGGTACTAAGGATTACAGTGTGCATCTTACTGCTGTTAGGCCACCATTTAACACCAAAAAACAACCAAAAAAAACCCCTCCAACTCTAAGCTCTAACTCCACTGAGCCTAGAATGCCGGTGATAGCTGCTGCTAGGAGTGTTAATTTATTTGGAATGCCAGGGGGGAGTTCTTAGCAGAATGAGCGTGTAATTGGTGCGGGTGGCTCGCTCAAAGCTGTGAGCATGGTGCCAAAGCTCTGGCTCTCTCGTAGCTCTTCACCAAGTCCTCACCCTGAATTTTAAGAGTGAAGCCCCTCATAATTTTGGCCCTTAATACTTTTATTTTCAAGTAACACTACATCTGCCATCAATGTAACAATTAGCACAGTAGTCTAATACAGGCCATATGGTCTATTTGCAGAGTTCGGTCCATAATACAAAGAGAAAAACCTCGGTGTGCCTTTACTTACCAATCTGCACACACACAGCTCGCCATCATCAAACATTAACTTTTGTGTATTTTGTGTATCTAAGTGACATATTGAAATATCAAAATACAACTGAAACATGATAGAATAATTGTTGTTCCTCACAGGTTCCTGTGAGTCTGATTCTTTCCTTTGACTTTAATAAATACCTGCAGTTTCTCACAGCATGCAGGGAAAAATGTAAGCCGTGCCCTCATTAATGCATGTGGCACATCAGCATTAACTTAGTTATTAGGATGTTAGTATGCAATTTGATCTGACAGTAAATAAAGTTTTGTTCTTCTTCTTCTATATGTCCCTTCATCTGTTAACCAGATTTCAGGGTTATAAGGCAGACTTGTTTATAATAAAACAATTCTTGTCTTGATAAATCCCACACTCTACCTGAGCTATCAGATTTTCATGGTCCTTTTTCAGTCCTTTTTTATATTAGATTACATACTCTTATCAGAGTACCTGTTTATTTGTGCTGCTCATGTCATTGTTGAAATAAACCAACTGTGTCTGCATCCAAAAAACTGTGTGTTTTATGAATGACCTGCTGAGGTGTTCACTCTACACCATCTACACGTGGTTTAATAAGTGACTTGTTGCAAACTTGTCCCAATCACATCACGGATTAAGACCTGTCTGTGTACTTGAAGGGCAAATTACCAAAGTGTAACAGGGGAGCAGACACTAATGATATACATGGCCATTCCATGTTCTAAGCATCACTCCCTACAAATCCAATGCCCTGTTTTTCTGTTTCTAGAGGGGCCCTAAACAGTCAATGATTGCTCTGCTCTGGGAAAGCAGGAAAAGCCAGGGGCAGGGTCGGCGTTGAAGGGGAATCGACTACAGGCTTCTGTTAATTAAAGCCCCCTGATGCTCGGAGAGAGAGTATTTCTGTGGCCATACAAGCTTTTGCTTAAAAAAAAAAAAAATCCTCTTTTAGCATTTATTTTTTTATTATCACTTACAAATTCTTTCTGTTAATTCTGAGCATTTAAGCATGGACCTTCACTTCCTAAAGTGATGCTTTGTGCAACATGTGGTAAAAAAAAAAAAGTCTCCCACAATTAACTCATTCACTGCCATTGACGTCTATAGCCGTCAATTGCAGTGTATGAGTCATTGGGTTTAACTCATTCACTGCCAATGGCTGGCAGTGAATGAGTTAAGACTAATCGTGACAAAATGAAGTATGGAGTGCAAAAATAAGTGTAGCTCATGTCTACTTCCATAACTGTGCTACAAATTACAATATGAAGCCAACTGCTGTTAAGGATACAATATATGTAAAGCATAGTGACATATAACTGAATAAATACAAAGACTTTATTACAGGAACAGCCTACATTTGCAAAAATTATGAGTCGATATTATATTCCTCCTTCCTCCATCCTCCACCCTCTGTTTTGGAAGGCTTATTTTTAACAGTGCATACGTGGGGCTGTGTGGGCTGGTTTCATGAGACCGGATGTGTGGGATGTTCATGATGGAGCCAAAACAGCAAAACCCGTCAATGTTGGGCCTCAGTGAAGAAATGGAGTCAATAAATGTTGCAGGCTCTCTAGATTAAAAGAAGCACTGCTGAAACAAAATACAGTTTTGTAGTAGACTTTTTCCTATTATTTTTTTTTGCATCAAAACCATTAGTTAGGTCCGATTATACTACAAATCTGGGACTAAAGTATTTTAAATCTGTGCAATGCTGTGCTTTTAAATGTAAGAATTTGAAATTTAAAGATATTTAAATAAAAGGAACTGTTGAATCTGATTTTAATACATTAATATTCTTGTTATTTCAATCAATATTCAAAATTGATTGAAATCAATTTTGAATATATATATATATATATATATATATATATATAAAGATAAAGATAAAAACGTGAATGTTTCAATTGTGTAAGCATAGTGGAAGTACTTTTCAGAGCCAGCAGAGGGCAGCAAACCCACAACACACATTATTATTATGTCATCAAAAATGTCCTGTTATTTCTGGATATAATTAGTCACTTAATGAGAGGGAAACAGGGTTCTATTTAATCATTTAATCTGTAGTCAAAGCAGCAGGCTTTATTATGTCTTCAACAGCACTCAAGATAGCATCAAGGGAAACATATCCAGCTCTATGTTAAGAATAATACATACTGACATTGACTTTCCTTTATTGCGAGGTGCACACAGCCAAGAATCTGAAGTCACATCCACGTACGATCAGATCAGAGCACTGATGCGAGTCAAGGTCTTCATTTTTAACTCACTGCATTTACTTGGCATTTACATCAATAATACACTAACACACATAGTCCCTGGCTGATATATAACAATACAGGCAGCTCACAAAGACTCCCCTCCCTCCTCCACCACCACACACATCACTGTTGTGGCGTGGGTGATAAGCAAAAATGAGTCATCTCAGAAGGTGCTTTCAGAGATGGAGACAGCCATCTACCGTTGTCCTGCTCCAAAGCTTTTCCTCAACACCAGTGAGGAATTTAAAAGGCTATTTTTTTGTATTGTCCCCAATAATCACATAAAAAACCCTATTTGACTTGCATTTAATAATAAAAACAATACCATAGCTACCTGAAAACAGACAGTTATTCCAGTATTTCAAACACACACAGGTTTCAACAGGTCTTTGCATCAATTTGCTCTAAATCTCCTCTTACCTCCTCACTCGTTTTGTCATTGTTATGGCCATTGCCAACCCCGCCCTCCTGCTCCTGCTCCAGCAGCCTGCAGGCTGACTTACCTCAGCACCAGCACTCTTCCCTTACCCCTCTACGCTGTTACCAATTTCCTCTCCACCGGGTTTTATCTTCCTGCCCTAAGCCTCCCTCCAGTCCTTCTCTCTATTACTGCATTGTATGTCTCCACTCTATTAAAAGGAGTTTCTACACCTTCGTCAACATGATGTGGGAGAAATGGTAATAAAATAGAGTGACACAGAGCCTCGCCGACTGTGATGCTGTCCAGTGAAAAGTACTAAACACACCAATCGATTTATTCACAGCATTATTAGATCAAGCTCAATTCTATATTTTTTTCTAAATATGTACATGTAAATGTGTGAGTAATGGCTGTTTAAATACTTCCCCGCGGTTATAAATCAAGCACATTGCGGCAACTGTTGCTGTGATTTGGCTCTATATAAATAAAACTGAATTGAATTGAATTATAATCATGTTGCTCTCAATAAAATATCTCCCTCTGCTGGTACTGCATCTCACTGCAACTTACTGCAACTTCTGCATTCATGTGCTTTTCACACTTTGGAGAGGCAAAGTGTGAAATGGACACAGTGGAACACGTGTCTATTACATGTTTTTCTGTGATACTGGGTTGAACATAAACTTCCCTAAAAATACAGTGTAGTATTTTTCTTACTTTTCATGTCATCCAGATCAGCGCTGACCAACATTTGGGCTTCAGCCTCATCAGTGGGCACCTGCTGATAGACGGCAGTCTCCAGGGCAGTCATGCTGCCGATGCAGATCCGCTCCCGCAGGTCGTAGTTGTTTCGCTGGGTGCCCGGCAGACGGTGGTGGACAGGCTTCTTGCGGAACCAGCCATGAGGTGTGATTGAACTTGAGGGATCTGATCCTGAGGGAACACTGACAAAGAGCACTATAAGTTAATTTTAATTTAATAATTAAATAATTAATTCTTTGACATTATGAAAGAACTTTATTTTATTGTTTTCAAAACCAAAATATGAACCACAATGTAGTCCACAAATCAACCATAAATCATCACATTATAAAGTATTAATATACTTTATGTTAAAATCGTTTTTGATAAATACTCTCTTGGCTCATGCACTGCGGTTACTTTACCAACAGAGGGCTTCACAACACAACAACAGGCCTGGATCTCCTCTCCAAGCCTCTGAGTCATCCTCAGCTGAGCTTACTCAAACACAGCAATGAAACGCTGCATGGCTCAGGCATGATGCTTGTTTCTGTGCTTTTATCCAGTGAGCCATTAGCAGAGACAAGGACTTGAATCACCATGGCGCCCCTGACCTCCCAACAGCAAACTCCATGCATAATTCAAAGCATCACCAAATAATTCATATTCTGATGGTTATATTGTATGTGTTAGCAAGCCAGATATGAATGATTCAGCTGGAACCATTAATGGATCATAACTGCCCTAAAAACTTCACGTATGGGTTATAAATGTCATTGGCTTCCAATGACAAGTATCACACATCTAAAAATACAGCTTACTTAGCCTATGCTCTCGTATGCACGAGCCTGTTTTATAGGTTTTGCTGCACGAAAAAGTATTCACACAGTTAAAGGTTTAAAATTCAGAAAACAACAGAAAGCACTGAATATAAACCAAAATGTATTTAATAAATTTGAAACTGATAAAATACTAAATTATGACTGTTGTTAGGAAAATGTAACCAGCAACATGCTCCTGTGATAGGCTTTATCACTGCCAAATTCTGCCTTGTGAAACAGACAGCAGTCAGGGATAAACTGATAACAAAAGGCTGTTAAAGCTGCATAATTAAGTGGATGAAAGTTTAACAAAAGACTTGGTGTAGTGTGAAAGAATTTGCTCACAATGATAATCCTACAGCTAATCTCATCCCTGTATTTCCCCACAGTGTTATAGCATCTTTTAGCAATGTATTTCAGTTTTATGGCCCACAGCTTTAATAGCCTCCCACTGCTTTAATCAGCTGTGTTTTCAGCTTCAGTGGGCAGCTGTTTCCAGCAATATAATCTTTAATGAACACACTGTTACCTGTCCAACATATCAGCCACAAACAGACAACTTTAGCAGCTAGCTTAACTTTAGCAGCTAGCTGCTAATGGTCAGATACCTGAAAAACTACACAATGGGTTGGTGGAGACTAAAATAGAGATGCACAGCTAAAGGTAGAGCAGTTTATGAGGTGATTGTAACTGTTTGTGTATGAAAGTATGCGTGTCCTCCATACTCTCCCCGCACTCGTTATATTATCCATTTTTGATCTGCACACAGCTGTTGCCAGAACGTTGCACTCGCTTACGTCATTGTCATGAGACACTCTCACAAAACACAAAAACAAAAAAACAACAACAACACAGTTTTAGTAACGCAGCGTGCTTGCGGGAAAGTAACAGTAATCTAATTACCTTTTTGCAATAGTAATCCCTTACTTTACTCGTTACTCACTTTACTTACTTGTAAGTCGTTACTGCCCATCTCTGCCCACAGCCACCTTGAACCCATCTGTCCCTCCAACTGAACACCTCTCCACTGTTCTCATACATCTCCTGCATTAGCCTCCCATACTTCTCCACTACTCCTGACTTCCTCACTAGTAACAAAGATCCTCTCTTTGTACAATGATATGCATTACAACCAGTTTAGTGTCAAGCAGGGCTAATGTGGGGAACATAATTATTAGCTCTGATCCTATGCATGCCGGTCAGAGCTCATCACAGTGAGGGACAACATGAACAGTTGAAACTTTAAGGGCTGATTGATAACAAAAATCAATAGTACTGGGTGTGTGTTACTCCATATTTGTTCTTTTGCACAATTAACCTCAGTTAGCATTCTGCTAGCAGTTTACCTATGCTGCATTTCTGATACAGCTAAATTCTCAGTAAATCTGTTGTCAAGAAATATTGTTCTGTTCCTGCTGTGAGACAATAGAACACCCATGAAACACTTATATATGTGCACTGTATTAACAACGGTGGAGCTTAATTAAGCTGTTCTGCACCTCTAAAATCCAGATTTTTGTAATTGTGATGCTGTCTGACAAACTCTGCAGTCACAAATGTTAAAAACAACAGCTGTGCCAAGAACTCGGCTATATTTACTGGGGCGATTGTGGCTCAAGAGTTGGCAGTTCGTCTTGTAATTGGAAGGTTGCCGGTTCGAGTCCTGGCTCTGACAGTCTCGGTCGTTGTTTCCTTGGGCAAGACACTTCACCCGTTGCTTACTGGTGGTGGTCAGAGGGCCCGATGGTGCCAGTGTCCGGGCAGCCTCGCCTCTGTCAGTGCGCCCCAGGGCAGCTGTGGCTACAATGTAGCTTGCCATCACCAGTGTGTGAATGGGTGGATGACTGAATGTAGTGTAAATTGCTTTGGGGTCCATAGGGACCAAGTAAAGCGCTATACAAATACAGGCCATTTACCATTTACAAGCCAAACTATCATTCGGAGAGAAAGTCAGAAGCCACTGAGTGACTTATTCAGGTCTGCACTGGCAGACCGTATACTGAAACACATGTGCTGCTCTTATTGGCTGCTTCTCTCTATCACTCATAAACTTCTTCCTCAAAGGGGCAGGTGCAGCAGCCACACTAGTTTGATTTAAAGTTACCAACACTGAAACTGATTATCAAACAGTCAGAGTGCAAGTGTGCAGCATTTACGACTGGAATTTAAAATACACATTCTGGATGTAATATGAATACACATATTACTATTACATCTACGACTTTAAGACGTAATATTAATATGTGTATTAAAGTGGTAGAATATGGGACCTAGAAAAGGTTTCAATTTGAGTTAATTTAGCTAAAAGACTGACAAGAGGTCAGTACTGGTCAGTGAGTAGGCTGTAGCATATCGGCTTTTTTCACAATGTCCTGTAGCAACAGACACGCTAATTATGCGAAACATATGAAACAAATTATATGAATATTTGCCATCTTTGTGTTGGGGAGTGTTGCAGATTTTATACATTTTACAAATGTTTACTAGGACATTGGAGAGGACTCAGATGTCAGAAGTCACACCTGTTGCATGCTGCTTCTCCTCCATCCATGTCATCGTTCTGTCCAGTAACAGTTATTCCCCCATTATGAGCCGCCCCCTTTGTCAGAGTCAGCGCAGTTGTTTTCCTCGACAAAGGTTGTTCTTCGTTTTCCGTGTGGACGATAGTGTGGTGAAGGGGTTCCCCCAAGTCCTCTTGGCTCCCCAAACTAAACTGAGAGAAAGAGGAGGATCAGTGAGGGGGAGGCATATATAAAGCTGGCTATACATAGTAAAACCATAATCAAAACCACAGATGATTCTCTTTTGTTTAAGTATTAATGCCACAAGCATCTTATCAGCAGCTCAGGTACATGAGTGGATTTTGCAAAAGTTACACTGTATAAGTCACATTTTACCTGTGGCTGGACCTCAGGGAGCTCTGCGGGAGTGGCAGCCACCCCTTGCCCTTCGGTCTCCGACTCTGCCTCTTCCTCGTCTACCTCGTGTATGGTAGGCGTAACGTCAGAAGGCGGCAGCGAAGTCTTTTTTTTCCTGCGCTTCTTTTTGCGCCTCTTCTCCATGCTGTGTACCCTCTTCCGTAAACGCTGGGGCACGGGCAGGTGAGTGGACAAGGGGTGGTGCATATGGTGAAATGTGTGTCTGTGATCTGTGTCAAAGAGAGGCCATGATATCAGATGGTTTTATTCACATCAGCTGGCTGAGCAGCTCATTCCATATCACGTGAAATGCTTTTTCTTTGGTGATGTATACAGACTTCCCAGCTGCACATCCATGACATCAATCGCTCACTCCAACAGCTCAAAGGGGGTTTATTGGATTGCAGTCCGATGAATGTGGAGGCCATTTGAGTACAGCGAACTCACCGTCATGATCAAGAAACCAGACAGAAATAATCTGAGCTTTGTGATACATTATTCTTCACAAAGCAGCCATTAGAAGATGGGTACACTGTGGTCATAACTGGATGGGAATAATCAACAACAATAGTCTGGAAGGTTGTGGTGTTCAAACAATTGCCAGTTGATAATAAGGTTTTCAAGGTATTCCTAGAGAACATCCCCCACAGCATTACACCACCACAAGCAGCCTGAACTTCTAGGATGGATCCATGATCAAATTCACTCACACTACAATCCAAGTGTTGTAGCAGAAATCAAGATTCATCAGGCAACATTTTTCCAGTCATCTGTTGCCCAATTTTAGCAAACCAATGTGAATCATAGCCTCAGTTTCCTTTTCTTGGCTAACAGGAGCGGCACCCAGTGCGGTCTTCTGCTGCTTTAGCCCATCTTCTTCAAGGAGCAAAATGTTGTGCATTTACAGATGATATTCTGCATACTGTGGTTCTCTGAGTTCATTTTTCCTTCCTATAAGCAGCAGTCTGGCCATTCTCCTCTGACAATTCCCAGTGTAAATTTATTCTGCACATGTTAAAGTCATGGGTCCTCCACAGAATGACAGCGGTACCATGAGGGGATGTTTTTATTCTTAGCTACCTCACACATTTCAGCCTGTCTGAAAAACTCCTATACTTATTATCGACTTCTCCCCAAACAATTTCTAACTGGGATTCAGCTCAGCAGAATGCAGAACAGTTTGAAGAATATTGGGATGAGACTTCTTATAGTTTGTATTTGGCTAAAAGGGTATACACATTATATGAATATTTTTTTACCTTTTCTAGCCATTTACAGTGATAGACATCACAGAAAGTCATAAAAATAAAATGCAGACGTTATTCTTTTTCTGAAATACTATAGTCGCCAAACGTGTTGAAAAACTTTTACTAAAATCACTAATTAGCATTATATTTGCATTTTTCCTCGTTTCAGGATGTGTGAGCCCTTTATATTTGTTGTTTCTCTCCTACTCTCTGTGCCCACACAGGCTGCAGCCTATATTGTCATACCACCAACAGACATATTGTTCTGTTTCTTTTCAGGCAATGAACAGTTGCCGACTGAAACTGCACTTTTAATCAAAAATCGCTTCCAAGTAATTTCCAAGCGGCAGCAGTGTGCTGATGTGAGCTGTGAGCTTCTGTTGTTAAAGAAGTTGGAAACTTTGAGGAGAACCTCAGAACCAGCTGGGTACTTAAAAAAGCTGATATACCAGCAGGCCTTAGGACTACTTATAGTTTGCTTGGGCCAAGACTTTGAATTCCTTTCAATATCAAACATGCAGTGTAAAAAAAGTGCAACTTTCAGTTGAAAGAATCTTCCTTTAATTCCTAAAACCCTAGAAAGACATAACTAAAACACTCTTTAACAAACACCAAAGGAAAGCAGCTCCATCTTTACCAATATTATCTCTTGTCAGGTGATAGCCGTCAGCTAATCTCTTGAAAGCTAATCCAGCCTTTTACTCAACATACCCAATATATGGTGCCCTGCTTTGATCTAATCTCTTACCACAACGGACAGGGTCAGGATCAGCTGGGATACATGTGTATTTACAGTACAGGATATTTCAGCACTGATGATTGTTATGATGCCAGATAGCAACAGTAAAAGATTTTTTTTAAAGCACTGTAGAAAAATCGACATTATGTGCACTGTCACATAATGTGGCATTGTCTTATTTCTTGCATAGTTGTATATATGTATATTTTTTCATTTTCATTTCTATTGTTTGCACCTTTGATCCAGGAGGATGATATTTCGTCCCACTGTATACTTGAGTGCATATTGTTGGGTTGACAATAAACATCAACTTGTCTTGAGATTGTTTCATGTCAGTGTATCTTAAATTGTAGTCTTCAGTGTACTGAGTGTATAGGTACCAGCAGCAATGGCTGCAGTGACTCCAGCCATGCTCCCAAAAGTATAGGACAAATGTGTCTATTATATGGACACATGCTGTACGTCCAGAGGGGGACACATTAAATAGGCACTTTTAAATTGTGTTTGTAAAATTTCATATTCAGTCATGTATTTTAAGATTTACAATAAGCTTCTATGTCCATTACTTCTATGTCCACCTTTTGAAATTCTTACAGATACATCCTGTAATTTGTTTGGACAGAGTTGCAGCTTTTCCTCTGTAAAAATTTTGTGATTGTTTCCTTGTCTTGAAAAGCTCTATATAAATACATTTTACTTGCTTGCTTACTTTGTTCACAAAATCTAGTAAATAGTTCAAATAACTGTGCAGTGCTCAATTCTAAGATACGTGGTAGAAATTCATACGCAGTGTACAGAGTGCACTGCAGATAAAGCTGATGGATACCACATGACAGGAGTACTGTCATGGCTGCTGGTGCCAGACGGTCTAGTCTCAGTATTTCAGTAACTGCTGATCTGCTGGGATTTTCCCACACAACCATCTCTGGGGTTTACAGCATCAGCTCTCTGGGTGAAAGGGTCTTGTTGATTCTTGCTGATAGGAAGACAACAGAAACTCAACAAAAGCCACTTGTTATAACCAAAGGATGCAGAAGAGCATCTCTGAATGAACAACACATTGCAGATGGGCTACAGCAGCAGAAGACAACACCAGGTGTCAGTCCTGTGAGCTGAGAACAGTGAACTGAAGCTACAATTTGCAAAGGTCACCGAAAATGAACAACAGAAGATTTGAAAAATGTTGCCTGATCTGATGAGTAGCCCTAAACCAAAATAAAATAAATATAGAAATGCTAATGAAAATGAGTTTTGGTCAGTAATATAAAAACAAATCCAAAATATCAAATTTGACATTTGACTGCAGTCTTGTCCCAGTGGCTTCTTTTGTTTGTGCAAGTGAAGCTATACTGTCATGTGTGCACGGCAGCTTTGCTTACACTCAAAGTCTTTCTCAGTGTAGTGTCGCCCCATCCTGTCTCCACTGGTAGAAGCAGAGTCACTGATGATGTCTGCAAAGCGCTCCACGGACAGAGCTTTCTCCCAGCTCTCTTCCTCCTCTTCTTCCTCCTGGTCCTCCACGCATCCATCCTCATCTTCCTCTTCCACCCTTACCTGGACGACAGTACAAATACTTTCAGTAAAGACAAAAAAGGATGATTAACTGCATGGCAATAACCGTAACTCATATATCCAAAGGCCACTCTTGCCCTCTGTCATTGAACCTCAGCTTTAACAAGAAGTTTTTCCAGTTTGCTATAAAATCTCTACGTGATACATGAAATGTGTTACCCTGATTACTATATTGTATATGCTAGCAGCCACACGAGAGGAACATTCATGCTAAATGAAAGTGTAATGCTAATCTGGGATGAATGCAAAACAAATAATTATTTTTGCTACTATTTTATATGGAAAGTAGGTCTGCTGTTTCTATTTCCAGACATGATTTGCACTCAAGCCAAAGATTTATTTTTGCTGTTAAAAAGCAAAACAAAACATGTGATTGTATTTTAAAATAATTCTGCATCATCAGAATAGGAACACAGCAACTGTATATTCTCTGTTACATGCACAGAGGACATCAAATCAATACAACAAAGTGCTAAGCAGCAAAGAACTAATGCACTAGAGAGCCCCTGGAGACAGTGAAGACTGATGGGAGTGTCCTGCCTCAGCTATTTGGTGCTTGTGATAGGTCAGAATCACTGGCACATGCTGCTTCCTCTGCCTCAGATTGGTGCTGGCACAGTGCGTACTTTGGCTACCGTTCAGTGGTCTCAGATTGCTGTGCCAGGGCTCCATTACTTCCTAATTACCAGCAGGATGAAGGGACATGATGCATTTAATGATCCAAGCTACCTATCTACACAAGGCTGAGGCAGATGTAGCTAGGCAGAATAAAAGAAAGGTTTTTTTTTTTTTTTTTTAAAGTGAGTGAGCAGTGAACGCCTTGTTTTTACTGCATGTCCAGCTCAATTTTGTTCATGGTTTAATGTGCTCTGTGTTCCAATGAGTCAATTTCCCCATTCACTTCCTCATTTCCTTCACCTGCTCTGGTGAGGGCTATTTGTCAGAGTAAGACCCTGAATTTAATAGTCCCGACATATTGCAACAGGGAACAATATTCTAGGGAGAGTTTACTACAGACAAGAGGCCTAACTCTTTCATGTTAGCTTTGAAGTCAGATGAGGTGGAAGGACACAGGAGGTGGGCCACCCCAGCCCAGGTGGTGGCGGCGTGATACGTACAGGAATAGAATCACACACAATGGCTTACAGTGATTTGAAATATTGTATGCTTTAAGTACTGTATGCCCAAATGGAAATCAGATCTATTACACAAAAAAACCCCAAAAAAATCAGGAAGGTATATTTGCCCTGTTTGCTATGAGTGCCATCACTGTGGGTTACAATCTACTGTCTGTAGATGTAATATTTCATGAAAATTCAAAATCTCTGTGGCTGGTTTGGCCACTTTGAACCAATTAAAATGTAAAGAAGCTTAAATTAAAAAAGTTCAATCAACACAGCTGAGATCCTCTCTAACCTTTACTCTAACCGCCCGACATCTACTACAATATTAATTTTTCATAATTTGTGGTATGGTGAGCCAGAGATGCATTTAAATATTTATCAGCGGCTGACTACTGTTCAGGAGGGCGTATGTGAGGCTGTGTTTGCTTTGTGTGAGGATTAAGTGTACTCGTGTTAGTGATCAGGAAACACTAAGTGAAAGCCATCGGGGTTCTGTACGCGCATTTCAGTTATGAAGTTACAAGGTGAATCAGGAATACTGTGAGGTCAGTTATAAATGATAAGCTACTGTAAAGAAATTTGGATTATGTTACATGTGTCTGTGAAGGTTCTCAGTCATCCAGGTCATCGTAGTCTAAGGAGCTGCGAAAAAAAAAGTGTCTGAACTTCTTTAAGTTGCTTGAAGACGTTTCACCTCTCATCTTCAGTTCTAAGAACAATTAGTGGAGAGTCCCAGATTTTAAGCCCTATGGGAGTGTCCCCAAGAGGGTCGTGGACCCCCTATTGATCCTCTACCTAATCACACGAGCCAAGGTGTGAAAACAGGTGTGGGTCACAATCAGCCAAGGTTTCGGGTGAACCCATTGTGAAGCCTAGATTCATTGAGGTCATATGGCCCAGGATGTGAGTGGGCATTAAGGTGTCTGCGAAGGGATCTCAAAACTGAATTATAGATGGCACACAGTTGGTGTCGTAAGCCACCGCCTCTGTTCAAAGATGGTCGCTCACAGTGGACATAGAAGCTTCTTTCACTCCTAAGAACTATCTTAACTGTCCCCTTTTAACAGCTGTACCCTTGTTGAATGACCAAACTCTTCATCCAAAGTACACAAGTACTTCTATGTTTGAGGTAATATAGTGCAATAGTTCATTCAAGTAAATTATTTAAGTTTTTAAATGCAAACAGAGATCGCAGCATGCACTGTTTGACTGTCACAACTATACGAGGAAAAACAGCATGCATGATGGGAACTTTCTGTGTCTTTAATGCACGTTAAATTAGATCTTCCTTGTTTCTTCTCACAGTAATGAAAACTAAGTTAACCATGATGAACCTTCATATTAAATTAGCGTCCTACCATTGTACATGTATTATCTAATGAAGTCATAGAGAGCAGCAGGTTCACAGGTTGTATTTGTAACATTTTTTTAAAATAAAATAAAAAAGGACGTCACATTAGTTGCATCAAAATATGTGTTTTATGTGTAAGAAAATACAGCTGAGTTGAATAAATTAGCAAATGTGAGACGAGTACACATCAGCTACTGAAGCAACCATCAAAGAAACAGACTTTGAATAAACTTTGGTTTTGGCTTATAAAAGCTGTGAAAACACCATTGGACACTAAATTTAAAATATAAAATGAACCTTTTACTAATTAAAACACAGGTGGATAAAAATATTTAGCTCTTTAAAATTCTTCTCTTTGTGTTTCCTCGCAGAGTGCTCCTCTTTCTGTTGCTTCCTCCTCCTTTTATTTGGCGTGCCGTGTTTAAAGCGGCTTCCCTGTCGCTTTAAGCCGGGCCTCTTTGATTTAAGGAGCTGGCACGCTTCCCAGAAAAACAAATCACAACTAACATAAATATCAGCATCAGTGTTTTGCTTTTCTTCTCACTGCACAGCTGATGTTTATGAGCAATTATTTCAAACTGAACAGTTTGCATAAATATGATGTTTTGAAATAAAATGAGGGATGGTGAGCTCTCCTCAAATATGGTTCAATTATTGCATGCACCCATAAGCCTTATGAGCCTAATTACTTCTGTTAACTTCTATAGAGTCCCTGTAGAAAACAGCAGCCTTTGTCTTCAGTAAATTAGCCCATTTATAACTGCAACATGCTATCAAATAGAAATATTCAACATATGTTGCGTTATCTTATACATATGCCCGCGCTGCAGTATAGAATTGAAACTTTTGAACAATACGGTGCCACACAGTATCAGTTTTAGGTTGAAGGTGTACTTGGAACCCTTTTGGTGAAACCTTCAATTAAAGTTTACTACAGAGAGGACAAACTGACAGCACTGCAACCAAGCCAGTGATCCTTTTATGTAGTAAGCACTTAAAATAAGAACTTCAAATAACTGAAGACCAAGCAAATAAAGAGATACCACTGATTTGTCAATTTAACATTTAAATGCAATGCAACTGATTACCAAAGCTGGATACTTGTTTTCCTGGGGCTGTCAAAGAGTACAATGTAAATCTAAGGACAAAAAGAAAATGTCTGCAACAAGTCATCATGGTTTGGTTTTTTTATGTAGAAGTTTCAAAAATGTGGCAAATTAAAATGATAGAATTTAACCAGGTTCTTCCATGCTGCACCACATATGAAACATCACTGTTAGCGTTGAGAAAAAACACTTAGATACATAAGCAAAAGGTGCAATGCAAATATAAGAAATACAATAAATTACAGGAGTGCAGCATCCCACATTACCACCATATGATGATCAGTGCTGTTAGCAGCAATGTGCATTGCCCCATCAACATGCAGTCCAGAGGTGATCAGGTCTTTGTAACCGTAGCACCTAGACTCTGGAATAACCTCCCTGCTCATATTCGTTGGCTATTATCTGGCTTGTTGTGTTGTCACCTTTATTGTTTCTTGCCCTGTTCCTTCTTAACTGTTTCGCTCTCATTGTCTCATGCTCTGTCTGACTGTGAAGCACTTTGGTCAACTCAGTTGTTATTAATATGTGCTATAGAAATACACTTTGACTGATTTGATTGATGTGCCTTAAATTGCAAGAAACAAAAATACGTGACTAAACCAGGACCTATGCTGTGTTGTTTCAGCCAGTTCACACCTCCAGTGAACATGTCAAAGTGTCCCCCAGTAACCCTAAACCACACCTGCCTCCATTAGAGAGTGAGTGTGTATGTGGTGGTTAGAAGTGTTTAAAGGTATAGAATAAAATACTGTATAAATGTATGTGTGAATGGGTGAATGTGGCTTACAGTAAAAAGCGCCTTGAGTGCTCACTAAGCGTAGAAAAGCTTGGTATAAATAGCAGTCCATTTACCATTCACGTTAGAGAGCAACACCAGTGGTCTCTGTGGCAACGGGGACCATTGGGCTTTGCTTTCATATGATTCATACACACATGCCCTCACACTAAACCACAAAAACAAAGTCTCGACTAGCAGAATCAATCAGACTGTAGGAGACTAAAACCTGTGCAGAGAAGCCGCTCCGTCTCACTGCAGAGGCTCCGTCTGTGTATATGAACACAGAGCTGACAAGTGATTGAAGGTAGAAAAGAGTCTACTTTTTGCAGCCAATCGTTGAGCCTGTTATTTCCACCAAACTACAATATGTTACATGCACTTTGGAGGACACAGTTCCCGCTGTGCATAATGACACATCACCTACTTAGATGATAGAACTGTTTTTCCCTGAGATCACCGGCTATTCTGTTTCGCTTGAAGCAAAGCTACAAAGCATTGTGCAAAGCTGGACATGGAGCATTTTCCACAGACCCCAGGGTGACTCATCACTGCTTGGAGAAATTGGAAGTAACAATTTAGTCTTCAAGACATTTCAGTGCTCTTTTCACTCAAGATAATCATCTTGCTATTGTGTAAGGAAATGCTATTGCTCAAAATATGAGCAAGGATGTACACCGAGCCACACCAGAGTCTAAACAGCAGGATTTTATGACAAAAGTCAACTCATTAATTGAATCTCTGCAATTTGCTCAACTTCAATGAACTCTGATATGCAAATATGGTCTGCTCATTATCCATTTATGACCTTGGATTGAACAGTTTTAAGAATTTAAACAGAGAAGGCAACTGAGCTTATTATCAGTTTTGCACAATCCACCTAATTTCCTCTGCCAAACTATAAACTACTCCACCAAAAGTAATTGTAGACCACTAAAAGAGCAGATGGTGCAAATATGTCTCCTGAGTACAATGGGTCTTGTGCTGGCATGTTTCTGGCTGGCTAGTACGAACAATAGCAGTTAGTTTATCAATGGACTGTCAGCTAGTCCTGTAACATTGGTGCATGCGGCCGAGCTTATGTTAATTTAAAATGTTATTGCTTGCTGCCATATGGCAAAAATATAAACAATGGTTTTGGAAATATTGGAAACAAGCCCTTTGTTTTCAGTACACATGGTGCGTCAAAGGGCAGCGTTAGCCTGAGGATGACAGAACAGTAATGTCCAAATGCTTCCGACTGAATTAACAGATCCAAGTAGAAAATATTCAAAACAACAACAAATATTATGTTTTATTGCCTATTGTACACCATTATGGATATGGAAATATCTGCAGGCATTGCTCTCTGGTCGAAACAAGTGTTCTGGCAGCTAACTGGTGTGAAAGTGTGAACTGAGTGCTGGAGATGTTGCAGCTAAGAACTGACTTAACACCAACTCAAACAAATCATTTCATGGCTACCTGTCAAACAATCATGTAGGCTTGTTTTCTCACTTAGCTTTCTGATCTCAAGCCGCACTCGCTAACAGCACTGAAGTTTCTGGAGACGTCCTGTAGCTTTAAAGGAACACGACTCTATTGTACAAGCTGCTATAATAACATCTGCTACACAACACTTTTCTTATTCAGATTACTTACTCTATTACTTATCCAGAGTAATAGAGTAACTAGCTGGTTAGACACCATGTTTCTTTAAGGACTGACCTCAATTCTATCTGAATTTAGAAGCAGGCCTTTATGTATTTAAGACATTCATGTGGATAGATGAAGCTGGTTATCAGATGCATTGCAATGAAAATGTACAATATGTCTCATAATTAGAGCAGGGCGATATGACCAAAAATATTTATCAAGATATACATTTAAAAATTTGCGATAACGGTATAACTGACGATATAATTGACACTAGACAAAATACTTTACAACTCCAAAACTTCATTAGTGCAAAAAAACCCCATCAATGTATTTTCACTTAAACAAGCAGCTGTTTTTTATCTCCATTAAAGTTATATAAAAATTTAACAGTGCAAATGCAAATTCCTTGCTGACAGTTTAACCAAAAGGCATTTGCAGTGGGAATTGGCCGACATATCCTCAGCATAACCATGTATAATATCCACAAAACTTAAAAAGAGGTTATACACACACAATACGGTAAAATTATGTTGAAGCACAGTACGTATCACTCCGCGAGGCTCCTGACTACGGTAGCCGTAATGCTCCGACAACCCATTAAGCAGTGCAGGTTCATAGCTTAGCAAAGTCGTACTAAAACATTTGACAGATTTTCGAGCGCCGTGTACCACAGAACATCGTTTTGAGGTCAGTAAGCACAACCAGAATTCATACATAAGGCACACGGGATTATAAGGGGCACTGTCGACTTTCAGAAAAATCAAAGGATTGAATTTAAGTGTGCCGTATTTTCCAAAAAACACGGAAAAAACGACGGCCCTCTAGCATGCTCTACCAAAAATAGTGCTTTGTTGTGTATCTGACGGACGAAGTCTAAACCAGTTCCACACCAATGAAGTTGCAGCATTTTTACAAACCAATTCTGCTTCATCCGTTTCATTCAACGATCCGCTTTTGCCCTTCTCATTCTCCGTCGCCGCCATGCTTTTTCCGCCATGTGCGTAAACAGAAGGCTGGTGGTTGGATCCTGGGCAGTTCCAGTCTCCATTTGGCAAGATATTAACCCCAAGTTGCTCTCCAATGCATGCGTCAGAATAGGGCTGGGCTTTGCTAAGCTACGAAGCCGCTCCGCTTGATGGATTGTCGGAGCATTAAGGGTATTGTAGTCAGGAGCCTCGCGGAGTGATACGTACTGTGCTTCAACATAATATTACCGTATTGTGTGTGTATAACCTCTTTTTAAGTTTTGTGGATATTATACATGGTTATGCTGAGGATATGTCAGCCAATTCCCACTGCAAATGCCTTTTGGTTAAACTGTCAGCAAGGAATTTGCATTTGCACTATTAAATTTTTATATAACTTTAATGCACATAAAAAACAGCTGCTTGTTTAAGTGAAAATACATTGATGATTTGTTTGTTTTTTTGCACTAATAAAGTTGTGGAGTTGTAAAGTATTTGGTCTAGTGTCAATTATATCGTCAGTTATATCGTTATCGCAAATTTTTAAATGTATATTGTGATAAATATTTCTGGTCATATCGCCCTGCTCTGCGTCAGAATATGAATGTTAGATAGAAAGCACTAAAGCGTATGAATGGGTTAATGCGGTTGTATAAAGTGCTTCGGAGCTCCAGGACAATAGAAAAGTGCTATATAGAAATCAGTCCATTTAATAGACACGTTGATACGTAGAACGTATGTATTGAAGTTAACACCAAAACTCAAGCACTTCTGATTTAAGGCTTTATTTTTCAGAGCCAAAGTATCCAAGGTCATACGCAGTGAGGATGTAAGACTGTTAACAAGATAACCGACCTCTGTGGGAGTAGAGTTCAGGTAGCTGCTCTGCACTGTGTTGGCACATGGCATTGAAAAAGATGAAAGAAAATTAACTGCATCCTTGAAGTTTCAAATAGACATCTACTGTAATGACATTCATTAACCCCTCCTGTGCAATCCATTATTATATTATTATGCTAACTATCGTTATTCTTATTTTTATAATAACAGGTTTAGTTTAAGAAAACAATACTTCTTACCTGCTGTAGGTTTATTAACACATCTATGTCAGGGGCATGACCTCCTGTAGCCATGGGGCCCGGCAAGCAGCCAGAGGGTAGAGCAGACCTCTAAAACGTGCAGGGTCCCGCAGGGAAGTGGACTAGTGTGGCTGGAATGAGGGGAGACTGGCTATGGAATTGCTGTGAGGAAGATGATGCGGTGGACGTGACTGGACCAACAAGAGTGGTCCAAGAAGTGGGTGACAAAGGTCAAAGTGTTTAGGTGTTGGGGTCAGGTAGGGTTTGTATCTTTGGGAGAGGGGAATAAGCAGGAGAGAGAAAGAGGGAAAGAAGGGCTGCACGGCAGGAACCTGGAGGAGGACGGGATCAGCCCTTCTCTTTCACTGCTGGGGATCCAGGAAGCCTTTGGGGTGGCATAACCTGCTGGAGAATGAACAGGGTAGGAGGTTAGCAGTCAGATATGATGGATAGTTTGTAACCAAGTGACCAAGTGACCAACCTTACATGTGACCAAGCACATGTAAGGTTATATAGTACATAATCACCATATGCTGATGGATACACATCCAAAGAAACACAGTCATATATAACCACAAATTACACACAGTAAACTAAAAGTCCACAGACAAATCTGAAAACAAAATGTGAATCAGAGAATCTAATTTTAATTTTTTCCTTTTTAAAAAATGTTGAGGTTTTTTTTAAGCTAGGTAGCTTAGCATAATTACAGGAAGTGGTCCAAATTAAACAATGTTCTGTAAAATCATAACAAAATCCACCTATGAGCAAGTCTAAAGTTTGCTATTACTGATTATAAAGTGTTTTGAGTGCTCAGAGTAGAAAAGCTTTATATAACAATGAGTACCACAAAAAGATGTTGGAGGTGTTTGCTTACAGATTGTACTGCCTTGTACAAAGGCAGGGTAGCTGCTTTGACCGTTTGCAGCTATGAGCTGGTTGGCTTGTAAATTATTATTTATGCAAAAGTATATTCAGGTGGTAGTAATGTAATTGACATTATAAAACATGCACGTAGCTTTTGCTGTGGAAAAATGGAGCTACATGAATTTTACTTGAATGTCACTAGATGTCGATAGCTGTGGTTAGAAAAAAATACTTAAGCCTATGCTGTTCTGGTGAGTTTATGAGCTCACTAAATTATTTTGGATCGTATTGAATAACAAAAACTCTTTTTTTTGTAAATCATGATCACTAGACAATGAGCATGCTGCCTATGAGACAAAAAATTGTTAAACTGAAAAAAAGTCTGAAGGTTTGGTCACTGACTGCTTGGCTTTTTATGTCATAATTAAAAATGTGTCCAATAAAAGTATATATCTGAGTGACGGTAATAACATTTAATACGTAAAATGGTATTACGGTAGAATTATTTGTCTTTGGTGTAGTGTGACCTAGATAAGTTAGTTAAGCTATTTATTACAGTAAGTCAGGTAAAGTAATTATATATTTGAAACAGCTATTTCCCCACTTCTCACCTAGCTGACGTTGGCAGGGAAACAGGGAAATCTAGAGCTCTGTACCAGAAAATACCAGACTGATGCAAAAACCAGCTCACTGTGAGTCTCAGTGGGACTGTTACCATTATGTTAAAATTAAATTTCCAGATAGAAATTAGCATCTTACCAGCTAAGTGACTGTTAAGATATCTTCACAGGTCATTACTGCTGGTGCTCCATGAATTAAATGATTTCAAGTCTTTAGATCAGTTTCATAATTTGAAAACCCCAGTAGCACACATCCACAAAGAGCAGACAGCTGAATCATCCTGAAAATGTCAAAAATAAATGCTAGTGATTGGACTGGTCTCAACATGATGGAAAACAGGTGCTTCTCTTCCATGTAAACATGCCGGTTGTTGGTCTGTAATTATATTATTCTGGGCAGTGCAGGAGGGGACGGGGCAGGGGAAGAGCTGCCATTTAAAATCCACTAACTCCTCCAAAGACTGAGTCTGTGCTGTCTATAATTTTGGTGTGCCTACATTGCTTTGCCAGACCAGACAGAGAAGGAAATACCAGAATACGCTAATCCGAAAATCCTTTTGTCATGCGCAGGCTTTGCTTTGATTAACTCATATTTTTGATTTATTGAGCTAATAATACCCCTTGGTTTTTATAAGGCTTCGCTGCAGTATAAACAAGAAGGACGCAAAACAGAAAACATTAGGCTAAATTAAGCAAATAATAAGTAAGAATGTACTGCCAACATAAAATAGTCATGGGAATTAATGAAACCCAGTTAAATCAACCCCGAGTGACCAGTTGTGTTTGGTGTTGCCGTTTTCCCACAGTCACAATATGAGGCTTCACATCTGTCTCAGTTTTATTCAGCTGACTCACTTGCTCCCTTTGAGACATTTACATTTGGCTCACAGCTCACATTATACACAAGGCACTGCACAAATAGAAGTACTGTAGGCTGCTGAGATCTAGAGCAGTTTGAGGTTATGTCTTTAACAGTGAGGTACTATGCACATGCACTCCATAGTACTGCATTAACAGTTCAGTACACAGCAGATGCATACACCTCCCCTGCATAACCACAGACTAATCCATTGTGAGTAACTCTCAGTGTTTTAAAGCACAGCTTTATGGATATGCAACGGAAATATACATTCAAGCAACGTGAATATGGAGTGGTAACGGGGTGAACATGGAGTAGGTAGTCACACCAAAGCTGACCCATATCTTGCCCTGCCTACCACCACCCAGACCAGTGCCCAGTGATATCAAATGTCTCACCCCCTTGACACAGCCATGTAATCAGAGAGCTCTGAATGGTTCTGCCTTTGAATGTGTGAAAGGATTGATATATTAGTGATTGTGTTACAGACACTGGTGGCGGAAGCAGCTGAGGAACGCCAACATTTAAAAAAAGGAAAACAAAAGGCCTGGTAAACATCCAGTCTGCAATACAAAGAATCAGGGTGACTGGTCAGGGTGTGATACCTACAGAGAAAAGTAAAGATGAGATGACGGTAAAATATTCCGCTGGATTTCTGTTAAACATCAGCAACTGAGCAAGAAAGAAAAAACATATTTATATGACGATGCAATGATTGCATAACGAATGTGAGAAAGAAATCCTTGTCATATCACAAGTACATGGCAGGTTGGCAGATATGCCAAAAAAATGTGTTTACAGACAGGCATTTCATTTGCTCAGATTACTATGTAAAGTGGATGCTTAACCGTGAAATTGACTTTATAAATACAGTCATTCTGGGCTCCCTCTGCTTGACAGCCACCTTGTTTAAACTGTTACCTGTTTCAAGAGATCAGCATAAAATATCAACTGCCAAAAGTAATTCGATCACAAGGTCTAGAAGTTAGAAACAAGCTGTAAAAAAGTACCACAAGAATTCTCTAGACTAGGAGGTTTAAGGACTAGTCACAGAGTTAATGGAATTGAATAACCATACCAATTCTGAATGTACACTAATACTGATGTCAATAGTTGGGCCTATTGGTGGTTAACCCTTTAAGACCTACCATAGAAACAAGTCCGCCAGAGTTATCTTTATATTTTTACATGCTGTAGTGCCATTTTTGGGAGCATTTCAAGTTGCTATACATCAATAAAACCGTTATAGCCCAAATTTTAATAATATGTATGCATTAAGTCTATAATAACTACATAAATTGCAAAAAAGTGCAATAACTACAAAAGATGTAAAATCATATTTGGGTTGGTTTTTTTTTTTTTTTACATATATTTCTAGTTAGAGAAATTTAAGAGGTTTGTCCCTCAAAACTATAAATACAAAAAAGTTGCACAAAGTAGTTTCTAACAACAGGAAATTAATTTTGAGTGTCTTCATAGTTTTATTTTTGAAATACACAAAATATTATATAGTGCTGGAAAAACAAAAATAAATATTATAATGCAAATTTGCAAAAAAACAGCAGGTGCATCAAAATAAACTATTTACAGCAGTGCAATTTGAGTTCTAAGCATCCCAGAAACTATTCAAAAAAGCATGAAGTCAGACATGACTTTTAAAATCACCAGTACAGGCTTATAAGGTCCCTAAGGTAAAAAACTACATTTTCCGCGAAAAAGACGTCACTTCCGGTTTCGGCCAGGTAATGGTGGACACGCGATAGTTCGCGCTGACGTCTATCCCAACAAAGGAAGTGTTATGAACAGTTGATCAGATCGGCAAAGCGTGTTTCTGGAATATTATATTTTTGTTGCTGCTGTTTGTATTTTTGTTGCTGCAAGTGCTTTTTATGCTGTTTTTGCAAAGCCATATGTGGAACAACAAGATGATGACATAAGATGTAAGTACAACTACTCCGGTTTCATGTGCAAAAAAATTATTGTGCTAGCTTGCATGGTTCTGGTTCTACAGGGATTTAAAAATAGTTACGCAAAACGGAGCGTGCCCTCTCCGACCAGTTTTAAAGGGTTAATACTATACATTGTAATACATATACTATTGTAGATTTACAAGACATCTGATGATGTTATGAAGTTCTGAGTAAACATGGTATTTACTAACATTTGATAGACCAATTAATACATGACTTATTAATAAAGAAATGTAATAACATATTAAATAATAAAGATAATAACTGCAACCCCACTTAATTTAAATTTGCCTATGTGTTTTTTTTATTACCTCTATATAGTAGAAAGTCAAGCCCAGGCCTACTCTCATATTTATAGTCCCTGCACCTGTGCAAGCTGCTTTGCAACCCAGCTCCATTATATCTCCTTCTTCCCATGTTTGTCTTTTTTAATTGATGCCTGCTCTGTACTGAATGTGGACTCTCACCACTTCTCTCCCCACCTTCAGATTTCCGTACATCCATCAAAGTGCTGGGATGACCCCAAAAACAACAAAATTAATGCTCTGATTTATTTCCTTTTAGGCTGTGATTTTGACATTAGTATTTCTTTAAGCAAAATAAATGAATTAAACTAAATAAGTAATAAATATGTAAAACTTTTTTTTTTATAAAGAGAAAGCTAAACAGTGTATGTTGACTCACTTCCTGGATTAAATTTTATGTTGTTGAATTTATGACTTTTAGTCATCGTTAAAAATAAAAGTTGTGAGTAGCCAAAATGAGTTTGGCTTTTTAAATGAGTTTAAAAGGCCAAACTCACTCATATTTCAGCCTTCGATATATGAGTGAGGAGCATGGACATCTGGAAGCATCTTGGTTTAGGACTGCTGCTCGACCATGTTGAAAGAAGCCAGCTGAGGTAGTTCTGGCATCTGGTCACGATACCTCCTAAGCACCTCCCTTTGGAGGGTTTCCCGGCACGCTCAACAGGAGGAGATCCCAGGGTATTCCCACAACCCACTAGAGAGAATGTTTATTTCTTCTGGCCTGAAAATGCCCCAGGATCCCCCAGGAGGAACTGGATGTATCGCCCTGCCCAGGACATCTAGGACACTTTACTTAGTCTGCTGCCACTGTGACCTAGCTTGTGATATAATGGTTGGATGTCAGAAACTTAAGTTCCCCCCCAGCTCTATGTACTTGTTGAACGTTATCTGATCATACTTGTTTTGGAAAAACTTTGTGTTCAAAAACTGGTTTCAATCATTTTTTTTTTTAGAATGTCCTTTTATTAGAACAAAGGGACATTTTAAAAAATCTTATGCCGACACAGAAATAGCACAAAAGTGAAGTTTGTAATTTAAAAGAAAACTCACAGGCTCCAGGAGTACTAGCCTATGTGCAAGAAGTGGCTGTTACGCAGCCATCTGTTCATAACCATTTCATAACCGTGGCTCGGGGGGTTGGGAAGCGTATCTGTAACCGGAAGGTCGCCGGTTCGATCCCTGGGCTCTCTGCCCTGGTCGTTGTGTCCTTGGGCAAGACCCTTTACCCTACCGCCTACTGGTGTTGGCCAGAGGGGCCGATGGCACGATATGGCAGCCTCGCTTCTGTCAGTCTGCCCCACGGAGGCTGTGGCTACAACTGTAGCTTGCCTCCACCGGTGTGAATGTGAGAGTGAATGAATAGTGGCATTGTAAAGTGCTTTGGGTGCCTTGAAAAGCGCTATATAAATCCAATCCATTATTATTATGAACACATTAGTTGTTGTATTAAACGGCAAATACAAGTATTTAATTTATTGACTACATTAATGTGATTAATAATTCTTGCCTTGTGAGCATCTGCAGTGCACTTTTGACCAAGGAGGGTTAGGGTCACTCTTTCTACCATGTTTGCTGGGTATAACCGCATTTTGAGAATTTAAAGTAATATACCACTAGTTCCAAACTTCGCAAAGAAAAACCACCATATATGTCTCAGTTAACCCAAGTGATAGAGTATTTTCAGGGGAATTCAGTTTGATTTATATAAGAAGAAGAAGCTAATTTGTTTTTGTGTCTGACTGCAAACTTTTTGTTTATCATGCATAAATTAGCAGAGTGTAATGTGCACAGAGGCAGAAAGCCACAGATGCTTGTAGAGTTACTGTTCAACAGCTTGGTGTTTGTGACACATCATTTAATCAAGGTAATCGCAGCAGATCAATACATCTAATGGAGCTATCTTTTGGTGCAGCCATTTGCAAATTAGATGTTGTAGCCCCCAGATGGCTGCAGGGACTCAACTAACAGCACTTTAAAAAGACTTTTAATCTAATGTGGCATAACAGCACCACATGGCACATATTCAAGTTAAATAACGTTGAACAAAAATAGAGGTATTTAGTATTTTAAAGACTCTTAAAACCGATACTGATATATCAGATTTAAAAAATCTGATATTCCAGTATATCGGACAATATTTTTTTTTGTTTCCGACACATATAGATTCAACAGATTTTCTTAATATTTTTTAAGCTATTTATTTACTCGTTTACACTTTGCCCGACTCATCTTGGATCAGCCTGTTGTTGTATTTCTGTGTTGCCAACAGAGAAGTTGAAAAATGCCCTCTGGTGGCCAAACTATGTAACACCAACACTCACAACATGGCCTTGGGTGTTTCTGCCGTGTCCTCTTTACTTTTCAAATGTTCATTTATCAAACATTATAAGTGCTGATATTTGTAGATCCGCAAATAGCTAATATAGGCTTTATTGTATTACTTGCTTTTGCCTTGTAGCCTTTTATGTAATATGGGATGTGAGACAGTATATTTTAGAGCCTTAACCACAGAGAAAAACACAACGATTTCAGAAGTATTAATTTAGTCAGTTAATTGTGGTGTGACATTGTTAAACTGGTAAGCATCGCCCACGTTAGTGTTCTGTACTGGCAGCTACTGCGGCTCTTTATAGGATGTCAAGAAACTGTCATTAAAAATTGAATTTTTCTATGTAAGAGACAAGATTCAAGACTTGTTAGAAGCTTGTATAACTAAATTGTAGATGAAGTCATTTTATGCTACTCAGAAAAGATGCTAATGACATAAGTAAAAAAGGGTGAAATAAATAAGAACCTGTGGCTGGGATGTGGCATCTTATTAACTTTAATTTTTGACTGATAAAAAAATGTTAATGCAAACTGCTTCCCCTCAGGTAACAGAAAAGTCCATTTCATTTCTAAATCAAGTATAGTAAGCATGAAGCCCATGACTGTATGCAGGACAGATTCACCCAAAAGGTGCCATGGGAAAATTTAAATTTAAGGTAAACCTCGAAATGTTTACCTGGTGTCCCTGAGATTTTGCTGCTTCATCATACTAAGCAATTGTAATGAAAACAAAGAAACCAAAGAAAGAGAGTGGTCGAGTTTGACAAAGAATTAGTCTTGGCATCAGTGTTGAGACATCTTGCAGACTTTCACAGTGCACACTGACAAACATGGACAGGACCTCACATACAGTGCAGACGGAGAGTGTAAGATCGTGACTTGCTGTTAACCACATTTAACCTGTTAAATCACATGTATCCGCCTGAATACTGCTAAAAGCTTCATGTAAATATAATCTGTGCAGACCACTGCTGCACACAAACTCATCTACTAGTCTCAAAGACTGCAGTAACAACCACTTCTCCAACTCCAGGCCAGATCGGGGCACTTCAGACACAGCAGTGAGCTATTTCTTCATATATACATCTAAATTTAGAGATAAGTGGGCAGCAAACTCAGAGACATGATGGCTCATAATTCTACAAAGCCTCAAACTTGAACACAATGATGCAACAGACTTCGAGTGCAATATTTTAAGCTTGACGACCAAAAAGTATAAAGCTCTTTTCATAACTATAGTCATCAGTTTTGTGCATTCATATTGTGAGACTGGAACGACAATGATAAATTATTTATTCAATCTGATTTAATTCAGACACTGAATTTATCATTAATCCATTTCTAATTTCTATCTCAGACGCCATAAACAATTTATATCACAAAATCAATGTTAATAAAACCAAACGGAGAAAAGACTAATGTGTTTATGTAAAGCTCTTTTTTGAATTCAAACTGAGAATAAATTACATTTCATTGATGCTGTTAACAGCAGTTATACATAACATTTTAAATAATTCAACAACAGAAACAAGATGACTGTGACTCTCTACAAAGTTTTTATTGCAACCATAAGTAGACAAAAATGAAAAGAGCTACTAGGTTATTCTGTCAACCTAAAACTAGGTTTGATAAATCATTTTCATTTTCATCAGAAGAAATGACCTGAAATCAATTTGTGTACTAAAATGACTGAATACTAGGGGTGGGGGAAAAAATCGATACTGTGTAGTATCGTGATATTTTGTTTGCTAATAATGTATCGATACAGGGACAGCAGAAATCGATATTTTGTTACAAAAAAAGTTTTTGTGGACTGGAACATGCTCTGACTTCAGAGCATGTTGATCCTTTTTCTGAGCAAGAATCCTGACATTCCTTCACTGTCCAAATGTGTTTAACTTGTTTTTTGGCAGCAATAAACACGACAGTTTACTTATTTTAATTTAAGACATGTTTTATTTTAATTAAGTTTAAAACTTTTTTTATTTAATGTAAAATTATATTTTGTTTTAATTTATTTTCAAATTCTTCAGTTGCTGAATGGGCTGCATAGTTTTCATAAATTGCATAGTTCAGAATAGCTATAATTGTACCAGATGGTTGCATTCAGTTAAGTTGGACTAGACTGTAATACAAACCGTTCAGTTTGTCAACAATAAAACTGACTGAAATGAGAGAAAGACTGAGTGCGAGGCTTTGATATTAGATAAAATGAATATTGATAAAGTTTACCTTTATGTACAGAATCTGAATATCGCAAAATATTTAAAAAAAATTGCAATTCTATCGTATCATGCGTTAAGTATTGTGATAATATCGTATCGTGGGATGTATGGTGATCCCCACCTCTACTGAATACACAGAGAAAGTGTATTTAGTTTTATTCTTTGTCAGTACAATTGGACAACACAAATCTATTGAGATGTCTAAATTACTCAGAATAAGGGGTATTAAAAATATTTTGTCTTTGTACTATAACAACGTTGTTGATTTTCCTAAAACTAGTCTCGGACAAACACCATCCATATTATAGTCATTTTAAAAAATAAAACTACCACTGACTTTTTTCAGGGGAAAAAACTAAAATAAAATAAAAAACTGAAGCAGATTTCTGTCCCGTCTTCACCCCCAACCAGTCACCAGATGGAAACCTGAGCCTGGTTTTCCTGGAGGTTTCTTCCTGTTGAAAGAGAGTTTTTCCTTCTCACTGTCGCCAAACCACTTGGTCATAGAGGGTCATATGTTGGGGTTTCCTCTGTTTTCCCTGTATTATTCTTTTGTATACAAATAAAGCACTGTGAGGCAACTGTTGTTGTGATTTTGTGATACATAAATAAAACTGAATTGAATTGAAAAAGATTTGGCACAGTAATGGTGATCTTCTTTTAAAGAAGATAGACACCTACTGTTCAACTTTTAGCAATAATATAAGTATGATGGGCGAGTCAACAATTTTCAACCAGAGTGAAGTGTCTCAACAAACTACTCAAAGAATTCTTACAGTAAAGACTTGTGATTGTCACTACTGTGAATCTAAATATCCACCTGTTGCTACCATCAGATCAAAATGACTTTGGTTTACTACCAAGCTAGTTGCCTATTTGATGATTGTTTCTACTTAGCTCTTGTTATAGTAACTTGTTTTGGCAGTGACACCTGGTAAGTTGTTCCAGTAATACACGTACTTTTCGCAGTAATATATTATGTAAGGTATTACAAGTCAGATTTTCAGTTTTTCCAATTAAGTCCATAATATTTTTGCATGTTTTTCACTTAATTTTACTGACATACCTGTTTTTCAATTACTAATCAAACTACACCAGCTTTAACCAAACCAAACAAAACCAACAAACTAGCTCATTAGTGCAAATAGTCTAATAAAATTACTTCCTCAACAAAACAGAGGAATAAACTTCTTGACCGGTCAGTTTCTGGACTGGTCAGTTTCAGTTTTCTCAAATATTTATTTTTCAATCCTTAACATTAGCATTTTGGCTGCTACAACGTTTGGCTTTTAGCCCCAAAAGTGACCATACTGGGAAGAGAGGATAAGGGTTAAGTTAACAGCTATGGCTAGAAGCTGAAAGCATCCACTGAATGAGTGCAAAACACAGATACATAAACCAGCTAATTAGTATAAAGTAACCGACTAATGAAATAGTCAGATGTGCTATACCACACAGCAGCCCATATTACATGTCCGATAATGTCATTAACTTCTCCAACAGCACAAACATAGTCAAGAGGTCCAATTCAGTGACTTGAATTAGTGATCATTTTTCAATTTTTTCAATATTCAATATTTGTTTCACAAATTCCTTTCCAAGATTTCAATAAAACTGAAAAATAACACCAAAGTAACTGCAGTTTTCCGCATCTTAAAATGTTTGGCAAACAGGAATAAAAACTTGCAAAGTGCCTGATGTGGTCCGCGAGCATATTAACAATACTAATACTATCAAAATCACTGCCTTGCACTTGGATGGAGGCAGGAATAAGAGCAAGATAACTTAAACACGGGGCAATTCTTCACTCTACTACAGGCAGAGAGGAAATGATTCTCACAGGGTAACCTGAGCCTCTACACATTATGGCAAATCGTTCATGCTTTATTATAAAATGTGAGTGTTTATGTAATGTAAACTGAATTATGCTGTCATAAAATGCAAACAGGGAGTGAGATGAAACCTCCGAAAGGCTCCTTGTTAATTTATGATAGCTGAGCAGCCCTTCTGGAGGACATATTGTCAGCTGAAATCCCACTCAGCTCCTTGTGGCTCAGACATAAGTGGCTCGATGATCAATACTCGCACTCAATTCTGAAATTCCTTATTTATAAAAACAGAGAAGCACAAAGGTGCCAGGTTACCTCCACTCCGCTGGTTTCCACGGGAACAAACAGGCAGCTTCTTTAAACCTTCAGTTCCTGGAAATCCTCCAAAAGCAGCCCGAGTTTACTCTCCTCAGCAGACGACGGTTGCTGAGTCATTACTATGTGACCTTACCGCCACCTCCAGCTACTGTTTGAACTTGAACGTCGGACTATTTCACACAATCCAGAGCCACCGATCTTCTGCGAGCGACAACTAGAGCTACTTTCTGCGATAAAACAACAATGTCGACTATCAGCGTACTACAATGAGCACAACGCCACCGCCTCCGACTCGGAGGAACGCTGCTCGACCTGCACAATGAGTAATGAAGACGTATCTGCCTCTCCAGCAGCCCCTGCACCCGCAGACAGCGCTGCACCTGCGAGGACTCACTCTGCAGCCTTCCTTTGCAAGCTGGCATGTCTCAGTTTGAGCGAAAGCATTAAATGCGCAGCATTAAGCAGCCATTTACTTTTGCCAAAGCACATGCATGTCTTTGCTGCACGGCAATTATCCACGCAGCATCACGCTGATGCCACGGTGCGTAGTTGCCCACTCAAAACTCAACGCTGTAACGCTTGCATGGATCATTTCGCGGACTTACCTGCGTTTTCACAGAGCAGTCTGCACAGAGGAGAAAGAGCTAGAAGCGGGAGATGAGGCGACTATAGGACGCAGCAGCGGGGCTGGTTCACTCTATAACCTTTACTGGAGACACGCGAGGCAGCCTGCTGGATCTGCCAAAGGATGCTCAGGCTGACCACGTGACTGGGGAGGACAACCAGCCTATCTCAAGTTACCGATGGACACAAAATTTAGAGCTTAATCTCAGAAGAGTCAGAGCAGCAGGCAAAAGCAACAAAAAACCTCTTCAGTAAACAATTCCTACGAGACAGATGACCAGCTGTTTAAATATATATATATATATAAGTGGAAGTATAACAATATGCCTCAACACATGTGGATTAATCATGCTGGCATAACTACATCAGGAATAGCATTATCAGAAAATCTGGAGGAGTAGTTCATAGTTTTACACTATGCCAAGTCACCCTCGAACCTTATGTGTGGCACCCGTGACCTGAACAGTTTGTGTTTTTCAGGTCTGTACTCATGAACTGCCGGTTTTGCATCATCATCATCATCATCATCATTATTGTTGTTGTTGTTGTTGTTGTTGTTGTTTCCAAAAATAAAAATAAAATCAATACAGAAAAGAAGGAAAAAGGGCAAAAGAATCATAACTTATGAAACTAAACCATATCAAGAAAAATAAGGGGGATTTCAGATAGACTGGACACTATATGTATATTTTTATATTATGTATAATTCAGTTTCTCTATGCATGTATAAACATAACACGTGTGTCATCCTTTTACGTTTATAAAACTAGAATTTTTTTTAAGTGATTTTACTAAGGTGTTTATAATTTCACGCACATCCATCATCATCCTCATTTTGTGCATCAGTTTTCTACAAATTGTACTTGTGGGTTTTTTCTAATTATTTTTCTAATGAAATCTTTTTTTTTCTTCTCCACACTTTTGTTATTTTTCATTATGGTGTTATTTTTAAAAAAAAAAAAATCCTGATCTTGACTCTACTCTGCAGGTCTTAACTATGGTCTTAAGAATTCCAAAAAGTTGATTCTATTCATCTGGACGTAGTGTTTTCAGTTCATCGTTTCGTCACTCATCCAAGTGATTTCTTCAGTCTCAGCTGACTGCAGGTTTCCCCAATCTTATAAACAGTACATTTGCACAATAACTGAAACCAGCCCACCAAATGAACAATGGGCTATGAGGTCAGTCCCTTGATCATTAATATACAAATTGTCAAGACCATTGATCAAAGGCCATGAGTACCATTCACAGAGAGTTGGGGAACGGTTGCAATCACAGCATTGTGAGATGTGGTCTTAAGAACTTCTAGTCTTGATTGTGGATGCTGGATCTACTAGCCCTAAACTAAAACCACCATTACTGCCTCTACAAGTATGACATGGCCTACTTAATGAACATAACCTTAAATTCTGTAGCTGCTTTTACATATAACCTTAGACATAAGAATAGCCACATACACAACTAACAGAAAAAGTCCCAGCCTTTTGATCTATGACAGATGATTTGTGTTAAATTATTAAGAATGACTAATGTAGAATATGAGATATTAATAGAACAAAATAGAAATAGTAGAATAAAAGACCACAGTCAGATTAAGTGTCAAAGAGCACATCACTTCATCATTAACAAGATTACAGCTTTGTCGCTAAGTATTGAATTGACTGAAGTCCACTTACTGTAATAAGTGTTAGGACCCCCATAGGCCCCAAGAGTCTGTGCTACTTCCAATAAGCAATATTGTTGCTGCATACTGCCCTCTGGCTTGCTTAGTGACCCAGGTTTTTAAAGTCTGGTGCTGAGACTCGGCATATTGGTATGGTATGAGCTCTTTCTAATCTGCAATGGCTGGTAATACCCCACATTTATGTGCACGCCACAGACATAAACAAAACAAAATCCTAATGCTTTCATACTAATGCTCAGTTTCTTCTAATTTTGGACAACTTGACAAAGAAGTAAATAATTAAAGGTTCTTTGGCTGCTTGGATTCCACCATTTAAGCCATTATCCAGGTAATTATTATAGCTCAGTATCTCTCTCTGTGCTGCTTGTTTTTCCAACGTGACCTCGTGTGGTTTGGCTGAGTTACATTTTGCTACCATTCAAGATAATGCTACTTTTTACAGCTTTATCAAGTCTGATTTAAGAACTGTTACTTGGTATGGTTTGGTGCATGACTTTATTGAATATTTCTCTTATTTTAAATCATACCAATATATTTTAACAGCTATTTCTAGGTTTAAAAACTCTGAATCTATAGCAGAATATGTTCATTCCAAATACCAAAACCTGTTCCTGAATCTGCCTCATATACACTTGTTCAAAAGTCAGATTTTCTGCAAGCTATGCACCAAATGGGTTCTGCCAGTTATGACAGTCCACACTGCCAATGCTCACAAGCTCTGAGCTCTGTCCAGTGTAGGATAAATCCAGTAATAAAAATATTTGCTATAGTGTGTGGTCTACATTAGAGTACTTTGAATTTTCTTCTTCACTGTGTTTCTAGTTTTATTTATTTTTTTCAATCCTTTCAGAGAAACACACATACATGCTAATTTATTAGAACCTTTATCTTCTTTCATATTTTCTTTCATCAAATATATTAACTGTCACAGTAATGGATGCTCATAACAACACAATTTCAAATAATGAGTGTATGCACAAGTAACCCCTGTGAACCAAAAGCTCAGGCTTCAGTGCTTGTAAAAAGAGAGCAGCTAAAAATATTTATATTTTATTACAACAATGTTCAGTACAAGATTAAAAATAAAGATTATTTTGAACTGTGAGTCCAACGACAAAAAATGGATCTGGAAATTAGCTTTAAAAGCCCCTTTAAAAATATTTGCCATAAATTGACTATGTGCACGAGACAATGCTAACTTCCTGGTTTGAGACCGGATGTGGGGTTGTGCATTTCCGGTAGCTTTACTTTGCGGTCAGTCGCTACTGCCAAGATATACTCCAAAATCATGTCCAAAACTCGAAAACGGAAAGATTGCGTTAAGTTACAAAGAGCAGAAGGTGGGAACACTCACCACTGTTGTGTCATAAAAAAATCTAATGATCAATTTTGACGTTTAAAGCATTTAGATCTATCAGTTGTTTACATCACTCAACACAAGCAGAACTGCATTACTGCATGCAGAAGACACATCGTCCACATTCAGAAGTATCTCTGTATAATGACTGGTCTTATGATTTAAGCAGGCAAATGTTCAGCATTCAAACTACAGGTGAAGAATAGTCAAACCAGATGTTTCCCCGTTATGTTGATATCAGCTAGTCAAGTACACACCTACACAGCATGTTAACAAACCGTGAAAAAAGCCACACAAAAAATGAATGGTAAGGGTTTCTATACATTAGTATTTACGAAGGGTATGTTGTGACTTATCTTCAAAATTACAGCGGTCCCTCGCTATAACGCGGTTCACCTTTCACCTCGCTGTTTTTTAGTGCAAGTTTGCATGCTTTTTTTTATGTCACATTGTGTCCTGCGTCCTGATCACTGCAGACGATGTCCTCCGTGACGTCTCTCCTGTACAGTACAGAATCGCTGCATCGATCGCTAGCAGTGTGACTCTGAAGTGCAGTACTGTATGTCCACGATACGTTTTGCACCGTCAAAAAATAAAATTGGCTACTTGATTTCACCGATCGCTGGTTATTTTTAGAACATAACACCCGCAATAAACGAGGGACAGCTGAGAAATATAACATTTGAATCCCTTTTCTCTTTTGCTCTGAGGCGCAGGGGAAAAATATCGACAAGTCGATGAACATCATTTACAGATATATTGGGTAAATGCCCAAGACATCTATAGAAATGTAAATCGCCGCTTGATTCATTCATTTGCTTAACTTGTTTTGGACCGTAAACCAGGCGCGAATAGGACACCGGAAACAAAGCTCCCCACAGGAGTTTCCGCACCGGAAGTAGCATATGCTAACGTGCACATAGTCAATTCTGTGTTAACAGCATATGTTTCCCTCTACTGGTCTACAGGGTGCATAGCACTTATGATGACCTGACCTAAAAAAATGCCCAACCACACATTCAAAAATATGAAATAAAGAAATAGATAAATCAAATTGTATCTATAAGGACTTATAAGGCAAAAAGATATATTTTACTCGAGTCTAAAAATGAATAGCAACAAAAACTGACACATAAACACAGCTAACATTACACCTGTAACATCACGTTTTAGAGTAATCAGTCTAAGATGGTATACTGTATATATTTTTGCATGCTTGTGTGATTTGTTAGATATGAAAAAATAGCAGCTGGCTAGAAAAGCTGCATATAGTCAGTTGTCCACATGTCGAAATGCATGGATCAGCAGCTGGTATAAACACAGATGCAGTCTGACTGAAGGAGAGAGGAAGCAGTGTTTATAGCACGGCCTCATCATCTCTAGATGGCATCCACTGCTTGTCAGTTGCAGTTATACAGTGAAACAATAAAACAGCTGGACACTTAAGTTCAACAGTACAGCTACATGGAAGCATTTATGTTTAATATGCAGCGGTGCAGTTCAGCATGAGGACACTGGAGTATCTCTAGTAGCAATCAAGATTTTCTCAGTTGCAGTAAAATAAAAGCTGAAGATGCCTTTTCAGCTTCTTGGGTGGAAGAGGAAAAGTAATGACACATTACAGTGACAACGAGTGTCATACAAAAATAATCACTACAGGTAAAATAAAAAATAAAAATAAAATGAACGAGTGAGCTTTGTGAGGCTGCTATATGGGATCAGTCCACTAGAGGGTAGCCTAACTTTAATTATACAAACAGTTGTGCTTGTGCATGATGCGCTTTAACCCCAATGCAGTTACTAAAAGCTGCTTAAAGCTTATGAGCAATAACAATAAAAATAAAGAAAGAAGGAAACAATTATTATTAACATGAATTTGTGGCAATTGGTTATCAAGGTACTGGTTACCCTGTCGAGATGGGAAGTTGGATTATATGAAAGGCTCTTTTATGAGTGGCAGGACACTCTGGTAATGTTTGAAGTTCAAAGATGTTTAAGTCTGTAAGACAGACGCTTCCTAGCTGCCGGCTCATCGAGTGGAACCGTTTCCACAGTTTGTTAAACGGAGAAGGAAAAAGAGGGAAAAAAGTGTCTTTTTCCATTGCAACATGGATGTGCCGGGCTTCCCGCTGTGAGTTCATTTAGTTTGATGAGGAAAATGATTTTACACATTAAGAAAAGAGAACATCTAAGAATTGTTAGATGTTATACATTAAAGCAGAGTTAAAAGTTCAGTTCTGGATCGGTAGAAACAGATCCTTCACGCAACACATGTGGTGACCGTACAGGGGATGTAATCATTTTCCTAATGTTACCTCAAACTGACTTTCTCAGGCGCTCTTGAAGGATGTTTCATTGGCTCGTCACTACCCGAGGCTTGGATCTCTCGGCTGTTTGTCAAGTGATTACAAGACTTCCAAAGGGAAATGAGACTTTAAGGCCACCAGTCATTTATCTGACTCTGTTCAAACACCGTCCTTTTTTTGACGCACAGTAACAGCTCGTGCTGTACCCCACCACTGCAAACCAAAGCCTGCTCTGCCTTATCTGTTCCCCCTCTATTTATTTAAAGCTACCTTCATTTCATTTAATGTTAACTGAGCATCAAATGTGTATGTTAATTCTAACTACCTCTATGGCAACAAACAACACCAATTCAACAACGAGCTTGTGTAACACAGTTGTTGCTACCCAGATATTTACCTCAGGGACTGGTGGAAGCCTTAACAGGGCTGAAATATGTTGGACACATTTGTCAAGTGGCCAGCAACATGACTCTAAATCAGGGGTGGGCAATTGAAGAGCTAGAAAGAGAGAGAATATTTCTCCAATATTGGCTTCTCTTTATTGGCTCCCTCCTAAAATCCAGAATTGAATTCAAAATCCTGCTACTCACATACAAGGTCTTAAATAATCAGTGCCCATCTTATCTATAAGAAATATGTTTACATTTTGGTGTGAGTATGCTAACTGTTGGATAAAATTAAGCTAATGTTTTCTTGTGTAACTAGTAACACTCTCTCTTCTAATGTAATGAAGCATGAATGTCCTCATGTGTGCTGAAGTGTCCATAATCTCTTAAAAAGTCACTTTGTTACTGACTCTCATGCTTCGCTGCTTTATTTGGAGTTTAATGGAGGTTATTAATCCCATTTGCATACAGATTTCCTGCCTGATAACCAAGTCACAGCTCGCTTCTCTGCTTTTCTCAGAGCCAGCTGCCACATTGCATCTTTATACTCTACGCAGCTAATCTGTCAGAGAAGCCAAGGGCTGAACTGTTAGAGCTTTAGGGACGCCATGCTTCACTCTACCTTTGCTCCCTCGCTTTAGAGATTCAGGGTCGCCTCATGTAATTGTCCTGCATATGCATCAGATATTCATGAGACACACTGAATGTTCCCTTCAAGAGCAAAGCATTCTCCAATTTACATAAGCTGTAAATTATCGTTAGTGAAGTCAGGACATGCCTATGCTGTAAGTGACATCCAGGAAAGCCAAAGCAGACATTTTGAAAGGAAGCTGGCAGGACTGGAAGTACAAATATGATAAAAAGCATGGCCCTCGGGAGCCTGGTTCACCAGAGATGAACTTCTTAAAGGAACAGCCCAACATTACAGATGAATTGCGATATATGCGAGTCAAAATTATTATTTATATACCATGGGTTATACAGTGATCTTAAGTTGGGAAAAAAACATACCATTAAATCATACCAGCCCACTTGAAAAACTAATGTAAGCAAAGTGGAAACTCTGTAACACATCCCACAACAGACAGAGGACGATCCCCCTTGAGATTTAAGAGAATGCTGTGGTGATTCACACAGTGCAGGGAGTAGAACAGCAGAAGAGCTTTAATAGAACTTACCTCTAGGCAAACACCATCTGTGGTGTTTCTCTCCCACAAAGACACCAACACCAACAACAAAACAACTGACTGGTCTGTTAAATTATCTTCTTTCATTAGTGAAGCCAGTCTAAGGATTTATGTAACTCCCACATCTCCAAGAAACCACAAAACAATATCAAAATCAGATTGCACACCATATTAGAATTTATGAGTAACTTGAACTTGTCCAACAACCAGTGTAAGGTTTACGCCACACATATATTATTAAAATAGCTCAGTATGTCTCTGTAATGGTTGACCAGTATGCACAATCTCTTTATTCAAAATATTTTTCATGCTGAAATATTGAAACACAGTCCTGATCAAAAGTTTAAGACCGCTTGAAAAATGGCAAAAAAAAAAAATCATATTGTGCATGGTTGGATTTTAATAAGGTTCCAAGTTGAGCTTCAACATGCAACAAGAAGAAGTGAGAATGAAATTAAAAAAAAAATTGAGCATGAACTTTATTGAAAACAACACTTAAACTGAAACATGCTGTTTTACAGCTGAACAAAAGTTTCGGACCACACCTCCAAAAAAACCCAAAAACCCATAAACCACCCCAAAACAGAAATCAAAGTTCCAAACATGAACTGAGTAATGAGTAGCTACACTGTTATTGTTGATCACTTCAAAAATCTATTGTGGCATGCTTGATGCCAGCGTTTCCATGAGGTGAGTGGGAACATTTCTCCAAGTGGTGAAGATGGCCGCATGAAGGACATCTACTGTCTGGAACTGTTCTTCATTTTTGTAAACTTCTCTTGCCATTCATCCTCAAAATATGATTTTTTGACATTCTTCAAGTGGTCTTAAACTTTTCATTGGGATTGTATTGTTGTTGTTGTTTTTATTTATTTTATTTTATTTATTTATTTATTACCAAAAAAAAGCATTGAAAAATGTAAAGCACGTGATCATTTTTTACTTCTAACCAAAGCTAACATTCAACTGATCCCATTAGATCGGAGCTGCCTTTTCTTAGCTTTGGAGCTGTGACAAACTGGAATACACCCCAAATTTATATGCTCTTTTAAATTGCACATTGTAAATGGCCAGTATTTGTATAGCGCTTTACTAGTCCCTAAGGACCCCAAAGGGCTTTACACATCCAGTCATCCACCCATTCACACACTGGTGATGGTAAGCTACATTGTAGCCACAGCCATCCTGGGGCGCACTGACAGAGGCGAGGCTGCCGGACACTGGCAATGTGTCTGACACCCTCTGACCACCAGTAGGCAACGGGTGAAGTGTCTTACCCAAGGACACAACGACCGAGACTGTCCAAACCGGGGCTCGAACCGAACCTTCCGATTACAAGGCGAACTCCCAACTCTTGAGCCACGATCGCCACGATCGTTAAAATATCCAGTAAGGCCAGTCCAGGCTTAACATGTATCCTGTTTTGACCTCAGTGTATTTTATAAGTGAAGCAAAATTATATGGAGGGACTGATGTCAAATGCCGAACTTGAACTTTTTCCCTTTATGTGAGCCATACATCAGAAGTGTCAGCTGGATTTTTACATGTTTTATTGGATTCTCAGCATAAAGGACCAGCTCCTGTATAAACACAAACTCACACGTCTATGTAGATGAAAGCACAGCCTGCTGTCTCAGAGGAACTGCACAAACATTGTCAAACTACTGCCATCCCCCTAAATAATGCTGAGCGTAGTGTGGCACAGTCTTAACTTCTCAGGCTAAACAAGGTGTTGAATTTGTCTGTGAAGGTTCTCAGTCATCCAGGTCATCGTAGTCTAAGGAGCTGGGAAAGAAAAGTGTCTGGACTTCTTTGAGTTGCTTGACGTTTCACCTCTCATCCAAGAAGCTTCTTCAGTTCTAGGGTCAAATGGTGGAGAGTCTGGGACTCTGTTGTTGAATTACTTTCTGACTGGCAGCTTCAAAACTATGGAAAGTGTAAAGTCTCAGAGGAATCATAAGAAAGTGCTAGTGGTGTCCTTAACACGTGCAGCACATGTTGTAGAAGTACCCAGGTTTTAAAATCACCTACGGAGGGCAATGTGACTCAGCAGTTCATCTCCGCTTTATGGGGGGCAAAGTGATTCAGCCTTCACCAGATGGGGAAGGTTCCAGGAAACAAGGGCGATTGGCTGAGCCTTCCCAGTCTAATGTGGCAAACAGAGATGAGCACTGAGGTTACTGTTCAGTGTTCTTCTTGAAATGATCACTTCCTTCAACTTCTTGTGGAAACTCAAATTACCTTCCATGCAAAATTGACTGCTTCACTGCCTTTGAACTTAGAGACTCTAAAGAACCCAGTTTAAACAAGGTGTACAGTCATTACAGCCATTTGTAAGGTTAAAAGTGGACTCACTGTTTTACATATTTCCTTTTTTTCCAATGCTGCTCTGCTAAAAGTTGTTTAGAAAATGCAAAGTCACTTGAAAAAGTTACCAGAGACCAAAGTGCACCATATCAAGTGATTGCGCTGCGAGTGTGCTCCCATTGGCTGCTCTGTGCTGTAACTCACAGAGCTTCTTGAATGGGGCAGCACCAAAGGCACGTAAATGATCTGTGTGGTCTCTTGAGGTGAAATTTAAAACACACACAGCCTTACATAAATAGACCTTTCAGTCTTATCTGCAGTCACACTTTGTAGGCACAACAACAAAAAGACTCCTGAGGGCATTTTAAACAGTAGCAGCACCATCATGTATACATGTTATACGCTAAAAGGCTTTCCGAGTACACAGATTAAACCGATATGGTGCCAAGTGTGGCGACTAACAAGTGCGTGAAAACACAAACAAAATAATATTCACCGCATCAGCTTAGGGTTAAATTTCTGTTTTTGCTGGCAGACTATGTGTAGACTGTACTATAACACAGCCCAGCTCCTGTTTTGAAAGTAGAAACCACAGAAAAAACACATGTTTAGGTGTTTGAAGATGGAAGTCTTGTTCGCTCTGACTCTGAAAGGATAAAATGAAACACGGAAATGGAACACATCACGGGAAAACAATCCCAGCATACCCAAAAAAGGCAGATGCTCTCATATTACTGTCTAATTGGATTAAGAGAGGAGTGGACACGTGAGAGGGAAGCTTTAAGAGATGATGAAATGCTCATATTGAACTCTGAAGACGCAAATAAAGATTTTTCCAGTGTAAGAGCCAGCAGTAAACCACTAACAATCTGTTAATTCCTGGGTTGTGATTTTAATATGTGTGCTACATCATGTGAGCCACAGTGACCCAATATCAGTATTTACTATTATATCAGCTACAAAACAGAGAGTATTTGACTTTGCTTTATTTATCCAACTTATCCAAATTTGAAAGTTATAGACTGTAATTTTTTTATTTTGAGAGGTTTTATGGGGAGTTTCTGTATAAATTGACTGCAAGGATCTCCGTGAATATATTTTCCACTATGTAAATATAGTGGAAAACGACATACAGACTGCAAATCCAGTCTGCATGTCGCTTACGCATATTTTCCCAAATTTCAGCTTGGAAACTTGGGGGAATAATAAAGTTCTGTGGGTCTGAACAATTGCTGGCTGCACATGACTTGCTTGCTCCCAGCACAGTGCGGATTAAACAGGACGGGGCAAATTTACATTTTTACATGTATTCTGAGTTTTAATGAATAGCTTGTGCCACATGTATGTGGTATAAATGTAAATCTGCAGATAGACTTGAGTGTGGACCTAGGGTGGCTGTAGCTCAGGTGGCAGAGCAGGTCAGCCACTAATCAGAAGATTGGTGGTTCGATCCCAGGTTGCCTCCTGGCTGCATGCCAAATATCCTTGGGCAAGATACTAACCCCATGTTTGCCTACTGGTGGTGATCAGAGGGCCCGGTGGCACCAGTGTCCGGCAGCCTCCCCTCTGTCAGTGCGCCCCAGGGCAGCTGTGGCTACAACGTAGCTTGCCAGTGTGTGAATGTGTGTGTGAATGACTGAATGTAGTGTAAAGCGCTTTGGGGTCCTTAGGGACTGAGTAAAGCGCTATACAAATGCAGGCCATTTACCTGAGGAGATACTGTCAGCTCTTTTATTTATTCTAAGTTATTTGATTATTATTATTATCAATATTTAATGGTTAACAGGACCTTTCGGAGTGATCATGGTGGGTAGATGAATGAGTGATTTATGGGGTTATATAGTGAGTTAATTAATAATAAATAATCATAATAAACTTTATTTATGTAGCACCTTTAACCTCCTAAGACCCGAACTCTTCCATGGCATGCATTTTTAATTTCTCTTTGATATTTGAGCTGATTGGGTCCTGATGAATGTAAAAACAAAGAATTACCAGATTTATTTATTTTTTAGCTGATTTTTTTTTTAAGAAAAATGAGAGCCACATATGAGGATGTTCATTTAAAATTTCGATAGAACAGTAGCAGTATAATGTCCTCGTAAGTGGATATCAGGCCCTTGTAGAGCAAAATTGAGTATTTTGGTCTAAATAACCCAAAATGTGATGTCCACATATGTGGACGCCAGGTCCTAGGAGGTTAAAACACATGTTACAAAGTACTCCCCAAGACAAGACGGGAAACAAACAGCAAAACATTTAAGAATAGACAAAAGTGAAACGACATTAAGTGTGGGAACACAGAAAACACAAAGAGATTAAAAATAATGGCTAAGGAAAATAAAAGATGGGAACAAGGTCATTTAAAAGCAAATGGAAAATAATTTGGAAAAAAAAAGGATTATTAGTGAAAGATGATAAAACAAGACAACATAGAAGTCACATAAAAATAACTGTGGAGGCACAGAAAATTTCCACTTCCCACTTTTAGAGGGAATTAAATGATGATAGTCAATCTGATCTCCTCAGGGAGATTGTTCCAAAGAATCGGAGCCCTGACATAAAAGGCTCGATCACGCTTGGTTCTCGGCCAGCAAAGCCTTGGCTGAGGATCTTGGATTACGACCAGGCAATTACAGTGTCAGAAAATCTGAACTATATTTTGGTGTGATTTCAGAGTGGGCTTTAAAAGTCAACAATGAAATCATAAAGTCAATTATAAAGTTAATAGGTAACCAATGGGATGAAGCTAAAATAAGAGTGACATGTGCTCTATTTTGGACCAGCTGTAGCTTTTGCAACCTTTGTTGGTTGATCCAAGTGTTTAATGAGTTGAAATAATCTAACTTGGAGGAGATTAAAAAAAAATCAGGACTATTTTTAGATTAACTTAGAAACACTGTAGAACAAGGTTGGACAACTGGAGTCACATGCTCGTTCAGGTTAGATTGTCAAAAATGTTGCTGAGGCTTTTACAGCTCTGGCGAAACTTTACAAACACTGAGCTCAGGTGTGTTGTGTTACATGCATCAAGGCCATTCTATCTTATCCATATTTAGCTGCAGGAAGTTCTGTGCTAAATAGCAAAACAGTCATTCACTGCATTTAATTTAGAATTAGTGGTGTTGAAAGAGATGAATAAAGAAAACTGGGGAGGTCCAGGGACAGACCTTTGAGGTACCCCACAGTGACTTGCCAATGACAACACTGAAAAAGCTCCTATAAGTAAGAATAACACATCTTAAAACGTGAACCAGAGATGCCAAGCAAGTGTTGAAAACAGTTCAAGAAAATACAGTGATCCATGGTATCAAATGCAGCGCTCATGTCTAATAAAACTAAAACAGAGGATTTAGCACCAGAGGCTCATTCATCAGTCTGAGGAGTGCTGTCTTTGTGCTATGATTTGCTCTAAGGCCCGGCTGGAATGTTTCAAAGAGTTCATTTCTGTTCAAGAAAGCAATCAATTGTTCAGTGATCTTTTCTAAAATCTTGGCGAGAAAGAGAAGTTTGGAAATAGGTTCCACAGGGAAAGAATCAGTGAAAACTGAACAATTAATTATAGATCAAATATGAAAGATTCGGAAACTTCCCTTAGGAATCTGACAGGCAGGATATCTGGGATGCATGACGAAAGTTTAATTTTATTAATTATCTCAGTCTCTATAGAAAGGACTCAAAATGAATAGAGGTTCTGGGAGATTCTATTGTAGCATGTGAAAAAATGGATATTAGACTGTTAGTTTAAGTGTGTTGATTTACTGGATATTGTTAAACAGAACCATCTGGCAAGTCATGTTTGAAAAGTATGGAAAGGGCAAACATCTGAAAAGTATGTGTTACCACAAGTAATGGTTCACTCACATCAGAGTAAAAATGTCCTTGCAAATAGGAAAAGTTGGTGGATTCCAGGTGATTGACTGATTTTTTTATGTCACTAACTGCAAGCAGTTGCAGTGACTAACAGGTTACTCAGAGGTTGAGCATGCAACACCATCAGTTTGTAGGTGACCACTTTCCATCACCAGGTGACTGCAACCATTCTCCTAACATAGTCTGTCTGGGGCTGATTGGCAAAAGGTTGCAAATAACTGCTATCTAACAAAAAGAGCATGTCAATATTTTTTAATCTGTCTGACTTAAATGTCCAACATGTGCAACTTGTCTGCAATGCATCTCTTAGCAGTAGGGAACAACTGAACTGGTTGCCAACTGTTTGTACTCTGGTTAAAATCTCTATATTAAAGCAAGATTGTTAAATGAATTCCTGTATAGACAGCAACAGTTTTCAATTTTCACCTATTAATCTCTATATTGTCTCAAACAGACTGCATTTAATTGTCTGCTTGACCCCATTCAATCATAAACGGATAGACTGCTTCCACTCTGTTGCTGTTTTAGTCACTTGCAGTCAGTGGTCGCAGACCTGTTCTCCATCATTTTAAGGTGATGAGAACACAAGTTCATTGCACACAGCTGCAAGAATTTTGATCATGCAACCAGTGTTTCCCTAGTATGATGTTGCATAACCAATCAACAGGGCAAAGCCATTTGGTAAATCAGTCAATTCTGGAAGCAGTAGGAAGCAGAGGTGTGGACTCGAGTCACATGACTTGGACTCGAGTCAGACTCGAGTCATTAATTTTATGACTTTAGACTTGACTTGAAAAAATGTTGTAAGACTTGTGACTTGACTTGGACTTTTACACCAATGACTTGGGACTTGAATTGGACTTGAACCGGTTTACTTGAAAAGACTTGATATTTCACCCCAAATATAAAATTTAACATGCATATTATATAGAGATTGAAAATGTGACGTCATTCACGGGTAGAACCGCAAAGGATTCTGGGAACTCGTGACAAGAGTTACTAGCGCACGCAGGCTTTCAATTGAAATCAGTCACACAGCGATAAAAAGAAACACAAAAATGTCAAGAAGCTGTTGTATTATTAACTGCAATAGCCGGTCACATGACAGCCACGGGAAGCCGACGGGTAAAGAGATCGGTTGTTATCGGATTACGTCGTTGAAGAGAAATTGTTCGAGCCGTGTTTCCGAAGTAACAAAGACGCGACGGATGGCCTGGATTGCAGCCATTCAAAGACCAAATATAACGTCCCAGAACCCTCCAGCTCACAGGTTAGTCTGCTCCAAGCATTTACACGAAGGTCAGTCTGCTGTTGTAGTTAATGCGTCATTTTCATAACATAATTGGTGATATAGGTTACAAGCAAGTCTGGCGCTGAACAGAAATTGTCGCGCTATGCTCCTTTATTTATTGTGCATAAATAGTGAATTGTCCTGACACAATATTGCGTTTCGCTTCTGTTATTATGGTACATTGACAAAAACATATACTTTTATTCACAGGGTAAAACAGTTGTTTTGTATCACTAATTGTCCAGTGCGATTACAGCATACAGTATTATTGTCACTGCTACATTTCTGTGATGGGTACCAGAAATTATTTCCACTACTAATTAATTACCGTTGAGCTCAAAGGTCCTATTAATAAACGGTTAAGGAATGTGTATTTATGACGACAATTTGTGAGACTGGTAAACTTATGATACGTACGATGGTCTTTCGTTCTACACGGTGCATTTCAAGGTCCTGTACCCATCCGTCGGTAAACTGTACCTGGGCTTGTTGCAGTGACCGTAAGTTACTAAACTTCACGAGTGTATGCGCTCACTCCAAGAACCGTATAATTATAAATATGCATATAAATATGCTACAATGAGATAGCTGACTTCATCTAACTAGCAAATGTTGTCCAGGCTACGTTGGTGATACAGTTTTTTTAATGTGTATGATATTTTTATCATGCGATTTTAAAGCCGGTCCTACAACCGCATCCAAGAATAACATGCAGCTTATCTTAGAACCGTCGGTGAAAATTATTCTTGGAGCTAGGTTTAATTGAGCTGCATTCTAAAGAGGTGCAATTTCACAATTTGTGTATATTTTCTAAGTTCACTATTTTGTCATGTGTTGAGAAAAACACAGATTTAAAAATTACATGGTCTAATATTTACATTTAGCATATAACTGCAACATGCTTTTTTTCGTTTTTTTTAATGACTCGAAAGGACTTGAAATTCAAAATTTCAGACTTGTGACTTGACTCGGACTTTTACACCAGTGACTTGACACTCGACTCTGACTTGCCTGACATTACTTGAGACTTGACTTGAGACTTGAGGATAAAGACTTGAGACTTACTCGAGACTTGCAAAACAATGACTTGGTCCCACCTCTGGTAGGAAGACAAGCAAAAGCATCTTTTCCATTGTGGCCAAGCGTGCATAGACTTAAGCCTGGCAAGATGGACTCTTCTATGATACGCATGTACCATGAGAATCCAGCTAGTTAACAAAGCAGATTACCACATACTGCACGATGTCTTACATTCAAGTTACTGTTACACAACTATCTGTAAATCTATTCATGCAAAATTAAAAGGGGATTTGAAGGCATGGTGGCGAAATCTCAGCAATCAGAAGAACATGCTTCGCTTCAGTTCATTCAAGGAGAACTCAAATGCGATCATTGTTATGCTCAATACAAAATGACACTGAAAGTGTTTTTGGTAAAAAAAAAAAAAGAAGCATTCAAACATTTCTCAGTAACGTAATATAAATACATTTAATCTTCTAAAGCTCACTAATCGTCATATGAAATAAAACAAACCAGGGTTCTCTCCCTCTCTCTTTAGACGTTTCACAAGTCAGTACAAGATAAGGAAGCTGTACTCCATGAATTATTGGCAAGACAACTAACACATCACCAGTGCCTTGCAGTTAAAAAAGAAGAAAAGATGACAACAGACACACACAGATGACTCCAGGCAGGGCTGAGCAGCACTGTGAAACAACCCTACGAACTGCAGTTCGTAGGGTTGTTTCACAGGGCTGAATAAATAAGGTTTTTTGAAGAGCTGTCATTACTCACCTATCAGCTATTTGTAACATTACCTGCCTCAGGTAAGGTTTCCTTCACTTAGCTCTGCAGAGGAGGCAATTCATTCTGCTCTGAGGCTTCTGTATACATTATTGGGAGTCTGCACAGGCATGCAGCAGGCGTGTTGCAAAGAATACTTGTAGGCAAACAGATACTGTTGTCACTGGAGTCAAGGGATGTTGAGGTGATAACCTCTGTGCTATCTTTTATAGCTATCTCTGTTTTTTGCACCCATGGTTTACTAACAGAGCATACCTTGGAAGTAGGTTCAAGTCTCTGTTTTACTTGCTACTGTTCATAGCAAGTCACAGTGCTGTTTCTGTGCTGCTGGAAATTTTTGTTGCACAAAAGTAGTGTCGTAACTTCTCATTTCACATACCCTTCCTAAAGCATGGGCCCTTTTTTTCTGAGGGAATTATACACATCTTTTTCCTCTTGACTCATGGATCTCAGAGTGATAAATTGCTCTGGTACATTCCAGTTTGGGCTGGAGGAGACCCCCAGTCACCAGACACACAAGGGTGGTTTACCCATCTGTGGAAGCAACTGGAATATGAGGGCCATGATTTTTTTTCCCTCCCCCTCGGCTGTGGAAAGAAAAGGCTCACATCCTAATAAAAGTGTGACATCACCACAGTGCATTCATTTGCTTTATACCCAGTGATTATCTCTCTGGTGTGGACTGTGATTTTCATGTAAGAAAATAGATTGTTTCCTTTGACTGCATCATCACATAGGTTAATAGACTGTATGTCAAAACCTAACAATACATTTTCAGAGAAACTCTCATATTCATATTCCCAGGGATTATGGAGTTCATTTGACCTCATCACTGGTGCATGGTAAGGGGAGATGGCTTTATTACTCAAGCTCCACGAGGCCAGGACATTTTCTGCCTCCGTATGCAGAATCATTCCCCAGCCTGTGGTCACATTGGTTTGGATGAATTCTACTTTTGCTATTATACCAAATACTCCTAATTGGCCCAGTGTTCTCTACATAGTATGGTTTAAAATAGAAGTCTCACATTGAAGAACAAATGAAGATTCAGACAGCTGAGAGTAAATTAAATGTTTGAATATGTACATCCAATCCTCTTTGTCTAATGTCATAGTTTAATGACTTAAACTCAATGATCCTACAGTGAGCAGTGAACAGTGAACTGTAGGAGGCACATTTTTCTATAGCTTTCCTGCTAGAGCTTACAGTTATGCATTACTAATTGTGTTGCCTCTTTGAGTGAAAGGTAGGTGCTGTTTAGTCCTGTTTAGCATTTGGTTGAACTAAAAGACATTCTAAGGATTTCCTTAGTAAATACATTTAGTGGTTAGCCAACATATACCTTGTAATATCATCTCATATATTACTATGATTTGAGATAGAGAGGCTGCACCTTTCCATCAAAACAGGCTAGATAGATTATCTGATCATTTCCCATCTCTAATTTTTCCATATGTCCAATTTCAAAAATGCAAAAATGGCAAAAGCCAAAACACAAAACACGAAGTCTTAACAAAGGATTTCATTTAATGGTCTACGTATTCTGAGTAATGATTTATGTGTGTTGAAGATGAAGATTTCTATCCATCCGTCCATCCATCCATTCATTGATCTATCAGTATATCAGCACCTTTTCCAGTTATTTTTGGGGATCCCGAGACATTTCTGTCCACATATCCACATTAATTATGTAGTCTGTCTGGTGAGCTCCGGATCGAACCAAGGTATTCTTTAGAGTTGGGCAAGCCAAGGGGGCATGCAAAGTAAAAAACAAGTAAAATCCTATCTCAGATTGTTCCTCACCCCTTCTCTAAGGTTGAGACCAGCCAAGTTTTGGAGAAAATTCATGCATTAAGTTACTCATTGACGAGAGGCAATATGCTGCTATAACTTGTAAATATGAGTGCAACAAACAGACCAGATTTCTGACAAAACTTCCCCATTTTTAAGGTGCACAGACAAGAAAATAATGTCGGAAAACGTTAAAGTTTCAGCAACACCTAATTCCTTGACCGACGCATTTTGGCGCGTGGGTTTCATCAGAGTCTCGGAAAAGTAACGGGGTTCTGCCACAGCTATGTAGAGATGAGGTAAGCAATGTAACCAGAGGTAAGCATAATACATCAATAGTCATGTGAGGCGTGTGTTGGAGTCACTCTAGATTTAAAAGGTGACCTACAACATACTGAACACGAGAACACATTAAAAACCTTGATCTGCCTTGTGTGATTCTACAAATGCCTCTTAAATTGAGAATGGGGATATGAAGAAGTTCTTTGTTGCAAAGTGAAGTCACAGACTTTCCCTGATGGACTTGCATGTTCACGTGTTGTTGTTCAAACTGGCTAATCCCCCCCATGCCTCTGGGATATAATGTCGGAAAAAGTATGAAATCAAGTATTTCTTCATCTTTTCAAGTCAAGTCTGAACCTCATCTAACATCACAAGATTCAAACAGTCTGCCAGTTTCTAAATAGACTGACATCCATGTTGCAAATCCTGAGGCCATCCAAAGTGCTTCAAGCCTGCATAGCACTCCATAACACTCACAAACATACGCGTCCAGTCCTGTTCCCCAAGAAAGACTTTTATTTAAGAAAAGCTAATGATTTTCTTCTGATTTAATTTTCTTAGATGGATTTGAAATATTTAGAATGTGAATATGAGCATGATGTCATAAAACATAATAATTAACTCGGAATCACAATTGTCCATTTCAAATGTCATGAAAAACCGGACAGTATAACTTGTCATGGTAAGGAGGCTAAAGGTTCATTCAAAGCCATGAGCTTTGTTATGAATAGCTAATGATGATCAAGTGGTTTATGCCCGGAGCAAGTGCTGGACCGGCTAATTAAAGGTTATGTGTCATCCATCACAGTGATGTGTGTTTGATTACTCTTAGCTAGTGTGCAACCTTATTATTGCACAGTCACATAGAGATCAGAGTCTTGCTAGAGGCTTTGTAGAGAACTGCTTTCAGCTAGATGTGGATATTAACAAGCTAAAATACTTAGAGTGACAATATTAATGCAGCTATCTAATAGCCTTATATTTTAAAATCTCACAGGTTAGTATGGTAGATTGGGAACATGTTCTATTTACCAGTAACATATAGCTAAGACTGATAGAAGTGGTATTAATTATAAAGGTATTTGGTGATAAACCAGAACATAACAAAATATTTTGCTCTGTTACGACTTCTGTCGTAATGTGTGTCCTATGCAAATCTAAGTGTGCAGGTGCCCTTCTGTCATTGGTGGATCCAGGGGATGGTTGATGGATGCGGATTGGCTAACAACCCGGAGATGATGTAAATGATGACACCGCCATGGACACCCAGGGGATTCATCCTTGGGTCATCTCATCCAGCAGACTTCATGTTGCCTGCCCAGCGCTGTTTGCTTTACACAGGAGCATGTACTGGACTGCCTTTTTGTTCTCATGTTTATGTTAGGGAGGCAAGTTGTTGTTATTTGGTTTAATTCTTTTCGTATGCAAGTTTGACACAACCTTGAGATAGGCTCCTTTTGTTTGTTGTTTTGGAGTTAGGTCCACCCACAGTTATAGTACTGCTTCTTTCTTTTGTGTCAAATCACCACAGGAATCCACTCATTGTAAATAAATCACCTTCAAACTTTACTAGCTGTGTGATGTGCTGCTTGGGATCAGATGAGGATGGATCACCCTGATGATATCGTCTGGTCACCCCTAGACGGACCATAACAGCTCTAATTACGGCACCATATGTGAGTAATGTTATTAGAATATCTGAATCATCCAAAGTGTCAAGTGGCAGAGTAACTTAATTAGACATTTAATGCAAACATTATAGATATACATAGAATTTAAAAGTCTTAAATACATCAAACATGGGTTAAATTTGTCATCGGGTGTACTTTTATGCAAACCAAAATTCTTCCTCAGCCCAGACTGTTAAGCAAACCTCATGTGAAAAAGAAATATAGAAAATGAAAACATACTAATTAAAGTACAAACACAATGCACTCTCCTGTTAAAGAGGCTCTAGATTTACTTCACAACAATCCCAACACCCCTTCTTCTCATTTAATGTATCTCAGACAAAAAAGGTTTAAACTGAAGTAGCAATATCACTGTAAAGGAGAACAGAACTGTTTAACCCTTTAAAGCCAGTCAGAGCAGCACGCTCTGTTTTGCTAACTATTTTTAAATCCCGCTAGCACTGCAACCACATAAGCTAGCGCAATAATTTTTTTTGCATATGAAACCAGAGGAGTTGTACTTACATCTTATGCCATCAGCTTGTCCTCGGTCACAGTTTCCTTCCACATATAGCTTTGCAAAAACTGCATAAAAAGCACTTGCAGCAACAAAAACATAATATTCCAGAAACAGGCTTTGCCGATTCGATCAGCTGTTCATAACACTTCCTAGTCCATCAGCACGAACTATCACATGTCCTCCATGTCCTGCCCGAAACCGGAAATGACGTCATTTTGCAGCAATGTAGTTTTTTTTAACATCAGGGCCTTGTAAGCCTAGAGTGGTGTTTTTAAAAGTTATGTTTGAGTTTATGACTTTCTGTGTCGTTTCTGGGATGCTTAGGACTCATATTGCACTGCTGGAAATAGTTTATTTTGATGCATATGCTGTTTTTTTGCAAATTTGCAGTATAATATTTATTTTCGTTTTTCCTGCAGTATATAAAAATTGGTGTATTTCAAAAATAAAACTATGAAGACTCTTAAAATAAATTTCCTGTGGTGGGAAACTATTTTGTGCAACTTTTTTGTATTTACAGTTTTGAGGGATAAGCCTCTTAAATTTCTCTAACTAGAAATATATGTTAAAAAAACAAAAATGATTTTAAATTTTTTTGTAGTTTATTGCACTTTTTTGCAATGTATGTAATTACTATGCACTTAATGCAGATATATTATTAAAATTTGGGCTATAATGGTTGTATTGATGTATATCAACTTGAAATGCTCCCAAAATGGCACTACAACATGTACAAATATAATATAAGCTCTGGCGGACTTGGTTCTATGGTAGGTCTTAAAGGGTTAATCAAGTATCTACACCATAGTAACAGGACAGGAGCACAAAGTTGATTTAATTATGTTGTCAGAGTCGGTGCAAAGAGGTTGAGGTGGCTGCATGGATAAACATAACATCACAGAAACATCTTTTTCATTTCTTATTTCAAACAAACATAAGGTCAAAGTCAAACAGCGTACTGTTCCCAGCTGTCTGTACACAGTTACAAATTCAGTTGTTAAAAGGAAGTCATTCCTTGGCTCAGCCAAGATAGTGGCAACATGACATGATGTCTTTCCAACTCATCAAAATTAACACAAATATACAGGTGGAATAATTATTATGACTAAGGCCTCAGTCAAGCAGGTCTAGATACTGGTTGGTAAACACCCAGCAACCACAGGAAAACAGGATAACTGTGTACTCCCCAATTGGTTGATGAGTGGTTGCTGACAAGAACTAGGTGACATTTTTTGTAAAAAGAATGCTGAGCTCCTTGTAATCAATTTGATTGCTATCAGATTGCCACAGTTACCCATAGTTTGCAAACACTTGCTAACTAGATCCTGAGCGGTAGTGAAACTTCGAAAATTGTGACACAAACCATAAACTGAGAATGTTTGAAGTAAAATTTATGCCATACTATGGCAACCAACATATTTACTTCAAAGGCCAATGGTCTCTGTTTCATATTTTGCACTGTACTTTTCACAATTTTGCTGATACTTGGCAAGTAGCTGGTGAGCCTTAGCAGACAAGTCGGTGTCTTCTATGCAAACAACAGGTGACCGTGGCAATTGCAAGGTTTTTCAATGGAGCACCCCCTTTGCAACTAATTATACTTGGAAATTGCAGCAACTATTTGCCAATGGGCTAGGGAATGCACATTTTCTCTAGTGCCTGCCAGAATGTCCTAAACTGGTCTCTAGGCCCATATGACTGAGATTTAATGACTGACAATGCACGTTTGGTATTTGGTCAGATGCTAGGTCATTGCAGAGTTCTCCAAGAGGTCTCAGGATGCTACATCACATCTCAGCTCAAAAGAGTATGACAGAAAAGGGAGAGAAGAAAGAGATTCTTAGCAAACCTGTCTTGACAAACATTTTTTTCACATATTAATAAAGTAATTCTGATTATGATCAGTGTCTTTTTAAGCATTTATTGAACTTCCTTAATTTTCCAATTTCTTCTGAGTCTCTGTAGAATTTTTGATGACTCAGGTTTGAATCACCTACAGTTATTTTTGAAGCTTTGCCCCATGCAAACATGGATAACCTTTAGTCAATGTGACCAATTCAGTCAGTCAGCTTACAGCAGCCCTCAAAGTCCTCACTAAAGCAGTCATAATTTCCCAGTCTCTAGGAAGATTGCCTGACTAATCGTGATGTGTTTGTGTTGTGTTTTCTCATAAAGTCAAAGAATAAGGCCTTTTGAGCTGTTCTAAATAATACTTTTGAGAAATAAATGTTAACTATGGCAGGTTTAGGTTATATTGTCCATCTAGAAAACTTGACTCAAGTGCAAAGTTGTTATAAGCCAAATAAAGCATATTTATGTTCGTTCATTTTCATGCATTGAACGTTTTGCTTCTGTGTTTTAAGTTATGCTTCTTCCCACCATCTTCCCCTTCGTGTGCCTCTCAACTCCTCTGTCTGAAAAGTAAACAAAAGTCTGAGTCCGGCACTCAAAGGCAGGACTTCCATCCCCCTCAAAGATAGCTGGCCAATGACTCATGCTCAGTGGCCTCAGTCCTCCTCACATTTTCCACAAGGTGCAAATCATTTCTCCACAACCATGTAAAACCAAATGTACATGTGGTCAGGCATTAGGCCACACTGAAAAGCTTCATACCATTTATTGATCTGGTTGTTCCAGTTCTCTGGAATAAGAGCTGAAGCTGCTAACCACTAGTGCAAACTTCCTTAACATTTCAAACTACAACTTCAGTGAAAAAGAAAAGAAAGTATTTCAGCTCAATCACATACACAGAAAGGCAGTTTTACTTTTTATTTCTCACTGTAGCCTCATAAATATGTGGTAATATACAGCCAGATGCTGAAACACACTTGGGATTGGGATTTCTATTTACATAATGGTCTTCAATGAAGTAAATTTAGTTTTCTCTATAAATTAGATCTTCTGCTTATACTCTCCATTATAGTCCTCCCACATTACTGAGGAAATCCCTTCCCCAGATTGCCTGCCGTCTGCCAGGAGGAGCTCATCTCTGACAGATGACTGTTGTGTTATGGCTCTGTTTCATCATTTGTAACCTGACATTCCCATTGGTTGTTTCATTTGAGAGGTATGTTCAGACTTGTCCTGTTAGCTGTTCTGACATCTATCATCATTACTATCACTGCTATTGTCAGGAGAAATGAGAAAGAGGCAGTGAAAATGCTGATTAATTTAACAATTGGCTTATTTGATCACTAAGAAAGGGAGCAGTTGCCTAAAAATACATTTGTGACTTGTCTGTCAATTGAGAATGAGCTATTGTTTTGGCTTCTTTTAGTAGCTACAGAAAATAAATTGGGCTCCACTTAAGCTGAGTTGCACACGTTCCTGCATGCACATTGATCTCACAACCACAAATGCTTGACCGTAGAAAAAATACTGCAGAAACTTTGGGGGATAAGATTAAAAGTTAAGCTTGGCTCACTTTGACTAATGCAACACAAAAAGTACAGTTAGTTACAAAGAAACACCAATGAAAATCTTTTTGCACAGTATAAAACAATATTGTCTTTTGACTTTGGTTTAGTGTTGATTTTCTGGTCAATCTCCTCATGAACTCTGGCTAGTAAGTGGTGGAAATAAAGCTTAGAGCTTGGTTATTTTTGAGGGACTCAGAGTAGAGATGTTATTCCTCCATATTAAAAAGAGACTGAAGTGATTCACACTTCAGGAGTGGGATGCCTCCTGGATGCCTTATAGATGAGGTGTTCAGGGAATGTCCTACCAGATGGAGGTCCCAGGAGAGACCCCAGGACATGCTGAAGAGATTGCATCCTTCAGCTGGCTTGGGAATACCTTGTTGTTGATGTTTCCTTAAGTTACACTGTGAACTTCAGATAAGTGATGACTTTAACAATAATATGTAGAGCAATGACATAAACATAACATCTTTATAACTCTTTATGGAGCCTACATAAAAGTTAAGTAACTGCATCATAATAGTGCAGAGAAACTATGATGACTGTCACAAGAAAAGATATGCCGCTCAAGTAAAAAATACTGAACTAAAACCTTTGGAAGAATTATACAACAACAAAAAAATGCAAAAGTTGAACTTCCATCAGAAAAATTGCATACTGGGTAAACTTCTTGATCTCTTGGATTAACTGGTGATTCTATACGTGAAACTTTTAGCCTAGTGAGCAGTGAAATTATAGTGAATTTAGACAATGCTTCAAATTACCTACCCACATAAGTCCCTGAGCCACAGTGAGATGGCCATTCAGTAATGAAACTTGCTTTGAGGAGTTTGTGATAATCACTCATTGCTAAGTACTAAAACACTCATTTGGCCCAGTTTTCTTCAGGATTGCATCAAGAGCTCAGCAAGAGGACTGAGGAAGACATTCACTTCAAGTTGACCCTGGTTTCACCGTAGCATGTGGCTCTCATATGTGGGTACACAGGAGAAGCTTTGGTGTAGGTTTCTTGGGCTCAGTCTGGAAAGATTCATGCTATGAACAACAAACCCCTGCTGTCCAGATGAGCTTTGGCTTCCATAATAAAAGAGGCAAATTAGGTGAGAGGACAACTGAAAATGGATAATAAATGCCAGGAATAATTAATGGCAATAGTTTTAGCCTGATTTTGCTGCTCAGCATTACAAAAAAAATACCATTTTGCAGACAAACACATGGCTAAAGTTCCACCAGGAAGGATTTAATGTTGTGAATGTTTGTGTAGATCATTTTGTACCTTGAGCATGTATTTCTTCTGTTAAGGAAATCAAATTTGCTTGTTTCAGGTTCTTGCTTGTTATTGTCTCTGTTTTACTGGCCTCCAGTGTCTTCTCCATTTGGTAGGAGGACTTGAGATGAGATGACTTTAGCAGATGAGCCAAAACCATGAAAACTGCACGTTAGGAAATGGGGGAAATTCATCACAGCCTTGGCAGTCAGAGTGTGGAGGGAGGATTGCTGGGGAACAAGAAAGAGATAGCACAGGGGGAGATTTTTCCGCTGTAGGAAGTCAGCTCACAGCTTACATTGCCTGGGAGAATTCTTTCAAAACTTTCTGCCTGTAGGATCACTTTCATTTTCAGTACTACTTGTTTTAGATTTTGTGCAAAACTCGCACCAACTAGCTCAAATTTGACTATATAAAGTATATATATATATGTATGTATGTATGTGTATATGGCCACAGTGAAATACAGCTTTCAAAAAGATAATTCATGCTTTTGTGTCATCCTCTCTAAACTACCCAAGCTCTGTTTACACTGGCATCAGATGCAAATCACCCCTGTTTACAAATGGCCTCAAAAAACAGCATCTAGGCTCTTTTCCATTTACAACAGTTTCCATTTGAATTAAGAAGTGATTTCAAACGATTTAACTAATCACGTACAATATGTTGTTGGTATTGGCTCAGTTTCAAGTGTAACTTGAAACTGAACTCCTCATCCTCATTCTCAGGAATGAACCCTTTGGTCTGCCAAAAATGTTCTCCTTGAACTTTCCAAATATTTAAAGACTAATTATGCATTTGTGGCCAGAGCTACCAAACTTTTTTACAGTCTGCATGAACACTCAGTTTCTCCAGGGATGACATGGAACAGTTTCACAACTCGATGCAAGCTTGAGTCTGACTGTAGGACTGTTGCTCAATAAAACCAGTGATTTAAAGTTTTGAGGACCTTTTCAACTATACATTCACAGTGATGCCTTCAGTGATTCAAGTGAAAAGAGACATGTAAAAAAAACAGGAAAAATGCTGATGATTCAGTATCTTGCAGAATCACCTTAATCAATAACTGGAAATAATTGTAACTGTATAATTTTGTCACCATCGCACATCATTGTGGAGGAACTTGGGCCCAGTTTTCTTTACAACATAGCTTCTCTTCACCATAACATTCATTTATTCACCACTCTCTTAAGATCTCACCAGTGTTTTAATCAGGGTGAGGTCTGGACTTTGACTGGTCCATTGTTTGGTTCATTTGCTCTTCTGTTTTGGATCATTGTCCTGTTGTATTATCTGATTGGACAGAGGGCCCCACATTTAACCCTAGAATACTTTGGTAAATGGAAGAGTTCATGGTCAAGTTGGTGTCTTCAAGGTGCCCAGGTCCATGGCCACAAAACAAGCCCAAATTACCACGTCTCCACCACTTAACAGTTGGTATGAGGTGTTTGTGCTGATATGCTGTGTTTGGTTTTCACTACACATGGTGCTGTGCATTACTGTCAAACATCTCCACTCTGGTCTTGTCTGTCTAAAGAGCATTCAGATGAAGTTTGATTCTGCAAACCTAAGCAATGCTGCCATGATCTCTTTAGGGAGAAACGAATTTCGATGTTTACCCTGTTTTTCTAATAGTACTGTTATGAATTTTAAAACGTAGCATGCTACCTGAGGCCTATAGAACATGACATGTAGCTTTTAGTTTGTTTGGGATTTTTTGGTTTCTCTGATCATTACACAGTCTTACCTTGAGATAAATTTACTTGGATGTCCACACCTGGGCATGTTGTGGTACTGTATAAGAACAGAGGTGTAACGTTGTTTTTATTTAAGAAATGAAATGCAGCTTCCAGCACATTAAATACAAAGCAGAGTTGAGCTGTCTAAAACTTCGTAGTCAAAGGAGCTTGCAAAGAAAAGCGTCTGGACTTCTTTAAGTTGCTTGAAGACGTTTCACCTCTCATCCGAGAAGCTTCTTCAGTTCTAAGGTCAAATGGTGGAGAGTCACAGATATAAACCTAGTGGGAGTGACCCCCCACAGAGGGACAAAAGGACCCCCTGATGATCCTCTAATCGCCTAAGTCAATGACTTAGGCACTTATGCTATGAAGCTAACGATATGCTCCAAAATGCTTCCTGTTCTCCAAAAAATGAGTTGACATCAGAACTAAATCTTTTCATTTCTGATGTCTGAGGACAGAATTCTTATTCTGTGCTGTGGTTTAAAATGTAATGTTTGCAATGCAAGGCAGAAACAATTCTAGTTCATGGTTATGGATGGCTGCTTCTCCTGAGGAATGGTGAGCTTGCTGATGGTGTGTGAGCTCTGGCTGCACAGTCTGTTTATTGCAATATTTTGGCAGTCGTAGCCTTGGAGACTTAGACACAGCTAATTATTTCCATTCTCCGGTTCAGTCCAGAGCTAAGCTATCAAAGAAGCCCCCCTACCACAAAGTCTGTCAGTGCCATCGGATGTCTTAAAAAGGAGCACAGAATGTACAGATGTTTTATAGTTTGTCTTCCTTCAGAAAAAAACTAAAAGTTAAAAAATAGCTTTTTGCTTAAAGGCTTGAAACGAACATTTCAAACACACCTTCAGAAGTGCGAGGCATGCTGTTTCAGAGCCAGGCCTCATTCTGCTTCAACTTTTAAACGTGTTTTTAGGCAATGCAAGTGGCAAAGTGCCTGTATTCCAAATCACTGTAGCAGGCACTTTGAGTAACTGCTGCAGTCATCAACTTTAGCCAGAGACACTGAAACATCATAGAGGATGAGAATGTGTGAACTGCTGTGACGCAGTTTAGGCAAAGTTATAGGAGAAAAGTTTTGGGTTTGGCAGTCATCTGATACCATTTCACTCTGGACACAGGCTTCGTTGCTTTAAAAAGAAGCCAAAAAGGAGGAGTTTAGTATTGTGGGTGGAGATGGAGGAGTAGATAGATGGATGATGCCAGATGTGTCAGATCAGAGATTTTCATAACTACTTCCCTATACAGCAGACTTGCAAATGTGAAGTCAGTGATCTATATATAATTTTTTTTCCTGGGCCATTAAACGCATAGCAGAGTTGAGCTGTCTAAAACTTGCCCATTCTGCAAGCTGCATTTCCACCACAGGACCTCTATCCATAGTCCAGGAACCTTTAGAAGAACTCCAGGGACCGGGCCTGCAAGATATTAAGAGCAGTGCAGTCTCACAGCAGTTTGTGAAATAGTCATAAAAAGCAATCTAGTTTTCTTCTTAAGTATTTGAGTTTGTGTGCATGCATACAGATTAGATTATATGGAAGTGGGAAGATGAAATATTTGGTTTAGGAACACAATATGCAGGGAATCTCGTGTTGAGGAATAAATAGAAGTTCATGTCCAGCAACATTAATAGATTAAAAACTGTGAGTATTTCAAAAAATGCTGTGAGACCGGGTTGACCAGAGATATCATTTTATTTCAAGTCAAACAGAATTTTCAGAAAAGTCTGAAAATTCAGGAACTTTGGGGATGAGGCTTGCAGTACAGAATTTTTTTTCAGAGGTCAAGAACTCTGTTTTTATTTGCGCTTTGCCACCAACCCCAGCTTGAATCATGCACCAGTAGCATGCTTGAATATCTTCCAAGCTTGGGCTCCAGTCATAGGGGCCTTAGAGACTGGTCAGATACCAACTGGCAACCACCATCGTGAGACTGTGAAAAGTGTGATGCAATTGGAAAACGAAGACCATTCACCTTCTTTAAAATCAATACGTGTTTATTAAGAAAAAATACAAGCAAAAAGCTGTACGCATGGACTATCCCACTTTATTGTTTTCAGTTGACTAAATGAGCAAAGGCTGAGAAATAAAGCCGTTAATCGCTTTTGATAACACGGGGCTAATTTACATGTGAGTAAATTGTGAGTCTTTCAGTGTATGATGATGTAAATACATTATGAACATTTGTTTTTGGTAAAATAAGTATCGCAGTTTTGCTTAATTCATTAATAACAGAGTAAGTGCAGCCACAGTCTAATGTGTTCACTTCCCTTGAGTTTGGACAAAGTCCAGAGAGTTTTCAGTTACAGTGCAGTGAAGACAGGTCCCATATATTTATGATTTTTTTTTTTTTTAGACAGGAAGCGGAGTTGGATAATCATCTTTCAAACCCCTGAAATTTGAAAATATAATCCCTTCCCCCTTTAATGTATTCTTAGTGATGACAGTGTAATTTTAGCAAATGATATTTGTTCATGACTCTGTGCCTTTTATGTAAAAAGAAACCAAGAGCTGCAGATTGATCTGCTGACTGCAAAATAGATTAGGAAATCACCCAAGATGCAGCAGACATTGTGCATGCAAAACCATGTTATGAAAGGGGACCTATGCTGCTTTCCCCTGTTTTCTGTCTTATATATAATTGGTGGCTATTCAGTTTAAACATGGGTAAATTTTTAGATAATGAGGATGAGGTCAGCAAACGGACAAAAGGTCACGGTTAAAACTGATTTAGGGGCTAGATTCTCACACTTTCATTGTACTTTTGGCTTTCAATAAAAGCACATATCCCTGTCTTAATGAAGGGCGGGCAATCAGAACAGTTAGCTTCAATGGAGTGGGAGGAATGTTACAACAGCTTGTTTCAGATGCTGGTTGAACTGAAGGGCTGCCTGTAAAATCAAAAAATATAAATAAATAAATAAATAAATAAATAAATAAATAAATAAATTTTATTTTGAACAAGCTCCTCTTGCGGAGTCCAAGAATAAAGGAATGGGTTGAAAATTAGCTTAAGTGTCCCCCTTTATCATCTTTTTTCCATAAAAATATTAAGACTGAAGTAGGATTTATTACTTAAGAGCAGTTGTTGGTGTGGTGTGGCTGAATGTCTGTTGTATTATAAAACGTGAAATCTTCCTGGCAGCAACTTTGCAATCAAATAATTAGATTACTTCATGTTAATACATGAAGAAAACCTTGCTATTAAGTTGTCTAGTTTCAGATTGTTTCACAGATTATCCAGCGATTGTTGATTTTAGCTCTTTTTAAAATCTCATTTACATTTTTATAGTTAATATGATGCTTTAAATTTCCTTATCGGAATCCACTGCATTTAATATTTACATTGCAATAGTCTTGATAGCCACTTGGGGTTGGCTAGCTAGCTAGCTTTATTCATAAATGGCCTGTCTTACAGCACATAAACACGAGTCTGTTACCAAAAAAATTTACATCTTTTCTCTCTAGCTAATTTCCCCTATTTAAACTGATGAGGAGTCAATTTTATTGCTCAAACATTCCAATTGTTTTGAAGCTTATAGTTTACTTACAAGGGACGTGACTACTTTGTTGGACAGGTAGGTGTCGGTACACGTGTCTGAAGCAGGCAGCTCAGCTTGCTGAGTTCCCTGAGGTAGACATCTTCACCTTTTTTGTGGTTTTTGTGCCCTTTGGGGCATTTTAATTAAATATCTAACACCTAATAAAGCCTGCTGTGCAATCATTTGTACTTGCAGGCTGCTAGCTGGTTAACTAATAACCGCTAACACGCCACCATCTTTTCTGTTCCCAAAAAATCATCGCACAAGATAGTGATGGCTAAAATGCCAAACCTGAGGCTTTAACCCATGATTAATCCAGAAACAAATGGGGGGCAGTAACTTTAGCTTCATATATTGTTCTACAACGAATGATTTAGTCTCTTTAAAAACAAACAAACAAACAAACAAACAAACAAACAAACAAACAACCCCACATGAACCTTGTTCATTTACTAATTATAACAACAGCAAATCATTCAATTTAAATAAATGTGAAGCTTGCCTTAAATAAAGGCAGTCCAATCAGCACATGCAAGCAGGGAGGCAGTTCCTCTGCATGCAGATTAATACTGTTTACTTTCTAACCAGTCAGTTGCCAAGCTAGCCTGTATACAAACCAGCAGGGGACAAACCAGGATTCACACTAATTGATTCCCAGATCACTTGCTCTCCCTTTGGCAACATTCTTTGCAATGACAAAGTCTTTGGAAACAGGCAGCAACTTGCAGTGTTTGCAGTCAGTGTTCTAGTGTTTCCTTTATCCTTCAGTTTACAGAGAAAATATGGCTGATGCTTCTTGTGAGTCTTGTTGCTCTGTGGGACTCTGGGGGAATTGGCAGACATGGTTTCTGGGCAGGGCCAACAAGAAAACAGCTGTCTTTCGCATTACCTCTACTCCAGTGTCACGAACGCCCCCCCCCCTCTCTATATATACACACATGGAATAACCTGGCACTTCTAGCACCTGGTGAACATGGCACACAGCTGTTTCCTGCCACATTGTTGAGGTTTAGATGTCTGTGTGTCAAAACTGGGCTTAGAAAACGATCTTAGATACTGTAGGTTTACATTCAGTTATGTATGAGTTAATCTACAATTAAGAGCAAAAAAAAAAAAAAGTGTTAACTACAGCTCTATCACATTAGCTTTTCTGTTGCTATTTAGTGTTGTCATTCATGATGTTATTCATTACACTGATATAGAGATCATATGGTAAATGGTCTGTATTTGTATAGCGCTTTACCAGTCCCGAAGGACCCCAAAGCGCTTTACACATTCAGTCATCCACACACTGGCGCCACCGGGCCCTCTGACCACCACCAGTAGGCAACGGGTGAAGTGTCTTGCCCAAGGACACAACGACCGAGAATGTCCAAGCCGGGGCTCGAACCGGCAACCTTCCGATTACAAGGCGAACTCCCAACTCTTGAGCTACGATAGTCCCTATATTTGAAAGTGAAAATCATTCTCTTGGAAACGCTCTGTTATTCCTTTGTCTCTCTTCCATGTGGATGAATTATTGGCTCATTTAAAGCCTATTTCACTGATTTATGGCAAATGTGAGCAAATAGCAACTCCCAGGGCTGTAAAGTGAAGCCAGTAACAAATGCCAAAAACTGCATTTCCTCCAATAGCCACTTGGGGCTGTCTCAGAAGTCGAATCAATCCTCATAGACTCCCATTAAAATTCCAAAGTTTTACAGCACAAATAAACAGGTTTAAGACTGGAAAAAATGCCATAACTAGCATAAGTAACTGTAAAACTATTCTTAAATCAGCATCCAATTACAGCCACATCTTGCTAATCAAGCTAGATAACCAGAGTTAGCATTAGCTAGTAACAGCCCTAATCGAGCCTTTCGTTTGAATATGGTCCCATGTGGTTTAAAAATTAAAATGACAAAAAACAAGATGGTGACAGTTAAAATCTCAGAGCTGAGGCTCATAAATGCTACGAGGATATAATTGTGGCTATGTCCATCTTTCTAACACAGTCTATGAAATAGATTAGTAGATTATTAGAAGCATATTGATGTTGTTTTTGTGGCAAGAAAATTATTAGATTGTATTAAAATTTGGAACTTTGCTAAGGTGTCTGTGAAGGTCTTGCTAAGGTGCTACAAGATAGAGTGAAAAAATAAGCCATTTAAAAAAGTGTTGCATTTCTTTTTGTTTAAAATATTGCTCTCCAATCAGATGTCAAGCTGTTGTTTGCATAGGCGATTTCCAAGTTCCCATCGTAAGTCAAGAGGTGTCAACTCCAGATTTCTCTCTAAAATTACACACCAGATTCCCAGCGATGACCACCTACAGTCATGACCACCCACGGCAGCTATTTCACTTTGGTTTTTAGCTCTCTTTGTGTGCTTGTTGCTCAGTATAATTAAATATGTCAGTAATTGCCTAAGAAATCCATTTAATGTAATCTTCAAATAAAGTTTCTTGACTTCAGTTTCCCTTTTGAAAAACAATTGTAATAAACTCTATTCTTACTTTTAATTGCCCAGTAAAAACTGTCCTGTTTGGTGCCCCAGAGACAGCAATAAAAAGGCGCTTTTATGGTCTTTCTTAGTGACCAGTTCTGAAGAAAAGTAGGAGAGAAAAGAAACAAAAAATCACCTTCAAACAAGCAAAGTCATTTTTCTTATCTCCTCCTTGACATCTTTTTCTATGCGTCAGAGTAAAGATGGCTCATTTTTTAAGATAGATAGAAAGAAACACTGGAAACTATGAGAGCTTGTGAACATGGGTGTAGTTCTCTCACAGCCACAAAGCCTGTGAGAGGATGGTTATGGGAGAGGGCTGACAAAAGGGGGAGGAAAATTAGGCTCGCCAGCATTCTTCTCATTTAAAGCTGTAACTACACAAAAAAAAGCACTCTCGCAGTCAGGGTTGGGTCTGCTGCTTACAAGGAGAGGCACTCTTGTATTCATGGTGGTGCAGTGATAACCTGAACATTTTTTTTCTTCTTCTCATCCCTTTTCCCCTCGCTTTGCACACAAGGACAGCTCATGTCTTTCTTATAGACATGGAGAGCTTTGTGCATTTAAGGATTTTCCTTTTTCTGCTGGTCTCCGTTGCTCAGGTTTTGATTGTTTCATCTCAGACCAGCGGTAAGTGAACCCCATCAGCTGCTTATGTTAACACCTATTGTTGTTGGTGATAATGTGTGAAGGTGGCTAACCTTCAGATACTGGCTTGGACTTTTTGTGCAGGCATGAGAAAACTTTGAAGTACAAATTAGGCTTGGTTGTATAGACTTATGTTTATTATTAATATTGCAGAAATGTAATTAAGTGTTATTTTGATTTAGGAGAAGCTATTTTAGATAGACGGGGTTTTTGCTGGTTTGTTGAATTCTCCTTGCACATGACAACTTAATTTGCCCCACTGACTTGTTCTGGTGTGGATGAGAAATGTTTCCAGCCCACTGAAGAGTCTGTGTCAGGCTTAAAGATGATTAATACGAAAAGAGAATCTTGTGGATTATTTGCTAATGGCAAAAAAAGAAGCTCTGCATGTCAGAAAACAGTTCAGTGGAAATCTGTCAGTGATTGTGAGTGATGTCACCCTGAGGCAGTGAAAATGTGCAGAGCAGGGAAACGAGGACCTTTGTGGTATTACATTACTCCTGCACGACTCTACCACTTTGGAAGATTCATTAAGTGTCACCACAACCCCCACCCCTGCCCCCCACCCCCTTACATTGTACATCTGTGAAAAGAATTTCAGCTTTGAGGGAACACATGCTACATGTTAATTCAGGGCAGATGTGAGGAGCAGAGATGCTGCTGGAGTCACTGAGACTGTGGGGCTGCTGATGTCTCCAGCTGGCAAAGCTGCGACCTGGAACACCTGAGAGTTCTTGTTTTACTTGAACCACGCTTCCAGCTTGTTTTTTTCCTCACCGGAGTGTTTGATGTCTTGTGTCGTCACAGGGACTGACTTGTTCTCCTCGTGATGTCATGGGGCACACTGAGCACTGGACTGCTGTTAGAGAGTGTAATTAAAAAGAAAAGCTATTTTCCTTTATATAATTAACCAAAATGAGTTGTTTTTTCTCTTTGGGTTCAGTTTCATGTAAAGCTGTGGTGTGATAGTTGGACACTGGATAGAGTGCCACCCTGTGGTGAAAGCAGCATGTGTGCACTTCATCTGCACCAAAGAAATTTAACACAAAATGTAATGCTGACATTTGATGATCAGTGTATTTAACCTGAATTAAATATACAAAGAGATCCAGCTGTGCACATCTGCACGTTTCTGCCGTTTGTTCTCTATAGCTCCTAGAAGCTATGTTTTAAGCATCTCACTACTCTAGCTGGTTAAATCTCACTTTCCATATTTGTTCATATTCAGCAGTACTCGATCTTGCATGCTTTTTTTTTTTCCATGGAACATAGGTGGGGGGAGATGGTTGCATTTCAACCAAATAAAAACTTTGGAAAGTCCGTGGTTTTTGTTGACTAAGGGAAAATGTGGTTCAAGGCCCTGTGGAACAATATACTTGTGTCTTAATGAGGGGGGCTTTAAAGAGACAGTGACCAACTCTGCTTGTATGGGTTTTGCTTGAGAGTTATTACATTTCATGTTTTTAACAACTGTCTGCAGCAAGACCAAAAACTATTTCAGTTTTCCTCTACTGTCTGGAATGACTCATGTCAGAACTCCTGAAGCACACTTAGTGTTGCAGTGAGATCACTCATTGGGCTAAAATATATCCTTGTGCCAGATTAAATGCATGATTAAAAGGTCAGTCTTTAATTAGGTGTTTTTTCCCACCAGGTGACTGTATATACAATTTTAATGTAGCCACTGTGAAACAATTGGTTCTTGTCTTGAAGTGTTGAGCTGAGCAATTTGGCCATCGCCATCTTGGGGTTTTGAAACCGGATGTAGCAAATGAGCATTGGGAACTAAGAAACACTTATACAGTAGCAGCTTGGAAAACAAATGGTCAGCCCTAAAGCATTTGCTAAAGCATTAGCTTTATTGTCATTTTGAGCCCAAATAAGAAAGCAATTTAGTAAATAAACAGCATGTTGTATTTAAAGAAACTTGGAACTAACAACATTAGGAAAGTGGTTACTGAGGTCATAAATCGGTAATTTGCCTGTAGATTTCTTCATAATCTGACATTTTGCAATCAGAGGAGCCCCCTGCAGGCCATTAGAAAGAATTCTAAAGAATCTTCAAAAAGCAAATCATCAAATTAGAATATTTCCATATTCCATTTAGTTACAGGGAACTACTTTTATAGGGAAACTGCAACTTAAAAAAATAGCTTGGCAGATGGTCGATGAAACTGTTGTCATACTCCCAGAAACCTTTTGTTAGCCAACATTTTGCTTTTTTTGAGAATAAAAAAAAGATAGGACTCTGAGGTTACTGAAAATCAAACACAATGCTTTGAAGACAAAAAAAACATGTTCAAAACAAATGTTGAACGTTTTAGTTGATACAGCTCTAGATTAGAGACATGTGCCTGCACATGTGTGGAAAGTTTTCTGCATAAGAACATGGTTTGGAAAATGAGATCAAGGAGCAGACTTTTAGCTCACACTTGGAAATGGTGACGCCAGCACAGAACCCCAGGATAAAAGAAAATATATAGTGCAGGCCTCAAAGAAAAATTACAACTTGTGTTGGAAGAAGCAGATTTTTTCAGTAATATTTGGAGGAAAGTTTAAGGATGTGAACACGGAAAAAAATAGCAATAAAATACTGATTCCAATAACAAGAAACAGTCTGCACCCAGAGTTTTAGCCAAGGACAGAAATCATGCATTTTCTGTGTGTGTCTGTGTTCATGTGTGTGTGAGACCACTCCTTCCAGACACTGACGGAGCTGTAAAACGTCTTCAAAGATGGCACTTTGCACCTTACATCAAAGAAACTCAACACCCAGTCCTCATGACACCGCTGGCTTACTTTGAGTGTATTCGCAGTTACATTTGTCTCATCATCACCAGCTTTTTCATTTCCATCACAGCCAAAATCTTAAAGCGTCTCCAGCATATTTTTTCCTCTGTTTGAGAGAAACCATTAGCACAAAGCAAAAATCTGGTACTCCAGATCAGCAGACCAGCATGAGGTCACCCTGCCTCCTAAATTGGTTCCAGTTGTTGTTGCCACATCAGTGACATCGCAACAAATGGGCTGTTTTCTACTAAAGCTGAAACGTCCAAACATGTGAATTCAACCAGGTCCACAGACGGCTTTGATTAGAAACACATGCTGCATTTTTGAGCTATGACTTGATTACACGCCTTCTTCTACCAGAGTTAAAGGCAAGACAAGGGAAGGGGGGAGGGGGGTCAGCCTTACCAGGTTGTACATTGTCTTATATTGTTTCAGTTACATGTTTGAGGAGGTGTTATGTCGACTGATGTGAAATGTCAGACTGTAAACCCGGGGTGTGTTGGTGGTAGAGACAGTGGAGCTGATTAGGAGTTTTCATGCAGGGATGCACCATGGGAACTACTTATAAACCAGAGTATTGCAGTCAGAAAATGGAGGATTGGGGGAAAGGATGACTTCCAGATGTTAAAAAAGTCTCTTTGGCACTACTTGGAATATATAAAAAAGTCTTATTTGGAAGGGGAGGAAGTTAAACGGCCAATATAAAACAGTGTGTCAGTGTGACTTTAGGTAAACTGTGAGCCAGTAAGTTTTACATCTGTCAACGTTAAAGACACCCTAAACAGTCTGAGGGGGACAGCCCATCTCCCCTGTCTTTACATGTTCAAGTTAAAGTAGCTATTTGTTCCAAGGCCGTGCAATTATGGCTCCTCCTAACAGGTTTCCTGCCGCTTGATTGTCACTTGCTCGCCCATCTGTCCTGTGATCCTCTCAGTTTGTCTATGTAGGAGGAGGATGAGAGGACAGCCGGTAAACACAGAACAGGCTCGTTTCCCCAAATGCTACAATTGTCCTAATTTAATTATAATTGACACTGAGCCCTACGGTAGTCAGAGGAAGAGCTTGGCCACTAATTCACAAGTTCTGTGTCACAGTTGAATAAATAAAACTAATTTTAATTCATGTTTATACTGTGTTAAATATAGTTGCAAAGCACTACAAAGTGTAAAGCTTTAAAATTAAAGGTGCACTGTGACTATATCAGCGTTACGCTGAAGGATTATGTATATAGAGCATGAAAATCCAAGCACATTTCACACGATCCACTATCTACTCCTTTTCATTCCTTTCTGTTATATACACTTACATAGCCTGAGTGTCAAATAATGAGGTCAGCATTATTTGATCCAAAAGCCTAAACTCTTGGATGCTTCAACATCAGCAGTTATTTCTACTGTCTGAATGTTGTCATACATAGTCCTGTTTGAGCCTTCTGACTGGAAGGGTCAGCTAGTCAGAAGAGCTGGGTCATTGAGAGGGTGACCTTATAGAGACAGGAGTCTAAATGGCTGCTTTCATGAGGTGGCTGAACTGAGTTGGTTCCCAATGATTTAGCTGAGTGTTATTTTAAACTATGAATCATGCTAAGTTATTTTTGTGAAGTCAAAGAATAAAAATATGGAGCTGGAAGTATAATAAGTTCCCCATCCATCCAATTTCTTGCTGCTTATCTGGGTTTGAGGGCAGCAGTCTATGCAGAGAGGCCTACACCTCCCTCTCCCTAGGCACTGATATGTTCCCAAGCCAGCCAAGAGATGTGATCTCTCCAGCATGTATTGGGTCTGCCCCAGGGCCTCCTCTTGGTAGGACGTGCTAGAAATACCTGTCCTAGGAGTCATTTGAGAGACATCCTAGTCCAGGGGTGTCCAACTCCAGGCCTCAAGGGCCAGTGTTCTGCAGGTTTTTGACACACCTGAATCAAATGATTAGTTCATTACCAGGCCTCTGGAGAACTTCAAGACATGTTGAGGAGGTAATTTAGCCATTTAAATCAGCTGTGTTGGATTAAGGACACATCTAAAACCTGCAGGACACCGGCCCTTGAGGCCTGGAGTTGGACACCCCTGTCCTAATCAGACACCCAAGCCACCTCGCTTGGCTCCTTTTGATCTGAAAGAGAGCAGCTCTTTCTTGCTGCTTGTACCTGTGATCTCATTCTTCTGGACACTACCCAAATCTCATAACTACGGGTGAGGTTAAGAGATCAACCGGTAAATGCAGAGCTTTGGTTTCACACTCAGCTCTCTCTTCACCGCAGCAGATTGGTGCAGCATCATAAGGAAACGGAAACTTTTCAATTTTAGATTTCTATTTTAACAATTTTTAAAAACAAAAAACAAAAAAACCCCCAAGAAGTTTCTTTTACAAATCTGGAGTTGTGAAGTTTGTAAGAAGACACGATAATAGTAGTCTAAAGATTGATTTTCATTTTGGAAAATCGAGGCTCCATCCTTTCAGTATGTGTCAAAAAATGTTTCATGTTCTGTCCAATCATTCTCAGTCTCTCTGTCTCGTGAGCTCCCCAGCTCCACGTCACTTCAGTACTAAACTGCAGGAGCAGGCCTTTAATTGGTCATGAAAGTAAAGATTATAAGCTTTCAGGCAAACATTATCTTTCTCCACAATTAAAAAGTAATATAGTCCATCACAAAATGCCAGGAAAACAAACATGGCCTTCATGATAATGCTTTTGAGCAGTTAGCCATTGCTGGTGCGTAGCCTGTTCAGCGAGTGTTGATACAGCTGGTTGTAGTTTTTCCTGCAGATCAGGGGGACTTTTACCCTCTGGAGCTTATCCTCTGCAGGTTGGCAGGGCTCAGTGTAATGTAGCACTCCCTCTGTACATGTTCTCTGTCTCTCCTCTGGTGACTGTTTAAAAGCTGCTGTAGTAGCTTTCAGGAGATGTTACAGCCCATTTGGAAACCTTTCTTTGTGCTTCGGTCCAGGTAATGATTCTGTAAAATCACACCACAGTTGCCGTGGAGGGAATCAGTTGATTGTCATAACGGGAAATGCAAAAAGATCTTAACACATGCAATTTCAACTTCTCCTACAGTTTTAAATGAAACATTTTAAAGTCAAAATTACCTCAAGTCTTCAAAAAAATGTGATTTTTAAGGCTGACGGAAAGCTTTTAGAACTGAAGAAGCTGTTTGGATGAGAGCTGAAGTGACTTCAAGGACTTACAAAAGACATCAGGTTGCAGTAAACTCAACCACTTAAGTCTACCATGACCTGGATGACTATGAACTTACAGAAACAAATTCTAAAGTCCTACCATGACTTGTTTGAATGCCACAAAATGGTGACAGCCGGCCATAATTGCAGGTTGCGGCCCGACCCAAATTCTAAGCTGAGGCCTGACTGTGTATATATTACGACTGAAGAGGGTGACTGAATGGTGCTACATGGGTTACAGGGGTTAGCAGTGTGGCCTAAGACATGCTGTTAACAACTCGTTGGACAGCTGACTTCACAGTGAAATGCCTCATATATGAGCAGTGCTTTGAGGTACTTTTCTGTCCAGGTGGTCATAAAACTGCAGCAGCTGCAAATACTGCAGATTACTGCGTTTCACTGAAAACAATCATATTAAATTGTACGTTACACAAAATTGTTATGGAAGCTTTTTTTTTCTGAATGCCTTGATTCAGTCAGATTACATAATTTGGAGTTAATTTAATTTATTTGCCATAAAACTACAAATTCAGAACTGATTTCAGCAGTTGCAGTAGAGAATGAAGCCAGAAAAGGTACCAAGGTCATTAGGATCATTTTCTCATTGGCAGCTAATCTCACTTCAGGAGTTGACCTCCTGTTGGCCATTAGAATGCAGGCATTTCCACACTGGATTCACTTTTTCAGATCTGGCAGTCATGTGACACAAAAAGCTTTCACACGTTGCACTGGCCCAGTGAAATTCTGATACACAGGAAACAATTTCTTCAAATTACTGCTGCTCATGGTGGTCCTACAAGCTGCTGAATCATTGGGTACACTTAGTTTTCCACAGGATTGCAGGGACTCCTGTGGAAAACTTCTTTTTCACATATGTTTGTACAGAACATTTGTATTTAAGTTAGTTTCAAAGACAAAAGTACTGCTATAAGAACTCGTCAGCAGTATCATATTATTAAGTTTTCTTGGTGTTGACCAGCAAGAGTGCTAATAAGCATGTAAGGAATTCAGAATTAGACTGTTAGCAGCTGGAAAATGTCCACCATCTCAGACTTTTACGAATCGATTACAATCTTTCTGGTGTTTTGTCAGGCCGAGTGGATTTTAGCACTTTAATGTGAGGGCCAAACTGAGCTCCTCTTCTACTGGATTTTGATTTGAATGTTAAGAAGAGTTCCAGCACACACAGGGTTTGTATTTTCTAATCATCCCATCCAGATCCCATCAGAGGGTATGGTTTTTATTGAAGTGTCGTCTATGATTAAAGTCATAGTTTGCTCAGCAGATGCATGGACTATCTGGGAGCAGCAATAGAAACCAAGAAGACTTGCTAAGTGTTGGCTGCAGAAAAAAGTAAGACTGATTGGACTAATAAAATTCTGCCTATTTAAGACTTTCTTTGTTTCGCGACATTTCTTCTTTGGGCTTTTATGTGAAGAGCTCACAGCAGGTCCAGAGGGGTAGTGAGGTTTTTTTTTTTGTTTTTTTTTTTGGTAAAAAAGAAGGGAGCATTCTGTTAACACAATGTGAAGTCTGTGCCGGCCACTGGCCATAATGTCCAGCCAGTGTTCCCAAACAGACGCGTCTCACATCGAGCCAGACCAGTGAGATGTGGAAATGTCTGCTTGTTGTCGGTGACTCATCGCCACCATTTAACCTCGATGGTTTTAGCAAATGGGTGAAATGCTTTTGCAGAGAAGTTGCCAAAAGAGACAAAGTTAATGAGAATGAATTAAAGTGGTGAAGCCAATGTTAAATATTGGAAAAAAAAAAATAAAATCTTTGCTGTATTCTTAGTGTCAGCCAGGAGCCTTTACGCATGAACCGTCTTTATTGCTTCACCATTCAGCTGTTTACAGCACATTGAGGAAAGTTAGTATATTTCACCCAGAAGAACAACAAACTCACATGCTGGCGTGGTAATTTACTCTGTGCTAGCTTTGAAATTATGTCCATATGAATAACATTAAAACTGCCATTTTGCATTTTTGTAACGCTTCAAATTAAAAAGAAAAGCAACGCAAACACAAAGGCTGGTGTGGGATAACCGGGTAATTCACGTGTTAGATATTTTCCGCTCAGGTTTCACTTGATCAGCCGTATGAGATTCAAACAAACAAAGGTTTACACAGCTTGAAGTCTGCTGTGCATCACGCCACTCTCTATTTACTTTGGCTACATAAGAGCACTAAGTGGAGGCTTTGAGCCTTTTTTGAGTTTTATTCAGTTGCATGTTCTTTCTTGTTTCTGAGCTTTTTTTTTTTTTCCTGGTGTGGCACAGTGTTTAAAGAGAAGGGAGGGGTAAGCTTTAAATACAGAATCTTTTCATTGTAATTTTATATCTACAGTACTAGGAGAGGGGCATTGAGGGGGGAAGAAAAGTCCTGGCACAGCTGCGGATCAGAGAGGAAGGAACAGAGAGTAGAGGAGGAGGAGTCAGGGACAGGGGATAAGAAAGGGAGTCTGAAAAGAGAGCGAGAGAAAAGAAAGAGGTGAGAATGTGAAAGGCAGAAGAAGTGAGAATGAGGGGAACCCCGGAGGATTGTTTGGGACATGTGATCAACAGCAGATACCTCCATGTGTATGTCGCAACAGACTCCAGTTTAAGAGTTAGGATAAAGGAATTTCCTCTAGAAAAGTGGTTGTTGTTGTTGTTAATTGTGATTAACGATCTGAAGACAAAACAGATTGAGACAGATGAGATTACTGCAAATATGTTCTTTTTCATAACGGAACTGAAAAATTGGTCAGCTGGTGATTTGTTCCACATCTGTAAAGCAAAACACTTCATTGTAATTTTATCTGGAGGGAGACCGCCTTCGAGATTTCTGCAACTCACAGCTGTCTATGACATATTGGATAAAGTATGCATCTGTTACTGATAGAAGGGAGGGCTTTAAGCAAACAAACTGCAGCAGAACTGCCAAGAAGTGATTCGCTGCTAGTGAAAAACGTTTTTCATTGGTTGATGCAGTTTTTGGTGTTTTGCCATAATGTCACAAGGACCTGGGTGGGAATATTCCCTTCATACTTCTGTCATTAGAGAAAATGGGTCACTGTGAAGTGTATCTCAGAGCATTTGCTTCCGAGTAGATTGAACAATAATCTTTTTGTCAGTCAAGATCTTCAAAAACAGGAGAACATTATTTCATGTGCGTCGTCCTTTAAAAATTAGAGTCATGCTGCTCATATACAGTTTTTCTTATCTAAGACTCTTTTGGCAAGACACGTGCATGCCAGAACTGAACCCAAGGGGTTATTAGCAAGTATTAGAGGTTCTGATTGGTTGAGAGGTTTGGATTCAAACTCAGTAACTGCACAGTTTAATATAGTTTAATCAAACATGTTTCAAATGTATGTAAAATCAGCTTTAGCTTGGGTTACTTGTTTAACCTTCAACTACAAAACTATACCCTCTTCATTGAGCAGATTTGATAATGCAAATTATGCATTGTGCAACTATGCACATTTAATTCAATCAAAAAGCAAATAATAAAAATCGGCCTTGAATGAGACTTTAACATTAGCCACAGTTAAACTGGTGTTTTGTACCCATGGGATGGCCGCTGAGCAAAAGGAGCCAGCACCACAATGTGACCAAAACATCACAGAAAATGAACAGATGTGGCAAAATCACAAGTAAAAGTGAAGGAGTACAAAGAAGGCGCATGTGCATATTACGGGATGCCACAAGGGTCAAGCTCAGCCACAGTCCTGCCTCTTTAGCTGATCTCAGTGATAGCTGATGGATAAACAGATTTACGGACATTCAACATGTTAAAAATATGAAAGAAAACCAAAATGTGTTTTCCAGACAAGTATTAAAATAATAAGTAGAATAAAGCAGAATAACACTTAATAACTTAAAAATCATATAGTAACAAAAACACATACATGAACTGATAAAGTGCAGATGGAAACTCATGGCACTGAGTCCACTCAGCCTTGTTGTACGGGCGTTGAGGCTACGCAGGTTCATGGTCTGAGTGGGAGGGGCCTCTCATGATGTCCAGTAGCCTGATTATGTATCTGTCAATATAAATGCCCTCTGAAGATTTTCACCATTCTTTACAGCACCTTCTTGTCAGCTTCAGAGACAGCCCATGTTGTCAAGAAGCTCTGCAGATTTTCATGCTGTGTTTGTCTTAGTATCATCTGTTGTCACAGATTTCTGCTCAGATCTGTCTATAGTTTCTCTTTTCCAGTACTGAAAGTTACCAGGGCTGTGAAAGCGTCAATGCCTTGCACACCAATTGCTGTCTACCTAGAAGGTTCACATGAATGGAGAAGACAGAACTTTGGAGATTCAAAAACATATTTTAAGATGTTTAAAGGGAAAAAATAAGATCAGTCAATATACAGAAATCAATAGCTAAATTTAAAAAGGAGCTTCTGCCATCAAAGTGTATAAAAGGCTTCATAGAAACTCAGTGCAGATTTCAGTTATCCTTCCAAGAATGCTTTAATTTACCTGTTGTTGAATAATTATAGTTATTCATTTATTTGCATAACCAAACCCAGACAGTCTGGCTCCAGCAATTTCATAGATACAACCTTCTGGAGACAGAACCATGTGGCCAGTCCTGCCTTGACCTTATCACCCCTTTTTGTCTGTGCCTCCAAAAATGCAAACTGCAGTAACTTCAAGGGCTTCATTTGGCAATAAAGAGAAAGTGATAAATTCTGTGTGTCGCCCCTGGGCTTTCAACTTGAGTGATGTCACAACAGGAAGGCGGCCTTGTGCTGACCCCCGTCTCCCTGTGCTCGCTTATCTGTCCGATCCTAACAGCGGTCCAGAAAATTACGGTTTCTCTCTCCAGCAACAGATATGGTTTGTACCTGCAAGGAGCCGATCACTGGAAACAAACTCTGTGATTTCAATAACAGATGACTCGAGGAAGTACTTGGAGTACAGCTGAAATAGTTCACATGAATGAAGTCATGGTTTCCATTTCGGAGATAATGCTGAAATAATGTTGGATCAATTTTATCTCAAAATGTTTTGGGGAGGTTTTTGGCCTAAATGTGGGCTCAGACAGTGTTTTCCTTACAGATGCAGATACAGATCTCTGCTTCCAAAACCCCCACAAAAACATCTTCCATAACAATGACTGTTTGTCTGATTCTTAGGGCTGGAAACCATTAGTAAAAGTGCATTTCTGTTAATACAATAACGTCACATTACTTTAAAACAAGGTTCCTCCAGCAATGTTTTGAATAGATGATGACTGCACTGAAAGCCTTTAGAAAATGCTGCGGCTCCAGGGCGTGAAGCAGGTGTGGAGGAGATCAAAACTCCAGACATCCAGAGGCCCCCAGAACACAAGAGACCAAGGAAGACCAACAGAGGGGCAGCTGCGCCACTGTCCCGGAAAGAGCTGAGGAGAGTCCCAGATGAGGGCTCACTCAGCAGCCGCAGAGCAGAAGCCAGGGGGAGTTGCAGTGACGCGCCCGTGAGCTCCGCCGGCAGCCAGCTGAGCCTGAGTGACCGAGCCCCAGGCCGAGAGGCCGGGGGCACCCCACCTCCGAAGTGGCCCGAGCGAGCCCCAGGCTCCAGGCCCCGATAAGCGGCCGCCAAGGAGTGAGCCGGTGTGTACCTGGACGCCCATCCCCGGACACAAAGAACCACCAACGCACCGATGTCTGAGGGGGTCCGCCACTGGCAGGGGAAGTGGTGGTAGGGGGAGATAGGCCTCCAAACCTTGGAGGGCCTGAGATGTCCCCAGAGAGGTGGCGCCTGACACCCAACCTGACATATAGACACAGACATACAGGCACACACAGATACAAACATCCATTCCCACCCTCATGCTCTCATATGCACTTACTCCACACTCAACCAACGTGGAGACAGACATGAAGAGACGTTGTACACACGATCACACTCCCCAAGCGTACTCTACAAACCGGGTCTAGGTGCCCTCGCCCCTGGAGGGGGGAACTGCACCCAGACCCAGGTGGTGTTTCCCTTTTCCCTGCGGTGGGGGGAGGCAGACCGCCCCGACTCCGCAGCAGCAGGAAGGCTCCACACTCCAGACCGTAGTCGGACGGCCAACTCCTCCTCCTAGTCCTAGCCCCCCTGCTCCAGCAGGTCGCAGAGAACGGGGGTGAGAGAAGACTCCGAACCTCCCTCCACCCGCTCATTGTAATGTTGATGCATGTGTGTTCTAAGGTGCATTTAAAACCCAGGAGGGCATGGAGCTACCTGCCAGAGAGCAGCAGGTAAGCGCATGGTCCCTCCTGCTAGCCCTCAATGTCTACGTGTATTTAAAATTGAGAGGTGGGCAACGATGCCAGGGGTGGGGTGTACACCCTGATGGTACTTTGGACTCCGTGTATCGTGCCCACCCCCAAGATCCTATATGTATGTGTAATGAGAGTGTGAGTAATGTGAATGTCTAAGTTGTGGGATAAAATTGAGGCAGAGGCAGCCAGAAGGGGACAGACGGGGGGGGGGGGGGGGGTAGCCTCCTCTGCACCCTGGTGACATACCCCTACTCCAAGGCCCTGCATGTGTGGGTGGTTGTGGTGGAGCAGGAAGAGGGAGGCAGCTGGAGATGGGGAGGGAAGGAAGGGAGGGGCAAGTGACCCCTCCCTGGGGCCAGCTCCCCCGCTGACCCCAGTAGGCACCCCCATACTCCGCGACCCGCCAGGGAAAGGGGGCCCAGGCCCATCCAGACCGGGCCCAGTGCAGCAGCGCCGCCCGGCCCCACAGAGCCCGGGACAGTCCACCCAACCCCACCACAGAGAAAACTGCACCCACCCCACCATCCACTCATCTTCCAGACTGCATAAGACAATAGACGCCCAGGCTGAGATCTTCCTCCACCTCTCCTGTATCTCCCCCTCCTGCAGAGGGAGCTCCTGAAGAGAGGAAAGCTCCTGCAAGATGTGACAATCTCCCCCACCAGTTGAAGAGCCCCCCAGGTGGCTCGACGCACCGGCGGCACCCTGCTCCAGGGCTGGGCCCCCATGCACCCACCCGCCCACAACCCCGGCAACACACCAACCAGGACCCAAGCCCCCGAGGCCCAGTCCGGGTCCCAGCCCAGAGACGGAGCGCCCCCAGAACCTCACGCCCATCCCGGACCCACCCAGGGCCAGCCAGGCTACCAGGTCAGTAACCCACGTCCGTCAGCACAGACCCTCCCCTAGCCCCGCTGCACGCAGCCGCGAGGAAACAGTCACCGGAGAGCCAACAGAGCCCCTAACCGGACATGACCGCTACCCCGGGTTGAGCCCCCCAAGGAAGATGCCTCCGGGGAACCCCCCGACGCCCTAAAGCAGATTATTACATGAAGGAACCTTTTAAAAAAAACAAAAAACAAGCGCGTCCATGCTCACAGGTGTACACACGGGTGATCACACCCACAAACTACACCCTTTTTGGCTCCTACCTCAAAGCACACTGTGTTCTGTTGATCTTATGTGCTGCACAATAATGTTTAACATTTAGTATTTACTGTCATATTCCCATATATCATTGTAATGTTGTTTATTCTATTACTCTTGTTCTCTTCTGCTTGCTTTCTTTTTTCTTTCTCAGCAGGTGATCCAGGTGATTGATATATGCATTTTTTTTCTCTGCCCGTTCTGTTGGTTTTTGTCTTTTGCCCTTCTCCCCCGTCCCTCTTCTCAGCTGTTTCTCTTTCCCTCTTTCTTTCTCCCCTTCTTTCCCCCAGTCAAGTCTGTCCCGTATTCAGTAAGTGAAAATAAAATAAACAATAAAAGGTGAATCAAATGGACCATTACGGCAAGGCTGGGATGGTCAGTTTGGTAAAGTAAATCCGTTGGGCATCTTTCTTTGCCTTTAGACAACAATTCTGATGGCAAAAGAGCCAAACGGGACAGGCCAAAAAAAAAAAAAAAAAAAGAAAAGAAAATGCTGCGGCTTTTAAATTTGCTAACATAATCACTTCCATGTATTTATCTAAAAGTCCTCAAACTTTCATTTTAAAGTGAAAAGGGATTGTGAGGAAAGTCACTAAATGGCCTGGAATTTGTGTTGAAAATAAAACTAAGCAGGACAAAAAACAGGAGTGTGGCAGAAAGTTCATAAAGATACTGTGTCCTTTGATAGGGATAAGGGTGAAGAAAGGGAGATTGGAGAGCTTGAGGGGGGATATGAGAAAACACAGGCTAATGCGAAGGGAAAAGTGGGATTTAAAATGGAGCCTCCGGCAGCTGCGGGGTTTGAGGAGAGGATGCAGTGTCCTTAAACTGCTGTAGCGCAGAGGTCAAACAAAATGTGGACGCAATAAATCTCTCTTGCCTTCGGGCTTGCTGCTTCTCACAAATGCAGAATCCCTTGTAAAAAGAGAGAGGAAAAAAAGAAAAGCCTCAAAGCTCTTCCCCACCTGAAGAATGATAGTGGCTGGACATGTGCGTTCCATCTTTTAGCATTTACAAGTCAACATGTGAATTATTGGAAGTGTTTCAAGATGAGATGCCCTTGAAATGTTGCACATATACCAGCAGCTTTGTGCAAAAACACTGTTGCTGTTTTCTGACTTTTATGCATGTGACCAGCTTAACTATGTGCTGCCCACATTCATCCGTGTTCTTGCATTTTGAAAACGATGCAAAGATGAGGGAGAGAGAGGAGACAGGCATGTTATGCGAGCACCGCAGTCTGCCCATGAAAATGCAAACAGATGGGTGAAAATGATGTGAGCTGAGGACAGCGTATTTAAAATTTCACAGCGCGGATTTAAAAACTGAACTGTTGTTTAACCCCTACAGTGGTGTCTAACCATGCAGATCATTCTAAATGAATTTTTTTATTGGTATCATCTTAATAACAGAGAAATAAACATCAAGAAATCTATAAAAAAAGTCAACAGCATCATGTTTTTCTCTGGACTTCTTACCTCTATAATAGACTGTAGGTAAAAGATGGTGACATCAGACCAGGTCACATGGTTTGTGACCTACTGCTTTAAAGCCGTTTTGGTTGTGGTTGTTTTTTGTGTTGTTGGGTTTGTTTGTTTTTTCTCGGAGGATTAGAGGTGTCAGCTAATTTTACTCAATTTACTTAGCAAGGTGCATTGGCAGACTGGGTAGGTGTATAAACACAGACGTCCTAATTAGTGCTAACAAATAATTAAAAAACAAAAACATTCAGACGGACTTCTCGGATGGTCATATTATCCATAGTATTTCTGGCTAATATGACAGCATAAACATGAATGAGGATCTTGAACAAGCCGAGTTGATGCAGGTCAGACAGTGACCGACCACCTGTGTCTGCATACACCTCTCAATCAAAGCAGCCACACATTTTATCATGCAAAATTTTAAACCTTAATATGATTTACATGAGGTTATTAAAGTTAATTTCTTCTTTAAAGTTGTACATTTAAAGAAGAGAGTCTGGATATCAACTCATTTTTGGACGCAGCCTGGAGTGGTCATTTTGGGAACAGCAGCAGAGTTTGCCATTTGGAGTCACTCTAGATGTCTGAAGTTCAAGTTGTTGACATTAGCCCATTTCAAATGCAGCAGTAGTTGAATATTTGACCATGAAAACCGATCTTGACAGTGTGTCATGCGAGAAAAGATAGTTTCCTCTTTGCCCTACACAGACCTGCTGGTTTCATCTGGCAGTACTTTTGGTCTATTTAGTTGATAACAATATCACAAAACCAAAACCTCAGTAATTCTCACAGATAACAAATGGCTAAGTGACTCTGCCAGACATCAGACCGTAATGGTTAAACAGTCCAGTCATTTGCTTTTCAGTTAAATGTATATAGAAAGAAAAGTGCCTCTATTACAGTCATAATATAATCCACATTGAAAGAGCGCTGGGGTATGCTACCAATTTATCAGAGTTGGCAAGTACAGTATTCATCCATCAAGGAGGAGGACGAGGCTAAATCATCCAGAAAAAGGCTCACCCAGCACTCTCTGCTTCATTAAATCCTTTTAATCAGAGGTTTATTAGACAAGTTGCTTGTAAATAAATTGCTCTGGCAGCTGAACCAAACCTTGTAGTGGAACTAAAGAATGGAAGAAGAGCATTAAGAAAACAAGCCAGATACAAATTCTGCACTATTTCATTTGAGTCACAGCTACAGTATCTTGTAGTTGTCCAAATTCCAGAGTGCACTTTGCTAGCATTTGGTTTGCACAAACACAAAGGCCTCAAACACTAGCTTTCTTTGTATTCACATGTTTTAATCAGACATCGTGAACAAACTCTGCTGGAAAGAAATTTCCTCTCAGTCATTTTGAGTATACAATCCAGAGTTTATTCCAGCACATCTGGCTGTATGTTCAGTTGATGTAAAACACCATGGTGCTCTGACCCCTTGTATAAGTTAACTGCCTGCTCTGGTAAACTGGAATGTTTGACATCATCCTTTTTCTTTTGCAGCTTACCTGCTCTTATGAGGACAAACCACAACTATTTATTTATATTAACACATTTGAAAAATCTGGTGAAAAAAACAACTGTTTGTGGCAGTCCGATAATAGTTCCATATACCCTTGATTGTATTTTCGGTGAGGACCACTTTAGTCAAAAGTCGATTCTTATTCCATATGACAATGTGTGCCTTGGGCTTCTGCGTATGCTGGAAGCCTAAGGCATACATTCCTGACTTCCATGTACAAACATGAAGCAACAGTAAGACTCGCCATGACAGAAAAGGGAAAAAAGAAAAAACTATCACTGACAAAGAAAAGGGTTACCATGCAGACCTGTGAAGTATTTGCACTTAAATGATCGTGATCAGCAACGATGAGTGTGAGCACCTCTGTAAAAGGCATTTTGCTGATCTGGAGGATTCGCGCGTATGTTAATATAATTCCACAATCTGTCCAAGGATGAAAAGGAGTAGCTGGGTTAGTGGTGGGTTGCAAAATGGCTTGCAGAGGCAACTGCAACAGAGGGCAGACTAAAGCAACTGAAATGCTGGGTCCTATGTGAAATTTGAGAAATAAGTTTTATCATCTAAGACATCAGTTCATGTGGGCTGGCAGTGTGATCAGCTTTTATCAGCTAATGTACCATGGCCGACCTAAACTAACATTAGGTACAGTTCGTTTTTATGCAGTGTGTTATAATTAGCATCAAGAATAAATGCCTCAATGTTTTACATATTTGATCATAAGTCCATTATTGTCCATAATAACTATTCTGTAATATTTTAAGTACATCCACAAGTGTTTGTGTATTTTCTTTAGCTTGATCAGTGAGCAGCTGGAAGCATCCCGAGAGGACATGAAAACCACATGTTTGACAGGGTGCAAGGATTAAGTGGAAGATTTAATTTAAATCAAACAGCTACACCTGGCAAGGTCTAGAGTCACTTCAAGACTTTGTTGTGCATTTTCACATCCTAATAGCAAGAACGGCCTGTCGGAATGCATCCAGTAAATCTGTCCCCATTCTTATTTTTTGCTTTATCTTTAAATTATAGTCGGTATTTCACAGCAGAAGTCAATGCAGGCAGTTTCAGAGTCATCAGTCAGTGAGATTTAAGACTTGGAACATTAAGAATGATCACACGGTTTGATGGATTAAACATTGATGCTTGTATTCCCGAGTGTGTTGGAATAAATTTGTCTAAATGATAGGTTACGTACTGCACAATGTTGCCATGTGCAATCAGACATCTGCAACATATTTTATGCAGAAAAGCAAAAATAAACAAAAGAACCTATGTGGTCACGGAGTAAACTGAACATAATCATACTTAGAGCCACAGTATAAAACAAAGACAGACCAGAACACTAATGCTCATTAAGAAATGCAATCTGTTTGGAGTCAGTGTGAGAACACTGCATTGCACTGTTTTTCAAAAGAAGTTAAGAATTCTTCTGATAAGGAGCCAGAAAAAGATTGCCCTTCAGTTGACCTTTGACACTGACCTCAGCAAGAGCCTCAGACTGTGCTGCTGAATCCAAGTCTAAAAACTTCACTGTTTAGCAACTTTCATTTTATCATTCTCAACAGCTTGAAGTCCTGTAATTATAAAGAATTCTCACTCTTGAGCACGATTTCTGTTGTACAGCATAATTATCTCATTATGATAATGTGCCACAAAGACACAAAGGCACACGACCAGTTTGATAGAAGCGACCCCTGCAGCAAACTTAATTAAAACTGAGAAAATGCCACAATGTAAACTCAGTAAATTGCAAATTCAAATTTCCAGCTCTGCCATGGATATGTAACATAAGATGGAGATGAATCCAGTCTAAGGCAACAGAAGCACAAGACATAAAGACAAGGAGCGGGTGATGTGTACTTCAGCAGGACCACAATCGTCCACTGACTGAACACAGGAAGGGAACAGCTCATAGCTGCGGTTGCCTCTTTAAAAGGAAGAGCCAGTGGAGACGGGGACCTGTTGATGGAAAAGCCTAGACATGCAATCATTTTAACTTTCCTGGCCCGAGCTTCCTACCCCTCCCTCGAGATTCAGAGCTTTGTTTGTGAAAGCCGAGGTGAAGAGCATGTTCAGACTAGAGTGTTTCTTCAGCTTTCAAGCCCTGTCAGCATCATACGGTAAATCGTGCACACTGCTGAATATTAAACAGACAGGATGCCTTTTTCTGATGTGTTAAAATGCTAGAGGAAATAAAAGAAGGTAGATTGAGGTATAATCACAGGGTGTCGAATCACGTTGCAGCAAAGCACTGTTGACACGAGAGCCAAAACATTGGGTGTCCTTTTTTTCTTTTTTTACCTATTATGACTCCAGCTCTGGGCTGGGATGGCAAATACCTCAGTCAGTGTTTGTGGAACAGCAACTTTAATGGACAACTTTATCAGTGGACAAGTCGCAGGTTGACCTAAAGGCCATATGCAGCGCGAAGATTTATGTTTGGCCTCGACACTCTGGGCTTTTAGAGCAAGAAAGCACAGCTGCAGCAGAGCCACCCCTCAGCAGCTGTAACTCATCTGCATCTGGATGAGAAATCATAGTTACAGTCCTCATGGTATAAACCATGTCAGCTACAGCAAGTTACTCTGACTGAAAAGAAGGGCTTGTTCAGAACAAAATGTATGATTTTTATAAACTTAACATCAACTGGAAACTATCTTTTAGAAATTAGATGATGCTGTGACTGTCAGTTTAGGCCCTGTACTCATTATTGTTTTTCTAAAAGAGATCAAGGATCCACTTTTAAATGACTCATCATTTCCATAAGTTCATTTTCTAACCCCTCCATTTCTGGCTGCCATAGCTTCTCCCCAAAAGCAGTGTGTTATGAGTGCTTCCATATTAGCCAAGGAAAATCCATAAACTATCCCCTTTTTTTTTCGTTACTCACATCTGCCAAGTACATCACAAAGTAGCTTTCCCAGGTTTTCTCCTGGTGGTTGGTGCGCGTCATGACTTATGAGAAAGGATGTCGGGTTATCTGGCCTATGTCTGGTGAATGATACTAAATGATAGCAGCAGTAGACACGTGAGTCATGTTGAAAAGATCCAGACTCCATGTTTTAAACCAGGAGAGGAAACCGTCTGCCCTGTTAGCTGACTAGTGGAAAGTACAGATCTAGAAGTAGAAAGGGAGCATGCCTTTTCACCGATGTCACAGTCAAACCGTGGCGTCTGTGGAAAAGTGCAGAACCTGCAACGAATTAGCTGAAAGGAGGGGAAAAAGTGACCCCCCCCCCCTCCCCCCGACTTCCCCCCTCTTCCTCGGGGCTTGCGGTGGGGTAGTAAAGACCACTCTAAAAACCACACTTCTCTTCCAGTAAATTTCAAATTCTCCCAACACGCAGTGTTTGAAAACTCTCAAACCTGCGCAGGAAAAATTGCTCCCCAGCTCTGTGGCCAACAGCTCTGCCAGACATCCCTGGTTTTATGTCTCTGTATTGAAATGCACTGACGGTACACACAAATTACCTCCAATACCTTTGAGATAACATTTACCTGAATGGAAATTCAACAGAAGCTTGTCTGAGACTTCACGTCAAACTGAATCAGTTAGAAAGAGTTTCTAGTTTGATCTTGTGAAACTGAATACAAGAACGTTTCATTTGAAAAACAGACAAAGTTTTAATTCCAGATATTGAGATCCATTGTTCAAATAGTTCCAAGAAAATGAAGAAAAATGTTCCATGTGAAGTATTGCTTCTCATTTTGGAAGACCACCACCACAGTGTGGGATATAACTGGCTGTTGAGAGGCAGGAAATTTTATTTTTGCACTATGTGTGTTGTTAGTGTCATCAAATACTTTGTGGTCGATTGAACAGCAACATCTGAGAAAACATACCTTCGGGGTGTGTTTGCTAGTTGGAGTGTTGATCCCCTGTGTGCACAGTTGGTTAGGAGAAACAATCTATGGGTGATGGCTGTTGTACCTCGAGGTCATTTGTACTAGCCTATCATGTCTGGCTGAGTGTGCCTCTTTTTTAAATGTAACTGATGTAACTATGGAAAAAATACCAGATTAAGTTCAAAGTGCCCAAATTATGTTTTGGGGTTTTTTTTGCCATCTTTAAAGTGGGGCTTCAGAGCTTTCTTCCATTACTAAATCTGGGATTTAAATAATCCCGGGACAGCGAAACAATGGATGTGCAGATGCCATTTTTCTTTTGCTAAAAATATCTCAGTCATCAGCAAAGCAAACCAACTGTTAGCACATTACTTGGCTAATGTTGCTAACATTACCATTAGATTTCATTGTGTGGGTTTTTTTTTTTTTTTTAAATAATCAGAATTGTGGAAAATTGAAGGCTGATTTGAAAACAAAGTAATTTAATAATTCTCTAAAGGATACAGATGAAAGTAGATGACAATGCTACTAATTTAAGAAACAGTAGCACCACTCACTGATTATATTGTACACTGTGTAATTTAATAATTTTTTAAGAAGTCTTTGATGCTAGTTGAAACATGCATGGTTAAACTGCAGTTTTGTCATAGCCCTAACTATGCTCATAAACTCAAAGACTAGAGTTACGACACATAACCAATGTTGCCTTGACAGAGACAGGAGAGGATTACATTATACCAAAATCAGTAAAGTAAAGTAAGGATGCTATTGCAAAAAACCCCTGGGATTTCTTTTATATTTTTATTTTTTAAAAACTCTGTTCTTTTGAACCACAAGAACACATAACATAGATCTGCACCTGCTTTCATATTGTATATATGTAGTTCCAGCAGTCATTTGTGATAAAATATATAACTAAAGTAATATCAGCTGGTAGGAAAGAAAACAGCAGCAGTAGTACAGTGTAAAGGGGGTCATTCCACACCATTGTCTGAGATATTACCCAAATCACTGCTTCCCATCCTTGTGAGATTAGATGTAATGAGCTTAAGAGTGTCTGATTACACGGTGCATTTGTACAGAATCCAAGTCCAATTTCAAAGGTCCCAATGTTGATGGTGGATTGTTGAAGAGTTAAGCAATACTCATATTCTCAAGCTATCATTAACTTGCGTTGATCTTGTAAGGAGAATCTCAACATATCTCACAGATATGTTGAGGGTCTCTTCATTTCGTCACAGAAGGTTCGGCTGCTGGACTGCACTGATAGCCATGACTGATCTATTCTTAATGGAATTCCCGAAAATATGTTTTTGTTTTTAATTACTTGATTTATCATTTTATTGAATTCTTTGACCATTTTTTATTAACCAAGTTGAAAATCTATAGTGATTTTTTTTTTTTACTGCCTTCAGATATTCATCTCTACATGACTTCTGAAAAATGTTACTTCACATAGAATCAAATGTTGGTACATATGGAACAATGTTTTTCTATTTGATCCTCAAATGTCATCATAGGTGTCAAATTTTCATACTGATCTGACTATAACAAATATAGAGATCATAAAACTGTTTCATGTAAATGCCATGAGATGTTCATTAAAGAGCATCTCAATGTGTACTTCACATAATAAGCCACGTTTTACTTTAGTTTATTGGCATATTTCAGTCTTCCTGTACATCTGTGATGACAAATACATGTGTGGAAAATATATTGAGAACTACAGAAAAGCTGAAAGAATGCGTGAAGTGCCACTCTGATTTGCGTTTGAGTCACCTCTTTGCAACTTCCTGCATCCTGCAGCTGGGTAACCTGACTTACCTGCTGTCTAAAGCTTAGAGCTGCCACCTGCTGTTCGTATCAGGAACAGGTAAAGGTTTCAGAGCGTCTGCAGACCTGAAAGACCTGGGCTCATGTTTACAGAACGTGCCAGATGTCTGTTGAAGCCAGACAAACCACATCTACATTTCTTTCTCTTTTTTCTGACCAGAACTCTTTTTTTTTATATTATTTATTAATATTTGGGGGGATTTTTAAGAATAACAGTTGGTATTTAGCTGGCAGCATGGTGCATTATTATTGAATAAACAGTTGTTTGTTAACTCATAAAGCAATCTCTGAACTAAATTGAATAATTGGCTTTATGGGAGAAACTCATAGGTGGCTGCAGGTTTTTCTCTTTTGAAAAAGAGTCAAATTTCTGAGATGCTGCTTCTGGAGGAAATGATCTCATGTCTAACTGCTGGAGACTTTACCCCGACAGCGAATCACGTTTTCCAGACGTTTTCCAAGAGCTGTTCTTCAGTGGTTTTGTTTTGTATTCAACTGACACAAATTCCACCTTCCAGGAGATGACATGGACTGCACGGCAGACGGCCAGGTGTACACAAACAGGGACATCTGGAAGCCAGAGCCATGCCGGATCTGTGTTTGTGACAACGGGCAGGTCCTGTGCGATGAAATTCAGTGTGACGATCTGAGTAACTGTGAGAAGATGTACATCCCAGATGGCGAGTGCTGCCCCGTGTGTCAGACTGACTCATCAAGCAGCGGTGGGACGGGGAGTTTTGGTGAGCCTGAACCTTTTGTCTGTGTTTGTGGAATTGAAGAAGAATGTTTTTTATTTAATCTGGTTGGTAGAAGACACGGTGATTCAAAGAAAGGCCTTCTCGGATCTTTATCACGCTTTAACACAAATTTAATCCCAAAGAGAGGGCAAGAAATTAAACAGCATCGATTAAATAAACCTTCCCTACCATGTAGTTCAAAGCTTTCAGAAATAAAAGCTATAACAGCAGATTGTTTGGGTTTTTTAGTTTTGACAGGCTGCCAAATAATCTACTGAGATGATGTATGAATTACTGCTGCCAGCAGCCTGCTGCACATCAGTAGCCTCACACTAAGAATGACTGACAACCGATTAATTGTTTTACTCGTCTATTTTGCTTTTGACTGACCTGCGTGTTTATCCCATAATGATTAATGAATTTCTTTGGAGCTGTTTCAGTATATGCTGCCTACTGAGTTGTTACACTGATGATTTGTCTGCATATTCCTTACATGTTTCTTCCTTACAATTTTTCTATGTTTCCTCCTATAGATGGGGGTAGAATTTACAAGGTAGGCCAGTTTTGTGATCCTATACTTTATGTTCGCTCTGACTTCCACTGTCATGTCGTGTGAGTCTGAAAGTTGTTGTCACTTCTTATTGTTTGCGCAGGGTCAGAAGGGAGAACCTGGAGATGTTCCAGTTGTGAGTGTTTCCTACATTTAAACCTGCTTAACTGACAATTTTAAATCCAAAAACGTAGCAGGATGAAACTGATGTGTTTGATGATTTCCCTGCAGGTGACTGGTATCAGAGGCCGCCCTGGACCTATGGTGAGCATCTTTTTTTCTTTCTTTACCGGCAGGATTTACCAAAAAGAACATTGCTAATGTTCATCCACCACAGTTGACACTAGATGGCATGAGAGGACAGCCGCATCCTGCATAACTTCACCTTAAAAGGAGGTCTACACAGCAGGATAGGCCTCCAGTCAGCTGGGTCACGGTGGCAATTCAAGCCGTGCCAAGCGTGCTCATTGTTTTGATGTTACTGCAGAAGTGTCAGGGTCAGATTTTTTTTATTGATTCTTCTTGTCTATTCTGACAGGGACCTCCCGGCTCACCAGGAGAAAGAGGATCACACGGACCCAAAGGAAGGCCTGTAGGTCACATCAACAAGCATTCACAGACAACTTAAGAACAGAATATAAAAAGCATGAAGATAGGAAGATAGAAAATCTGACCTTTTCCTGTTACCAGAGCATCACATCCTTCCTCATTTTTTTCTGGCAGGACCTTTAGAGAACACGTGGGTTTGCACAAAATAACAAACCACAGTAGTATTTATTACCTTAATCAAGACAACGCCATCACTTTATTGTGTCTTTCTCCATTAGACTACGGCAACACTAACAATATTTATCATCTTGCATCATATGCAAGCTATAAATAAGGACGTCATGTCTGTATTATCGGTTTGAAACACCCACTTCGCTATAATTCACATGACATTTGAGCTTTTTCATTACTGGGTCATGAGAATGGATCCTCACTAACTCACTCAGCTTAAAGCCCATTCGGTTCAAGGACAAGTGACTAACGGTCAAAAAGTGATGTAATGTGGAAATTTGATCTATGATGTGCTTAGCAAGCAAAGACGTGGCAGCATGATGAATGAATGTGCTCTGCTTGGTGGAGTTTCAGCAGAGTTGAGGGCAGCATTTTGCTGGTGATTTATTAATACATAACCAATGGTTTTCCTGTTGCACACGCTTTACAGCTCGCAGTTCATAAACAAATGAAAATTAAGTTTAGGTACATCTGTTTTATTATTTTCTTATTGAAGTCAGTGACATGTTCTAGAACACCTTCTGGCTTTACTAACTAATTGATTGGTCTTCATTTGCATCTTTACAATAAAATCCAAATAAGAGCTGAAACCCACTGCTGAAAGGAATAAATCAATATGTGTGTAAATCAGTGTGAGCAGTTTTAAAAATACCTTTTAAAAAGTAAATTAAACTCTCTCTCTCGTTTACTCTCCAGGGAATACGGGGCCCTCAGGGCTTTGACGGCGAGCCTGGCATACCAGGTCAGCCTGGTGAACCAGGACCTCCAGGGCATCCATCACACCCAGGGGTGAGCCAATAAACAGAAACACTAGAGTTTAAACTGCAGGCATCCGTGTCAAGCCTTACATGGTAAGCTAACCTGCAGTGTTTTACCTGCAGGGCCTGGGAGCCCAGATGGCTGGAGTGACTGACTCAAAAACAGGACCCATGGCCATGTTGAGTGGCTCCAGGGTAAGAGCATGACAGCACTAATATGGACCGACCTTAACTGGATGTTTAATTAAATCCTTCAGCTGAAAAGCACCAAACTGACGCACCTATTTATCTCAAGAAATTAGCTTTGTTCCTGAGTGGATAACTTTTTTTCCCCACTTGAAGCTTTGGCAGAAAACTTTGGCACCAGTCTAGAACAGGTGTTCTCATTTCTTGGAGTTTCCCTAATACGTCTAGTACTTAATTAAATAAAGCTCCTATGTTTTGCTAATTATGGATAAAATATAATTAAATAATGGTGTTATATTTTCATTAACTCTATTACTTTGCAGTTCCACATCTTCTGTGAGTTCCTTCGTCTTTTCTGTCTCACTCTGTATCTCCCTCTTGTTCAGTCTTTGGCAGTTTCTAAAAGAAAAATGAAAAGAGCCACTTTTGAAATTTCTTTTCACTTTGGGTTTGCAGCCTGTCCAAACAATGTGACCTGCAGGAATTAAGATATGAAAAGATGTGGTTAAAATGCATGTGTGTGCTGTAAACTTTGTCATTGAATTATGAAATAGTGCCTCTTCAAAGTCATAAAAAGGTTTAATTAAATAAACCTTCTCATGGCAAAAAGTTGATCATTAGTCACTTTATTCAGCGTTTCCAGACATGCATATGGTGCATATTTTATTAAGCACTTTGACTGTTCACCGTTGCATTTACGCCAATACTGAAAGGTCAGAGTTCACATATTGTCTTTGTATCATTTAAAGTCCGCCCCATGTCAGTTTGTCGTTTTGCTGTAATGCTCCACTTTGATCCCAATAATAGGAGAAGACAACAAGCTAATGCTACTGTTACTTACTTGTGGATTAGGGCTAATTTATGTTGATGCTTTGGGGTCAGTTTCCTTCTGCAGCAACGACATCAAGAGAAGCAATAGGGATGCCATTCACTTCCATAACGTCCACTATGGATTCTGTCTTATTTGCAGAGAGAATAAAGTCATGAGAACAACCATAACAGCAAGATACTGAACCCCAAGTTGCTCTGCATTCGTTGCAGTATGAATGTGTGTGAATGTCAGATAGTAAGCATATAGAAAAGAAGCGCTTGTATCAATGCCTGAATGAGGCATGTTGTATAAAGTGCTTTGAGTGCTAGAGTGGAGTAGAAAAACATTCCATAAGAAGCAATCCATTTATTAACAGCTCAAACACAAACAGAAGCGCACTTTGATCTTCACATACGCTTACCTCCAGACAGTGTTGTATTTGTTGAAGCCTAAGTAGACCTGTCTGCAAAACTTTGCACTGCACCAGTGCAATGCGATGGTGGAGCTTTGATTTACTTCACATTTCGGGTGCAGTTGACTAGTCAGCAGCTGATTAAACATGTTAAACGTTGATGATGAAGAAACACGGTGAGCACAGAACTGGAGCTGGTCCTCTCTGAGTCTTCATGTCAGCAGCATGTTGCGCCCTCCCCCGTTTTCCCACAGTGCATCCTGGCGTTCTCTCTTCCTCACCAGCAGCACCTCCTGTTTCCTCCTCCTCTGCAGGCACCTCCGCTGCTTCTGTGTCTCCTGATCCTGAATGTTTAAAATCCAGTAATGCACCCTGCCTCGGGTTGTTTCCAGTACTCTCTCGCCTCACTCTCTGCAGGTGTTCACCACCCCCTCCCAGGAGCAGCCCACGAGCTTTGCCGTGTCAGAAACACTCAGAAACAATCAGAAACAATCTTGCCCTTATCAACCTCACTCAGCGAGTCCCTTTTCCCCGCTTTTCCCCTGCTCTGCTTACTAACCCCACACCTCCAGGTCTGTTGTTCGCTTCCTCAGTGAAGGGCTCAGGGAAGAAATCCCAGCCTCCTGGAACATCCCATGCCTGCGTGTGAGCAAACAGGAAGTCAGTTGGCGGGAATCTCATTTGAGCATGCTCTCTGTGGACTGTCTGCGCCTTCACTCTGTGAAAAAGATTTAAAAAAAAAAAAAAGTCCAAATATGTGGAGCAAATTGAACTGGGCTTTCTTCTAAATATTGTTCTTAACTAAGCTTTTCAATAACTGCAGATATTTTTAGAAAAAGTATGAATCGATGGCCGAAGGAGTAAAACCTCCTGACTAGAAAGCCTCCCAGTAACTTCAAATGGTTTTGAGATGAGCCCCTGTTCTTTATTGTGATACAAGTTATAATTTATTATCTAATTATAATCTTTTATCTAATGTTATTACCCAATTCATATGTAAGTTAATAAACAAAGTAAATTAAGTACTACTTCCCAAAACATTATGCTAATTAAACATAAAGATTACAACTTTATGAGGTTTCACATATTTTTGTGTTTCCTGAACAGCTAATGAAACAAATCTATTTCATTATTTTATATCTTTGTTATTTTTTTTATTGTATTTCTTAACACTTAATGTCTGTTAGATATTTGTCTTGTTTAACTTTCATTTTCTTAAGTGTTGCAAATACCTAAATAAATAATGACAATAAAAATGAGTGTGTGCTTGTGTCTCCTAATTTGCATTTGGTCATTTAGATGAGTTAGCAGGATATATATGTAAATGATATTTAGATCTGCAGTAAGTAAATTATATAGAAGACTTTACAGCAGCATGATCTCGCTATAGAAACAGCTACTGTTTCTGTGCACACCCACAGAGTGTCTACTATCACATAGGTGTCATAAGTATCTCTGTGAATGGAAGTAATTCACTTGATTTTTAACTGCTGCAACAAAAAAGACGAACATAAATAGATATATTAACTTAATAGTTTTTGAATAAAACACATTTAACTGATCTGACGTTGTCTTTGTTTCAGGGAGAGAACGGAGCAAGAGGACCTCCTGGGCCGAATGGATCACCTGTAAGTTTGCAACATTTTTATTAATACTGGAGTGGCATTTTATTATTTAGTAGTTCTTCCTGTTTTGAATGTTTTATCCTTCATTTTAAGGGTCAAGCTGGACCACAAGGATCTCCTGGAGATGTTGGTGATCCTGGACATATGGTACTCTAACTTCAAGCATGCATTTTCTCTGTTCCTATATTTTCATTTACTTAATGTTATTTGATTTTTTTGTTTTTGGTAAGCTGCTCATTAGAGAAAATTTTGCTGTCAGAATGATGGGCTGTTGCTGAGTGTTTGCAATCTGTGTTTGTCAGGGTTCACCAGGGCAGAGAGGACCTGAGGGCCCTCCGGGGAAGCCAGGTGAAGATGTAAGTTAGCTTTGAGATGTTTGTCTGCCTCGACTTGTGAAACTTTAGAGAATTAAAAAAAACAAAAACAAAAAAACGATTGTACTTTATTACGGAAATTGATCATTTCAGTAGAAGGGGGCAAGGTGAGTGGCCACCATTTATACAAAAGGTGGCTTAAAAGAAAGAGGAAAGGAAATAAACTGGCGATGACAGAGAATGAACTGAGAATCTGCAGGAAGACTGATAAGGATCATTTGGAATTGAATCATGCAAAGTGCACAAATTAAAATGTGGAGTTGGAAATGAATAATATGGTTCCCCTGTAAAGGTATACATGCTTTGATAAATTACAAAATAATAAAATCTGTCACTTTAGATGTTTATAGGTCTTACACGGTACACCTCAAGAACATTAGAAGCACCAACAGAAACACAGAACCCAACATAGAAAGACGTTTTACAGTCTAATGTGAAAATGTCATTTCCCCACACAGGGAGAATCAGGCAAAGCAGGAAATAGTGGAGAAGTTGGATTCCCTGGATCAGCAGTAAGCTTTAAATTAATAAAAATTAAATCCTGTGCTTTTTAAAATGATTATTATTAGAAAAAACTAATAATGTTCTACTGTGGTTTTAGGGGCCTAGAGGATTTCCTGGAACACCTGGGCCTCCAGGCCTGAAGGGTCACAGAGTGAGTAATCCTTGTTAGAAGCACTTTAAAACAAGTACCAGTGGTATGATGATGAAGTGAACTGACTTCACTTTGCTTTAAACTCTGTCATTCACTTTCTCCATGTTTCCTTAAGAGTAAAGTCAGTGTGCTTAGCCCAGCTCTGCATACACAACATAAAACAGTATGTGAGTCTTTTTCTATCTTATTAACAGGGCCACAGTGGACCTCTTGGACCAAAAGGTGAAACTGGAGCTGTTGGATCCAAGGTATAACTGATGTCAAATCGACGGTCTGTCAGTTTGTGCCACTGGTGGATTAGATGGTTTCCATTAAACACTTTGTTTTGTGTCTTTTTGCAGGGTGCCACAGGGCCCAGCGGTCCAATGGGAGCACCTGGACCTATGGTAAGCTATTCTTAAAGTTTCTGTTGCTTGTTTTTAGTCTCCACAGAGCCAGTAAATGCTCAGAAACCAAGTGACAGTAACAAATTGCCTGGAGCAGCCCCGTGCAGATGATGCAGTTTATTATTCTTTTAAGCAGGCGTGGACTTCAGTGTCGGCTGCTTTTGGATTCTGCTCTCATTTTGAATCAACTAAACATGTATTCACTTTCCTGTAACTAAAGCTTTTCACCTTAAACCTTTGCATAAATAAAAAATAGGTGTAATTTATCACTCTCTGTGGATAACAGGGTCCTGCAGGGATGCCGGGCGAGAGAGGACGCCCTGGACCAGGTGGTATAGCGGTAAGGGCGATGACACCACCTGTGTGTGTGTATGTGTATATGTGTATATATTACTCTGACTTTTGAACCAAACTGATGTTTACCTTGCAGGGTAAGCGTGGTCCTCCTGGTAATATCGGGAAATCTGGTCCGATGGTAAGTCGCAATATGCTGTGTTTTACTTTTGTGAGTTTACTGTGCACCAAAAAGACTAGCATGACTTTTTGGAAATCCAAATTAGATGCTTAGGTTAAACTGAGGAAAATATATTTGGGTTGCAATCATCAGTCTTATTTTAAACATGTTTATGTGTTACTCCAAATAAACATATGTGAACTAGCCACATGAGCAATAACGGACACAGAAAAGTAGTGATACTTGCATGGTTGCTGTGCCCTGTTGTATGTCAGCAACCATTATGTTTGCATAATTTTAGATGTGAATTGGGTGATGAAGTTACAGTAACATCCTACTGTCAATACTCTTTCTTAACAGGGCCCCTTGGGTCTCAGTGGATCACCTGGATATCCAGGGGCCCCAGGTATGAAGGTAAGTAACAAAGAACATAGCTATTTGCTCTTTTATGCTTTCAAAGCCAAACATATCACTTTTATTGTTTATATTAATTGTTCTTGGCTTTTGTTTTCCACAGGGACAGCCTGGCCCCACAGGTGTCCGAGGTCCAGAGGGGGCACAAGGACAGAGAGGAGAGACCGGTCATCAGGGGAGACCTGGCCCCATTGGCATCAGGGTTAATTTCTTACTTTGTCCATACTTACACGCCACACTTTCACTTTTGCGCATTGATTTAATTTTCTAATTAGAGAGTTTCTATGTTCACAGGGGCCCATGGGAACAGATGGAGGCCCAGGTTCCAAAGGACCAGTTGTAAGTTAACACTTATTTACTCCAGGCTTGTTATTATTAAGACTAAGTGAAGTCACAAAAAGAAACACGTTTTAATTTCTTACAGGGTACTGTTGGTCCGCAAGGTTCAGGCGGCCATCTTGGGCCCCGTGGCCCACCAGGACCTCAGGGAAGCACTGGTCAACCTGGGATCAAAGGACAACTGGTAAAAGGCCTCAGAGTTTGAACTGTAACAGTAAGCTATCGCTTTATGTGCAGGAGACTCACATTTTTGCATTTCTGTGTCAAAGGGAGATGTTGGTGTTGGGGGATTTAAAGGAGAAGCTGGACCTAAAGGGGAACCGGTAAGATTCAGATCAAATAGTCAAACTGATGCAGATTGCATTATAAATCCAGACTTGCCTCTTACTCAGTCTTCTTGTTCCATGTGTTGATTTTCTAGGGTCCGCCTGGTTCCCAGGGAGTGATCGGACCTCAAGGTGAGGAAGGAAAGCGAGGACTACGTGGAGATCCCGGCTCTGTTGGGCCTCCTGGTCCTGTCGGTGAAAGAGTAAGCCTGGATTCTGCTTCCTACTCTAACACTCACCTTTCACGTAGTTCCTCTTCCAGGGCAGGAGTCAGCTCAGTAATTTGTTCACACAACTTTGCAGTTTGGGAAGTCAGAATTAAAGGCACATTAAATTATAGTTTCTGGGATTCTTCACTTTACTGATGTGGTTTAATATGCACATATTAAATCATCACTTCTCTTTCAGGGATCTCCTGGAAACAGAGGATTCCCTGGTGCAGATGGGCTGCCGGGACCAAAGGTACAGTTTGTTACCATAAATCATGCTATATATACATAATGATTACATTTGTGCTCTGAACACTTTATTTACTGGTTAACCTTTTGTTTACCGCTTGTTTACTTGCTTTAATCAGCAATTTTGTTTTGTCAAAAGGGTGCTCAAGGAGATCGTGGAATATCAGGCCCACCAGGACCAAAAGGTTCTCTAGGAGACCTAGGGCGCACAGGAGAACCTGGTCTACCAGGTGCAAGGGTAACACAAGAACTTGGCATTTTCCTTTTTGAGCTACAGTATTTCCGAAAGTTTCTCTTTATTGCTCTAGCTTTCTATCCTTATGTTTTAAAACTTTTTCCACAGGGTCTTACTGGGACCCCCGGAGTTCAAGGTGCAGAGGGAAAACCAGGACCACTGGTAATTCTGAGTATTTGTATATTTTAATGTGTTTGAATCGCACGTACTGGAGTTTTCTTTAAAATTATGATAAATAACCAGTGTCGGTTTGTGTCATTTCAAGGGTGCCCCAGGTGAAGATGGTCGCCCCGGTCCTACAGGGCCCATTGGAAACAGAGGGCCTGCAGGAATCATGGGAGTCCCAGGCCCCAAGGGCTTCAGTGTAAGGCTGCAGCGTCTCTGAAGCTGTGCCCTAATAGTCAAGTCAGTCTAGTAACGTCATGTTCTGTCTCTAATTCAATATATTTTACTCTTAAAGGGTGACCCAGGAAAGACGGGGGAACAGGGATCTGCAGGAGTGCCAGGTCAAAGAGTGAGTACTATTTTGAGTGCACAAGTGCTGAAGTACGGCAACAAAAAGTGCTCTATGATTAGTTTTAGACTTATTACAGTCAAAAAGTTGTACTTGGGGCCTTGTGCACTTACCTTTTTGATTATATGGCAGAAAGGGAAGGACCCCGAAATAACTTTCAGTGAGTAGCAGGATGATATGTCAGCATTAATGATAAACAGTTAAAAAATGTTTTTGTTGTTTTCAGGAATTGATAAAAAATATATATACTTGGATTTATTAGATCTTTCATGAGCACAGAAGTCATTATTAATGCAATCAACCTAAACCGAACGCAGGCTGCTAGGAGATGAAGGAGTGGATCCCCATCAGGTGTGTAATCGGCAGGATTTATAAGTGTGACTTTGTCCACAGGGTCCTCCAGGAAAAGATGGAGAGGTTGGGCCTGCAGGACCCCCTGGCCCACCTGTAAGTGTCGGATTACTATTTTTTAAAAACTTTTTGCTAAGTCCTTTTTTTTTTTTTTTTTTTTTATTGCTGTTGATTACATAGAAGTGTTTGTCCTCTAACAGGGTGTTGCAGGAGACAGAGGAGAGCAGGGACCTCCAGGTGAAAATGGCTTCCCGGTGTGTAATGTTTTTGAGGCACTGTAAAAGGACAGAAAGTTTTAAAACAGTTCATGGAGTTAGATTACTTCTGGTTCTAAATAATTTCTGAAAAATATCTTTTTTTGTGTGTTCTTAGGGTTTGCCTGGAAATCAAGGGCCTCCTGGAGAGTCTGGGAAACCAGGTGACCAAGTGAGTCCAACAAAAACTATGAAAGTAAAATGGTAAATGGCCTGCATTTGTATAGCGCTTTTCTAGTCCATAGCACCCCGAAGCGCTTTACACTACATTCAGTCATTCACCCATTCACACACTGGCAATGGCAAGCTACATTGTAGCCACAGCTGCCCTGGGGCGCACTGACAGAGGCGAGGCTGCCGGACACAGGTGCCACCGGGCCCTCTGACCACCACCAGTAGGCAAACATGGGGTTAGTATCTTGCCCAAGGATATTTGGCATGCAGCCAGGAGGCAGCCTGGGATCGAACCACCAACCTTCTGATTAGTGGCTGACCTGCTCTGCCACCTGAGCTAGAGCCACCCCAAGTAGCCTTGAGTTATATCCAATACTAAATTATTATTGCAAAAGGTCTTGGATGAATTTAAATTTCATGTCTCTTTTGGACTGAGCATTAAAAATGTAGCTTTTTTCTTTCAGGGTATTCCTGGAGAACTTGGTCCTGTGGGTCAGATTGGACCGAGGGTAGGTGAACTGCATTGATTCCAACCAGTCCAAGCTGGAGTTTGACTATCTGAGACTCAACTGGTCATATTTGTTTTTTCTAGGGAGAGCGTGGAATTCCTGGGGAGAGAGGAGAACTGGGTCCAACAGGTCTGCAGGGACCTAAAGGAATTCCTGGTGCACCTGGTCCAGATGGGCCAAAGGTATTGTTATACACCATAATCAATGTATAACTCACAAGTCTGGAGTAGTTTGGGCCAACTCGTATTAACCTTGATGCTTGTCACTGAAGGGTAGCCCTGGTCCCACCGGTGCTTTAGGTGACGTGGGTCCTCCAGGTCTTCAGGGAATGCCAGGAGAGAGGGGCATCTCTGGTCCTCCTGGTCCCAAAGGTGAAAGAGTAAGTATGTGATCATCTTTGCAAAAATTGTAGTAGTCTTTTGCAGTGCTTTTAGCCTTAGTTTTTTTCATGACTACATTCCTCTTTAAAGTGGTTACAAAACTTTTTCATTTATTGTGTTTGTTCAGGGAGCAATTGGTGAGAAAGGATCTGAAGGGACAGCTGGGAATGATGGTGCAAGAGTAAGTGAAGCATCTTTGACTTGCTGCAAACACATTTAGTCTCAGCTCACCTGTGAACAAAGGAGTGTGACAGGAGCGTAAGCCAAAACTAAAGCTGTACCCATACAAGCTTAAGACTTGTCAATGCTTGTTGAAAGAAATCTGTTTGCTGACGTGACTGCACAAGTTTATGTTAATGATGAGTGATGGTGATGAGCAAAGATCCCCAACCACATTTCTTTCCTGTCAACAGGGAGCACCAGGTCCCATTGGACCATCAGGACCTGCAGGACCCAGTGGTGAGAAGGTAGAGTCCTTATGAAACACACATAAAGCACAAAAGCAGTTTGACAGCAGTAGGCCCACTGTTCTGGGAAGGAAACTCTTTGCCCCATGCTGCTTTTACACCAATAAAAATACTGGATTCTCAATAAATTCTTATCCAAATTATTGCAATAAACCTGTGGCTTCTTTACAGGGAGAACCTGGACCCAAAGGACCGTCTGGACCACCAGGATCCAGGGGAACACCTGTGGGTACACCTCACCAGTGTTTGCATCTTACACATTAAGTATTGCTTTATTGTGCTGAAACAAGGCAGCTCATTACAAAGTAATACAAACATTTATCTTGTGGTGCAGGGGTCGAGAGGTGACCCTGGTCCTATTGGTGCTGTTGGATTTTCTGGCCCCCCTGTAAGTACACTGAAACACTTTGCTAAATATATGCATGCCTTTGACAATGCCACAGGAGATAAAGGAGGAAAAGCATCTCTGCTAATATCATTTACACCTCACAGGGTCCTGATGGCCAACCTGGAGTAAAAGGAGAGCCTGGAGAGCAAGGCCAGAAAGGAGATGCAGGGTCTCCTGGGCCACAGGGCTTGGCTGGTGCCCATGGACCTCCCGTGAGTTGCAAAATAATGTAGTTGTTCTGACACATTTTTATTTCCAAAACCACTTATTTATTGCTATACATTTAGTTAATCCAGTTTGGCTGCGAGTTCTAAATAAGTGAGCTTTCACTTCCTGCTTGCTCCTCATTAGAACAGAATCTCTCAGTTGCACACATTTCCTGCATGCGTGCACTGAGAGATTATGTTCTAGTTAAATGTTGATATAATTTTTTGTAGGGGCCAGTTGGTGTTGCTGGCCTGAAAGGAGGAAGAGGAACACAGGGAGCACCGGTAAGATCCATTGATCCTACAATTATAAGTACATTTCAAAACACTATGTTATTTTCTGTTGCTGTTCAAACCACTTCTTTTTTCCTTTTTTTGCAGGGCCCCACTGGTTTCCCTGGATCTGCAGGAAGGGTTGGACCCCCTGGCCCACCTGTAAGTACTGCCCCAAGTTAGGGTTTGAATACAAGGTCGTGAAAGAAAAATAAAAATGTATGGGTTACAAATGTTAAACCACCAAAGATGATGCACAATCACCCGTTTATGTAAATAAATTACTTTACTGAAATAGTTTGCAAATCAAAATAAATGCTGACACAATAAAAAAAAATCTAAAATTCTACCTTTGTATATTATACCTAAGTCAAGTTTCGAAAAAGGCAAAAACAGCTATCTGTCTCCTTCCCTGTCATTTCAAAAAGGACACCATCATTCCCTCATTAAGCATTCTTGTCTGTATAACAAGTTGAATTCATTTCAGTGAGATTTATATAAAGCCAAATCTCAACAACAGTTACCTCAAGGCACTTTATATTGTAAGGTAAAGACCTTACAATAGATAATAGATAACTCCTTTATAGTCTCATATTAGTCATGCATCTACTCTGTGTTGTATGTGTTGTATTGACCCTCTGAAATTTGTACGTTAAGGCATCATTATTCTTTTCTGTGATCAATTCTTTAATATTTGTAAAGAAAGAAAAAACAGGCCAGAAAAGATCACAAAACTGGTGGCAGGATATGATCCATACACACATTTCCATCCCCCTCTTGCCGTGTCCTTCATCTGTTAACCCACTTCCCCACCCCTTGCATTTCTTTTTTATCTGTACCAACATACAGAGCAACATTTGTTTTCCTCAGATGGCCCTGCTGACAAAGATGAAGTAAATGAAGGCATGGCACACAGAATGGCTAAATGCTGTGAATTTTGGTCACTATGACATAATGCTTTACAATAAGTCTGGATCCTTGTTTCAAAAGTCTCTTTAAACTATCGGCACCAATATGGTGAACCTGACAAAAAAAGTTTTATTTAAACTTTTTACTTTCTTCACTGAATACATAATGCAGCCTTTGTGCATGTTTAAAGGAGCTGGGGATGTCCAGCTTGAGATTGTCCTGCTGGTTTCATCACCTGGGTCAAACGTGTGTCAAACAACAGAATCAGCTAAGGCTGTGTGAAATGATACAAATAACTTTACCGGCTTTGTTTTCCTACTGTCTAGGTATCACATCACCATTGTAGTTAAAACTGAACAGCACTCAAATAACAGAGGAAAGAGTTAAATATTATAACTACTAATTTCTGTCTACTAATTATAGAGATTACAAAAATGTACAAGATATGCACCTCTAGGATTTTGTTTTGTTTTCTAAAGAGAAAAGTATTCATCTGAAATTTCTTCTCTATGTGTTGGAAATTTTTTTCCTTTTTAAGGTTTTCAGTGACCACTTGGATCAGGGATAAACTTTTTTTGCTTTTACGTATTGTAGCACAACACGTCCCATGAAAAAGTGCATTTGATGCTTTCAACCACATGAAAATATTTGTGACTGTAACCGGTCTTATTAGGGTCCTTTAGGAGAAGCAGGACCCCTGGGACCTCCAGGAAAAGAGGGTCCTCCTGGACTTCGTGGAGATCATGGACCCCCTGGACGACAAGGAGAACGTGGACCTCCAGGATCACCAGGTAGCCCAGGAGACAAAGGGGACTCTGGAGAGGATGGCCCTACGGTAAAGTCAATTTTATTTTTGTTTGTCACAATTTTAATAAAAAACTTGATTTATTTAAATATTTTTTTAATCATCCCAGCTCATACATTTTTTTTAGAAATTCCTTGTTGCTTGTTCTTCTGTTTGCCTTTAAGAGAATTTAATTTAATGTTGTCTGCTTTAGGGTCCTAATGGTCCTCCAGGCCCAGCTGGAACTACAGGGCAGAGAGGCATTGTAGGTCTTCCTGGTCAGAGAGGAGAGCGTGGGCCACCAGGTCTCCCAGGACCAGCGGTTGGTATCAAATCCGATATCTGCTGTGTACCAGCTTTGTTATTTACTAGCTTAAAAGTCTAAACTTGACATTCGTGTTCTTTATATTGTATTGTGACTTTTCTGTTTTCTTTTTTTAGGGTCCCCCAGGAAAGCAGGGCTCAACAGGAGCGCCTGGAGATAAAGGCCCTCCAGGTCCAGTCGGTGTTCCTGGTGCTAATGGACCTCGTGGTGATCCTGGTCCAGATGTAAGTGCATGTTTTAAAGTGTTTGTGGTTCCCAACTAACGCTAGCAAAGCTGTCTAAATGTTCTGTTTTTGTTTTTTTTCTTTGTCTGGTCCTCAGGGTCCTGCAGGATCAGATGGCCCACCAGGAAAGGATGGTGTTATTGGACAAAGGGTAAGATGCAGAAAGGATCAAAATATGACATTGCAAAAAGTGCTCATCTTATATTAATCTAAGGTTGCTGGAGGGATATAACTCTTGTCTTAAAAGATCTTGTACCTTAGAATGGAATGCACAGGTATTCCAAACTATCCTCTCCAGCGTAGGCAAAGGTCTTGAAGGATCTGTGTGTTTCCTGGAGACAAAGAACCTGAGGAGGTACCAGCAATCCAAAAATGGACTGTTGAAATGGCAAAAATATTAGCGTTTGAAAAGACTGATCTGAAGTTTGGTCTAAACCTGATGTTACGAATAGAAAAAGATGTTATTTTAGGAAGGATTGAATATAAAAACATTAGTTACAATATTAGTTTACCATTAGAAAATGAGGAAAATATTCTGACTTGGGCGACAAGACCTGTGAAGTGCTTGATTCCTCTTTTCTGTTTGTTGGGAATCGACACAAACTTGTATTTTTTGCTCTTGGTTCCTCTTGAATTATTGCTTAATTTGGTGTTTTTTTATTGTGTCTGCAAATGAAGAAATGTATTTTTAACCAGGGTTGTTTGTGAATGTTTTGATGATGACAGCTAAACTTTGGTGAGCAATGCCAAAATTTGATTTTTTTTCTAGATAAGAAATAAAATAAAAAAAATTGATTAGAAAAAGGGAAAAAATAAAGATGTTGCAGGTAGCTAACACTTACTTACTTTTTTAAATTTCCAGGGAGACCGAGGAGATCCTGGTCCAGAAGGCTTGGTTGGTCCTCAGGGACTTCCTGGACCTCCCGGTCCTGTTGGTGCCCCAGGTGATGCTGGAAGGAGAGGAGAGCCTGTAAGTGGTTTTTGTTTTTTTTCTGTTCATGTGCAGGGTGTATTAACAGATGTACCGAGGGCACATGAGGACATTCTGGAGGCAGATTTAATTGAAACCCTTAATAGTAACTGAATAATGTGTTTCAGTACAAGAAGGCTGGATGGACTCAGTGTTTGCAGAGGTCTGTGTTCCCTGAGGGCTTTCTAATGATTTTGTTCGTTTTCAGGGCTCAAGAGGACCTCCTGGACCACCTGGCTCAGCTGGAAAGAGAGGATTAGTGGTGAGTCTTCAGCTTGTGGTTATGTGAAACTATCTGTTTTATGAAAGTAAATTACCTTTTCAGATAGCTTTCAATGAACATTCATTCGGATCTCAGTGCAGAACAGCAGTAAAAGCAATCTTCATCATTTCATGACCGTAATTATGAAATACCCTAAATCTTTTATAACTCAGGGACCCCAAGGGCCGAGAGGAGATAAGGGTGACCTGGGTGACCATGGAGAGAGAGGCCAGAAGGGACACAGAGGCTTCACTGGTTTGCAGGGTCTCCCCGGACCTCCAGTAAGTAAAAATGATAATGTTGACTCTGATGACTTCTGCTTCATCTCAGAGGCTTTCCAACCTACTGCATACAGTACAGTGGAGTATTCTTCTGTTATTCCACCTTTGCCAACCGCGCTCTGAAATGCAAATCAGACAGTGATCAAAAGGATCTTTAATTTTTTATTTGAACATAATTCTCTTTCATTTTAATGCAGCGCTTGTAAATGAGTGCAGCTTCATTTCCGTTTTTTGCTAACAATGTTGTCTGTCATTATCCCATCAACCCACCCCTCATGACCCAGTTACTGACAGCTATAAGCTAGATTAGTGTATTTACTTTACTCTTGGCAGTGCCCTAAAGTGGACACTTTGTTTCACAGAAATTCAGCTGAACAAAACAAATGGTACCATTAGCTGAGTTTTCCCACTTGAGTATCATCAATAGGTTGTGTTCATCGAGTTAAAGTGCATTAAACAGACTAATAAATTTGATTTATTGCTTTTAGGGCACAACTGGTGAGCAGGGAGCTCCAGGAATTGTTGGACCCAGTGGACCGAGGGTAATTGCCACCGATTCATTCGTGTTGAGGAAGAGAATAATCTTCATATCAGCTATAACTTTGGAATTAATTTCTCATATTTGAGGCTAATGGTTCCTTATGATTTAGGGACCTCCTGGACCTATCGGGCCTCCTGGAAAAGAAGGATACATAGGACTGCCTGGACCAATGGGACCTCCAGGAACTCGTGGGATCACAGGAGAAGTTGGACCAGAGGTATTGTCTCATTACGCAGCAAAAAGTGTGTGCAAAGCTCATAAAAAGGAGCCAGATGAGAATGTTTGTTAAAATGCAGAACATCTTTTCAACAGATGTTTGGTACATAGGGAATAGGGGATGGGCAAAATTTCAATGTGTAAATAAAAACCCCAAAGAGTACAGTCTTCACACTACTATTCCAAAACCCGCAGGGCCCTCCCGGAGAACCCGGACCCGCAGGTCCTCCAGGCCCTCCCGGACGTCCCATGGCAGCTGTGGATGACCTATTCGGCGGCCCCCAGGATTACGACTCTGGGCCACCTCCTCCTGAGTTCAGCGAGGACGAAGCTCTGCCCAACAGCAATGCCTCCACCATAGTGCCCGTCGACCCCGGTGTTCAAGCCACCCTGAAAGCCCTCAAGAGCCAGATCGACAACATGAAGAGCCCAGACGGCAGCAAGAAACATCCTGCCAGGACCTGTGACGACCTCAAGAGGTGCTACCCCATGAAGAAGAGCGGTGAGTGAGGGGAGACATTTAAACAGATTTGACTTTATTAGAATGTAAATTTTTTTCTATGGTGGCCTTGAGAGGTCAAATACACTGCAACTTGGGAAAACACCAGCAAATAGGAAAATGCTGCAAAAACACAACAGGAATTAAAAAACCTGCAAAATCTAAAAACAAGAAATTTTAAAAATCATGAAACAAATCTTTTTTTTTTTTAGGAAATGATAACGTGATAGAGCAGAAGCGGAAATGACAAGCTAAAAAATAAATGGCTAATAGCAAACATGTAGCCACAGCATTTTATGAATGGTGATTAAATCATGTTTTACCTCCACACTTTTTCCAGCTCACAACACTGATGAACCCTCCTCTTCGTTTATGTCTCAGTGTGAGCCTTCACATGTTTTGGTTTCCATCACGTCCCCAGAAACACTTGTTTGCGCTTTGTAAGATGTTTTTTTCCTCACTTTATAGTGTTTTGTGTGTATTTGCAGCGTTTTTCCATTTGCTGATGTAAATATTGACACACAAACTAAAGTTGCCTGCATGTAATGTCAAGGCTCCCGAGTATAGTTTTATACACATATAGTCTAATAGTTAATAGTTTAATTATTTATATAGCACATTTAATTACAACAGGAGCGTTGACCAAAGTGCTGTACAAGAATACAACATGCATAATAAAACAACTTAGAGTATTAAAAGCAAACACCAAAAAATATGAATTAACAAATAACTCTCATGCTGTATTAAAAGCCAGTAAATAAAAATGCGTTTTAAGATAAGATTTAAAAAGACTGACAGTATGAGCCTGTCTGATGTATAGGGGTAAATTATTCCACAGCTTAGGCGCTACGACTGCAAATGCTTGATCACCTCTATGAACCAGCCTCGACCTTGGTACAGCTAAAAGCAAAAGATCACTTGATCTAAGAGATCTAAGGGGGGTATAAGTCTGCAAGAGGTCAGACAAATACCCGGGAGCCTGTCCATTCAGGGCTTTGTAGGTCAACAATAAAATTTTAAAATTAATTCTGAAGCGGACAGGGAGCCAATGAAGGGAGGCAAGTACCGGGGAAATGTGTTCACATCTTTTAGTATGTGTCAGAAGACGAGCTGCAGCATTCTGGACCAACTGCAGCCTTGCCAGGCAGGTCTGGCTGACTCCAGCGTATAAGGAGTTACAATAGTCCAGCTGGGATATAATGAAATATAATGCGCCTAACAAGAGAAAGATCCACAGTTTGATCCCAGGAGGGGACACAAATCCATCCGGGGGTGCATCAGGAAGGGTATTTGGTGTAAAAAGTCTGCCAGATCAAACATGCTGTGATGACCCCTTGTGAATAAGGAAGCAGGACACGTGTGAATGTGATAACTCAAGAACAGGCGACTTAGGATTTTCAAATTGATACAGTAGTTGCATCTACTAAAACCTTGGACAGTTTGAATCTCCGTGACCTCAAGTTTTAAGAAAATCTTGAGAACCCAATAACTCGGGAAGGAAGTCACCCAGAATTTATAGCAGAGGTCTGTCTCCAAGGAGGCCAATTGCATACAGTCATCCTAAAAACTTGAGGAAATGGTATATACCTATGGTATATACCAAGCTGTAAATGGTACCATTTACAGCTTGGGAGCTTGTATGTACCCTTTAAGTGCTCAAGGAAACAGATATGTGCCTTTAATACCAATTGTTAGCCCCAGGGGTCCGTTCATGTAGACACTGACTTAGTATATCCCTACTTCTGGAAGTGCAATTTATTTCAATGCTTCCATTTTGTGATGTAGGTGAGTACTGGGTGGATCCAAACCAAGGCAGTGCAGAGGATGCCATTCAAGTGCACTGCAACATGGACACTGGAGAGACCTGCATCTCTGCCAACCCATCCAGCATACCTCGTAAAGTGTGGTGGACCTCCTCCAGGAACAAGCCTGTGTGGTTTGGAGCCGACATGAACAGCGGAACACATGTGAGCAGCTACACACTAGTTGTGTGTGTCTGTGTGTGTGAGAGCATTTTTAAATCAATCCAGAACTTAACATGTTGTACAAATTTGTGCTTTTAGTTTGCTTATGGCAACAAAGATCAGCCATCAAACACCGTCGCAGTGCAGATGACCTTCATCCGCCTGCTGTCCAAAGAGGTTTCCCAGACCATCACGTACCACTGCAAGAACTCTGTGGGCTACATGGATGACAAGACGGGCAACTTAAAGAAAGCCGTGATCCTCAAAGGCTCCAACGACCTAGAGCTCAAAGCAGAGGGAAACAACCGGTTCAGATACACAGTGGTGGAGGACTCCTGCACAGTAAGTCCAGCGTTTCAACTGTTGTAGTTCAACACATGCCTGACAATGAAGATTGAGTAGTGAGTTAATACTGGACAGGTCTTCATCAGTCAAATCATAATGATGCTTGGTGTCTGCTGGGTGTGAAAGTAGGCAGCAGTTTCTAACAGATTCTATCAGGGTTGATACAAATTGAGTTTTTCAGCTTAATTTATAGCAGGAGGTGAGTGTATGTGCATGAACACGAACACAAAATGAACAGTGTGCTTAGGGAACAAACTGAGGAATTAGATGTATTTCAGGATTTGAAAGCCTTTCTCTTCACAGAGTTCACTGACGAACCTGTGTTTTTATCTCTTTAACAGCAAGCAAATGGCAACTGGGGCAAGACCGTGTTTGAGTACAGGACACAGAAAACAGCAAGACTTCCCATTGTGGATATTGCCCCCGTGGACATTGGCGGCCGGGATCAAGAGTTCGGCGTCGACATCGGGCCCGTGTGCTTCTTGTAAAGGCGTCAGCAGGGAAGGGAAGTGTCGAGGAGAATCCCTTAGACTGTTGAACTGACAGCTGATGCGATCAGCCACGTTGTACATACGAGTACCGAGGACTGTTGTGGCCCTGTGGCGAGATATTTATTGTGCCTTTCGACCCAGTTCAAGACGGCAAAGATTTGTTTTGGAATTTACATGAAAAATTGGTTTAAAAAAAAAAAAAAAATCAGAATCATTCCTCTGTCGTCTTGTGTATGTTTGACTTCAAGCTTTGTGCATTTTCGAGGTCCAAAGATCTTACCCTTTAATTTCGCCAAAGAACATAGAAGCTTTAAACTGTTATTATGACTGCTGTTCGTAAGCCCAGAACGTTTCCACTGAAACTACGACGTATGTCCCACCACTACTAATTTTTTTAGAGACTTCTCTGTTTTCTTTTTGTTTTTTTACTTCATTGTCTGAATATAAAACATCTTTGTGGTGCTATTGAGGAAACAAATACAGCCGCTTATGCGTTCGCTGGCGCAGGTATTTTCTCATGAGAGTTCTGATGAACCGATGTCTGTATCTAGTTACTCAAAACTCTGTACCAACCATGTAGAACATTAAAGACGCATGAAGACTGTCAGTCACTCAGTGTTAGCTACCTCGTCACCGGAACTGAGAACACCATGACACTACATGTAAATCTTTTGTTTCACACAGGTGCTGTTTTGTAAGTAGTGTGACCGTTGTGATCTTCTCCCAGCTGCGCGGTACAGGGCAGGGTTTGGGGATGCCAATAAAGATCTCTCTGTCAACAATGGGGAGATGAATGAGGTGTCATGTGAGTGATGTGTGGTGATTTGTAATTCTTTTTTCCCCCCCCTTCAATTATACAATTATGGTACAGTTAAAAGGTAGCACAGAGTATTCGATTTTTATGCATGTCAGCTCCCCCTTTGAAGTATCCTGGACATATATGCTCTTGAAATCCTTTTTTTTAATACTCAGTTTTATAGAATAAGACGGCTGAGTGTGCCTGTTTGCTTTGTATTTTTAATTTTTATTTTTTGCTATGCAACAAATTAAACTAAATGCTTGTTAATCCCCCTAAGCTCTTGTCATATTGATTCAGGTATAGTTAGGCTCTTTGCGTTGGCCAGTTTTGCACCTAAATTCATATTTAGTTTAATTTACTTTTTACACAAAGTTTTCAATGTGAACAGTTTGTTTTACATCTTTCCTTTTTTTTGACTGTGCTTTTAATTCTCTTGTGACCATTTGGTTCGAATTTGAGTATATTTATTATAGATTTGTTAGAATTATGCAAGGCATGGCTGCCTGCAAACACCCCCAAGGCAGAGAGGAGGAGAAGGAGGAGGAAGAGGGGGGGTTCCACACTGGAAGCAGATGCGTTTCTTCCTTTGAAAATAAATATTGAAAATACTTCTCTCTGCCTGTTCTTGTTTGAGTAGACTTCATTTTGGATCTTTATAAATTGTCTACGATAGCAGCCCCAAGAGACCTGAAACTTTGTTTTAAGAGAAAAGAAAAAGAGAAAATCAGATGTGATTTTTTTTTTTTTTTTTTTACAGCACAACTGTAGCAACTGAAGAATTAGGACAACAACTGAGTGAATCACTCTCTCCCTGCCTGTGGTGATGTGCTTAAGCACCCCAGTGGTTAAGGTGAATCTTATATATGAGGAAAATCTGTTTAGACACTGGACCTAATCTGAGCTATTGCACCTCATGTCATAGTTATAGCTCATGGGACATTCACAGAAGGTAGCAGTGATATGGCAGCTAAAGACTGAACACAAAAGGAGCCATTCCCAAGGTAGAGATATTACTAATGGGAGCAAAGGACTCCGATTAGTGGAACGTGACAGGTTGGCAAAAAAAGTAAAAAGGTTACCTGGGCACAAATAGATAACTTTGTATGCAGAAAGCATTTTATGGTGAAAACATATGATGAACATAAAAGGTGTTTAGGGTAAAGTGTTAGAAAGTGACACAACACATTTATTGCTAAATTCAAGTGACTAAGTTTCTTTATTTGTGGTATATTTCTTTGGTTAAAACTCAGTCACACTTGAGTAAAAGTAGAAGAGATACTGGGTTGTTCGGCGTTTGCATTGAGTGTTTTTGTATTTATGATGAATTTCAAGTAGTTGGAGTGATCAGCTACTTGCCCAGAGGTTCATTCATTGTGCAATGTCAACCTTTTGGGTGACCACTTATGATTGCAAGGCGATTGCACAGGTGTCTTGGTGCGAGGCAACTATCGGCGTAACTTTATGCTGAACATAGGGGGAGGGGATCTCTGTCTAAATAAATAAAATCATCTGGGTAATTCCCAGATGTTTAGACATGCAACTATTTTGTTGGTAATAACTGAAATGAGTAAAGAAACTCAACAGCCTAATTATGCAAGATAATTCATAATTTTATGGGGGGGGGGGGGGGGGTATATTTGTTGGGTCTGATCATTGGGCAAAAGCAAGGTGATTAAAGGCAAGGTTGCAAAAATACCTCTGTCATTTTTGCAATTAACATGCTGTTCTGCAGCAACTACACCACTATTTGTGGAGGAACTTCTGTTTAAAATCTACCCATTCAGGTTTCTGGCTGGACTCTTAATAGAAGTAATTAATGTGAATTTCTGTGTATGCAGATGGCAATTTGTAGATTTCACAATTTATCATAATTAATTGCCGTACTATCCCAAGCAGACTGGATGAAATTGCCATATTCAATAGCAAATTGACAGCAGACAGAAGGCATCACCAGTCTTATCTCTGATAACTAACTGCAGGTGGTCACAGACCTGACACCAGTCTTTGAAGCAACCATATCAAAGGCATTGAGAGTGTAAGTTCATTGCACACGGTCAAAATCATTTTTGTAATGCCACAGTCTGTGACCGCTGTGACTTCAGCAAGAGAGAAAAACAGGGATCAAATCCTTGTTGTTAGTGTGCATTTGCACTTTAACTAGCAAAATGACACATTCTGTATTAGTGAGTGAAAAAGACGAGAACAACATGTAATCAATGTGATTAAGTTACATCAGCTTTTAAGACCTCTACTGCAAATGTGAAGAGACACCTGCAAGCTAAGCACAGTTCCACAACAACCCCCAACTTCTGCATCAGTTAAAGCTTTCACTGAGCAGCATTAATGAGCTTGGTTCTATGGAGGAGGAGATGCTATCAATGTTAACTTACTATCCTGAGAAAACGTCAATATATTTAGTTGCATTAGTCCAGCAGTATTACACACCCTGCAGAAAGCTAACCACGCTAACTGCAGCTACCATGTACAATACCGCTGTTACAGACCTAAATCTTAACTCTTAAAAGCTCATTATATGTACTTAAAAGTCACAAAAGCATATTGGCTAAAAGAGGCTTTGATATTGCAGAACAGAGCAGTGACATGTAAACATATGGACTCTGTACTTCCTATTGCTAAGAGGACTTCCATTTTTTTTCATGTTTCCCTTTTGTAAGCTGATGGCAATCGCACACAAAATGTCGTGATGGCACTCGGAAAAATTCAAGGGCGTCATTGTGCTTTAGCCGAGCCTACAGCATTATAATAGTTCTGCCACTTGAAGAAAATGTTTCATAAACAAATGCCACATACAAATAAAGTCAGATATAAATTATATAACACAGAAGAATGAGTGAGGAGCAGTTTTCATAGTAGGATTTTCTTTAATATCTGTAACAGCAAAGTCAATTCAACCAAAAGTGAAATAACAGGAATAGAACTGGCTGGACAGAGATAAAAGAGCAGAAAATGAAAGGTAAACACCGAAATGGCAACTCAATCTGGTCAAAATCTGAACAGAACAAAGGACAAAGAGCGGAAAGGTCACTGAAGTAAAAAAACAAAAGAAAATATCAGGCTGGATTAATCGACTACATAACGTATGAATTAATGTGGAGTAAAATATGCGATGTTAAAAGCTCAAAGGTTTTGTCACAATATAGATTCCATTTATTTTTCTTGCCAGCTTGTGTTTGGCATACAAACAGGAATGTGTTGACAATACAGAATTCAAACGGTGCATACACACATATGAAAATTCTGCCACAGAGTGTACCATTGAACATATCCACTATTTACAACTGTCTCCTCCTGTGCAAGCAAAGGTACTCAAAACTAACACCTCCATACGCATTTTTTGTCTTTTTTTTATTACAAAAATAGCTCTTTACTATAATGGATCTGAGTTTACCTTGAAATATCGAAAACCAATCTAAATGCAAATGCATATAAACCTCAAGATGAAAACTGTGACATCTTGACTCGACCGTGGAGTGGATTTTGGCACTTCTTCTTCATACAAACGGGTTGAAAGTGCACCTCGAAGGGTTCATCTTCTCAGCATCAGCAGCGACTGTCTAGCGGGTCCAGAGAGAAGACGGTGCCCTCTAAGGTTAGTCCCATTTTGAACCCCTCCTGGAAGACATGAAGCCACACAGGGCCGCTTTTATAGACACTCAGGCCCGCTGGAAAAACCTCAGAGGCAAAGACAAGCTAAACGCTACTGACACCGCATCATGCTGGGTCATGCATTTTAGACAAGATCAGAAACGGCAAGGCATGAATCCTAATAGGAAAACTCAATTACAGCAGATCAAAGTAAGTCGAGCTTATTTTGCAAATGAGGCCGTCATGCACCCCCAACATTGTTTATGTGCAAAACAAATATTTTCAAGCTTAAGCAGTGCGTATTTGTTCTTGTTAATCAAAAAGACACAGAGTAAGTCATGAAGAAAGCTGAGCTAATGAAGCTGCCACAGATGCACTGGCAGCGTCGGTGCAGTCTGCAAATGTGAGCGCGTGCAGCTGCATTCAGAGCGTGCAAGACGAAAACACAACAGCACAAGCAGAGGGTAAAGGACTACGAACCATCTCTGCCGCTACGAGTGAGAGAGGGAAAGAGATACGTTCAGCTGTTAGTCATTAAGAAGAGAAAGAACAGGAAGGAGAGAAACATCAGAGCAACGCTGCCTCCTACTGGCGACACGCTGCCAAAGCTCAACAGGTGTTTAACAAACTGAACCTTGGATGTCGCAGTTTTGAAGTCACAACTTTTTAAAGCAAATGTTGTCATTTTCAGGGGGTTTTTACAGATTCATGTGAACATGGTGTAACTACACTGATAACTGTGTGACAGCACGAAAACAGAAGCTGCAGCAGCTTTTCAAACCCTTTTTTCCCATGTCCTGCTATTGCAAACAGAAAAAAAGCACCGCTACAAATCCACTTAATTAGTCTCATCTGTTAACAAGGCTGCGAGGTGTGTTTCTAATAATTACCAATTACAGGACAGGAAGCCCTGCGAATAAATACCACCGACTAAAGGAAACTATTTCAGGATCACTTTTGTAGTTTGTTAGGAAATGATGGATCCAATTAATTCCACTTCTGCACTCACTGACCTTTAACAAGAACGTGCATTTGTCTGTTAACACAAATCAGTTACAGTGGGTGTAAGATAAATTCACACACTTAACAAAAAAAAGTTGTTATCTTATACATGAGATCATATATTCAAATCCCGATTTATCGCTTTGGATTAAATGACTGAACACAAGCTCCTTTAGCTCTCTCAGTTTTTGGCAAACCCCACAAAGGTTTGAGACGCAGTCTGAAAGCAAAAGTTTATTTCTAATAAGCACCATTGTTTTTTTTTTTATATTACAGATCTGACTACAATATTAATTTATGGCTCCATCCCAACCACAACAACAATTGCTTGAACTCGCTCTGCTGTAATATCACGACATTTTCATGCAGGCAGGAAAACAGAGTGATACACTAAACACTTTTAATTAACACACTCTTTTATGAACACATTAGTGTTTCTGTGTCTTCTGATTAAAATGAATAAAGGAGCTACTGTTACCCATTGATGAGTCACTAAACCTTTCCTCATTAGATAATTCCACACAAATTGTTTCTATTGCTACTGCATTTTTCTACTCAAACATTATTTATTGTAATAAAGTGTGTACTGTATGGTGGAACTGATGTGGAGGCAATTACCGCGGTGTGCACTGCGGTTAGACAACTGGAGTCTGTTACTAGGTTCAGCTAGGGCGTCGCTTGTGATGCGCAAAGCCTTTATTTACGAAAGCAAGGGGAAAATCTTTAATCTTCAAAGTAATGGTTGTGATAATAAAAAGAAGAAAACAGTTTCACAGTTTAAGCAGCCTGCCTGCAATTCTTCTGAAAGAGACACAGTGATGAGCTCACCTGCATCTCATCCAGCTTTGACTGGATGTCTGGAGGGAAATCAGCTGCCCCGCAGGTGAACGGATCAAACGGCTCTGCACCAAACAAATCTTTACCTACATGCACAGAGCAGATCAACACTGTAATGATCAAGGAGGCACATCGAGGGGGGAGGGGTTAAAACACCGAAATGAAAATAAGTTTTTCACTTACTTATATCTGGTGGCAATGTGGTGGGTGGAGGGGGTGGGCAGCCGTTGCTGGCTGGTGTGGGCACCAGTGGTGTCACAGGGGAGAAGGGAACCATGTCAAAAATGTCTGTCGACTGCGGCTTCATTGAGATACTCCCCGCCTGCATACAAAGTAATGGTTGAGCCACCGGCAGAGACCTGTAAGTTCACCCATGCACAAACTACACAGCTATTTTTCTCTCTTTTTTTTTTTTTGCATCAAAGCAAGGGAAGAAGAAGAAGACGAAGCACAAGCACCACACAGACAAAGGCAGGAGATAACAAGGCTCCAGGGACAGAGAGACAGCACAGAAAAAGAGAAGCGGAGGGTGTTTACGCGAGGCCGCGGGATGCTGCAGCCCTCATTGGGTTTAGGAGGGAGGAGAGCGGGTTTGGCAGGCGGAGGAGTTAGTAGCCCGGTGGACAGGTTGGACTCCGGTGAGCTCATAGGAGTGAGAGTGACAGAGGAGATTTCCAGACAGGAGAGCGACTTGATGCTGTGGCACCAGAAGAGAGAGGACGGCCTCTGCAGCATGTATGCTTCATTAGCTGCGTTTATGTGCAGCGGCTGAGAAAAAGATCGCAGACAGGAAATGACCAGAAAGAGAGAGACAGAGACAATATTATTCAGTGTTGTAGAATAGGGGAGCTGTGGGTAATTGCATTCTCAGGAGGCTGTCACAAGTGCTGGCATTTGCCCCAATTAGATGCTGAATGTATCGCATTCCTCATCAGACCAATCAGGTGTGTAATTGCTTTGCTTCAGATACAGACCCCTGCTGCCTGCCTCCAGATAGGCCTGGTCATTCCAAACCGGAGTCGTGCATTTAATCGCACAAACACAATCAGCAAAGCCAGCTGTCCTTAAAAGTACTTTTAAAACTCAACAGTTTAAATTTAAGTTTAAATCAGGAATCTTTTAGAATTAAACGACGGTTTAGGTTGTGCACTTCTGGCTCATTCAGAATGCTTGAATCACAGATTATGTTATTAAAGAGTGCTATTACATTAGTCAGCTGTTTCGTACATAATGAAAGTCTTTGAATTAAACATCTCAAAAGGAACAAAAGCAGTTTTGTACAACTCAACAATTCAGCTGATTCTAGTGGCGTTGCTTTGTCTGGTATAACAGACACTTCAGGTAGTTTTAGATGGATATTGCAGATATTGGATATTGTAATGCAGTCACTCTATTGTTCCCCGTGGCTACAGTAACTGCTGTTGAAAAGGACAGAAATCAAAGTCTAAGGTCTCATTTTCTTCTGTAAAATCTACTTTTCTAAACTGAAGTTTGGCATGCTACGCAGTTTGTTCTTACTGAAGGTACGTGTGCTATCATCAGCTGTTTTTCAAGCTCTTGCAGTTGTTTCTTTAGTTCAGAGTTTTCCGTTTCCAGTTCTTGAATCTGCAAAAGATACAAACAGAATCAGGACACAGGGCAGCAGCAGAGTGCAGAAAAATATTTGATGTCAAAGTGCAATTTGTGTAATTTGCTTATGATACAGAGTCACGTTCGAACTGCTCACATGTCTTTTTTTTAACAGAATTCGACACAAATGACAAAACACTGTACTTTAGCACACTGCTAAAAACTAACTATTATTAAGTAATTAAGCTGTCGCGTCAACAATGAGATACTGATATTCAACAAATCTTTCCTGAGACTTTGCTGAAATATTGAGATTATAATAATCAAGAAAAACCTATGACGTCTGTGAACTCATCAGACAAGTTGATAAGTAACCAACTCCACACAGCTTTAAGCCACAAAGGTATAGGATAGCAATGGCTAGTTAGCAAGCTAACTTCAGTGCATATCAACAAAATACACAGAAATCTGCCATGATGTCATAACTAAAATTATCGAGAAAATATGCAAAAATGAAAGTTAATTATAAACACCTTTAAAACAGCCAACAAAAACACTAGTTTAGTTGTTTCCTGTAAGGTTACATAGTGTTTAACAAATGTTACTCAAATGGGAACCCTGAAAACCATACATTTCACACCTGAGCCTCAAGTCTCGCAGCCCGGTATCAAACGACTCAGGGACCGGTACCGGTCCGAGGCCCGGAGGTTGGGGACCGCTGTATTAGAACACACATGCTGCTTTGCTGAGTATTACCAGCAGGGGGCAGCAGAAGTGATTTTGGGATTAAATCAAAATAAACGGTAGATCCTTGCCAAGCTCTGCTCAATAGCTATTTCTGGACCTTTGCTTCTATCACAAGGTCTTTATCAGCAGATGTTTATTCATGCTGAACAATTTGAACTCAATAATCACTAAACTTTTAACATGGCTCTGTGTCTGCATGTCTGTGTACATGTTCATAAACTGCTGAGTTGGCTGTACTGTTTAACACACTTGAATACACGTCTGCTTAACCACCGTCCTCCAACTGAGGTTAAAGTACACGTGAGGCTGGTGTTTAGCTAAAACATCACGTCCCCAATTTGATCAAATTTATATGAATATCTGAACAAATCCAATTTTAAACACTTCCCATGGGATGGCTCCGTGTTTTCAGCTGGGCGTACAATAATTTGATTACAGGCTGGCTCTGTTACAACAGAAGTCTGCGTCATTAATATTCATTAACAGTTTTTTTCCTTTTATCAGCACAGCTTAATCGTCCACACTGGATGATTTAAGACAATCAATAGAAACAAGCTCCGCATTAATTAATAAAAACATCAATGCATCTGCACGGTGGTACACGCTGTCAGAGTGTGTGTGTGTGTGAGCGAACGAGCTCCGTGAGCTGGATGTGAGACGCACTCGTTTCTGCAGGGTTCCAATCTGTTTCCTGGTTTCCACGTCTTTGCCTCCAGACTCCAAGAACTTCTTGTAGGCCAAATCAAAGGCTTGGCCGATAGTTAAAGTTATCTCTTCTGCCTGAAGCACATAGGAAACAAAGACTGGCTCAAACACTAAATAAATGTGAGTACAGCTGTAGTTTTCACTTAAGCTGATCGTGAAAGGTTAACTGTGAGATGTCAAAATACCTTATTTTTCAGCAATCTGACTCATGTATTTCACATTTGTATCCAAGGAAACAAGCAAGCTTGTTGAAGCGGCAGAGACTTACACATTTTTCACTGTCAAAGACGTAGCAGAGGTGTTTGTTGGACTCTGAGTCTTTGCAGATAAAAGTAAATATCCTTTTATCGGTTTTGTCATCTGCGCAGAAGGATATTCTGTGTAACTGACAGTTATGCTGCACATCCTGGGGGGAAAATAAAGCATTTATTATTTACTCTGCATATGAGAGATGACTTCACAGTGTTTATTTTCCGTATAATCACAGTTGTCATATACAGTTGCCTATATCCTTTCTGGACTCACTTTTGTCTTGGGATCTAGTATCTTCACGCCATAAATGGAGATCTGAAGTTCCACTTTCGGGATCTTCTGTCCCTCCGACTTTTTGATGTGCCTCTGAAACTGCAAGAGGAAAAATTAGTATGATAAAAGTGCAATTAGCATATAAGAAAGTATGCCACATGACACACAAATACAGCTACAGTAAAAGCATGGTAAGACATTTTTACCATATCCTGGATTTCTGCATTTAAAGCTGCAACCAGCTCAAAAATTTAGATACGATGAATGTGTTGGCACTGTTTGTCATATTTCTGCTCAAAGTACAAACGTAAACACTTGTTCTGTTTTGTTCTCTAAGTATATCTGAGACCACATTTCACTTTAGCTGCTAAATATTAAAGCAAGAGCTATTGACATTAGCGAGGTGTCTTATGCTGGTGGCATGACAGATGCAGTTGTAAGGAAAGGACATGCCATGTTTGCTAAGAGTCTGAATCAAAGAGTAAAGCCAAACCAAAGATTTCAGAGATGTAACATTTAGTAGAGCTGAGATGATTATACTTTGAGTACAATTCCCTTTACAGTACACATTGTCATTTGAGGCACTGTTCATGTAAAGATTATGATTATTGCTGCTTTAAAAAGAAAGAAAAAACAGCAGTAAAACTGAATGCTGTTCTCATCAGTGTAGACACAAACCTCTGTGCAGCATATTATCTTTAAATGCTAATTAGACTTGATCGAGGGAAATGCAATCATTAAAGTTTGCTGTTTTACAGAAGAAATTAAAAGTGTGAACCATGTAGTGGGTCCATCTTTGTTCTCTGCCAAAAAACTGTTTAAGTCTTTCTTCATTTTGTTGCCAAGTGTTATAAATACAAAGTGAACTTGGCAGCGAGTTGAGGACAACAACCAATGAAATTAAACGGGAGTGTATGCTGTCAGTTGAGAAGACATGCAAAGAAGCTGATAATATGACAACTCCTTTTTTTTATCTCAAGATAGAGTACAGAGCACAAGATTCTGACACTTGTTTGTCGGGAGAATCTGACCAATCCAAAATCTATAAACTGCAACAGCATTAAAACCATTGACAGGTGAATGACACTGATGGCCTTGTTACAATGGCACCTGTCAAGGTGTGGGATATATTAGACAGAAAGTTAACTGTCATGTCTTGAAGCTGACATGTTGGACACAGAAAATGGCTGTAACAGAAACACAGCGACTTTACCAGAAGCCAGTTGTGAGGGCTATGTGTGGGTTATGGCGCCTTAGGCTCACTGATGCATGCGGAGAATAAAGGCTGACCCGTGTGGTCTAACATCAACTCCAAATTTCTAAAACCTTAATATGGATGTGATAGAGAGGCACTGAGGCACAATGTGCATCCCAGCTTACAGAGTACATCAACTGTATATAAAAGATGGATATTGACATCAGCTGCTGGTTAGTCCAAATGTGAAGCTATGAGCTGAATGGAAACATTGAAACCAAATGTGAGGAGGAAGGTGAGGATCTGACTAAGAAACAAGAAGACAAAGCACGCTCAAGCTTTTCAAAGATAACAAAGCAACAGCGTACTTTATCTCACTTCTTTGATTCTAATGGGGAACATATTTTATAAAATGAACAACACTCTGTAATTAGGACTTAAAGCCATCTTATCAGGAAGGTTTTTGCTGAGGTCACAGAAGCTGAAAGCTGGTTTCCCTTATGTGGACCTGTGAAAAACTAAATACAACCCCATGATTCAGTAGCTTACAGAATTACCTTTAGCAACGATAGCTTGACGTAATCACTCTCCGTATGTATTTATCAGTCTCTCAGATCATTGTGGAGGAATATTGGTCTACACTTCTGCCAAAACGCCTTGAATAGATTGTATTTGATTAGCATCACCTGGCTGCTACCTGTCCTCTGAATTCCTATGGAAGTAAAAATGTTGGAATGCTCAAAAGTGAACAAATAAGGCTTTTGTGTCTGCTGCTTTCCAATCATCTTCTTGCCTGCCTTCTTTGAGCCTGGTGGATGGTTTAAATCTGTCCTCTCTGTAATTCTTCCTTTCAGACTCCTTTGTGCATCCTACTTCCTCCCCATCTCCACCTCAGACACCTGAGCCAAAGCTCTATTCAAGCGAGCTATTCTACACTCTGGTCTAGACACTGTCCTAAATCCTTTTACTGCAGGGATTCAGTCCTGCCACGATGGGTTATCGGAGACTAATCGCCAAATATATTAATTTCTCCATCTCAATAAATCATGTTCGATGTTTTTCAAGTGATCTCTCTTCATTGATATGCACAGTTGAGGCACTTCTGCATGACTTTCACTTTTTAGACCCAAAATTACACCCAACCTTTTTATATGGCTGCATATGAAGCTGTGCAGCTTCAGACCAGCTGAGTGTGTCAAAGCTGACTTCTGTGCAGCACTCAAAGAACATACATGAGCTTTAGAGTGAGAGCATGGACCAATAACACAATGAACTAGTCAGGGAAGGATGTTTCATCTTTTACATTTTGTGCATTTGTGATTTTTTTACAAGAGGCAAAGAGGGCAACTTGGTGTAATGCTGAGAACTCTTGGGTCCAGGCATTCATATGCATGGTATTTTGCCATGTACCACCCACCTAAACACTAGTCACACTGATCCCTGCTGGATGTGGTATTCCCTGACAGAAGTGGCCTCTTTTAGCAGAATAATGCACCTGCCACAGTGCTAAAACTTTTCAGGCATGGATTGAGGGAACTGAACAAAGAGTTCAAGGTGTTTACTTGGCCTCAATTCCCCAGATCTCTATCCAATTCAGCATCTGTCCTTCGCTGGGTCAGGGCTCTTTTGGGGGCACAAGACAGACCTAAACAATCTCAGGCAGCCGGCTTAAGTGTTGGCATGGATCAGTTAGCAGACGAAATCATAAAGACAGGAGCTAAAAGAAGATGCTACCCCACAAATTGGATCACATCATCATCACAAAATCAGTCTGAGATTACACCAAGAGATGGAAGCAACTGAGACCTAAAGCACTTTAAAAAAGTCAGCATTCTTTTCAAAAGCATCCTCACTTTACTTTCACTGCCTTCAGCGGTTACACAGTTGTGAAATTAGAGATACATGTTCGCTAAGTATCTGCTCCTGCCACAAAAATGGATAAAAGAAAGTAATCAGAAGCTTTACCATTTGCCTCCATTAAGAGTTCTTTTATATAGCCTCTAACACTAAAGCAGTAAATTGATGTTTATATAATTTAATACATTTACATTTCAAAGCCTGCAGACACAAACATGACCAGACACGGAGAGAGTGAGAGGACAATAAATGTGTGTTTCATGGAGATGCTTCTTGCTTGAGCAAAACCAAAGGTCATTTATATATACTAAGTGATAGAAGAGTATATTATTTGACCTAAACCATGGAGATGTGCCTTTGAGGCTGTCTCTGAAGTTGCAACATTTTTTTTTCTCTGCACATGATCTCAGGAAGCACAGCTAATGTCGTCCCGACTGCCAGCGTATCTGGGAGCGTAACCATGGAGCCTTGGTCAAAAGCAGATCAAATGCAATGTAACAATAGAGGTACGGGTTTGGAAAAACAAGTCTCCCCCTCCAAGTGGCCTCAGAGATTCAGGTCTTGGCAGGAGAAGACGGGGGGGAGGCCAGCATGCAGCGAGTGCAGCCGCATTACCAAGAAGCCGTGACAAAGAGAGCTGCCCAGGTTTCAGGCTGTTCCCATGCTTAAAGGTTTGATTAGATGTCTGTAAGCTTGAGGAGTATGTGTCTGGAGAGTAACCCAGGTTAAGTGCAATTTTGTGGGCAGGTTTAATGAAACTTTGTGTACTAAACACAAAGGAAGCCCTAAATTACAAATGAGGCTGTTTGTCAAAGTGACTCATCGAGCACTTTCTTAAACGGTTGTTTAGCAACTTATACTACCTCTACGACTTTGACCACTTCTACCTTAATTAAAGAAAACAAATATGGGCTCTGACAGGGTCAAATATAATAGAACTTAACATTTTTACAAAAGTTAAACACTTCAGCTTAAAGTGAGTCCTCAATAAATAAGTTTGTTTTGTTTTCCAAAGCAAGGCTAATTTATGTGTCTTAGGCACAGATGTAACATGAATGCTTAATGAGAAAGCTCTTAAAAGAAAACCAACAAAAACAAATTTATTCCCTCAGTTCCTCCACGCTTCTCCATCTATTTTAGTGTCTTTCAGCTCATTGTTTTGGTTTTGATTTGGAATCACCTGCATAGCACCAGTGCCAAAAAGATATAGTGGTACCAGATCTTCAACTCGTTTAATTCGTTCCCCAATAAAGACAACTGTACCCCTAACGATGACTTTTCACATGTCAGGATTTATCAGTAAAGATGTGGCTTGATGACCATTAGCATAGTTTCCTGTTTTTCCCAAGGGTAGCTTCATCGACAGAGACCACCCTCACTAATTTCTGGTCCACACCCGATCGTTTTGTTTGATACGCCGGCCTAAAATATGACAGCATCTGCTCAGTTCAGAAAATATCTTCAAGGGTTACTCCTGGTAGGCTTTTAAGCAGTAGACAGTTATAACACTGCACTTCTGACCACCTTACAAATTCATGTTAATTACTCTGTCTGGCCTCCAAAGCTCCTGAGGGGAAAGTCTGCCTCTTAAAAGCTTCTCTGTGTTCAGAAGAATTCTAATGCCAGCCTCAGACTGCATGATCGGTTTCTCTGTGATGACAGTCACTCTGTTGGATTGGATTAGGATTTCACACAGTCATGAAATCTTACTCTTTCTGACTAATATCTATGACATACTACAGGTTCCTTCCTCATCGGCCATGTAAGGAAAAAAAGCTGGCTTTCAGCCTTGCAAAGTACCGATATCATTCCTGTTACGCTTTGTCATGTTTACAGCTGCACACAGCTGGTAGAGCGTGCTGTGCTCATACTGGTCAACATCACAGACGTCACAAAACCATAATGCTTTCAGACCAAGTCCATTATGAAAAAACACCCAAGATAAAGCAATCAACTGCTGTCCATGATGGACATTTTCATTCCTAACGCCACGCCCTGCATTGTCTGTACTGGGCTGCTATTGGGCCAGTATCATACAGCCTGGATCTGGTATAATTGTGCATGCCTTGCCCTTTAATGCAGGGCAGGGAGTCTTTTACTATTACAGCTATGGTGATTTAATGATTTATTTCAGGCTAGAACCTGAAACAGCAGCTTTTATTCCTGATGAGTATTTCCTGTAACTAAACTTTACATCTACGCTGAGAAAGGGGGGCTGAACGAACTAATGTGCTTATCCAGCAGTTCTACACAGCTTAGGAGCTGAAAAACTCCAAGGGCACCTTGGTGCTGGCAGATGAGGGAGGGGGGCACTTGCCACTCACTCCCACCTCCCCTGCTCTGAGCCCCTTGTCCAATCTGGTCACTCAAGAATGCTCTGCTGTCCTTTAGGCTACAGCTATCTGGAGACTAGCTTTACCTTGAGCTTTCTGACTGCATCCTTTACAACTTCTGTGCCTTTCGGAGCTTCAACCTCTGTGTTTCCAAGGAACTGAAAAGAGAACAAAAAGACGCACACAGTAAAACAAAAGGTGTAAACAAGTATTTAATTACATAGCCCAATACAAAGAAGATGATGAAGAATACTTCTAAAATTCAAAAAGCAGGTGAGGTGTCAGTGTGTGTATTAATAATATTTAATAATGTGTCAAATCAATTTATGACCTCTCTGATTTGCTTCATTCACTGTGCTCAAATTCATCCTGTTATTTTCTTCTTCATGGTAGGTCTGTCACAGTGAGTCTGTGATAGGTCAACGTAGTCAGGGTTTAAAGCACCGACATGTTTTAATAAAAATACCAATATCTGGCACCAGTGCATCATATTCTGTGCTCCTAAAGGAAATGCTACAGTGTACTTTGGTATTCTGGCCTACGGACATTGGCCAAAAACTAGGTAAACAAATGAATCCATAAAGGATGAGTTGGATCTTTTATCAAACTGTAGGAAAGAGGCTTTCTCAGAGTTTAAAATCTGTGGAGCTTCACGTTTAAGTCACTAAAATCTCCAATTTGTCACTCTGACTTCAAATAAATGTAGATGACCTTTCACATCCTGAAGGCATTAGTATATATTCTTCTTCATCATCTTGCATTTCCTGTATTGCAAAAAGTTATAAAAGTGTCTTTTACACATGAGGATTGGATGAACACACACCAACACACACAGACGCACACGAGCAGCACTTCTGCTGTTCACCAACAGATGGAGCCGTTAACCTTTGAGCCTGAACATCGTGCGCCCCATCTGGCAGCAACAGTTGTAATTGTTGCAGTCACACAGGTTGCTTCGCTGCTTCCTGAGCTTAATGTGTGGAGCCTGTTCCAATATCAGACTTCAAAAACACTGGTGTCAGAGCCTTCAAGGCTGGCACAAACAAAATAACAATGTCTCCCATTGGAAGCTGAAAGCAGCTCCGGCAGTTTGACTGTCTCTGTGACACATTAAAATCTTTGTGATGCAGGCAATGACTTGGCTGTGCTAATACCCATAAAAATTTGGAGTGCGCACTGCCAGCTGCCGTGGCTGTAATAACAAGAGGTGAAATACAGAATTTATTTGTATTTTTTTTAATCTTGCACATGTCTGACAGCACTATAAAAGAACCCTTCCGTCAAAAATCAAATCAATTAATATAGCTTCTCCATCCAAAACGTGTCTGTGTAACTCTTTGGTGGCTGAGAGCCTCTGACGTCTTTCTAAATGCAGTAAGACAGGTGAACTAACACCAGACTGCAAGTTATCAATAGAGCCAGAAGACAGATTGAGGCTTCAGAGCAAAGTGTCAGCATTCTGCATCGGTGTGACAAATGTACTCTCCACACTTATGCTCATCTCTGGGAGTGCTGCTGACAGATGCCCAGAATAGAGTGGAGTAACACTTGTTCCTGACCAGTGCATTCTGGGCTGCGACTGGGGAGGTCTCACAAGGCAAACAGAGCTCGGAGGCTCATCCATCAACTGGTGCACGCAGCTGAAAACGAACCGGCCCTACCTCTCGTTGCCCGCAGAAAGAACTCACATTTTCAACTGCAGACACACACGTGTCAGCCTTGTGGCAGGTCTCAAGTGTTCACTCAGATGACACAACATAGAGCTCAGTTCCAACTCACCATCCATCCGGTGTTCACTCCTCCAAGCTGAAAGTTCTCAGATTTTTTTTTTTTCTTATACACCTTCAGAAAGGGCAGGATCTGTGTTGTCCATAATTTAAGTGACTTGTGAATGTGACATGATTACTGATGAAAGACATGGCAAATCTAGCAGCTCACCTCTCAACATCCTCTTTCCTCTTTGAGCCCACAGGTCAATCACACTGAAGCTGCTCATAAAAAGCACCGTTAGAATTTGTATAACTGTCCGATCGGATCAAAGAACTGGCAGACCACCGAAATCAAAGCTCACTTCAGTCTCAGCAGTCGTCACTGCGTAAGAAGTTAAAGGTAATACATTTTAAAAACAGTGGACTTAGTTCTTAGCTGGGAAGTTGCTGCTGTGATTTACTGATGACAGCATAACGATTTAGCATGAATATAAAACTGCAGATCTGTTGTGATTGGTGTGGATGTAAAGATACTGCTGCAAATATCAGCGAGGGAGACTTCCTGTGTTACCTGTTCTACAATTGTTCTTAAAATTGAACTCAAACATGATCAATTAAAGTAATTTGATATAGATATTTTATTCCTCTTAGGAATACGTTTAGTAAATTACAAAAGAAGAAAACTCATCAGCGACAATCCACTTTGATAATAAATGAATCATTTCAGTCATTTTTCTAGCACAGATGGAAATAACTTTCAAATCTCTTTCCAGCTTCTTTTAATTTGCTTGTTTTACCAAAGGAACGATCACTTAATTGCGATTTCAGTGAACAAAAAACATGAAGTCCATCTTCTGTGTATTCCCAATTCAGTCTTTACCCGAAGGATCTTAAACCGTAAAACAGATGAACACGCTTGAATCAGCCATCAGTCACCAGTTTTAGTTCCAATTAGCTTATTATCACCTGCACGCAATACTAAAGTTATTTTTCAGCCTACATTTACACCAGGGGCATCATGGTGGGTGATGTATTGTTGCCAGAGATAAAGTTTAGGGGAGTGGCTACTTTGATTGGCAGGTGTTCTGAAAAGGAGCTGCAGTTTGTCGCTGTCTGCTAGGTCGCATTTAACAATATAAGATATTAGATCATGTTTGTGATGCCGTTTCAAAACATTTATAGTTATTTTTGTCTACTGTGTGGTGTAGTTCCTCCAAGAAATTCAGATTTTATTGAGTCAAATTCTAGTATTTTCTTGTTATATCACAGTTAGGATTTGATCTCAGGTTCAGTTCATGAAAGTTTTGAAGTGCCGTCAAATCGAAATGATTGAAGTTATCAAAGATTTTACGTCTTTGTCAACGTTTGAAAATAAAGAAAAAGGGTTCATTTTCATGAGGCTAAAAGAGAGCTCTCTCTCTCTGCTCTAACTATCTGGCACATTGTTCAGTGAACTGCTAACTGAGCTTATTTTTACAGTACTGAGTGCTTGAAACCTGGGAGATCATGCCAAGCACATTCCCAGCACCCCCCCCCCAATTCCTTCACTGATGAGTCCTTTACTCAGATCTCAGCAAATTTAACCAGACGGGGATCTCATCACTCAAAGCAATACAGCGAGTATAGGAACTGACAATGTGCTTTGATTTTAGAGATGTGCCTTCTGCCGGCTTCCTTTGCTTCTTTGCTGCATGCAGGAAGGGAGCTTCAGCAGTTTGCAGGGATATTTTGGAGGCAGTCTTGGAGCTCCACCTCCGTTCCAGCATCGCATTTGTGAAGCACAAGAATGTAGGCCGACAGATTTTGTGCCTCATAGGAGGAAAACTCTGTCGAAATGAAGCAGAAAACCAGCTTGACAGGGGAGTCCTCCCCAAGGGACACAGTCCCTCCTTCCAGGGGTGTTTGCTGGATATTTGAAAAACACCTTTTTTCCCCCCAGTGTTTTATAGCAGATCCTGATTCCAGGCAAGCCTGAGAGCCATTTCATTACAAGTTAGTCCTGCATCAGATCCAAAGTTCTTACCTATTTTGACGTGTGCATGTGCCACTTTACTTAAATCCCCCTCTGTTCACACACTCATTAAAAATAAACAAATCAAGAAGGCTAAAAGACAGAGTCTCCTTCAAATTAAACTTTGATGAGGAAGATTTCCTTCCCCGCATCACAGCACCAAGAGACAACAGCTGCTATGAGAGACGAATACAACGGTATCAATTTTTTGACAGTACTTGAGGTGTGTGGGCAGGGAATTAATTTAAACACCATTAAAAATCCAAATTATTGTTACATTGAGGAGAGGTGCTGAGGTTTATCAGCCGTCTCTGTCAGGAATTTTTATGCAGCCTCAACCTAAAACAATGCATCTATGGGCAGTGAAGCTCATTTGCTGGACAATACCAGAGAGTGCAATGAAAGGCCTGGTGCTTATCAGGGGAACTGCATTGTGGGACACACAGACAGAGAGATTTAACAGGCATGACTGGAGGGAATAAACACAGACAAAGGTGGGAGCCACAAAAGAACAGACTTCTTTTTCAACTTGCAATAAAAGTGTCGCAGTTCTTCGCTGTTTCATTATTTTGCAGTCGCCCTGCTCTGACAGAGTTCATTAAAATGTAGCAGGCAAAGAGAGATACCTACCTTGGCATTGTAGGCTATGTAATGCTTGGCCAAAGCTTCTGGGGTGTGCATCCATGATTTATCTGAAATGATACAGACAGCTGACTCAGTATGACAGACTTAATCACCCAAGTTAATACAGTACAGGTACAATTAGCCACATGCATTCAGTGGTTAAATGTGAGGCAGTGAGTAGAAGAAATTAGCTGAACCTTTTAAAGAGGAAAAATGGAGAAAATTGGCTCATTCTGCGAGACGCAGTGCTTCTTTCCCATATATTCACACCTGGAAGCTTCACATCACAAGTACAGTTCACCGCCACACATGTGAGGGTCTAGCAGCATCACTGGAGCACCCTTTTAGGGGCATACCAATGAAAGCTAGGCAAGGGAAAATGCTGATTTTAATTTCACACCTCAAGTTATCCAACATGAAAGGTAATTGGACCTGTGACTTACTGGTCTAAATCCCGCTTCTCAAACTGTGCGTGCTTTGACTGAACGCAGCAAATTTCAGAGGCCGTGCACTGTATTCAATAAAAATGCAAACGCATGGAAGGAAACTGAGCCCGATATGCTCTAGGTGGAGCAAATTAGAGGGGAGATGCATCTTTGCAAGTGGACAATGTTTCCATATCACATAAGTATGCGTGCCCTGTTACTCCACTTCAAAATATCAAAAAACAAGATAGAGAAGGTAAGGAGTGGAGGACCTAACGGAGCAGACACAGTGAGAGTGCATTTTACCAGTTAGCTACAGTTATCCAAGCAGACTATATAGAAAACCAGTCAGATTCTTTGTGTTGCTGTCACCTGAGTCGTCGCTAGGAAAAAATATGTATTCCAAATGTGGACAGCCAGTAAGATGTTTTTGGAGGTTACTTGTCTCCAGAAGCAAGCAAACTAAAAGTGAAGTAGCAATTAAACTTTAAAAAGTGCGACGAAAACTAGAAATGAAGAACTTCAAAGTAAAAGCTGATTTTTTTTTTAAGTGTTGGTAAGGCAAAGTTTTTACTTTGAAGGCAAGCAGTGTCTGTTACACATTTATTTAAATACAGCTCAGAAGTCAAAATAGCAACAGTTTACAGACAAGTCGGTGTCTTTCATACAAACAACAGGCGACCACAGAAGTCTGCTTGTATCCACAGAGATCACAAGGAGGTTTTTGGTGCAGCACCAGCATTTTACTTACGCTACATGTCTGAGTTTACTTGCTACTCATGTTAAGCAAACTGAGCAAACTGGGTAGCTTGGCTGCCCTCTGTTCAAACACTTATTTGTGTTTTTAGTTTATTAAGTTTGGTGGTTTGGGTACATGTCAGAGTGTGGTAGTAGATTACATCTCTGGTCTCATCATTTGCGAATGTTGTTAGCTAGGTGAACTCGTAACTTGTGTGGTGTTTAGCCACATTAGTTACAATCAGTACAAGGGCGTCTCTCTTCAGTTGTAGGTGGTTACCTGTTTGTTTGATTGCTTCAATTCCTGATAGCTCATTTTGTACATCAGAGACCAAATTAGAGTTAGAAAGACAATAAAATTTGGTATAATTTGGGGTCCACATGCCACTGCATGCAGTGTTTGGTTTCTCAGTAAGATCCACTCTTCACTGTGATACCCAGTTTAAACACAGCAACCCGGTGACCGTCAAAATATTTAAGCTGAGGCCTGACAAGCTGTATGCGCTGGCTGATTGCATATTCTATCAAACACCTATGGGTTTACATAGCCTGGAAATAAACTGTGAAATTCACACAAAATAAATAAATTTGCCTTCCATACTCCTTAAAGCATCTAATTTAATAATCCTGCATTTACCATAACATAATTTTAACCGTTTTTTAGACATGTGGCAGCTTTTGAAACATCAGTAAATCCTTAAATAAATAATATTTGTTTACATAGAGCATGGAGTATTTTGTCTGTGGTGCTTTGATGAAAAGTGACCAATAGGGTGGTCTGCTAATTTGTTCAGTATTGTCTTCGTTCTCTATTTGCAGAGCTAATCAAATGTGAAACTACACACAAATGGAACCATTTATTTTCAAATGGGTCCATCAGATAAAGGATTGCATAAAGTAATATCTTTTGCTAGCATTGGTTAAACTAAATTAGAACTTTAAAACACCATCTCTCTCAGCTGAAACACTACTCCAATGCCACTGCCAATCAAAAGATAATCTGTGTTTAATCACTTGAGTTTTAGCACCGGTGTATTTGTTTGTTGGGCAAATCATCCCACAGTGCCTATAGTTAGTGATTTACAATTTGCCCTGGAGACAGTCTTTGAAGATTTACACCAACACAAAGTGAGCGGTGGTTCAGAGATCATTACAGGTCACTGATGACACAATCCAAAGCACCCACTATGCCATTTTCAGCATTTCTTAATCACCCACTGATTAAGGATTCTTTTCGCTTTTCATTTCCACATTCATAAACGGCTTATCGCCTCGTTAATGAATCTTGGGACAAAAGATGCATGACTGTGACCTTGGGGCCACTTGGCTCCTGTAGGTTGATTGCGTTAATCAAGACTTTGCAAGGTGCAAACGATGTGATGTCAACTTTACTGCGTCCTCTGCACAGGTACGCTAATTACTTTGTTTACATTCATGTGCTGGCTAAGTGGCTTGATGAATTTAAAGTCTGTTCTAATTAGTGTTAATGTGGTACACCGCATTTGTTTAATTGTGACTGCTTAGGGTTGCTAACCTACAATATTATTCTCAAAGAAACTTTGGCAAAAGAGTATGTAATATGTAATGACGAAATGTTTGGAAGATTTTTTTGAGATTATACGTTTTAATTATAATAATTTATTTAGCAATTGTTTAAATTCACAGATTTAATGTGATGGATATTTACCTGCCAAAAACAAATACAAACTATTGTGAATGCGTAATATTTGACCATATGCTGTTAAAACTCAAACTAAATGGATGCAATACATTTAAAATAATCTGGGTTAACACGACTGACTATTTTTACAGCTGTAAGGCAAACTGTGTTGACTTGTTTGAGTAATTTTTGATGGGGAAATATGAATCACATTAACTTTATTAAATTGTTTATTTTAAAATAAGTGCCCGTACTGTGTTTTCTATCCAAATGAATAGAAAACACAATACTGTGCAGAAGTCTTGAGCTACCCATCATTATCGGTACCAAGGAGGTTATCTTTTTGTAGGGTTTGCATGTCATTCAGTCATTCTGTCTGTTAACACGATAGTTCAAAAAGTTTTTAATAATTCTAAAATATCTGCTAGGTGTGCAGAGTGGGGTTATATTAACATCCATTAAAATTAGGCTTCCATCCACTGAGTTCTTCAAGGTCACCTTAATGATATATTGGTCAAAAGTTGACAAAAAAACCTTAGCACTAGACCGTAACTATAAGTGTGGTGCTTATTGTCAACATATATAGAAAGTGGTGTATAAGGATTTATAATATCCCGTCATATCTGACCTCTGACCTCTCCTTCAGTGTCAACAGACACATCTACAGGTCAAAGTGATATTAATGCCATATAGCAGAATTTAAAACTGTTTCTTACTGCCAGTGCCTGTATTGAAATCTCATCTGCATGTAGTAAGTGATATATGGGGATTTGAAATATCACATTACCTTGGACCTTTGACCTCTTCATCAAGGTCAAATGAGGTCAAATGAGGTCAAATTGTCATAAATGGCTTTTATCTTCAAAACAGTGATTAAAATTAGTCTGTCTATGTTTGTATTAAGGAAATGATACTGGTGTATGGGCATCCAAATATCATGTTACATTTGACCTCTGACCTCACTTTCACATTCAAGTTGACCCCAAAATGTTTTCTTTCTTCAGTTGTCAAGAGAAAGAGAATGAGCTTGTTAGTTAGAAATATACTGTAGTATATTATTATATATCAAGCTCAAGTTATTAATGTCCTGGTATTTACAAAAAACTAATTTTATTTAAAAAAAATGAAAAGAAAAATTAAAAACAATGAATGCTACAAATGTAATATAATCCACATAGATAAAAAAAAAAAAGAAATACTAAAATAATTTAAACTAATAGCTCCAATTTACGCCAAATAAATTACTTTTATTACTGCATTTTGCAGTTATTTTTTGCTGCACTACTAGTATGTTTGAAAAAAATACAATATACAGAAAAGAAGTAAATACTGGACAAAGAACAAGATTTGCACAATCTGACTGCTTCTTGTGTCCTCCTGTTTTGCTTCAGAGGAGCCAAAATTTCCTGTCATTTTTTGAGGTTTCACACCGTCTCATTCTGTTCTTACCTTATGCTGTACTGCCGCACATATATCCCATTTCCATGCAAAAGTTAAAGAAGTGATGGGTGGCTTGAAACTTTTCACAGTCCTGTACATGTAACTGAAATACAGGATCTTAAGAATTTAGACTAAAAAAGTTGATTTTATGCCTCTGCAATTCATTTTGATGGCAAACATGCCCACAGCCTTACAGCTAAACAACACTAACACATCAGTGTGGTGGTTTGTTTACAGTCTCCAGCACTGCACTGTGAACTTTTCTCTACTTAAACTGTATTCCTTCCAGGTTTACTTAACAGCTGTGCAATGAGATTAAACCTGCTTACACCTTGCAATGGCCTCCTCTAAAGCACAATCAATTTCCTAGTGGGAAGCTTGAATGAAAACTGACATAGGAATGAGGCGCCTCCTCCCTACTTTTACAGCAAACTCTAAATTGCAAGGAGGAGTCAAGAGAAAGGATGGAAGAGATGCTGTGCGGGCTGACACAGCCACATGGCGGGTAGGCTGGCATTATTTTAAGGTGTCAGCACACACTGCTCTGATGAAAGGAGAGGGGGGAGGGTGATGCTTTTTGTCTCTCTTTGCTGTTTAAAAATGGCAGCTATGTGAGCATGACAAAAACTGGCCACAGTGATGTGTACAGTTGAAATAACTGTTGGGGCGTGAGGAACAGTCGGGGAATCTGAAGGTCAACTTTGTGTGGATGAACTGTCAAGTGTTGGGTGGAGATGAGGGAAAATTTAAGGGCTGACAGCCGGAAAAGTGTCGCTGCTCCTCTGTCTCACAGTGTAATGTACTTTGGAGCGACAGGTTTTGTTGCATAAAGGTCACAAGTCCTTCATGCATGTTACACTGCAGCTCCAACCATTATTAACAAGAGCTGTCTTCACATATCTTTCGCATCATAGAATGATCTCCTTCAAAAACAATGCCTATTTTATACTTATTCCTGAGAATATGAGCCTGGGGATTTATTTTATAAATACATATGGACAGTTAGGGCCATGTCCGTAATAGGTCCTTGAAATTCTGCTGCTGTACACAACCCCAGTGGCTTTTACATGAAACTATTAAAATCTGAATGAAGTGCAGACCTTCAATTTTAATTCAACAGGTTTAATAAAAGGTACTGCATTAACTGTTTAGGGATAATAGACATTATTATACATACTGTCCCATTTTCAGAGGCTCAAAGTTAACTGGCCAATTGATTGCAAAGCAACTTTGTGGCCAGGTGATGCATGTTTCAACTGACAAGTTGAGGGGGAAAAAAAAAGTCTAAAGTTGATTTCAAAATGTTGAAATTGGTGGCCGTTGATTGGAAATCTCAAGACGAGGTACAAATAGGTGTCAGTCTATTCATGCATAGGCTGAAAAAAAACTAAATTAACATATCAGAGAGACAGCAAAAAAACTCAGGATTGACCAAACAGTTTCCTTCATTCTTAAAAACAAGGAATGAGCCGGCTCGAAGGACCACAGAAAATATGTAAAGTGCATGGTGAGATGTCTTTATGGAAGGAAATATAAAGGTTTACAACAAGGTGCAAACACCACTGGTTACACTCAAGAACAGGAAGGCCAGATTAGACTCGACTTTAGCAGAAAAGCTCTACAGGAGTCTCGACTTCAAACACTGATTTGAAACATACCACATTATTTGTCAAACATGGCAGAGGCAATATTACAGGATGGGCATGTATGACTGCCAGTGAAACCTGGTGAGAATCTGGTGTTCAGCGGCGACAGGATGAATTCAGCTACACTCTCTGCTCACATTCACACAAATGCTGCATAACTGATTAGATGGTACTTCACAATAAGAATGGATAATGACCGAAAGCAAAGTACAATCCAAGAGAAGAAATGGCATATTCTTCAATGACCAAGTCCAGATCATACTATTCAGTTACGACAAAACTGAAGTGAAACCTTTTGAAGTAAAGCTTGAAATAACAAAAATGTAGACTGCATCACATCTTGATGGTTGGATTTAAAATCCAATGTGGCATTGTATCGCACAAGTAAGCATGCTGGTTGAAAAGGAGAAAAAAGAAAGAAGCTTTAAGTTCTAAGTATAATGAATTACTGTAAACAACTTCACCCAAAAGTGATCCACTATTGTTCCAGAATACTGCTTTATTTTCGAAAACTGCCTCTTGTTGAAAATCAATCGGCAAGCTGGTGAACTTGCAGCAGAAATACCGCCCATGAATGCCTGCTCTAATTACACAGAGTAGACAGATATAAATGGTTTAATCGTTGGACTAGAGTAAAAACAAAAGAAATAAACAACGTTTGCTTCTGGCTAAAAGTAAAATTTCACACTGAAACAATACAAAGAAGCAGCTTTGGAGAAGTGATGGTCCTCCACTGCAGGTTTCACTAATAATGATGAAGAAAAGAACAAAGAAAACAAAAGAAAAACAACCGAACACGAGATTGCCTGATAAACATTTTAATGTGGTGCACTGGAAGGAAACGAGACCAACACCCTTGTTGTCCAGCAGTTTCATCTAATACACCATTATCAAAAAAATCTCTTATCCACAAGCAAATAGTTGTATTTTACGATTTCTCACAGTTTCTTCATCTCAAGCTCTACTTTTAAAAAGTTCTTCATGTCAACAGTGTGAAGAAAAAAAATACTGCATTTACTTTATCAACTTTAAACTACACTGACTGAAATCCATGGATATGTTGCAAATAAAAATGCACCAGATACAATACAAGTACCTGTGGATTAAAATGACCAGATAATGCGTTCACTATTCCTTCAATTCTTCTTAAATTTTAGGTTTTGCATTTACTTCTTATGTTCTCTTTGCATTTGGGCATTATTCATTTCATGCAATCTTGTTTGCTTCTGTATTTTATTTTATTTTTTTCTTTATTAAGTAATACAGAAATAAATACATTAATAGATGTGTACTTAGTGAAAAAAAAAGCAAATTTGAAAAGCACAGAAATTGTATTTTGCAATTTGCTGTTCAGTTCCTAGATCTATTTTTAAGATCTTTAATGTTGTATTTATGTATCAAGTGATTTAAATAGTGTGTCATTAAATTAAATCCAGGCTTTGTCTCTTGTTTTTCTGTGTAGAACTTTGCAAATATTGGCATTACAGCATAGAACATAAAAATAAATTCCTCCTATTAATAATATAATACAATGACTGTACTAAACCGGGAAAGACGCCGACGTCAGCTAGACCTTGAATTGGATAAGGGGTTTAAAAAAAACGGGTTGATGGGTGGATGGATGGATGTCTGTTACTACTAAAGCTAATTAGAAAAATAATGAAATGCTTAAGTCAAAAATTGCATGAAGTACTCTGGTCACAGAGAAACTGCCTAATATTCCTTGTCCTTGCCTTGTCGAGCTTGAGTGCCATGCTGTAAGTGCACTTTTTTTTTTTTTTTTTTTTTTTATAAATACGGCCACAAGACGAGTGCAGGCAATAGACTAATTCACTGCAGTGCTCAATCAATGACATACAATGAATGTGCTGGCTATGCACAGTTCTCCATCAAGCAGAAGACAACTTCAAATGGGCTCCAAGCAGACCTAAACCACAATTCTACTGCAGACTTGTGGGAGAGTGTTACGCTGAGATAAAGACTTGGAGAGTTTAAACTGTACTTCTCAAAAAGAAGTACAGTTTAGAATGTGGTGAGCTACATAAATGAAGTAAAACTGTTGCAATCACATGGGGACAGTAATTCTTCTGAGAAGAAATCTCTTGAGGTTTCGCCTTCATCATATACAGTACATTTGGGGAAATGGACAAAAATGTCACAACTGCCCTGCAATTTAATTCAAGTCAGTACCAACAACACTGCAATACAGTGCCTCAGAAATGAAAGCTCTCTGCAAGTACAAACTGAACATTACAAGGTTCACTGTGGTTTCATTATTGCAGAGCTACTGTACTGAAGTTAATTATGTTCTACAAATGCTTATGATTTTGTGTCAAGCTCCTGTAAATTATTGTAATACGACTCCTCCATTCTGCCAAAAAACTATGGGAACTGAATTTAAAATGAAGAGAAAACTGCAAATATTGACTGTAGGAAGAAAGCCCAGGCTCATTCAGAGCTAATGCAGATTTTAAGGCCAAAAAAGGAAACGCTTAAGGATCATGCAAATGGCCGTGCGGCTTTACAAAATAACACTGACAGAGCAGATGTTAAGGCAAGGACAATACAGCCTCTCCTCTCACACTGCAGTGTTCTCTCAGGACAAGGTAATCAGACATGCATGAATTAAACGGTTACTACTTATTTGTGCTCCGATCATATCGCAAACCAATAATGATGGCTTGTGTAATAGTTAGAGGGATCATTTCAGGAATGAACATCACTTGGACTGGTAATTATTTAGTCCAGCCATTCAGCTGTGATGGCCACAGCAAAATTAAAAAGCCCATCCATCCATATCTAATTTTCTATGTGGGTGCTTTCAGTTAAATATAATCATAATGGTGGATAAGGAAACATCTGACCATTTTTATAGCAACAATAAGAACAAATAGAACGCATGCACAATCCTCTTCTCATTAACTTTAGTTTATTATATGTTAGAGGATTCAGCAACTATCTGTAGCCATGTAGATATTGCAATAAAAGTCGTATTGCAGTTGGAATGATTGAGAACCCTCATTAACCAGCTGAGCTTCTGCAGAAATTTTGTTAAAGGTACTTTTGTGTAAAGCATTTCAAAGCCCTCATTTTAAAATGTTCAAAACCTTCTAAAATGAACTAAACCTTTCAACAGAGACCATAGCTTTTCCCCCGTGTTGTGATGCCTGTGTGTTGTGTTGCAGAGATATCAAGTGAAGTTGAAAGTGGTCCGCGCTGTCACAGGACAGTGCAGCAAATCGGTGCACTGTCCAACGCTCCGAGTCCAACAACGGTTTTCAAGCTTGTGTTACTTCACCATTTACACAGAATTTCTTTTTTTTTTTTTTTATATATATTTAATACAGAAATATTAGATTAGTTAGGAGTCATCTTTCAAAGTAGCATTGTAAAATTATTTCAAACATACAGATTGTAATGCTCATTAGGTTGGATCTAATGAGCTTAGCTACACTACTACTTTTTAGCAAAACACTCTTTCTGGTAAAAAATGCTTCTCAGGCACAAAGTGTCCCTTGATTTTGGTGTCATGAAGCATCGGATTACAGAAAAACTTAGCACGTATTACTGCTTTAAGTACTCTGTCACATTTAAACACAGTGGCTAAATGTCATTTTGTATTGTGCAGGGTTCATGTCTAGGGGACGTTTTAACCCAGAAAAACCAATGATATTTTCTTAAATGATGTAACTGCACCACCAATCGTTCTAGCTCCCAAAAGCAGTATGTCTCTTTTTTAAAAAGCACCACTTATCTCTTGGCCAGTCCATCAGGACACCTTTTGCCAGCAGGATTGGACAAAGCAACAATATTTGATGACAGGGTAAGAACATGTTCCGCATTAGAACCACAGAATAAACACACTGCCTTACATTTTTTTTTAAAGAAACCTATTGCTTTTATTTGATTAAAAATAATAAAAATTAGGGCTGGGCCATATCATACCATTCATGGTAATACCGGTATAATGTTAGGCAATGATAAGAAATGAAATATCGCAATAGAACATGGGTAAAACATTCATGCACCATGCCTTTGTTTTCATACGCACATGGCAGAAAAGGCATGGCGGCGACGGAAAATTAGAAGGGCGAAAGCAGATTGTTGAATGACAGATGAACCAGAATTGGTTCATCAATTGGTGCAACTTCAGTGGTGTGGAACTGGTGTGGCTTTCGTCCGACAGATACACACCAAAGCACAATTTATGGTAGAGCATGCAAGCGGGCCGTCGTTATTACCATGTTTTTTGGAAAATAAGTCGCTCTTAAAATCCTTGGATTTCTGACCAAACCAATTTTATGTGGTACACGGCGCTCGAAAATCTGTCAAATGTTTTAGTACGACTTTGCTAAGCTACGAAGCCGCACTGCTTGTCGGGTTGTCGGAGCATTACGGCTATCGTAGGCAGGAGACTCAGAGTGATACATACTGTGCTTCAACATAATACCATATTGTGTGTGTATAACCTCTTTTTAAGTTTTGTGGATATTATACATGGTTATGCTGAGGATATGTCGGCCAATTTCCACTGGAAATGCCTTTTGGTTAAACTGTCAGTAAGGAATTTGCATTTGCACTGTTAATTTTTAGATAACTTTAATGCACATAAAAAACAGCTGCTTGTTTAAGTGAAAATACATTGATTTTTTTTTTGCACTACTAAAGTTGCGGAGTTGTAAAGTATTTTGTCTCACATCAATTATATCATCAGTTATATCATTATCGCAAATTTTCAAATATATATATATATATCGTGATAAATATTTTTGGCCATACTGCGCTGCCCTAATAACAATTTATGAGAATTTAATACTGGCAAATCAGAATTGTTGCTGCACTACGTGAGGTAACGCAAGTGCAGCTTGGTAAGTAAGAGTGGAGTACTTTGTTTGGTACTTTAACCACCCAGTGTTACAGTTAAATACTTCTTAATACTTGTTTTGTTATTTACTTCTTTTTTGCTCAACAGGATCCAAAACAACTAAATGGCACCATAAAACACATCCATCAAAATGACCATAAGGTGAAATCAACGTGTCTGTGCAACAAAATCTGAATTTCACTCAGGACCATCGAAATCACAAGGTGATCATATATTTTTATAAATTACTGGGAATGGAAATACCAGAGCAGTATGGCTTTGTTGAGGAATCAAATAACTCTTTTTCCTCTAACAGGCAACTGGAATGTTGGAAAGCCACATCAGCAAGTCTCAGCCAAAATAGAGCAGCGTCAGACAGCAATGGCATGGATTACCCATGAAGGTTTTCCCCATGAACACGGCATGAAAGGTGGAGATGAGGTGGAGGTGGGCTGCAAAGCAGCGTGCCAAGAAACGGCAACACTGAACGAGCTAATGCAGCTTAGAAAGCCCAGCCCAGAGATCTGTAACACTAAGATCAGCTGATCTGCTGGGATGGCGGCCGAGTATGACTTCCTGGCCTGCCCAAAATAACCCTATGCCCGACAGCAAACGCTGCCTACAGACAGGATTGCATTAGAAGTAATCAGCATTGAAGAGTTACACAGTCATCATTTTCAACGTCATGCCATCACTTAAAAAACTCAGTAGGATACAATGATGGTAAAAAAAAATGGTAAAATGGCCTGTATTTATATAGCGCTTTACTAGTCCCTAAGGACCCCAAAGCGCTTTACATATCCAGTCATCCACCCATTCACACACACATTCACACACTGGTGATGGCAAGCTACATTGTAGCCACAGCCAACCTGGTGGCCACCCATGGTTCCTAACAAGCTAAAAGAGCAATATTTTTAAGTGCTTCTCATAGAGTTCAACTCTTCAGTGCGAGTCACGTCCAGGACCATGGAGCAATCAGCACAGGAGATAAAAATGATCAAGATCCCTGCAGGTAATACCTGCTAGACGTGTTTGCGCCCACAAAACGCAGGCCTACACAGAGACAACAAAGATAAATCAGTGTGGTGGACCAGTTTTTGGTGCCAGCTGCCAGCCAAAAGAGCCAGAGGCAGACAGGACAGGTGCAGAAACAGAAGAAAGCTGTTGGATAATGTGTTGACTATTGATGTCAACTACTACAAATTAAAAAGTGACAGAAAAAACAGCTAACACGATGTAAACCTTTCTTGTGTATAAATTCAAATGGCGACACAAAAATCCAAAGATGATAATTGAACGGAGCGATGTCATCAACAACAAGAGGCAATTATCCTCTTTCAGTCACATTAAGACCTCAGCAAAGACTGAATAATTCATTCCAACGTGAAATCACTGGCGAACTTTTGTTCAGCTCATGCAGGAGGCTGCCGGGCTGCAGATGAAATATTGCACATCCGCTGATATTTAGGATTGATGGAAATGTATTAAGCACAGCTGTGCTCAGATTATTAGGAGACAGAGGAAGTCATGTTCCCAAAGGAGTCACAAACCTCACATCTTCCTCTTATTCTCATTATAGGATTTTTATTTCGATCACTTAAAAGGTACCGGTTAATTCAAACATTCATTCCACGCCTTCATTCACATTTTTGTCTAAGGATATTTTAAGGATAAAGCCGGAGGTGACATTAAAGCTGTTTATCAACATTCGGTCTGGCTTGCAAAAGGAAGTCTGCAGCATCAAGGTCCATGGAACATGAATGCAAGCGGTGAAATATACCGTGCACACACATGACTGGATGTAGATACTTTTTTCAATATTTTGGTTCATGCTCTTTGCATTTATCTTTTCGGGAGGGGAAAGCTTTTATCATATACTGTGAATTCTTGAACCTCTTGGCACCATCTGCTAAAGTCTGACAGTAACAAGTGTTGCAGAAATTCAATCTGCAGAGAAGCCTAAGGGTCAGGCATCTGTTGCTACTCTGATGTAATAGTGCATGGTGGAGGTCAGAAAGCTGCTGTCCTTCTGTTTAGTGAAAAAGCTTTAGCACGCTGTTATGGCAGACACGTAAAAGGATGAACCATTTAGAGCTGTAAGAAGTTAAAAACAAGTGGTCAGTTTGACCGTCTGCCCGTGAGCATGTTTGCCTTCTCTGTGACTGATTTTCCTTTTAGCAGCAGCCCTCTCCTGTCTGCTTTGAGTCCTTCACACCGTGCCTTCGGATGACTTTAATTCATTTTTTTCATCATTCCTGCACACGTGCATGTTTATGCTGAAAACCACAGGAATTAAATAAAAATGTAGCAGCATTTCCGCTCCATGCAATTATAAATGGAAATTTTATGTGAGCTGAGGCCCTTGCAAAAACCTTCGCAAACAGTAGTGAAGGGGGGGGGAAGTGAATTAAAACCAAATATCATTAAAGCCCGGCACACCACCTGGGCCCCGGACACTTTTCCTCAACGCTGTCCAAGGCTTCTCCAGGTCTGATGATTCACACCAGAGGGAGCGGGACAGATGGTGGTAAACACATCAAGCTGTTTGGCAAACGGCAGTCCCAAATATCTCCTCCTCTGCATTTGGGAAGGGTCACTTCGAGACTCGGGAGTGTTGCACAACCCTCATAACTGTCTAACGCTGCAGAGACAGGAACTATACGTGCTGTCGTGACTGCCTAATTCTGCTGTTTTGTTGTCCTCTGTGGCTTTGTGCTAATGAATAATTTGATGTTTTTGTTGATCTATCGCAGCCAACATTTGTCGAACAGCGTTTTGAAGCTGCACGGTTCATCATTTTCATCTTAAACATGAAATCATTTCATCAGAGAAAATAATAAACATTAACATCAGTCAGTTTGTTTATTTTATTTATTTTTTGCGGGGAGCTTTTCAAGCGTGAAGACTTTATAGTGCTGCCAAACTGATGAACTGCACACAGGAAAAATTTACCATGGCAGCCCTACAGTTGAGCCTCACCGAAAAAGATTTCTGCACATGATTCACTGAATGATTCCAAAAGCTTCCAAAGCTTGATAAACAAAACCATAACAGTGAGGGCTTCGTCCAGATAAAGCTGCTTGGTCTTTCTTATCTCCTACCATGGCATCTGAAGAATTTCTTCTCATTGTTTCTGAGACAAAGAGCCAAAATATGTTTTAAAAATATCTTTTAAAGAAAGAACATACCAGTGGTTGAGCATGTTTAAACCAAGCTTTCCCTTCAGAGATACTGTAGCTTTCTTGAAATAAAGAAATACCCAAGTGACATCACCGCGTCATAGATCTACATTCCTAACTCTTAGTAACTGGGACTTGGATCTCTTGTTGTTTAAGTTTGCAGGGCTGATATCCAAGATATATAGTGGCTTGCAAGAGTATTTGGCCCCCTTGACCTTTTCCACATTTTGTCACATTACAGCTACAAACATGAATCAATTTTATTGGAATTCCACGTGAAGGACCAATACAAAGTGGTGCACACGTGAGAAGTGGAACAAAAATCATACATGATTCCAAACATTTTTTACAAATAAATAACTGCAAAGTGGGGTGTGCATAATTATTCAGCCCCCTGAGTCAGTACTTTGTAGAACCACCTTTTGCTGCCACTGTAAGTAGGTGGGATGCACTATATATTCTGCAACATAGCATCCTCCTCAGAGTAGCATACACATTTTTCTAAAGCTTCAACAACAGCTGCTGTCTGTCTGTCTGTCTTTTCCAGCTTTCTCAGTGGTCCAATGATAGAGCTTCAGAGATCCCTCGTGTTGCCATTTTTCCAGCCTCACAGCTTGCTTCACTACCCCACCCACAGTCTGCTTCAAACCAGTGTGAGAACCTACTGACTGATCTGCTAACTAAGAAGCATCAGCCAAATTTAGGTGGCTACTGGATGTAGCTGGGATAATAGGAAGTCCTGATCGGGATATTGTTTATCCACTCTCCTGTTCCACATTTTGGTCACTGTTTGTGGCATCCTCAGACAGTAGCAGATGCTTTCAATGTCCTCCAATCTGAGCTTAACATAATACTTTTCCTGTCCCATTCAATGCAACTAACTCTCAAAGTTTCTATAACATTCACAAAGGATTTGTATTTCCTGTTGGGTTCTCTAGTGTCACCGCCATGTAACAACAGAATGGAAACACCTCACTTCAGCATTTGAATGCACCACCAGGAAGGATTCCCAGATCTCTCTGAAACAAAAACCAGTGTGGGCGTGTGTTTCATTATGATGCATTATTTATGCTGAGGGTGTTTAAAGTCTCTGTGAGTTGATTATGGTTGTGTACTGAAATGAACTGAATCCAAAGATGCCCTGAAAGGTAGGAAAGACTGTGTAACACCACTGGCACAGTGCTTTGAGGTATACCCTGCCCACTCACACAGTTGATGGTACACATTGTTTGTTGTTAAACATCCTCAATGTCAGACATAGCTCAGGTTTATGAGCTACACAAGCGGCGGATATGTGTGCTCACCTTTTTTCCTGTTGAAGGCGCGGTTCATAGTGGAAACTGTGTGTCTCTGTGGTCCCTCCTGAATATCTGCCAATATTCCACCTGGAAAAGCAGCAGGGAGACGCGAGTTAAAAATGGTTTCCACCACAAGCATTCAGCAAAAGACAGAAAGTCAAAAAAAACAAACAGTCTAAAGTTTTCTTTGAAAAAAGAAAAGGAGAGAATAATCCCACCCTCTTAGAGTGAGGCAACCATTTGCTGTCAGAAAGTGTAAAAATTTAACTCTCAGTGTCTCTGCGTTACATTTGTTTACCATGGAGCCACGTCATTCTCATCTCATCTGTGGAGTCTTTAACAGAACTCACTGTTCTTGCTGTTTAACGGTACAAGGTGTGTCTAAGAATGGCAATTTGTACCAAAGGGAAGCAACAAAGCTGCACGGTAAAACGCTGCATTGTTTACCGTGATCCTCTTACAGGCGCTGGCATTAATGTTCAAATCTTTTCAGCAGAACTAGGGCAAATTTTTCAGCTAAGCAAATGCACACATACACACGTTTGTTTGTTTAGCTGTTACTAATCATCTCCAGGTTTTTATTACATTATAGAAAGACAAAGAACCAAAAGGATTTGAGTAATACTGATAATGGATAAAGTAAGAGATGATGTGAAACATGGATAAAAGTCAGATTTCATCCTTCTTTCTTTAAACCTACTGTAGCTGCAGTAATGCATGCGGGAACGCGTCCAAACAGACAAACTGTACAGTACATTGACATTGCTACCTCACAAAAACAAAAGTAGTGATTTCTTTTGGGAATGCAAAGCATCCACCTCCACAATGTCTCCAAATGTGACACTGCTTTGACTGCTTCCGAGCTTTTGCATCAGTTCCCCATGAGAGCCCAGCTTTGGAGAGGACTGCAAGGACAAACTGTCCAGAACCAGGTAGCTGTCAGCGACCCGCACAATCATAATTCTTTACACATTTGCTGGTGGGAAATGTGCAAGGACTGGCACACAACAGCTCTTTCAATCTTTGCCTCTACAAACACATTATATGGGCTATAAAGGAAATGAACACAACTTTCCCCTCTCTTACATTTACAATGCAAATACTGAGCTATTAAAAGTTTGGGGTTGATGAAACAACAAATCTTGTACAAGCTGCTAAATTTCAACATGATCCAAACTGACACATTTTTTAAAAAAAGGGTTTGGTGTTTGCTCTCTACAAGGAACATCCTAGAATAGCCAATGAAATTAATCATTTTTCTTGTTAGCTGTGACACATAAAAATGTCTATTAAGCGTATTAAATCTCAGTTATGTCATTCATCAACTGATGGATATACAGAAAACACCCCGCTGTCCAAACAGCCCATTCTTGTAAAACGTCATGTGACTTGAAAGATTCGAGGGAATTTCCTCAGAGCTCAACGAATAAATGATTAACTTCTTAAACAGAAATATTTTTAAATATTTTTAGAACGCAATAAGAACCAGATGGGTTTTTTAAAGAAAATTATGTTATGATACATGAACTGCTACAAATGAAAGAGCGTGCTTTCATTTTCACAGCTGTGAATGTGAGCTGCAAGTTGTGTGTTAGAGCTGTGAGGCAGTGTTTACCATTTTCTTCTGAAAAATGACTTATGAATTGTTTTTGTATGATTAATTTATTGCAAAACTTGGCAACTTAGTAGCTCAAAAAGCATCATCCAAAAGAACCCAGACAGTCAAAGGAGACTGAAACACAAACACTGCTTATTAGACCCAATTCAAAACACAGAGGATGTGAGCGGAGCTAAACCCAGAGACAGACAATAGCAGCACCGTGATTTGGCACAAAGCAGCCAGGCTCTAATATGGAGGCACATATCGATTCACGGGACTGACACCCGCAGCTATGAAACATATACTTTGGCCTCAGAACAGTTGGGACTTTGTCACAATGTTTATGTGATCATTTGTAGAAAATTCCACTTCAGTGACTTCATTCAGCAGTTTGGTTAGCTTGGTAAAATGTAACCAAAAAAGACCTCAGTTTAGGTGGTTGTTACTTTGGCCTCTCTGCCATTACCTCCCTTCATCAGCTCCCACTGCAACAAACTCTGACGATGTTTATGTTCATCGGCAATTGTGAACAAATGACGACATTTATAAAATGGGTTATAATATGAATACAATTATCAGCCAATACTCCATAGGGCTGAGAAATAAGATTAAAAGTTAAGCGTTACAAAATGAATCGATCACCGCGACATGGGAGGGTAACGGATCATTAGCTCTGACTGAGGCTGTGTCTGAGTCTCATATCTTTATTACCAAGGGGAGAGATTCTGACAAACAAACACAACATCGTTTTGAAAAGAAGACTCATCACTGACAGAAACCAACGCATTTCTGAACTCGCATTTAACAGACTGAAAAATGAAACACTCTAAAGTGCACATAATGAGGAACATAATGATGTGAGGCACATCACTGAGGGGAAAACACACACAATGTAGTGGGGTCTCGCTGTAAGGGGAGCTTTTTTTTCCTCTGACAGAGGCCCTGGAAAAGGTTGTAGAAATTTTAAATGGAACAAGCTTCAGGGTGGAGACTCTGACATTCCTCAGTCAGCTAGAAGAGAAAATCGACTGCTGAAAGAGACCGACGTGTTCTTGCTTAAGCCACACATGATGCCGTTGCAAGCATCACATAGGCAGGTGAACCGCAAGGACACTATTATTATGTGCATTTAGCCAAAGGCGACAGGGAAAGCAAACTCTCCAGATCTCTGCATCAAACTTCTTTGCAGTATTTGGTTTGCCAAATTAAGACCTTGGCAGTCGCTGCTTTGCTACCTGGGACTGTATATTTAGATTTAAGTGCATTCTTACCTTTCTCTTCGAAGCAACAGATATGTGTTTGCTGCAGAATAAAACTGTCTTAAAAGACTCATCTTCCTTTTAATGGTTTCTGGTATTTTGATAGCGTCAGTATGGGTTGTTTTAGTTTTAGTTTTTTTCCATTCGAAATTGGGGAGAGAGCAGCAGAAAGTATGAGGGGGTGTGAGCCATCGAGAGCATAAAAAGCCTTTTTAACCTAAAGCAGGACTCTGGAGGTGTAGTACACCTGAAAATTAAAGATAAAATAGACTTGAAAATTACAAAAAACATGCTCCCACTGGAAGCTGTGTTCTACCCTTTGCTTTTCCTTAAAAGCACAATAAGGGATACTGAAGCCCAAGAAAATTTGTAAGAACAAATGATTGGAAAGACTGGATACATGGATCCAAAAGTGAACCATTAAAAAGACCAAAAAAAAAAAAAAAGGACGGAACTGGCCTGAATCCATAATCGTGCAGAGTGGTTTACACGACCTCCCTAAAAGTCACAGCTAAGAGCTTTAACGTCTTAAAACAAAGATTGCCTCATTCTGGCATCCACAGTGGAAAAAGGCCTGGCAGCCTTTTTGTTTGTTTGTGACATACTTGGACGTAGTGCAATGGTTCGCCTGACACTTGACTGTGATATCACTCATTTTGATTGACAGCTGAAGTGTCGCGCCTGTTTTAATAGCTTCCTGTTTGCCGATTCAACAGCACCCTCTCGGGAGGACGGCAGAACCCGGATCTCTCTCTCTCTCTCTCTCTCACACACACACACACACACACACACACACACACACACACACACACACACACACACCTACACAGACTTAACACTGAGCTGCAAATGTCGTCAGTCTTCTTAAATGTTTACCAGCTGCAGAGGAAGCACCGTGTTCTTCTGAATTCCTCAACAACAGTCCACTCTATACTCACTTCAATGGTCAATTAAGAAAGAATTTATAGTATTAAGACTAACAAGAAAAGCAAATGAGCACATATGTCAATAATTAAATGGCAATAAAAGCCCAGAGAGCCTTTACATTGTACTGTAACACACACACACGCACGCGAGCGAGCGAGCGAGCGCACGCACACACACACACAGGCTAAGACTTAATTACACAGTACATTCTATGTAGGCTGAATTTTGTTTGTCAATTACGAGCAAGGCTAGTGGAAAAAGTGAAGCAGCAACTACTTACTTAGATTCTCGTCCTTCCAAAAACCATGTCCAGATTCAGACAACTCACCTTCAGTGACTCATACATTTGGAATTTAGCTTGGGAAAGAAACTTACTAGAGCTGAGTGCAACCTACTCTGACCCTGTGCGGTCTTCCTCTTTCAAGCCCAGTCAACGCACGGAAAAACGCAAAAGTTTAACAAACCCCAAAATGTTTCAAAATGCTTCAAATGAAAGCAAGAAAGCAAAGTTAATGTCCCATTTAAAAATCCCCCTCAGCCGCTCACTAATCCAAACCATATGCACTCAAAAGGCAGCGCGCTTTCAACGTGGGATAAGAGCAGAGTGTGCACTGTGGTCCCAACACGATGCCCCAGCAAAGAAAAATCAACAAAGATCCTTTGTTTTCCTCACTTTGCTCTCGCCTCGGCTCTGAAGTCTCGCTGCCTAAGTGCAAGCCATCGCAAATACAATCTGTTTATGAATTTGGTGCCAGGATTCCTCCACTGAATCAACCGTCGTGTTTTTGGTGTCTAATCTGGAAGGCAGTCCTGCTCTCTCACAGCCCAGCACTTTCATCTGACGTGTATCAAATGCAAAATCCTGACATATTTTATAAAAGAAAGGCACCTCTTCCCTTCTACTCTTTAAAAGGAGAGGAGAGAGGGGGAAAAGACCTGCTGTATGGAGAGAAACATGCAAACAACAACAGAGCCGTGATAAAAAGCTACTTACTTGCCTCCAAACTGGGGTGGAATAGTGAAGAGGAAGTTTCAGAGGATCTTAATAGTTTTCAGCTGTGGGCCAGATGGTGGTGCGCTAAGGACTACAGTAAGCAGAGATGATGGGGCTTGCAAGCTCAACAAGAAGAGTTTGCCTAGACACAAGATACTTGACATTCAAACCCAACTTCCTCCGCCCACAGTTTGTCCAAAAGGAGTTTCACATGTGCAAAACAAGAGACCCCTTTGGACAGGGACTATTTTGCTGTGATGCACAGGGGCATACCACAGATGAGCCATAAAAGCCATCTCGCCAGAGGTTGCAGGCTGACCCTTTTGCTGCAGTGTGTGATTCATCATCACACTATGCACCCTGGCAACAGCCTTAGGTCAACATCTTGGCATCAATCAACTCAGCAGTACGGCCAAAACATTATGAAGTAGAAGTAACAACACTTCTCTAACTTGGAGCACAAAAAGCCTCCCTGTGAGATGATGTCAACTTAATAATACCTTTTCCTTTTTCTCTGCACTCTGAAAACATTTACGGCTCAAAGTGTGAGTACCGGCAGCTCCAAGTGTTACACTGCTTTAAAATCTGACATTCAGTTTTTATCACATAGAGATGAACTGCCCGGGAGTGACCTCAAAGTGGGTAGGGGCGATGCAAAAACAAAATTGGAGCTGACAAACAGCTGAATCGGCAGCCTACTTTGTCTTCTTATGTCAACATCTAAAGCGTTATGCAAATGTCGTGTCCCAGCGGGCTATTCAGGAAACTGTCGATCTGAATCTCTCCTTCAAAAACTTTTGAGCATCTCATTGAAGTCCAAATACTTGAGGACAAGCAACTGACCACTTTTATTAAAAGTGTATCAGAGGAGGCTGATCCAAACAGGCAGATGAGGTTGCTCCTGCTCTGTTTTTTAGACACAAGGAGGAGATCAAAATATAAATCATAATCAAATCTCGCAGAAGTCGGTGCGGCGCTACCACTCAAGCTGTCCTCCTCATTTCAGTTTAATGCGCTTCATGTTTTTCATGAGGTGGGGGTACAGTTCTGAAGCCAAGACCTATCACAACAACATTTCTGCTATCTCATGTCACAACACTCCAGCACCATTCACAGAGACACTGTCCACACAGATGAGCTCTCACTGTTACTAACAGAGGCGTCAGAACACGTAGAGGTTAAGTACAGGAACTCGGTGTACGATTTAAGGCACAGATAGATGCATGTAGCTTTTAGTCTTAAATCTACAGTGTTCGTAATGGCCACCAGGGGGTGATACCTGTGGTTGCAAAAAGACTTTCAGTCCTATAAAAGTCTGTAGGAAAATTAAACTTGACCCTGACTTTAACACTTTTCTCAGTTTTTGGGCTCAGTCAGCATTTTCACTCATATTAAATGAAACACCAGGTCAACATTCTGTAAATCATGGTGATTCTAAGTACTCTGTACTAGATAACAAAGCCAAAATATGATAATCCAGAATATGCTCATTGGCCAATAATTTGTGACCGACAGTCAGATCCACCTGATCATCACATCCACTATCAAAACCTTCACCTCTAGACTTCATAACAGGACTTAACAGCCAAGTTAGGAGGAGGAAAATGTGTCAGAAACATCAGAATGACTATGATTATCTGACAGCAATGGCAGAGAAGATGAGAAGGCACCGTTAAGGGTTTGTCAGCAAACCAGTGTGCTGCTAAACATAATTTAAATAAGCATGCTTTACACCAGAGGTCGAGAAGTGGCAATTAAGAAATAGCTTCAAAAGCTAACTATATATAATGATATGCTAATTTTGTGCATATCATATGTTATGTCCCTTCCTCATGTTACTATGCTGGTGGGCCAACACAGCTATTGTTTAGAGTGACCTGGAAATATATCCCAGTGATGCCATTTTTGCATTTCTGATATACATAGGTTAGAGTTTACCATTTATTATGGAGGGTTTGATGCTGGGATCTCTGATCTAAGTGTCCTTTGGTGTCAGTCTCATGATTGGTGTGTGAAACCCAAAACAAACAGCTAGAGAAAGTAATCTGTCAGTAAGTAATAGTAAGTAACTGTTGCTCAAAGGTTTTTCCCTCCTTTTTCTAATCCTCGTGGTTGCTCGGTGTGAACCAAACTGTTGATATGGTGAACTACTTGTAGTTATGGTCAAGCACTAACAGGAAAGTATAAGTACTGAGTTTTAGTTCCCAGCAATTAATAGATGCATTAAAACTCAGATACATTCAAATATGCATTGAAATGCAATGAGAATACATAACATTTTGGAAGCTTCTATATATGTGAACTGCAGCAACTGCAACAGAAAATATAGCTGTGGAGATCAAGCATTGCATCTGGCAAATAATGCCTTTTAAAGAGAAGACTTTTTTAGTTTCCAGCCAATTGAGAAAGGTCACTCGGAGAAGAAAAGAGCACATTTCTTGTTCATTCTCTCTTTTCTTTTTTCTTTTTTAAATCCAGTATCCAGTTAGAGATTCAGCTTGGTCAGGGCCTTGGGTGGCGATGTGTTTATGCTGGCCAGCACAACTTTGGTTTCTGCATGAGAGAGCATTTAAAGCAGGGAGGGTCTCCGGATTTGGGCTGTTCTGTTCGCACTTTATTTTTCTAGGGGTTTTTCTTTGCACTGCCCAGTATCGCTTCACATTTGTGTCTTGTATGAACAGCTGTGGTTAGGTAAGGGAAGTGGCTAGCCGAGACACTTTCTGGGAAAATGGGGACATTTATGTTGAAGAGCCAAAGATATTAATAAATGCCCATAGAGGAGAATTGGGAAAAAATGAACTAATAATTAATGATATCTATAACACTTTAAAAACATCTGTCAGTGTACACAGAAAGAACATATCTGTGTACAACATTATGAGCCTGTCAATGATTAAAAAAAACAACACATTTCACAGGATTAAACATCAATTTTTTTTACCATTTTATGAGTAACAGATATTTGAGGCAACAGCAAAGTGGCACAACAGACACAGCAACTTGAAAGCATCTAGGTCAACCGATAAAAACAATGAGTCATCTCTTCTGACTGTTTCATAACGTGGTTGTAACGTCGCACTTTTGGGAATCATTTCTAATTGAGCAGGAAACCAAATAATTTGGATGGCATAGTGATCGTGTCCAGTTTATTTATTTGTAGATATCAATAACTTAAAGCACTACTCTCACAGGAGAAGACATACGCTGCACCAGATTTACCAAGCAGCTAATTTCCATATGAAATCCCCAGAACGCAATAAAAACAACTAAATACGAGGCTTTAAAGTATCTTCTTCTGGGTTCTAGTATTTACAGTTCTTATGGTTTACAGATTTTCAACAAGTTTAGACTCCAATTATTTCGATCCTTGCCTGGGATGCATGTGTAAGTGTGTTTGTGGGAGTGGGGAGTGGGTGGAGAAGCAGGAATGTGCATCTCAATGAGAAGCATCTCGGTGGATTTTCATTGAGATTTGCAGCCTCCATATGATTTGTGCTTCATCCAGGCAGTGATGCAAAGTGCCAATGTGTGACACCAGAGATGGATTTTCAGTTGGCGTGACTCGCACCGCTCACTGCAATGTGATGACAATGGCCGAAAGAGAAAGCAATCATTTCAATTTACCACCACCGTAAAACCAGTTCAAGCAAATATACGATTCCTAAAAACTAAAAACCAAATACCAAAGGATGACTATTAAGGTCCAGCTCTAGTTGTTAAAATGCTAATCAACAGCAGGTGTAATATCAGTTTGTTTTCATTCCAAGGGTGTCAAATATTGCCATTTTGTCACAGCTGCTGCCATCTCAAAGTCACACGCAAGTAAGTGAGGGAAAACCAAATGAAGCAAAGTGCAAAAGGAGACACAAACTGTAATCTCCCAGCTGACAAACCTTTGACTTACCCCAACACCCCTCCATCTGCCTAATGTGGATTATGGATTTAAAAGAGGTCCATTATCTGTCCGTAACCAGTGTTGCTATGACAGGCGTGTTTAACCAAAAGAACTCAAACGTCACCCTGCAGGTGATGCCAGAAGAAATGTCAGGCCATCATTAACGCCATTAGTACGACTCTATGGGGGAGCTTAAATGCCTGGTCAGTAGTGGTGGACTGACGAAATGACAGTCACTGATGCTGCCAGCAGGACTAAACTGGGGCTACAGAAATGCTGTGAACATTGTGCAGTGCTCATCCTTAGATGGATCTTTAATCAGTCCATTTCAATCTTGCTAGTATTACAGGGAAAAAAGCAAAGATATGTATAAATATAATAAGGTTTATATCTGCTGTGTAGAAGGCCGATGTTTGTGAGTAGCAGAAAAATTCAAGAACAGTATTCTATGCCCTTCATTATGCACAAATTTTCTTCCATATTCCACTGGGAAATCATAATGGAAACATATTGTATGCGCAATCGAAAGTTAGAACGATTGCCCTCCGGCTCTGTGAAAGTATTCAACTATTAATGGGCAACAATCAATCACCAGTGTCAGCCACCTCCTACCTGAAACACCAAAGCCTAAACTGTGTGGAACAGCAACCAATCCTCACTGTATGAATGAGCTGAGACCAGAGGGCCACTGGCTGGCTGGGTTTTTTAAGTGTGCATCTTATCCATCACATCCCAAACACATACATGTTAGGTAAGTTGGTGATTCTAAATTGGCAGTACGCGTGAATGTGAGTGGTTTTCTGTCCAGCATGTACCCTGCATGTCACCTTATGACAGCTCGGACAGGCTCCAATTTGACTTTGACCCTGAATTGGATAAGCAGAAGAAAACGGATGGCTGGATTCAGCAATCTTGCACAATAGAGGCTCAAAGTGTCCCTGCACATTGGTAAAAAGTGTTTATATCACTTAATTATTTTTTGCAATAAAGGCATCTCTCCTCGACCCACTGTAAACTATCTCCAGTAGTAGTAGTAGCAAAGAATAATCCTAAATGTGCATTAATATTTATTTCAAAAAATGGATTACATCATGTAATCAATCTTCCTCCAAACTGTATCACATGGAAACTCAATAGGTCATGAACTGGTCCTTTGCTGATTCTACACAAAGCAGCTAATTAAAAGACATGGCATCCAATATCATGAGGTACAAGGTGAAAGTGGAAGGGTGTCCACTGCTAATGCTCTTCTTGTTGCTGCAGGCTACAAACTTGCTCGAGAGTGTTCAAAAGGTCTGCTGCTCTGCTGTACTATTGATTTGAATAAATTAACTGTTTCATTCAAGTGTTTTGTTAATTAACCTTTACCCTCCCCGCTGCATTCATCTGCAAGCAAAGGTCTATTCTGCGGTCATATAAGCCAGGGCGAGACCCAAAAACAGCAATTTTGGGAATTCTAAAGGTCACAACAAGCAGTTTCTTAGGAACACCCATGCATTTTAAAAAAAACTTGGCAGAGCTAGTGCATTAGATTGCATTTGAATGCACAAATATATAGATATATAAAGTGTAAAGCTCTTTATATTAGATAACATTTAGATGTCAAATTATAGATTGATATAAAACATGTTGTGCTCCAGGTATAGATATAACAGCTCCACCATTTTAGTGCCTCTGGCCTTATGTAAAACAACAGAAACAGAACAGACTGTGTTTTCCAACAAGGCTGAATACAAATATCTGTATTTGTGTGACATTATTCTTGTAATTTTAATCCCCCACATATGTCTAGGTCATCTCAATTCAAAGAGGCTTTTCTGTAAAATCTTCCCACATGTCATCTGTGTCAATACAACAAACAACTGACAGCCCGAGAAAAACAAAACCCTGTATTAGAATATATTCTCTACTCACGTCTTCCAAATGTGCATCATACAGGCTCAGAAAGCTGTAGTACATTCAGTGTTAATATACAGAATTCATCTCCATTATCTAATTTTTTTTTTTTTTTTAAAAAAGGAAGAAAAAAAAAAACAGTTACAGCTCTGAGATGAAGGGTTTAAATTCATGTTTTAAACGTGGGGCGAATCCCCCCTTAAATGCTTCCAACAAAAAGAACCTTAGACACTTTGGAGGTGATTCTACTTGAAGGTCTGAGGTTTTCTTTTCTTGTCTTCGATTGTGTTTTGTCATTCTCCTCTAAGTGCAACATTGCTCTGTTTTTGTTTTGATGGCTTTTCTTTTGTCTCCATGTCATGCTTTGTTCTTTCCCAGTCCTCTGTCACATCTGCACTGGCAAACGGCTTCTTTCATAAGTTTAAAGCATGGATATATATAAGGCAGTTACACTGAAATTCATGGTTGGATTGTTGTTTAACTTTAATAAAATTGGAATCAGCTACCAGAGATTCCTGAGCATTAATATTGTTAACATTAACTTCACTGAAACTGTTGTTCGCACAAGTCCTCACAGCATCTGTTGGTCTGTCCTAAGAGGCTTCTTCATCTTTAGCTAATGATTTAGAATTGAATGGCTCTAGATTCAAAGATTGTCCACGTGCAAGTGTAGCCTTCTGAAACATTAAAGGAGTTTGTAGTCTTGCAGAGATAAGGCAAGAACGTGTATCACAGGTTATCACGGCTGCTTCTCGTTAGCACTTCTGCTCAGCTGTAAATGCTGGGTTGATTGCTGTAGTTGTGCACATGCTTTTACTGCATCATAAGTCCTTGATTTAAAGGAACTTATGGAAGTATGTGCAGACCTGCACTGAAATTCAAGCCCTGGCTCAGGTCAAAATTCTTCAGTCCACCATTCTGCATAAGATACAAAGAATCAAGCTCTTAAAGGCAAATAAGTGTTAATTCTTTACAGGCCAAAAGCTCTGAGAGAAATTTTCGTGACAATTTTAAGAGGAATAACACACTGTATATTGGATACAGAACAGAATTGCTTTCACTGGCTAACAGACATGTCATTGTTAAGTTAAGCATGGCATTGAAAAAAGCAGAATGGGTGGAGACAAACTGAAGTAACTTAAACAGGAGACTTTGGATGAAATTTGCCAATAGCTGTCATGACCGGCTAGGCCTTCTTCCTCTGATGTGTGCTGGTAAAAATCATCCGCTAATGGATGATGTACTGGGATTGTGGGGCAGAGTTTGAATTCATGGTCTTCTGAACTAAAGCCTAAACCAACTTCGCCATGATTGCATATAAGCATGGTCATAAACCTCATGACAACATCCTCCTTTAAGTCAAGATAAGATGAAGAAGAGGAGCATTAAGCTTGGCTCGGAGATGATGATGGAAAAGAAGAAAGTCGGGTGGGTGGGAGCAGTGCACATATGCCATAAATTCAACCATGCAGAAGAATCATTCCATTATTTTTCATATGCAGGTACATAATTACTAAATTCTATAGAGACGTGTGCCATAGTCTAGAAACATTAGTGGAGAAAATGGAAGAGTTTGGACTGACTGGATGTTTGTGCACACTGAAAGCATAGAGAATAAGTGTGGAATAAGAATAAGAGTGTCTGCAAAAATATGAATCCGTTCATACATCAGGCTTTCTTTAGAGAGGACGAATTTAATATAGTTGAAAAACAAGTGTTTTACCACATTTAAGTAAAACCTGTTGTTCTTCAGTTTAGGGGAATTAAAAGAAATAATTGAAAGATAATTCTCAAAAACCACCGATTTTTTTTTCAAATCGGAAAATCTGAGGTTTTGCATTCAACGGGTGACTAGTTAATAGGCTGAAATATCACTTTTCTGCTTTCAATATTTGAAACTACAGGGTTCAGGTTGTGGTAATTCACTCCATGGAAGATTTTCCACTGGAGCAGTCTCGTGACGACACCCCACACTCAATGTCAGCAGTTCTGACATTTTTGCATTTTGTACTGGTTAGTTGCACTAATCATTTTGTATTGATTAGGATCAGATTATATATCGAGTGAGCCGCAAAACTCACACACAGGAAGAACACACCTAGTTGTTGATGCCCAAAGCCGCCAGGTCATGATTTTTCAGGTGGCTAATTACAATCGATGGCTGGTCACATGGGGTTGGCTGGTCACAGGGGATACGATAAAACCCTGGAGTGTGTCAATGGTGCGCACCTTGCCCGGTGTGTCAACTGGTCAACCAGCCAGCCATTCCAAAAGAGTCTTTGCACCCACTACCGTTAATGGAGGTTCCTTTTGAGGACCTCATGGACCTCATTGGGCCATTTCACCAGAGTTCATGTAGATATCACTTTGTATTAGTTGTGTTGGATTATTCAATGCGACATCCCGAAGCAGTACCGCTACACACCATTAATGCAAAGCGTGTGGCCCATGCACTGTTTTAGGTCATTTCCCGAGTCAGCATCCCAAAAGAGATACTGACTGGCCAGGGCATGTCATTCATGTCTTGCGTGGGGTGTTAGACCTAATAAAATAAAATTTTGAGGAAGGTCCAAGCCCAGCTAAGAATTAAACTCAATACTTTCTGAACCTGAGAGCCAAGCTACACATGTTTTCATGAGAAAATCTGCCCCAGGCCCAGGAATGTCAGCAACGCCTGTACAACAGAAGGGCTATTTAACAGCGAGATGAAATGCTTGTATTACTCCCTTCCTCTAGCTCAAAATTACTAGCCAATTGGCAAAGTGCCCTTCATGGTCACCCAGCAAATGGGGGACGTCATATGAAGTGGTACAGTCAGACAGTGGAGGAGCCACACAGATATTTCACCTCAACCTCCTCAAAGTGTGGAGAGACTTTGAAACTGCTTCTCTGGTGAGCCTGGTAAAGGTAAGAGATGAGGTGGTGCTGGAGGTGCCAAATTCCACCATTCCCACCTCTCTCCATTGTAATAATCATCTCACACAGACCCAGCCGGTACCAAGCTCATAGAGCACCCAGGCATGACGCTCCATTCCAACCCTATAGATTACCTGAACATAAAACACAAATTATTCAGAAGGAATTGGCTGAAATGTTAAAGATGGGAATAACAGAAGAGAAGAAAGACGGGTCTACACGGTTCTGTGTTGACTACTGCAAAGTGAATGAGGTGTCACAGTTTGATGCTTAGCCCAAGCCCCAGCTCCATGAGCTCCTGGAACAGTTAGGTCAGCTTGTTCAGAGTCCCCATGGACCGGGTCCTGCTTCCATGCGCTGCATATGCTGCTGCTGACATCATCATCTATAGTGACACCTGGGTGGAGTGTGCAGTGGGTGGCTGCGGTCATGAAGTTCCTGAGGCAGGCTCACAGCCAAACCGAAGACGTGTGTGGTAGGATGGAGGAAGATGCACCCGCAGGTGAAAAACCAAAAACCAAAAAAGGCCATCGCATCCTGCTTACATCCCAAGACCAAAGAGAGGTAAGGTTCTTGGGGCTGGCGGGTTACTACTGCCGGTTTGTGCCTGGCTTTGCAGAGCTCACCAGCACCTTAACTGATTTCACCTTAAAAGGTGCCCCAGATCTGTTGGACAAAGCAGTGCCAGGCAGTGTTTGTGCAAGTGTATAGGGCCCTCTGTGTGAAACCCCTGCTCCACACACAAACAAACCAAACACAACTAGCAGATGTCGTACTGTGTGTCCATGATGCCGGGTTTGAGGACTGGGGACGTTACAGTGACACATTGATTTAATAAGACTATGAAGTGTGTTTTTGCCTTTTATGTCGGACATGTTTTTCTCTAATAGATGTCATTGTAAAAAAAAAAAAAAAAAACCCAAAAAAACCAAAAAAACCACACAAATAAACAAAACATAGAAGGATTTGTTATTAAGTCTTCCAAATGGCAGATCTTTTACAGTGAACATCCATGAAAAATGTATGTAAAAATTGAGGCAGAAATGCAGTGTGACTCTGGCTTTATGGTTAATGGTAAGCTGCTTACAGAGTACTAACTGAGCATCAGATAATGAATCCTGGATGAGTACTTAGTAAAATATGCCACAGATAACCGAAAATTATTGTCACCAATTCAGCAGCCGGCCACTGTGAAATATCGTCTGGCATTTAATAATGACTATAAAAAGTACAGTACTGTGCAAAGGTCTTGAGCCACTTCTCATTGCTTTATAAATTGGTAGGAAAATGGGAAATATGTGCAGCAATTTATTGAAATATAAGGCAAAAATAGAGTTACAATTCATTATGTTGACTTTTAATTTTTCTACTGAATTTCTTCAAGTAACCTTCAGGAATAGTTTTCCAGGCTCCTTGAAGGGACATTCAAAGCTCTTCTTTGGATAATTTTGCATTTTTGTTCTGTTCTCTGTTAAAAGGACCCGCACTGCTTCAATAATGTCGAGGTCTTGGCTCTAGAGAGGCCAGTTCTAAACTGATAATGTTCCCCTGTGTGTTTTGCTATCCAACTATGCTTTTACTGCATTGGCAGTGCATTTGGGATCAAGTGAAGCTGGTGACAATCAGCTTTTTTCCAGATGGTTCTGCAGATCAAAATCTCATGTAATTTTCCAATTCCATCAGTTGTTACAAGATCTCCAATAACACTGGCTGAAATGCAGCCACCACCATGTTTTATAGGTGGTTGTAGAAACTCTTTGTTGTACCTGTCTGTTGGCTCTTTGGGACCAAAATATAAAGAAATGAGGGGCAGCTGAAGACATTTGCCCAGTACTGCATTTTTGCAAATCATGTTGCATGTTAAAATAAAATGTCATCACTTCATAATTTTTGTACATTTGCATTGGAATTTTGTCATAATTAGCAAATAAATTCTGGAATTATGTTTAAATTTATACTAATTAATAAATTTGGCCATAACTGTTTTGGGGGATATAAAACATCTACCAAGATTGTACCAATTTCAAAATGAATGGAAGTCAACCTTTGTGTGAAAAGTAATTATATTCCCTCCAGATGCTCCTGGGGTATTATATTCACAAGAATGAGATAGATATGAGGTTACAGTGACCATCAAAATCAGTACAAGGGGAAGCTTTGGTCCACAGCAAGCACTGTGATTCAATCAACCAATCTACAGACAATGAACTCTACATCTGCGTAGGTTAAAAAAAGAAACCCAAAAACTATTTATGCAGACTCTGTAGAACCTACAAATTAAATCACAGACCTTCACCTTTCAGAGAATAAGGCTACTAAAATGTATAGCTCTGAGTTGAATCCAGAATAGTCCCATATGGAAAAGAAATAGTAAAAACTTATATGTGATTACTAATGAAAGTGGCCACTTTCATGAGTAAATCAATAAGGCGGCCAAAACATACAAGTTTCATTAAATAATTTTTCAAGGGATCTTATATCTGTTTTCACTCTTATATGCTTTTCATACAAGTTTCACACAAGACAGATACAACCTTTAAAAGATTTATATATATCTTTTCCATATGGGGTCATACAGCCTAAAATGAACTCAAAATCTTCCACTGTAATAAAAACAGAGTCATGTAATCTGAAAGAATACAGACAACCCGCCACCAAAATGTAGTTAAGAGAAGTCTACAAAGAATTACTTGATGGGAAACAACGGGGAGTAAACGCTCAAGAAAACTTCACAAACTAGAATCCTATTACAGCATTAATGTAATAAAGCCTTTTCAGTGCTGTAGTTTTCACATCCCACGAATTCCCAGCCTAAAATCCTAACTGCAACGCAAAACCTTAATCTAAATTGGCAACTCAGAAGGTCGAAACGATTTCCTGACATTTTCAATAATGTGCCCACAAAGCTAGTACTGCTTTTATGTCATAATGTTATGGGAAAGAGTTTCAAATGGTCTGGCATGCATAAGAATTTTGCATCATTGTGTTTGTGGAAGAAAATATAATACAAAGGACATTTTTTGGCAAACTACAGCTGGTCAAAGAGCTTATGAACAGCTTCCCAAATGCCTGTCACCACATTCATGTTCACAATGTGGACTGTGGGGAAACCAAAACCTGTGCTTAATCTGTACACAGTATCTGGCAACCCAGGCTAGAATAGTTCTACAGTAACACACCACTCCTCCAAAAACCACAGATTGAATTTTAACTTTAGACCCATTAGTGGGTGCATTTTCTAACTTTTTTAGACCGCCCAGAACAATCTACAATTGGTTCACTTCCTTGAATGCATGCAAGAGAGTTTCATTTCGTAAAATAGCGCATATGTGATTTAGGTGTGAGGGGAGCAGATTCTCTAGTTTAAGCTCCGATGGAGGAGCCTTGGTTCTGACTGGAAAGTAAATGTGAATTCCTGGGGAAAGGAAACAGCTGAGCAAGCACTGTATATCTGAAGGGGCATGGCAGCTTCTCCAGAGTGTTTGGATAAAGACTGTACAGATCTGTCTAGAGCCATCATCTAAAGCGATGATGAATTAATGCTTATACTGCATCCCAGCCAGCGACAAGTATGTCCACTGTTTTTGTCCAGCACTGGCATTTTCTCCCCTTTAATCGCTCCAGGTTTCACAATATTCAGACCCTCCAACGCTCTTCAAATAAAGCGAAAATTCAAGTTTAAAAGCATGATCATTTTGGAAAAAAATACAGAAACCAATAGAATGGACAGAAACCCATAGTGAGCAATGCAGTACACAATAGCAGGTAGTCATTATATTTTCAATTGCCTCTGGATTGCAGGCATTTTTCACAGGAATTCAAACCCTCCTTTATTAGCGGTGACACACTCGTAAATCTTAAAGAAGGATTCATTTATGATCCAACTCTATCTCAATAATTTACCTCTAATCTACACCCCTGTTTCTGCATGATAAGACATTCTCCTGCTTCAACATAAAATCAAGCCAAAGTCATTTATACAAGGCCATATTTTACTGTTAGTAACTGCTCTAAAAGTACTGACTACATTAGAAAGCAGGGAAAGGATTATGTTTACTCTCACAAACACTCAAAAAGTCCTACAAGGCAAAGCACTCAATATGAACCAAAAGGTCAACAGAAGCTTAAATTGCTCTTATAAGATGAATGATTCACTTTTAAAATAAAAAGTCTCCAACTTTAATTCATAAGTAAGGTGCTGCCACAGAGGGATGCTACTCTAAAGTCTAGCTTTAAAAAAATAAATGCCAAAACCCATCAAAACTACAGCTTTACAGAAAGTCTTCTTCATCTTTATCGTCATGTCCTGACTGTCTGCATATCAGACCCCATCTGCCCAGACTGTCTCCAAAATAATACCTTGCAGAGGTTTACACATTCACCTAACAAGACTGACTCCTGGGTCAGTCTCCGGAGGATACCCAAATCCCTTGGGGGCTGGGTCAGGAAGTGATCCCATCAGAACAAGGAAGCAGCCTAAACGTCTGTGAAGGTTCTCAGTCATCCAGGTCATCGTATTCTAAGTAGCTTTAGGCTGCTTGCAGTATTTGTTTAGACTTTTTAGCTCAAAGAGTAAGAAAGCTTGGTTGTAAAAGCTTTTCTCTTGGGATCATGATTTTATCTTTGATTTTTACTGAAGAATACTGATAATAGAAATGAATATTAAAAGAAAAAAAGAGAAAGAAAAGAAAGAGCTCTAACACTAACTTGCATCTTATCTGGAGGCCACCAGATAGCGATAGCTGTGGTTGTAAAAAAATCTCCAGTCCTACAGAAGCATACAGGAGAGCAGCTTTCTGACCTCACCTCTGTAAACACTAATTTTGTGCCACAGCGAATAGAAAAGGTTCTACTTTGTAAATGGCAAATAGACTGGTTCTCAAGTAGTGCTTGTCAACTCTACTTGATCACTCAAAGCACTTTATACAACATCTCTTTCACCTGTTCATACAATCACTTTTTTCTGTGCTTTTTCTACCCAAGTGCTTTCTGTCTATTCATTCATACTTCAATAAAGGCATCAGAGGACAAAATCCCAAGGATACTTAGGGATGCAGGACGGAGCAGGGTGGCTAATGATTTGTCAATCCCAAACCAGTTACAGTCAGACCCTGTGCAAAATGGGAGAAGTTACTGTCTCAGTGGTTCTGGCCCTACTGTTACTTTTATTTACTCATGCCTATACCGAACATTTATTATCCCCCAAAGAGTTACGACTCACCCTAATCCCCTAAAGACAACCCAGTCAGAGGCGTTGAGAGGAGGGCTTATTTTTGTGGAATTGCCTTAAAGTATTCTCACAAAAAAAATATCTAGTGCCTCTCAATAAATAAATTGCAGCCAAGTTTCACCTCAGCTAATCTGAGTCACTGAACTTGAGCTCTTGGTTGTGTTTGTAGTGGCAGCATCATTTTTACAGTTCAGTAACAGTTCAGACCTGCTTGCAGGGTGCTGATCAGAACTAACAACCACTCCAAGGAATCCAGTTTTGCTGAGTGAGCTGTAAGGGGTATATTTAGGTGTCACTAGTACTAATTGTCATCTATCAGTGTAAAGTGGACCCATGCTAGCATAAGCTGATAATTTAGCACTCTACCCTCTTGTTCAAATACAGCCAAGTATGATTCCCAAAAGACAAAATGAAAGCAGGTATAATGCCATAGTTGAGTCTTCAAAAAAAACAAAAAAAACAGGTGACTTCCCAGTGGATATATCCAACTTTTATAGGCAGTCTATGATTTGAACACACAAGAGGATTTAATATAAACAGTTCATCATCCAGAGGTAATAAAAGTTGACTAATTAATAAATTGGTACTTGTGGTTTGGACAACATCTAACAAGCTACAGCTTATATTAGTAATGACAGCTCACGGCGGCTGCTCATCACGGTAAACCAACATAGTTTGTGGCAGGCAGGTTCTCCGACTGAGCAGCAGTCACAAACATTGCCTGAGCATGAGAGATTAAGAGATTTGTCACTGTAAATGCAGCTGATAGGAATGCAAACAACGTCTAAGCTGACTAAACCTGGCGTTAAACAAAAACTGAAGCAGAACAGTTCATGAACAAGTATTATCAATACGCAATTAAGTCGTTTCCAAATCTGCACAGCAATAAAAATGCAGCTTATTTTACTTCGACGTCAGTTCATATATTTTGTGACTTACAGGTGTGCATATGAGAGGGTTTCAAAAACTTCTGGGAACCACTGACCTAGAATATATGGACAGCAACATAACAATGTATATCATTCTATAATATTTTCCAGCACTGCTTGAATTTGAAAGATGTGCTTCTAAAGGAAAAAAGAATCAAAATGTCACCGGTGAGCATAAATACATTTTTTTAAGAAAGATAAAAGAACATGGCATCGGACTGTCGCCTCACTCCTGTCTGCGTTTATCACAAAGCAGCGGAACCATGACGAGAATATACACAGCTGAATTATGTGTCAGAGCTGTAGGTGTGATTGCTACCATATGTCATCTACCGTCTCCCACAGTCACAGTGATATTCACTGTTCAGAACAATAAGCACGTGCATTAGCAGGATCTCAAAGGAAGAGGATTGAAGCATGCTGTATAACCATGACGACACATAATTATAACTTCAAAGACAGCTCGGAAGATAGCTGATAATGTTTCTTACTGTTACTGTAGACTATTGATGTTCAGGTGTTTTTGTTGTGAGTCACTCATCTAAAGGCTGATGGCTGCTCATTAGTGCTGCATCATCTGTAAATAGAAAGAAATAAGAAAAAAACCACTTAAGACTCAAGCTTTCAGAGATGAAAGATTATTCCTGCAGGTCTACTCTCTGATTACATCAAGCAGAAGTCCATATCTTTGCATCTAAGACTCTTTCCCCGTATCCAGGTGATCCTCAATTCTTTAAGTTACCTAGCTGACAACTTAGCATGCAACCCTTTCAATTAAACAAAACACACATGCACGAGCGGCTGACATGAGTGGCTGTCTACATCAATACAAAGCCATGGAGGAAGAAGGACAAGTTTAAACTTAGGCTGCACACATCCAATGCAAATCCTTCCAATACCCTTGATAAGTAAGAAAAATGCATGTACTGTGATTGTCCAAAAGACCATTGTGAGCAGTCAGGGGAAAAGTCATAAATGAAAAAATATATATATAAATAATACAATCAGTGCATACATAGACTGTACAAGCATAGTTATTATAGGTGCTGACTTAGCTTCCAGTGCAATCAAGCACCTTGGATTTTGTCTCATTTCTCATTTCCAATGCTATAAAGTATTTTTATTCATTCAGACTACTGGATTTACAGCACCGACCCAGCTGTAGAGATTTGTTGGTCTTTGGTGTTTATCAATGGTTTAAAGAAGGCAAACACATTGATCACTCACTCTCAAAAATAAAAAGTAAGAAAAAAAAAAATCAATGCTGCACTGATCTGGCAATCAGAAAACGAAAGCTGTATGATGGCTGAACCCATTTTATACACTCTGATGCAAGTTTTGTCTTTACAAGTAGCACAATCTCCAACTTCAAACCTTCTACAACAATCCCAGTCTGAGTTAAAGAAAACAAAGTATCGAGTTTTTAGCCAACTTTACAGCCAGTAAGAAAAAAAAGATGAAAAATACACTCATAACAAACTAACCCTTTAAAGATGAATGATACCCGTCTGCACTCTGCAGTGATTACATTAAGCAGACATCTACAGTGGGGCAAAAAAGTATTTAGTCAGCCACCGATTGTGCAAGTTCCCCCACTTAAAATAATGACAGAGGTCAGTAATTTGGACCAGAGGTACACTTCAACTGTGAGAGACAGAACGTGAAAAAAAAAAATCCATGAATTCACATGGTAGGATTTGTAAAGAATTTATTCGTAAATCAGGGTGGAAAATAAGTATTTGGTCACCTCAAACAAGGAAAATCTCTGGCTCTCACAGACCTGTAACGTCTTCTGTAAGAAGCTTTTCTGTCCCCCACTCGTTACCTGTATGAATGGCACCTGTTTGAACTCATCTGTATAAAAGACACCTGTCCACAGCCTCAAACAGTCAGACTCCAAACTCCGCCATGGCCAAGACCAAGGAGCTTTCGAAGGACACCAGGAAAAGTATTGTAGACCTGCACCAGACTGGGAAGAGTGAATCTACAATAGGCAAGCAGCTTGGTGTGAAAAAATCAACTGTGGGAGCAATCATCAGAAAATGGAAGACATACAAGACCACTTATAATCTCCCTTGATCTGGGGCTCCACGCAAGATCTCATCCCATGGGGTCAAAATGATCATGAGAACGGTGAGCAAAGATCCCAGAACCACACGGGGGGACCTGGTGAATGACCTGCAGAGAGCTGGGACCAAAGTAACAAAGGTCACCATCAGTAACACACTACAACGGCAGGGAATCAAATCCCGCAGTGCCAGACGTGTTCCGCTGCTGAAGCCAGTGCATGTCCAGGCCCGTCTGAAGTTTGCCAGAGAGCACATGGATGATACAGCAGAGGATTGGGAGAATGTCATGTGGTCAGATGAAACCAAAGTAGAACTTTTTGGTATAAACTCAACTCGTCGTGTTTGGAGGAAGAAGAATACTGAGTTGCATCCCAAGAACACCATACCTACTGTGAAGCATGGGGGTGGAAACATCATGCTATGGGGCTGTTTTTCTGCCAAGGGGACAGGACGACTGATCCGTGTTAAGGACAGAATGACTGGGGCCATGTATCGTGAGATTTTGAGCCAAAACCTCCTTCCATCAGTGAGAACTTTGAAGATGAAACGAGGCTGGGTCTTCCAACATGACAATGATCCAAAACACACCGCCCGGGCAACAAAGGAGTGGCTCCGTAAGAAGCATTTGAAAGTCCTGGAGTGGCCTAGCCAGTCTCCAGACCTCAACCCCATAGAAAATCTGTGGCGGGAGTTGAAAGTCCGTGTTGCTCGGCGACAGCCCCAAAACATCACTGCTCTCGAGAAGATCTGCATGGAGGACTGGGCCAAAATACCAGCTACTGTGTGTGCAAACCTGGTAAAGACCTATAGTAAACGTTTGACCTCTGTTATTGCCAACAAAGGTTATGTTACAAAGTATTGAGTTGTATTTTTGTTATTGACCAAATACTTATTTTCCACCCTGATTTACGAATAAATTCTTTACAAATCCTACCATGTGAATTCATGGATTTTTTTTTCACATTCTGTCTCTCACAGTTGAAGTGTACCTCTGGTGCAAATTACTGACCTCTGTCATCATTTTAGGTGGGGGAACTTGCACAATCGGTGGCTGACTAAATACTTTTTTGCCCCACTGTATATATTTCTTCCTTGTCCATCTACATGTTGTGTATTAAAACAATCTAAGAAAAGCAATTTATACACTAAAGCGTTTAAGACTGCTTTTCTCACTGTGTTGAAATCATCCAAGTCATACAGAGGCTCTTCACAGTAATTTATTGGTAGGTGGACGGCAATAAGCAACCCCTGGGGTGTAAAAAATACTAATAATAATGAGAACAAACACTGCAATCAGTCAATAAGGATATAACTGAAAAAGTGGGTGAAATATATTTTTATTACATTAGTTCGTGCCTGATGAATGAGGTGCAGACTTAGCTCATGGTGTAATCAAGCATCATGAGCCTGGTCTCATGTCCAATACCTTAAACTATTTTTATTCATTCAGACTATTGGATTTACAGCACCGTCCCAGCTATAGAGATTTGTGGGCCTTCAGTGTTTATTAATGGCTTAAAGAAAGCAAACAAACACACTGATCAATCACTCTCAAAAATGCAATGTTGAAAAAACCAGGGAAAAATCAATGATATGCTTGTGTGGCACTCAGAAACCAAAAGCCATATGACAGCTGAGCCCATTTACTAGAACGCCACGTCTGCTTTGCCTTTATAAGATCTGCAATCCCAAGTTTCTTCTAAAGTGAATCTTGTTTTTACATTTTATCACAGAAGTGGAGATTCTATCAAACCTTCACTGTACTGTGACATTTTTCAGCATGATATCAGAGTTCAAATTAGCACTTCAGAAAGGACACACTCGAGATTAAAGTGTGCTGTCTGCACATTTGATAAATGAGGGCCAAAGTTTTCTATTATGTGTTAGCCTGTAGTAATGCATAGTTATCATAAAAGTGCCTGAGGAATTTGTGGGGAAATGACATTCAGAGATAGATTTAAAGGGCACAGACTGTGGAAGGTGTTGCATTAATTTGAGCTAGGTGACTTCCCCCTGTGAGATTTTGTTGATATATACACTGCTGGATATGGAAATACAGGTTTTGCAATTTTAAAGTCAGCATGTGAGGCATTTCTGGCAACACAGATGATACAATAGTCAGCGTACTGTATGAGGTCAGACCTCGAGCAACACTAATAATATGTTTAGAGCAACCTTCTTGCTAGACTTCTGACCTTAATTTGTAAATATGTGAGAAGATAAAGAAGCCATATCATAGACACGATAAAACAAAATAAATTTCAAATAGTTAATGTAGTTTGGAACATTGAACGATAAGATTTCTCATTTCGGCACATTTAGTGAGAGGAAATTTTACACTGTCCAGCTATTGAGACCATATAGTCAAAAAGAGCAGCTAAGCTTTTAGTATTATTATGTTTCAGCAGTACATATATCTTTGCATCGTATGTATGCTATGTATATCCATCCATTCGCTTCCGCTTCTCCTTTTCAGGGTCGCGGGGGGCGCTGGAGCCTATCCCAGCTGTCATAGGGCGAGAGGCGGGGTACACCCTGGACAGGTCGCCAGTCTGTCGCAGGGCTAACACACAGGGACAGACAACCATTCGCACTCACATTCACTCGCACATTCACACCATTCACACAATGGCAATTTGGATTTTCCAATTAACCTATCCCCTCAAGCTGCATGTCTTTGGACGGTGGGAGGAAGCCGGAGTACTCGGAGGGAACCCACGCAAACATGGGGAGAACATGCAAACTCCACACAGAAAGACCCCGGCCTGATGTTGGAATTGAACTCAGGACCTTCTTGCTGTGCGGCAACAGTGCTAACCACCGTGCCACCGTGCTGCCCTGCTATGTATATATAAATAGAAAATAAAAAAGGGCTTCAAGTCCAACCTTGTGGTACACCACAGGTAATGTGAGCTACAGGTGATGAACTGTTACCCATGTTGACAGAACTTGGACTTTTGAAGTAAGCTAACAAAAGCAAAGTGGATAAAGATAAAACTATCCATAGCACAGAGGCAGCCAAAAACCAGAAGCCTCGGTATGAGCAATGGATCAAAGAATTTACAAGGGAAACTACAGAGATGAGTGAAAAAAAGAAAAGGGTTATTGTCTTTTATCTGTTGAAGTTATAAACATAACAGAAAGTGATGTAACTGCTTTTTTTTTTGGCAAGGTAAAATATGCCAGGCAAAGGTGGGAGCACAGCAGCTCACTGTCAGTTAATTAACTGTACCTCTTATCAGCAGCAGAGCACTTCATTTTTGATTATTTAAGCGAGAGATCCTGTAGCTTACTCTGGTTTATAAAGTTTAATCATTACATTTATTATGAAAATATTTTGCATTGAAGAAAAGTACATTTTTTGTTTGTATATGCTATCAGTTTTATATACAAAGAAAATCAAAATGTGCAAAAAGTGGTACTGGCAGGTTAAACTTATCCCCTCTCCAGCTGAGAAATAATGCAAAATGGATTTTCTTCAGCAATACTTTCTCACCTTTCTGGCTTCCCACAGTGTGTATTATACTGAATAACAGTGGTGAATGGAATAACAAACAGCCTGTCATTTCCATATCCCCTCAAGCACTAAGTTTATGTTTCAGAAATGTGGCTTTACAAAACAGAGAGTGGAATCTTATTAAGGAAACAGGTGTTTAGGTTGTAACGGTTACCATCAAATTTACTTTAAATGTAGGTTGTAAACAGTCCAGTTATTTAAATTAAAAGCGATATCTACCAAGGAGGCAATTCAGTACCCTGCACAAAAAATGTTTAAAAAAAAAAAAAAAAAAAAAGAGCCTACAATGACAGGCTTCAGTCTGAGCATGTTGGTAAAGCACGTGCAGGAATATGACAGAGGATCACGGCACCATTCTGATGAAATTAATTTATTCTGCTCCTCCTCATTAGGAGAAAGCCAATCACCCAAAAATCATAATTAAGATATGATGACAGCGAGAGGCTTGAAGTCACAAGGACAGGGGTGGGTGACTTGTTATGAAAGAGCGAGGTCTGCTGGATTAATCCTCTTAGGCAAGTTTTGACAGCTAGGCAGAAAGTGGACTCAAAAACAAACTATGAAACACGCCCTTGATCTGGAATTCCAAGTAAAGTCAAGTTTATTCATATGGTCCAATATTAAACATGACTCAAAGGGACTTAGAGGCTCAGGACACGAACCCGGCTCAACTTTTTTAAGAGAAGAAAAAACTTCCAAAAGAATACAAAGAGAAAGTATTCATACGAGTATAATCACACAAGAGGATTACAATTAGTGCAATAGTAAATCTGACACAGTATATTTCATCTAATCAAGTCAGAGTGATATGCCCCATGGAGGAATGAAACAAGTCAAATTAAATCTTGCAATAACTTCTTCAAAATATGCCAGAAGCTGTTGACCACCAGACAGACAAACAAGTGGATAAAGTAATTGCGGAGGATGTGTGTTTCTAAATGGTTGAGGTCATGGTGGGGTAGCATCTACCATCCTGACCCATATAATAATCCTCTTTCAAAAATAAACTCTTCTAAACGTATCGAACCCTTTTTCTCCCTCTGGGCTCCATAACGAAAGTTTCCTGATAGCAAAACACCATCATGTGAGCAGCAGCACAGATCCAGTACCAAACATGCTGGAAGTGGTAGATAAGAGAGAGGATATCCAGATAGCACCAGACTGGCTCTAGCCCATCTCACTTCCTGAGGGGCAGGACTCTGCGTACGCTGGGAAGATGTCAAGGTTTTAGTACAGAATGTGCAAGCTGGCATTAACATCTTGAAACCTGCAGTGTTCTGACCCAAACACAGAAACTTCAGACAGCTTTCGACAGCTTTCTTGGAAGCGTTTGAGAAAAAAGCCAGTGCAGGGACTCTGTGACTTGTAGGCTTTTTAAATGGCTCATTTTTCATGCTACATTAGGGTTTCCACAGCATTAAATGACAACGGGAAAAGATTATGTATGTGTGCTTTAAATAACACTACTATAAATTGATACAGAATACCATATGAAGCTTTATGGGATGCTGTAATAGAGATCATGGCTTAATAACGGTTTTAATTTTATATCTTTGATGATTAGATCACTGATAATCCCAGTAATGGAACTGTCATTCATGTTTATACTATTCATATGAAAGTGGGTCACAATTTATTTTGGCTGGGACAGAATTTTTGTCACCAGTTTTTGCAAAGATGGTACTGGATACACTTGTACACTGGAGCCAAGGAGAAGAAGAAAAACACGTAATTAGAAATGAAATATCCCTTATTTGTTGGTATTACAAAGGCGAGATGAAAACAAATGCTCTAGGTAAAGCATAACAGACAATAAAATTGGCTTCAAAAAATTTGGCCATCAGCCATTATCAATGTTTTAATCAGACACATTGCTAGCACCCTCAGTCTGTTACCAATGAACAGATGCAGTAGACTGTTATCATAAATTCCAATCAATGATAAACACAGCAAAGCAGATTATGCAGACATGTAAAGAAAATTATGTGAACAAGTCCAGTTGTAATTGTTATTGTAAAATGATTTACGTATGAAAGGTTTAGTTTAAGCTCTTTCAAACCATAAACAAGTAGTTTATTTTAACTAAACCCAACCAATGCCAAACTAAACACCATAAAAAAACAATAAAAGTAAAGAGTAGGGAAAACCACAAGTTAAAAAACCAGGCAAGGGAAATTAGAAAGATGGGTCTTAGACTCACATGCTCAGTTGAAGGTTGAACTGAATATACTTCCTAATGGAGACTAATGCCATTTCAAAGCAGAAACACTCCCACATGCTTATCAGGAGTGAAAACAGCTGGTGATACTGGCCATTTAATGAGCTGGTGAAAATCTGTAAGAAGAATCAGCCTTTCTCAGCAGCATTTTTTTTAGCAAATCCCAGCTTGTTTGGAAGTTAGGGACAAAGGGCATGACCAGTCATGATACTGTTTCTCTGGCGCAGATGGCTTTAAGCGTGGTAGATTGAGGCTGGACATTTCAACCTCAAAAGAGCCCTGTTTGACTGAGCCACGTTGCATTTACTTCTGTAGTTTATGCAACAATAAAGCAAGCACAAGCATGTCTGAGAGCGAGAGCCGTATGTCAGCATGCAATGACGATATAGTATCTAAACTGCTATTGTTTAAAAAGGGAGCTACTTTAACAACCTCCAACAATACACAAGAAAGCTGTTCCTGCTAAAGGTGAAAACAACAAACTTGCTTCCCCACTTGAGCCAAAAACACACCATTCAGTACACCCAGGCTACGAGGGAGGAGATACTAGCAGCTGGCAACCCAACCCAAAAGATGCACATCACTGAGCATTACTGGAGCACTCACAAGCTCGATTCCATATGACTGGAAGAGCAAACAGTGGGTGGAAATTACTGATGAAGTAACACGGTGGAAAAGCAGGGCTTTAAGAAGCTGGCTAAATGCTTAACTCAAGAGAAAACATCCCAGGTGGAAAATATGTTTCTGTTTTATTATGTGACAATGTTGTGCCGGCTCCTGAAGAGTTAAAGGGTTAAGTTAGTGTTAAACTGTTTAATAGTAGTAGGATCATTGTACTGTTGCTTAAAATTCCCAGAGTCAACACTACCTAGGCACTTTTTGTGCGTACACTGACTTATGTTGTGTCACTGGATATAATGCGATGTCACTAATGTTGCACAATATTGCTGCTGGTGCTGGCTCCTTGTATCAATATAAATCCCACTTTAAATGAGTTACTGTCACCAGTGACAGAAGCGTATTGGAAAAGAAGGACAGAAAATGCCCTTTATTTACTCATAAACGCTGCTGCCTCTCTCTGCAGGAGGGGGAGATACAGGAGAGGTGGAGGAAGATCTCAGCCTGGGCGTTTACCGTCTTATGTAGTCTGGAAGATGTGTGGATGGTGGGGTGGGTGCAGTTTTCTCTGTGGTGGGGTTGGGTGGACTGTCCAGGGCTCTGTGGAGCCGGGGGGCGCTACTGCACTGGGCCCCGGTCTGATGGGCCTGGGCCCCCCTTCCCTGGCGGGTCGCGGAGGGTGGGAGTGCCTACTGGGGTCAGCGGGGGAGCTGGCCCCAGGGAGGGGTTACCTGCCCCTCCCTTCCTTCCCTCCCCATCTCCAGCTGCCTCCCTCTTCCCGCTCCTCCACAACCACCCACACATGCAGGGCCTTGGAGTGGGGGTATGTCACCAGGGTGCAGAGGAGGCTACCCCCCCGTCCCCTTCTGGCTGCCTCTGCCTCAATTTTATCCCACAACTTAGACATTCACATTATTCACACTCTCATTACACATACATATAGGATCTTGGGGGTGGGCACAATCACGGAGTCCAAATTACCATCAGGGTGTATACCTCACCCCTGACGTCGTTGCCCACCTCTCAATTTTAAATACACTTAGTCATTGAGGGCTAGCAGGAGGGACTATGCGCTTACCTGCTGCTCCTTGGCAGGTAGCTCCATGCCCTCCTGGGTTTTAATTGCACCTTAGAACACATATGCATCAACACTACAATGAGCGGGTGGAGGGAGGTTTGGAGTCTTCTCCCACCCCCATTCTCTGCGGCCTGCTGGAGCGGGAGGGCTAGTAGGAGGAGTTGGCCGTCCGACTGCGGTCTGGGGTGTGGGGCCTCCCTGCTGCTGCGGAGTCGGGGTGGTCTGCCTCTCCCCACCGCAGGGAAAAGGGTAACACCACCTGGGTCTGGGTGCAATTCCCCCCTCCAGGGGCAAGGGTACCTAGACCCAGTTTGTAGAGTACGCTTGGGGAGTGTGATTGTGTGTACAGCGTCTCTTTATGTCTGTCTCCACGTTGGTTGAGTGTGGAGTGAGTGCATATGAGAGCATGAGGGTGGGAATGGATGTTTGTGTCTGTGTGTGCCTGTATGTCTGTGTCTATATGTCAGGTTGGGTATCAGACGCCACCTCTCTGGGGACATCTCAGGCCCTCCAAGGTTTGGAGGCCTATCTCCACCCACCACCACTTCCCCTGCCGGTGGCGGACTCCCTCAGGTGTCGGTGTGTTGGTGGTTCTTTGTGTCTGGGGGTGGGCGTCCGGGTACACACCGGCTCACTCCTTGGCGGCCGCTTGTCGGGGCCTGGGGCCTGGGGCTTGCTCGGGCCCCTTTGGAGGTGGGGTGCCCCCGGCCTCTCGGCCTGGGGCTCGGTCACTCAGGCACAGCTGGGGGCCGGCGGAGCTCACGGGCGCGTCACTGCAACTCCCCCTGACTTCTGCTCCGCGGCTGCTGGGCGAGCCCTCATCTGGGACTCTCCTCAGCTCTTACTGGAACAGTGGCGCGGCTGCCCCTCTGTTGGTCTTCCATGGTCTCTTGTGTTCTGGGGGCCTCTGGATGTCTGGAGTTTTGATCTCCTCCATACCCGCTTCACACCCTGGAGGACGGGGCTGTGGCCCCCCCACACTCCCTAGCAGATCATTACATGGAGAAACCTTTGGAATGCAAGCATGCTGATCCACACAGGTATGCACACATGGGTATTCACAGACGCGGACTAAAGCTTTCTTGGCTGCTGCCTCAAAGCACACTGTGCGCTGTCTATCTTGCGTGCTGCACAATATCGTTTATTATTTAGTAAATATTGATATCTATGACTAGCTAGTTTATTGTGATGGTGCTTTGTTTTCTCTATTATTATGTTGCTCTTTGTTGTTTGCTGTCTCCTCTGTTTGTTTTTTTTGTTTGTTTTTTTTTTTTCTCCATACAGGTGACCCAGGAGTTCTTTTTTTTTTTCCTCTCTCTTCCCCCCCCTTCTCACCGTCTCTTCTCCCCTTTGGTTTTCTTTCTATCTCTCCCCCTCTTTCTCTCATTCATTCCCCCTGTCCTATTTATTATAAAAAAATAAAAAATAAAAAAAAAATGACAAAGGATGAACTGAAGCTCTGCCATCACGTAATGTCGCATACTGCTGTTTCTGATGTCATTTAGAAAAAAAAAATAAATTAAAAAAAAAAATAAACGCTGCTGCCTGCGAACTCCGAGCATCAATAAAACATTCAGCTTTTTCCTTTTTTCTACATCATGAAATTTCAGTACTGCAAATTTTCTTTATCTCATTTTGAGGCGATATTGCCCATCGTGAAATATGTTATTGCATGTTATTCTTCTTTTGAACAGCCATTATTATTAATAAGTAGAAAAAAGGACCTTAAAGATAATTATTTTAAACTACTCTGAAATAACCACTCATGTCCAAACATCAGTGTATTTGGTTGAAGATATACACATTAAAGTTACAACAGGGCCGAGCCACACTTTCATGTAGTACCACTTTCTACCACAAGATACTGTAGCAAGTCAACTAACAACACATCGTGGGTGGTATGGGGAAGGAAATTCTTTTGAAGAAATGGGGGTGGAGCTTGAAAGAAATAAGTGTTAAATAAATAAAAAACAAAACAATTAAAAATAAAATACCTCACACAGTCCCTGGTGAAATGCTGCCCCCAGATGGTGAAAGTTTTAGTTAATGCCACGGTGTTTAAAAACAGCTAGCAAATGCACAATTAAATCCCGTTCCCAAGATTTGGGATACATATGAGCAAGTTCAGTGCAGTGCAGTGGAAGCGGATGATCTGCTGTAAGAACACCTGTAAGAAGACGATGAGCAAGGAAAGTACATGGGAAATACAAGAATTAGAACCATTTTTCACCACAACAGAGATCACAACTCCAACTGTGACCCAGAAGAAGCAAGTGTTAGATGGATTCATGTGCACATGAAGATTAAACATGGATGCACCCAGGTATTCATGGGAGTATACGCACATAACGGCAGATGTAAATCCTGCTTTGCAATCTCTCCTTAGAAACACAGCTCAAGCTTTATGCTGATTAGCATCTATTTCACGTCATGGTGTTTACAGCAGTTTGTGTTGATTTTGTATTTGTTTGAGTTGAATCGTCCAGTAAATTATTGGCAGAAAGATGGCAAAAATGTTCAGTGTGTAAATACCACTGGGAGGGGAAAATTGAGTTTAGCATATAATGAATAAAACAAGGTCTGAATAAGTCATTTGAAAGTGGAGAAGTACTTAAGAGATGGGAATTGTTTTTTTATCATTATATTATACTGAATCCCACAAGATCTACCAGCAAAACACACACACACACACACACACACACACACACACACACACACACACACACACACACACTTTGCTGCAGAAAAAGCTGCATCCCTTTCGGTAAGAACCTACAGCAGCTTTAATGCACAACCTGACCTAGTTAAGGCACTAACTGATATTCCTTGTCAACCTCAGACAAGCTAGGCTGAACTGTATTTCCACACGTGCAAAGAAACCTTAATCAGCCTTCCCCTCAGTGTGCACAGAGCGAGACTGTTGGCTGACATAGAGAGCAACAAGGGGATTTGTATTATTGATAAAACATTACCAGAACACCTCCCTGATTTGGAATAAATATAGAAGCACATCTCTGCTTCTGCTGAGCCAGCCTACCCAAGTACAATAAACTGTTTTACCTCTAAGTGTGGAAGTGAATTCTACTGTTTTCCTCATGTGGTTTCAGCCTTTTGACAGACAACAAATACCCCTGGCTGAGCATTAAACTCAAAGCTGAACAGATCTGTTCTACCATTGTCACTGTGTTGATACTCACAGAAGCACCTGTGCAAGTCAAATCAAAAGACAATGCTTTCTGCAAAAATCATCCTGGTGTGAGAAACAGTCTGCACTTAAATGTGCTTTTTGTAAGTGAATAACAAGAATGGTACAAGAATGGTAAAGCACGTGTCAGTGGGGGTAGCCTGACACCTGGGTAATTGAGTATCTTTATCTTCAATGTGAAGAAAATACCTGTAATTATAACTTAAATGTACATTTCAACAACATTTTTAATAACAGTCGCACAAAACATTTATAATTTTACCTTCATAACATCTTCTTCATTAAAAAGTTGTTTATTTATTTATACAGCACAAAACCACAACATAATAATGTATGTAACCTTATCTTTTCCACTGAGCAAGCAAGCAAAATAATATTTAAATGGTTCATTTCATTTAAGTTGGAAGTACAATGCAATTCAAAAAGTATAAACTACCACAGAGATTCAGAACCACTAAACTTTATTAACTAACTTTGCTCGTACCCAGTTCAGTCCTGTTTTTCTCTTGAAACTGAACACATTCAACAAGGTCTGAAAACATTTCTCAGAGATTTTGGTCCACCACCAGTCTGAACTGTTGATACAAGGCAGGATAAATCATTGTTTCCATGTTGTTTATGCCAAATTCTGGCCATAACACCCAGATGTCATAGCAGAAATCAAGACTCCTTAGGCAACGTTTTTCCAGTCTGTTGTCCAATTATTATGCTCCCGTGTGAGCTCTGCTTTGCTGTTCTTAGCTGACAGGAATGGCACTCGGATTGATTTTCTTCTGTTGTAGTTCATTTGCTTGTAGGTTCAATGTGTGCAATGAGAGATGCTCCTCTGCATGCCTTACATGTTATGAGTGGTTGTATGAGTTACTGTTGCCTTCCTATCAGGATGAAGCAGTCTGGTATTCTCTTCTGACCTCTGACATCAACAAGGCATTTTCACCCAGAGAACTGACACTCACTAGATTTTTTTTTTTTTTTTTGACCAGCCTAGAGATGATTTTGTGGGAAAAATCCCAGCAGATCAGCAGTTTCTGAGATACTCCGATAAGTCCGTCTGGCACCAACAACTATGACTCAAATAACCTTTCTTCCTCATTCTGATGCTTAGTTTGAACTTCAGCAGATTGTCTTGACCATGTCTACATGACTAAATGCACTGAGTTGTTGCTATGTGACTGTTAATATCTAATCGGGCTGATGGCTCTATGACCATAAGATGTACACAAGATATAGCAAGTGACTATTAAAAATATTCACTTTGTCAACAAAAAGAAATGCACCAGTAGCATAGTAAAATTATAAGATCCATAAGTTAAAATCTAATTAAAAAAAAAAAAAAAGCAGAAATAAAATAGTAACTGGTAAATTTTAGTATACCAAAAGATGATGACCTCAGGGATCAATGACAGGTGGATGCCACTTGTTTCCCAGCTTTGCATTAAACTGATGTTATCCTTATGATTAGATTCATAATAAATTGAATCTACTTCACTGTAATTTCATACCATGTTGTGTACAGTTTAACTGACACTTGGAACACAGACATTTGTTTAGACTGACGCTCTTTAAAATGAACTTGTAAGAAAGGAGTGGCTGTGAGAAAACAAAGACTGTGTTTCTGCCAGTCTGTGGACTGATTTCAAATGAGAGCTTAGTGAAATTGTGTGTCTGCAGAATTGCCTGTTTATGTCCTGTCCTCAACATTTTTTGCTAAACCGCTGGGTGTTTGTGTTTGTCAGTGAAATACTCTGTATACTGCAGAACAGAAGAGACACAGGTGAGACAGTTATACAAAAAACCCAGAATGAGTTAATCGACACCAGACTCAATCACAGCTGTCATAAGGTGGGAGGTGGGACATCTGTCCACTTATTTTTACTATAATAGGCTTAATCCCTCCTATGTGAACAAGGCTGTCTTGTTGGACTGGTAAGTTCTTTTTCTGCATGTTGGAAGTAGGAAATAGATATGAGATGGACAGCACTTTCTAAAAACACACCAGTGGAAACGCCTTCCATAACTGCAGCCATTTTCAAATCCAAATTAAACTTTGTGTTTCCTTTGGTGCACTTAAGGAAACTTAAACACTGTACCCTCAGAAAAATAGAATATATTTAGGGTGGGGGAAATAATTATTTGGTCTCCTGCTGAATTAATACATTTACTCACAGAATCTAGTTTTTATGGTAGTTTCATTTTAATGTAGAGAGACAGAATATTAACCATTAAAATCCCTTAAAACACACTACGTATATAAAAGTTATTTCATTTCTTTGGAACTCAGCAAACATACAAATTCAGCAGGGGATCAAACAACTGTTTCCCCAACTGTATATATCACTATTTTAGTATTTAGTATTAGTATTTATTTATTTATTGTCATTGTCAAGAACAATGAAATTGCGTTTGGGGCTTCCATACAACCCCAAAAAAAGAAGAAAATAATAAATACCCCTTAAAACCCAAGTGTACATATTTAACCCAGTGTGACTCCAATGCAATAAGACAATCCTTAGCAATAATGTTCATAGAAATTCAGACAAAGACCTGAGAAACATGACAAAATACAACAATGCAACCCATTCAATATTATTGTACTGTGAGATATGATATCAGATATGATAGTTATCTATTTAAGAAAGAGGGGGGGGGGGGGGGGGGGGGGCAGGAGGGGGAAGAGAATAAAGATATGATGCACCAATGCAGACCAGTTCATTGCTATTAAGAAGTTGGATATGGTTATTGTCCGTGAGAGGGGGGCAGAGAGTTCAGGAGCCTCACAGCCTGTGGATACAGGCTGTTGGCCAGTCTGGATGTTCTGGCCTGTATAGACCTGTACCTTCTCCCTGAGGGCAGCAGATGGAAAAGGTGGCGCGCAGGGTGATGTTGGTCCCGCAGGATACTGTGCACCCTCCTCAGACAGCGAGTGGGGAAGATATTACTGATCTCTGGCAGACTTGTTCCAATAATTCTGCCAGCTTCTTTCACCACCCGCTGGAGTGCTTGCTGATCGGCCTTGGTGCAGCTGGGGAACCACACTAGAAATCCATACGTCAGAACGCTGCTGATGGCACAGTTGTAGAAGTTCAACATCAGAGATCTGGGAATGTGTGCGCTCCGCAGTCTCCTCAGGTAGTAGAGGCGCTGTTGGGCCTTCCGTACAACTGAGGTGATATGGTTGCCCCAGGACAGGTCCTCGGTCACAGTTACCCCCAAGAATTTGTTACCCCCAAGAATTTATATAGTACTTTTACTTTTATTGGTTTCTTTTTTTAATCTTTGCTCAATGTTTACTTTTCAGTGCCTTTCAGTGGTCTAACGGTTTGCTTGGACTATGTACAGTAGTGACATCAAGTACTAAATCACTTTAAATGCACTTTCTCTTGATTATTAATCTCACCGTTTGCTTATGGCTGCTTTGTAGTTATAATTGTTCCACTAAACAGTATACATTTTATATGTTGATTATAAAGGCTGAGCTTGAATAAACAGAATGTCTCAATTATTGCCTCCTTAAATGACAGGTGTACAACATCTAAACACTCAGCCAATTGCTTTAGACCTCGATGTTACAGTGCTCATCCAGTGACAGCTCATACTCTAATAAGTGCAAACCAGTCAAGAGTAAGATTTTTGACTGGTTTCCCTTAATTCATCCAAGGGCTGGAAACACACAGAGACTAAGCTTGAGGCTCAACCAAACAAGGCTGTATACAGCAAACGCTGAACAACAGTTCATCTGTGATTGAAAGACTGTCGTCAGAGTTCCAAATGAGTCAGAGTCTTTATGCCTTGTTTTTCAGAAAGTCCAAGTGCGGTACAGTGTCCTTATTGATAGCTGTTAGAAAAATGATCTCTCTCTCCGTATCATATCTTCCCAGAAAAAGAGGCCTTGCATTAAGGCAAGCACAGAACAGTCCAGTTAATCCACAGAAATCATAACCCTGACACTGGCATGTTGCTTCATTCATAAAAACAGACACAGAGTTGCTCTCCCACTCGCCGCAAAGCTACTTCTACAGTAACAGGAGTATTGTTGAAATCACGCTGAGACAATTCTGGTTGTTATGGCTTCGAGGACATGCATTCATAGCCTGTCAGACCACTCTAATTAATTCAGTTTGCCATGGCCAGAATGAAAAGGGAAAATCTTCCATCTGAGGACACAAAAATTGGACTCACTGACTTCCCAGGAATTATAGAATTGATTACAAAATTTGACTTATTGTCTAAAAAGGCTTGGCTCCACACTGGTACTGTCAGGCTTTTCAGAAATGAGTCAAACCTCTTTAATCTTGTGCTGCAGGACTGTTTTGGGGGTTTGAGAGAAGCTGGTGAAGCTGCGTTTAGTTTTATATATTTCTGTTTGCTGGTACGCTCCACTGATTAGGTATACTTGAATATTAAAGTCATTATGTGCCATTCATCATGCTAAAAGCAAGACTGAATATTACATTTCTCTTTTTTTTGATCCAAGACATCTGAATTTGCAAGTAGTAGCTGTTTGTTTGTTTTTTAATTGAGGTTTTTTAAAATAAGCACAAGAAAAGCCAAATCCAGGCTGTTTTCTTTGCTTTTCTGTGAATATGCATTCCCTAAGAAGCCAACAGAGCGTATTAGCAAAGCAAAAGTTTTGCTTTCCTGCTTTTGGTCAAATACAAACTGCTGCCTGTAAGTTAACACATCATTTTGTACTAAATGGACTGAAAAATGGTTCATTCAAGGCTGCTGTTAGACTGCCTTTTTAAGTCAAAATCTTTTTCTCCCACATGTCTCCCGGGGCCCAGTTGTCAATCGAGCACAACAGGGGTTCCTCTCTCTCCATCCTTGTTTCCTGACTGTGTTACTAACACCCCAAAAATCCTCTCATGTCGACAATCCTTTGCAGCTCTCCTCTGCAAACTCTGTGAGAAGTTATATATTTGTTTCTCTAAAGGATTTCCGAATTATTGCTTTTAATAAATAAAAAAAACGACTTAAAGTTACAGAGAAACAGAGCTGCGCTCCATTAAAACATAGTCTTCACAGTTACAGTATTGTGCTGTGAAAATGTGATACTCATTTAAAGAGTCAGACAGGTCTTCTAATGGCTCAATTCAGAGCTATAAACTTGTCAGAGAAGTGAAGATATTCTTCAGTGAGTCGAATCTGCACAGAGTCACAGAGAGGCTAAGCTGCATTTTTAGCACGCTCACATTACTGGTTCAGCGTGAGGTTAAACTCAGCAGTGGCTTTTACTCTGAATCTATTCTGGGAAAAGCGACCTTTTTCAGTCTGTTGACCTTTGTAAACATCACAGCTGCTGTGATGTGTTGACAGCTGGCTTCGGTTTTGATTTTGAATTTGACGAGAACGCGTTAGACGATAGGTTGGATCCACTGTGACAGCAAATCATCTGTTTTCATTATCTTTATTGTCCACTGCACAAAACATTGTCAAGTGTGACACTCTAAAGACAGGGCAGCAGGAGTATTCTTTAAACTGAGCCCCTCTAATATAGTAAAACATGGAGACAAGTTGAGTGCTTGAGGGACAGATGAAGACTTTAAGCTTAGATAATAACACTCTTGTATTTAAGCACGTACTGCGAGGACAAGGATTTTAATAGTGACACAGCATGAAAGAAGAGTTAGAGTAGACAAGCAGGACACTTTAGAGACTTTATTCTTAAAGTCACCTTTGCACAAGAATGTCCTTGCAGTTGCTCACATGCTGAATGATAAACAGAAAATGGGGAGTTATAGCTCTAATATCACCTTTTAATGTGATAATTTCAATTAAAAAAATAATCAATATGAAATAGGTCTTTTCTAAATATGTGTAAAAGGAAAATACATCGTGTAGTGAATTATTTACAAATGTTATATCTTGCACTGGCACATTACCATCATCTCTCCATCTGGTGGACAGTTAAGGCTAATGAGAAGTCATTAGCAGACATGTTTCTAATAGGATGCTTTGCCTGAAATGTGCAATTTTCTCGACTTAATTTTTCCTTGGCTTTGCACTTGTCATATTATGTGACTGGGAGGCATGATGGAAAAAATGACACACTTCTCCTTGTGAAACTGCGTTTATTTTTAGACTTTCCGTTTCATTCTGCACTTTGTCACATCTTCCTCATCCACAGCTTCTCCAGCGAGGGTTATAATGATCATGAAACAAGAGAGCGAAGCAGCCAAACAAACGTCCGCGGTTTTGCTTCACACATCCAGTTTTCTTCTTCCTGAAACTACCCCACCCTCACTCCCCGCCTTGCTTGACCCAGTGCCACCGCTGCTGAGCTCTCATTACTCTAATAGAGGCGCTGATAGAACATAGAGAGATTGTAAAAGTTAAGTGCAGAATCAAACCTGGGGTATTATTTGACAGCCACAACAGGGAAACAGGAGATTGCGTCAGCTCTATAGCTAAATGCGGTCACTCTACTGATATGTTAGCGCTCTGAGGGAAATTAGCTAACATAGTGTGCACCAGTTTGAATTAAAAAATAAATAAATAAATGTTGTTAAATGAAAAAAATGTGTCTTCATAATAACTGAATAATAGTGTTTGAGTAATGGCTGTAATTATAGGGATTAGGTACTGGTCCGTGGCCATGGGGTTGGGGACCGCCGCAGGTACAGGTACCGTCTCAGGTACTGGTTATTTTGAAAGAAATGTTTAGGCATTAGCATAGCGACCAGAGAGCATTAAGGGGCAGAGAGGAGGATGCTACTCTCAGTGTCGTTGGTGCATTTCAGGAGGACACTGCTAATAAAGTTAAACAATTACACTGAATTCGTGTTTATTATTATATTTACAAAACACCACAGTTTTTATCTTGGTCGTATTTTATAGTGTTGTATTTATCCATGACACCTTAAAGGCCTGGTCTGTGAAAGTATTGTCTGACGTTAAACCGGTCTGTGGTGCAAATAAGGTTGGGGACTGCTGCTCTAAAAGGCACCAAAACTGCAAACATAACTATTTTAATTGGAGTTTGCATGGTCTCTCTATTCCAAGTTGCCATACTATAGTTCTAAAATTTGATTGGTATAGTGGCTATAGTGTTCATAGGTCTAGTATTTGTACATCTCATCCAATGAGAAATGGATGGATGGATGGATGGATGGATGGAATTTGTATATTTCTGCCCATCCCTGTATCCTACAGTCATGAACCAAACTTCACTAGAGTAGATTTCACTCAGACAAAGTAAGACAGATCTACTACTGACTTCAAAGTTCAATGCATGTATGGGCCACTGGCCAAAACAATCTGCCAAGGGGCTATCCTTCTTTGTCAGTGTACAGAGCAGCTTTGACAGGAAATGGCCTTGAGGGTAACTAAGCAAGCGAAACACATCTTCTGACTTCTTCTAGTTCATCTTGATTTAGTGCTTCAAATCAGGGTTCAGGATTCCTCCCTTCTTACACTGACCTTAAACTCCCTATAGCACTGAATAACACACCCTCAAAAGCACCTCATCCAAAGTGAAGTGAAAATGGTTTGTTCACATCTTAACAAGTTATTATGCTTCACCAAACTGTTATCTCGCCTATCTATATGGCAGCTCATGCATGAAGCATATCTGTGGCTGGGCCAACTAACACTGGACCCATTACATTAATTCTTTATGAAGTACAGCATTTGTCACACTCCAGATAACCTTTCTACAGCCTGTCAAGAACAGACGTACTGTGTGCACTTGTACAAAATGAAACCTCCCCACTGGGATTTTCAGGTGAACAGCCATTTAAATGTGCTTATCAATCACTGTCATCGCAGCACACTCCACAACAAAAGCAACAACTTGTTTCTGTTTTGGTATAAAGTTGCACCGCACAAAGTCAGAAGTCATTTGAAATGCATTTCCCTTACTTCTCCCATAAAAAAGGTCTGCATTTCCAGACAAGAGACACTTACGAGTCAGCATGTCACTGAACTTTTCCCGAAAGCATAGAGCAGTCTACATACTAGCTTCTATGGTGCACTGCTTTATCTCAAAAACATTCCTGCAACAATCCAGATTCTTTACTCGTCATTTGAGGCTTAAAATATAATCTGCCTTGAGGATTTGTTGAGATGGTGCCCACTAATTATTTGCAAAGCTTTAAAAACAGTATCAGGCTTACATAAACTTGGCTGGTCAATGCAGTTATGATCAGAGGTCCAGACTGCCCAGCCTACTGGCTAATGAAGACAGAATACAAGGTAGCAGTGTCACAGTCCAGGGACAGCATCTTCCAAGAGAGAAAAAACTCAAAAGAATGACCTCTGCTTGTCAAGATATATGGGCTGTAATAGCAATATACAAAAAAAAAAAAAAAAAACCCAGAAAGACCCCCAGCCTGATGGTGCAATTGAACCCAGGACTAGAGCAGGGCGATATGACCAAAAATATTTATCACGATATACATTTGTAAATTTGCAATAATGATATAACTGACGATATAATTGACACTAGACAAAATACTTTACAACTCCTCAACTTTATTAGTGGGAAAAAAAAACATCAATGTATTTTCACTTAAACAAGCAGCTGTTTTTTTATGTGCATTAAAGTTATATAAAAAATTAACAGTGCAGGTTATACACACACAATACGGTAATATTATGTTGAAGCACAGTACGTATCACTCCGCGAGGCTCCTGCCTACGATAGCCGTAAAGCTCCGACAATCCATCAAGCAGTGCAGGTTCGTAGCTTAGCAAAGTTGTACTGAAACATCTGACAGCTTTTCGAGCGCCGTGTACATAAAATCGTTTCGAGGTCAGTAAACACAACCAGAAATCATACATAAAGCACACGGGATTATAAGGGGTAGGGCTGTGCGATATGACTAAAATCTCATATCCCGATATAAAACATCTATCATCCGATAACAATATAAATCACAAAAATGTAACATTTTCTGTAAATTCTGTGAATCTTGGGCTGCTGAAGTGTTTCCAGCTGGGCATCGTGTACCTGGAGTCGAATGTTTTAACCGATGCATGAAACTACACGGCATGCTACGGGGGAAAGCCTGTTCTAACGTTTGAGTCTAAGGTTTATTTTTTAGCACCTGACGGCTCCTTTTTGCTTCTCATCCGTAAATACTCTGCATACTTTTTCACATGATTCCGTTTACTTTGAAAAGTCTCAACAGGATCTTGAGCTTTATTGTGAAAGGTTTATGTGGAAAATAAACAAGCGGACATGCGATGGTTTTACCGTCGTTGTTGCTAATGACAACACATAAAAACAGCCGCTTGTCCGTCTGTTGTGTGGTTTTATTAAATATAAGAGAAAGAGAGAACTTTAATAAATGAATATAGCCACTACAGTGACCATCAAAACGATGAGAAAATATTGCCGTAAACAGTTTATTTTGCGACACCACAAAACAAACGATTGCGTAAAATGAAACGATAGATGTTTTTATATCGTCATCCGATATATATCGTTATGTAGAACAGCCCTAATAAGGGGTACTGTCGATTTTCAGAAATATCAAATGATTGATTTTAAGTGTACCGTATTTCCCAAAAATGGTATGATATAGCCCAGCCCTACCCAAGACCACTCTCTGTAAACATTTTTTAGTTTTATAATTCAAGAAATTCATCACATTATACTTTCTGGAGCAACAAAGCAATCACTCATTGTTAGAAGGTCAATGTTTTCCTTAAAATACTGCAATGTGAGTGATTTTCATCAATATTTAAGTGATTGAAATGTTTCCTTACAAACTAATTTAACAGCTCATTACTGAAAATAGAAAAATTTAAAAAGCACTTCAGAGAAGCACTCTGAGGAAAAATAAAAGAAAAACTTGTGTGTTTTGTGTCAGAATTTTGTGTTTTTCCCTAGATATATTAAAGTACAGCATCATCACTGAATTTAAATATTTCAGTTTGTGTTCATGCATTGCAGAAAGGTTTTATGAATTCAGATTGGGAAGGAATCAATTCTTACATTTGTACAACATGAATTTTAATCAGTCCAACCAGATATATTTCAAGCCATTATTCCAAGCAACAAAGCCATCTGTGCAAACAAACACAACATGAGCCCTGCCAAGATCAAAGTGGTTATTCTGAGGTAGTTTTATCAGGAGACCTCTCCTACTGTAGCCAGCATGTCATGTTTTTCTAAGTATATTAATGGTTTGAAGCCACAACAAGATCAATATTGGATATTTTTGACTGTCTGTGACTCTGTGAAACATCTGATATTCTGCACTTTGTGAATAGCTGAGCACATCAGAGCCAAGCAGACGTTCACTCTGTGTTTTACATCACAAAGCAATTATTTTATGTTATAATTTACATACATTGGTAAATGGTAAATGGCCTGTATTTATATAGCGCTTTACTAGTCCCTAAGGACCCCAAAGCGCTTTACATATCCAGTCATCCACCCATTCACACACACATTCACACATTCACACACTGGTGATGGCAAGCTACACATTAGAAATTAACATATCCTACTTCTTGGTTCTGCATATTTTAACGTGTTTGTTTCTTTTCTGTCAAGTGCAATGACAACTGTATCTGTGTGGAGTCGGCCTTAACGAGTGTAGATACATTACTAGCAGAGACAATGGTAGAAATGCGGGGAGACAGAATAGCTCATTTATACATAGGCTGTAAGGAGGAAGGCTGGGCTGCGCCTGTTGACTAGGCAGTGACTTGGATGGGTACACGGACAAAGTGATTAGCATCCATCATTGCCTGTTTCTCTTGACAGCAAGAGCACTGTGACAGATGAGGGGACACAATGAGGGGTGAGACAGCAAAGCATGGCAGCAGATAGAAACCTGGGAGGCAAGAGGGTGACCCTGGTCAGCTGACAGGAATGACAAACTTAGGACAACATATTAAAGGTCAAGATAAGGATAAAGGACATTTGCTGTGTGTCAGTTTGGGTCTGAGCAGCCATTGTATGTTGGTGGGAAGGCAGGAGAAGATGCATTAGTACAAATCTGTACGGGGTATGCTGCAGAGTCATTTTAAGAAACTGCCACTGAAGACAAACATCAGGCTACAGGGCATTCCCACATCTTATTATAGGCTACAATGGCTCTCAAACTGTCACAGTGTTCTCTAAAAATATGCCAATGCAAATGTCAAGTATCTGCTCTTAGAGCAGGGCTGCAGAGCAAGGATATTCCCTTATATTTTATATTCCCCATGTAGAGGCATTCTTTGGTCACACCAGTGTGACTAAAGACCACAGCTAAGTGTTTAAAACATCTGACTTCTAATGTTTCCCTGTGAGGAGGGAAACTTCAAAGCAGCAGCTTGGCTTTTTAAATTGATTAAAAGGACAGACTATTTCTGGTAAATGGCAGTCCATTATAAAACAGAGCTGTAAGAGCTCCATTTGCTACTATGCATTTTTTTTTTCCATTTCTAGAAAGCACAACCCAAAGGAGTCTGAAAGCACAGTTGAATCAAAAGTAGTTCACATTAAAATCCTTCTAGATGCAAGTGTTGCCACTCTTCAGCAATTTTGAAATGCTCCCAGATATTATTTATTTATTCAAACAATTAAATCAATGTTTTAAACACTCATTAGCACTCACAATAACCTCTAGTCAACTATCACTTCAAATCTATCAGGCTTTTCTGTCTCCCTGCCGCCATATTGGTTCCTGCTGATCACAACAAGCTTTTTAGGGTATTTGGTGTTTCTATACTGGCTGTGGTGTGACTCCTCTCTTTCTCTGTCCTGTGGCCCTGTGATGTACTGGCAGCCTGTCCGGTGTATACCCCTCTTCTTGCCCTATGGCAGCTGGAAGAGGCTCTAGCCACCTCGTGACCTTAAAGCAGAGAAGTGTTTAAAAAAAGCTGGCTGAATGGAAAACCCCATGTGAACAGTATAAGGAACACAGAAAGTCAGTCTTATAAGCTGTAAAAACAAATGAAACTGATGAAAACAAAAGTGCATAAAGGCAATAAAATGTGAGGCATCATCATCATCAGTACAAGTTGAGTTATAGTGAAATACAGAGCATTCAGAAAGCTGTAATGTTTAGTGTAATGTTTTTTTCTGTGCACACATGCCACAGCTAACTACAGTAGCTTGCTAACACAAGCACTATATGTATAAAAGTGTTGCACCACACCTCTTAATCTTTGATATCAGCTGGTTTCAGTCCTGTTGCCAGAGGTGTATAAAACCAAGGACCTTTTACACACCTCTGTGAAAGAATGGGTCAATCTGAGCTTTACACTGATCATAGAATATCTAAAAAAATATTGATCTAATGATCTTATCTAATATCTAGTTGATCGTTTTTGCAATATGGAAAGTTACAGAGTGGGTTCACCAAGTCCTGATGTGTGTAATGCATAAAAGTCACATTGCAAAGTTCCTCTGTCATTAACACAAACTGTACCGGAAGCTTCATGTCATGGCTTTCCATGTCTGGGTGTATAGCATGGGTATAGTAAATGGTAAATGGCCTGTATTTGTATAGCGCTTTGCTTAGTCCCTAAGGACCCCAAAGCACTTTACACTACATTCAGTCATCCACCCATTCACACACAGGTCATGGCAAGCTACATTGTAGCCACAGCCACCCTGGGGCCCACTGACAAAGGCGAGGCTGCCGGACACTGGCGCCACCGGGCCCTCTGACCACCACCAGTAGGCAACAGGTGAAGCGTCTTGCCCAAGGACACAACGACCGAGACTGTCCGAGCTGGGGCTCGAACCTTCCGATTACAAGACAAACTGCCAACTCTTGAGCCACGATCGTAGCTGACATTAGCTACTAATATTTCTAATATTTCTAACTGCTAACTAAGCAAATAAAGCTCAAAATCATGTAACATCTAATATTTTTTAGAAAGATGGGAAAAGATGCATCACAGCTGCAGAATGGTGGGTTGCCACCAAACTTTTTTTTAAAAGGTACATGATTCACATATTTTATATTTAACATTACATCTTAATGTGCTGGACGACTGGCTTAAACATTCCTTCGCTCTCTGTCTTATTCCAGATGATATAAGATATTCATCCTCCAAGAGATTCAGCTCATATCTTATATTCTTCCTTCCATGTATCATGTTGTCATGTTGACCTTGTTTTCATCTCCTGTATGTGTGCATGGTGTGAGTGTCGTCTCCTGTGGTTTGTTTCCAGGTCTTCATGATGGTGCAATGCTGGTTACACCTGGAAGTTGGTGCATAACCTCCCCATCATATTTCTTCATGAGGTGGAGGTGTATTTTTTTGTCTATATTAAATCTACGATTGCGTTCCGTACCAACAAGATACCTATTCTTTTTACTTAATCCTTCTCATGGGAGTTTTTCCCTCATTCAAATAGCATTCTTATGCTGCACAGATTTTAAAGCAGCTTGAAAGGTGTAACATGTTATGGTAACAAGAAATGAACTGACCTTTGGTCATTATCTATGATTTAAAAACATAAGATTTCCAGGTTCCTTACGACTTGCCACTGGTGTTATTCGTACATTAAAGATCCGACCATGTTTCCCTCATTGACAACCACTTTCTAAGCAGTCTTTTTTTTTTAAGTCTGGTTCAATCCCAAGACAGTGAAAGAAATATGAAATAACCTTATGATCACATGACAAAGCCTCTCTCATATGTGACTCAGTCAGCCCCACACTTGACTGCACCAGTGTCCGTTTTAAAGGTACTTTAGCCAACATACAGTTATGCTGGTGAGTGTGTAAGGGCAGCAAACAGAAAATAAATGTGAAGTCAGGCATTTCTGACCCAGTTTTAAAACTTTATAACCTGCCACGCTGCTCCTGTGAGTTACTCTATAAACATTAAGCTAAAATAAGTGCTTTGGCAAAACAAAATGTAACCTAACTCCAACTGCCAACTGCCAGTGCATGTTGGTTTATCTGTACAAAGGTTAAACACACTTTAGATGTTTAGATTCGTGATTGTCAAGCAATGTACGTGGGACAGGTGAATGAAATGAAATTCAGATTAAGCATTATGTGACAACAAGTGCGCTCACCCGTCACATCATTACAGACACCTGCGCAACCTCAAGCAATCCAATGAAAGAGCATTGATAGAAATTTTGCTTTTACTGAGGGTCTATGCTTCTGAGCATTCACAAAGTTTGGAGAATTTGGTCTCTAAATGGTAATTTCAGCTGCTATTCAGTGAGCCCATTTTACACACAAAAGAGGCCAACCTGGAAGAATGATGTGACAGGATAGTGTTTAAGAAAAAGACTCACAGTGAGCAACATAGTCTCCTTTTACAAAGACAAACTGTCAGATCAGAATCAAACAAAGGAAAAGTAATTATTGAGCAAAAACAGCTTTAACTGCAATTCAGCTAAAAATGTTCTTCCTTCCTCGAGAATGATCTTAGCTGCTGTGGAAGAGGACTACTGAGACTCTACCCAGCTAAGCTTGCCTCAACAGAGTCACCCTCCAGGTCTGTATCTGGGCTCCTGCACAAAGAGCTAACCCGAACTGCTGTTAGAGCTGCAATTACATACTAGATTTCCTCACTGCCTACTAGATTTCCTTACAGTACTGCCAAAAGGATTTTTAAGCAACCACCATCCAAGCTGGTGGGCTAGATAAAGAAAAAAAGACAATGATGGGAAAAGAAACAACAAGATAAATGGAATTTTTATAGCAGTACTGTATAGCAATACATCAACAAAGCATGGTACAAATGATTCATTGACCTGCAGTTGTAGTATTTGGAATTTTATTTCTCTGAAAATACCATCATGAGCAACACTGAAAACAACTTGTGTTTTTTTAAAGGCCTGATATTTCTTTCATTGTACATTTTATCAAACTAGGTGATCTTATTTCCAAGAGATTCTTATATTTGCAACTTTACTCATGTGTAATATGATTGTATAATCTATACCAATTACCAAAACTATGTTTTATATATTCAGAAATGCAGTAATTTTTTTATCCTCTCTTTTAGGAGTGCAAAATATTTCAAAAGAAAAATATTAATATATTTCTGTCTATCAGTCTAGCTCTCCATCTATCTTTAAAAGTGGACAGTTTAGTCTGGTTTACTCTAAACTAGCTGCACTGCAGCACAACAAAAAAGTTGCTAATGTACTTCAAGGGATCCAGAATTCCTGCTACTCTTCTTTCCATTAGTGGAGAGAAAGTCTAAATTGCACTGGAGAGCAAATAACTACTGTCTGCTTGAAAAGCAAAGCATATTTTACTGGTGGCTCCACTGCACCCTCCAAAAAAAAAAAAAAAAAAAAAAAAAAAAAAAAAAAAAAAAGTACAGAAGTTTGTTCCTTTTTCTGTGAAAGCTCGGGGGCTTCAAAGAATGTGGCACCATGGTGAATGTATGAGCCTCTGGTGGTCAGTGCCATTTTTCATGCAGTAGTTTGCTCGGCAAAGACCTGAGGATGGATGACACCAAGAGGCAGGATAATCTTAGAAAGGCCATCGCACCCTTGGGGATCAAGCTGGAAAACCTCTCCTATTGTTTGCATTGTTCCTTAACAGCCAAACCTTTATACTACTCATGAACTGAGAAACCATTAGTTGCAATACTATCAAAAATGTTCACGGCATTCACTACACATCAGCAGGTCTCACTTATTTCTGGATACTTTTTGGATTCTGCTGCAAAAGGGCATTATGTAATTTTTTGGCAGGGTTACCTTCCCCTTATTGAGAGGTCATGTTGTCTGACTTAAAGTTCAACACACAACAAGTCACAAAATATGATTAGTTAACAATTCAATGTTTCTGTGTCCAAATCTGGAAAAAAAGATTTGGATGAAAAAAGGAAAACCTTGTCAAGGGTCTCTCGCCTAGTGTTAACCTCGTCTACGCTGAAATGGAAAATGGACGGATGAATGTAGTAGAACAAATACTAAGATACTAGATTTCATCAAAATACACAGGAAGGCATACTCCAAGGATCGTTCTTCTTCCTCGGTTTCTATTCGTCAAAGTGAAGAAAAAAGAAAGAAAAAGTACTAAACAAGTTCATTCCAACATGAAAGGCAAATGCTGTTCTGTGTTCAAACGACACCATTACATCAATCTGATAATGAAAAGTAATAATTATGTGGTTTAATTTTGTGGTTTCATTACAGTTTTTGCAAACAAACCACAACACTGCAAAGTAGCTTAACTGAGACGGCGGCTAATGCATCGAAGTCATAAAGAGGTGTTATGTTGTAGTCAAGTTCGAGCACAGACAACAGCCATAGAAAAACACTGAAATCCTCGATGTGTTTGCACAGGGAGGCTGCAATTTAATGAGCCCAAATAAATCTAATTAGTTTTAATGTGAATGATCTTTATGGAAGAAGCTTCCAGGCTGATAGTGTAGAAGAAAATAAATAACGGACTTGAGAAGCAATTTACTCCAGACTGCAGCCTTGGCAAAACATCTACAACGCATAAATAGGCATTCGGGTCTGTGAGGATGAGATATGCGCTCTACTCAGGCAATGAACAGAGAAATCAGCCTCCTAACTAAAACGTGAAACAATACCAATAAAACACACATAAATCTTGCCAATTCATTATCAAAAGGAGGATAATGCAGTTGTGTTGTCTCGAGTGCATAAAAAATGCCAGCTGGAAAGAGCGCTTTGCCCTGTGAAATTAACGCTACTCATCAGGAAATAAAAGAGCCATAAAAAGGCGTCTGTTTTCGCCCACAACGGGATGACTTTCTGAATTAACTGTGGACACCTTGGACACCAGCATGCAAGTGATTTCTTTGGAGGTGTTGGATCAGGAGGACATCCATTATAAAGCATCAGCCAAATTGGAACACCAATGGTGACGGCGTTAAGTTCGTCTCCCTGTCTGATTTGCTCAAAACCATTACCTCTAAATGCTGCTTGTCAGCTCCACAAACGCTGAATAGTATCTATGAGGGTATGATGTAATGTAGACTTTTTATTCCCGACACTGCTTTTCACTAAATGTGAATAAAGATGAGAACCAGGGCAAAACATGGAGGGTTCTGATTTGTCAAAAATTAAATAAAAGCTATCGAAGCTATGTGCTCAAGTCCTCAAGGATAAAACAGCAATGTAACCGTTAGGGCTGCCACAAACGATTATTTTGATAGTTGACTAGTCACCGATTATTTTTGCGATTAGTCGACTAATCAGATCAATGGTCAATGGTAACTTTATTGTCCCTGATGGGAAATTGATTCGCAGTATGTCAAAACAAACAACAAACATACAACCAACACATCACGTACACTCATTAAAAAAATACTATAATATAATATAAGCCTGATAAAACAACCTAGATATTCCATCGAAAAAAGTGCAATGTGCAATGGCAACAACACTTACAATTTAGTGTTGTTAATTAAGATAATAGCACTAGGTACAAATGACAATTTTTACATCCAATGCATCCATTGGATGTAAAACGTACAGCTTATTGCACCAGCATGCATCTGCTCTTATATAACTATCATTAGCTTACAGCTTTAAGTGTTTAAGGTATGTGCTAACTAAAAATAAAGATAAGATGATCGTTTATTGAATTTAAATGAAATTTGCAGATTGTTTCGGTGAAGTTTAATAAACTCAGCCATCTGCTCCTTGCTATCTAAAATATAACAGGACATCAGAGTATATTCTCGAGCATCTCACACTTCTGATAATTAGTTGTCTGCTTGACGTTTATTCATCTGTGTAAAAACTATAACTTTAATTTCAGCCAAACCGATTTACTCAGGAACAAATAAAATACTGAAAAAAAGACAAACAATAACATTTTTAAGTTATCTAAATGACTTATATATCATGTTTAACCTGAGTAGCGAAAGACGGCGGTGGGTTTGAAAACGATTTGCCGGGAGTCCGGTGTTCTCACGGCTCTAGTGAGCCTTGAACCCCAGCTAGCTATCGAGCTGGTGGGTAACAGGTGTCTCCGAAAACGTCAGAGCGCTTTTGAAAGTATGTGGTGTCTTGATAAACTGAGCAGATATTTGAGGTTTACACAGCTACATTCTCGCCTGAAAATATGTTAAACGTTTATTTTGTGACCCAGAAAGAATAATAAGAGTAATATTAAAACTAAATAGCTGCCGCCATTGTTGGAAACTGAGCAGGGCCGGGATGGGCCGCGCTATGAATTCTGGGACACAGTTTCTTCTTCTTCGAGGTTTAACGGCAGCTGGCATCCTTGTACATGAAGTGCTGCCATCTTCTGTTTCAGTCCGTTATTACACTGTTAAATCCTATTACTTATTCCTGCGTCTGTTGGGATCTTACAAAGCTTCAAACGACGCATTGACTATTAAATTAGTCGTCGACGATTTAGATAGTCGACGTAATCGTGACTAGTCGACTAATCGTGGCAGCCCTAGTAACCGTATAATTTTTGTATGAAATAAATTTTAAGTCAGCTGTAAATCTTCATCTAACTTACTGTCTTTGGTCAGAAGACAGGAGTTTTTACAGTTGACAATAAACATGTTGATCTTGCTGAACTGAATAACTAGTAACTGACCACTGTTACCAGCCATCCCAAAGACTCAGCTCGGTTCAATGTCTAGTTTGAGAAGAAACAAAACTGGTTTTCTAATCCTGTCACAAACAGCAACAGATTTCAGTGGCTTTCAAACAGCTCAGCAAAGCAAGACAGAAAACTGAAATTACCGTTTGGTGAAAGACAGCTTCAAAGCACAGCGACGCTTTTGTTAGACTTCTGAAAGATGAATGTAGTCAGCAAACCAGATGCCTGATTACCACATGTTAAAGAGAATGCAATGCTTAATAAAGGGCAAAACTGTGCGTGCTTGGCCAAGCTCCCGTGGAGGGCCACAATTTGTGCGACGAGCAGAAAAAGTCACATTATTTATGAATATACTTGACCATTGTAAATCAATTGTAAATTGTAAATCATTGCTTTAGAAGTGTTCTGCTGTTTTATTTTAATTAGTTTTTGACAGAAGGACAGCAAGAGTGATGTTTACACGATGGTAGTGAGACCTGATGTGATGTAGGGTTTGGAAACAAAGGCACTGAGAAAAAAAAAACCCAAAAAACCCCCCCAAAAAAAACACAGAATTGACAGGATCAGAAATGAGTACATCAGAGGGACGGCTGAAGCTGTGAGCGGTTTGGAGACAAAGTAGAACGTGTGCAGAAGAGCGATACAGACCACAGAGGAGGTTAATCAATGAACCGAGGGAGGACGTGTAGATTGTTGGTGTAACAGAGGAGGATGCTAGGGGTAGGGTATGATGAAGCAAGGCCCTAATGTATATAGCATATCATCATAAGGGTCTATTTAACTCTGACCCCTTGTAGCCCCCTCAATTTCTCTTCCTCGGGATGAAGGTAACTCAGCACCCACTTTGCACTGCTAACACGGTTTTGCTTATCACTGCAAGTGCAAGTCGCTGAGATTCTCAGGCATTCTGAGCTCAGTTGTTGCCACATCACAGCTACTCCCTTCCTGTTTGTCCGCCCTTTAAGCAGTTGGGTAATAACAATAAATGCTCAATTCATGTGAATTAAAAACTGAATTAATGTTAAAAGTGACTGAAAATCTATTCACTGTGAAGGTTGTTTTTTTTAATAAATAGGAAACATGAGAAATATAAATGTACACAACAAACAATGACATGTCAGTGAAGCAGTAGATTATATGGTTCATGATCAATCACAATATGCAAGTTACTGTAATGTGTTTAGTACAGGAAGACTAAGATGGCTTTGACTGTCTGTACTGCACAAATTAATTAGAATGAAAATCCACTGAAAAGTAAGTAAATTGTTTGAATACAGTATTGTTAATCACATCAGGAGCAAGAATCTTGTGAAAGTAGTGCATGAATGTAGACAGACGCCAGATACACTCAAGAAAAAAAGAAAAAAGAAAAAGTAAATCAGGCCACTAAATGTCCTTAGAACTTAGACCCATAAGGTGATCGTTGTCTCTAAGTTTGATAAAATTCTGACTAATAATAATGAAGGAAAAGTAATTCTTGTGAATTGTGGATCGACTGATGAATGGACAGGATCCTCATCATGGCAGGAGCGCATCAGTCTTTTTGGTCGTTTGAGCAAAAAATGGTAGTTTCGTGCTGCCTAGCAGTAGACTGCTCTACTGTAATTTAACTGGGAAGTTATTATTTTATTATTTGTGCCAGTGCTATTATTAAGTATTTTCCAGTGCCCTTTCAACATCCTCTTTGCCATTTATATCAGGCAGATGGTATACTTTCTATATAGATAGATCTATCTATCTATCTATCTATCTATCTATACACACACACACACACACACACAAATGTCCAAGCTTTCGTCTTATGATAGAGCAACTGTCACTCCTCTACTATATGCTGATTACTGACTCATGGTTGGTCTTTCAGACACTCTGGTCCATTATGATAGGTTTCAATGATTTACTTGCCAGATCCTTTTTAAGTGAGATTTAATGTTTAAACAAACTGAAAGATGGAAGTGAGGCTTTCGTGTCTGAGTGGATAACTTATTCTGACGGCAGTATGGTTAAATAATGACTCAACTAAGCTGCCATAGTGGCTTGATCACGCATAGTGCCATAAGAATACAAATATAGCATATGGGGAAGATTTTACACCACCCTATCGTTGTGAACTTGACCACAGACATGCAAACACATTGAAGTTTGACTTCCACACAGAACCAAAGCTCATTTCCTGTGAATAAGCTAGCTGTCACGGTGAGGGCGAAAGTGCAAGAAAGTGTCCAAAAAGTCAGAATTCTGAGAAATGATGGAAAAGATTTTAGCATTCAGTCTGTATGTCTGTTGTGTCTATTTATAGTTACCATCACTATCCAATTTTGATAGCAATATGCGCTAATTGTGAGAAGCCATGTTTCTCATCCCATTAGCTTATCTCTTACAAAGGAAGAAGCTCATTTATCAGGAAATTACATGGCACAGAGACTTTTATTAATCAAAATGTATAATCTTATCCAAGTCTTGATAAGCAGTCCTCACTGACATTCAGCTGCCTCCAACCTTGCAATGACATGAAAACATTTACAAGCCATGGGTTAACAGCAAAAAGCCAAACAAAAGTAATGACACAGATAAGTATATGAAAAACTAAATGTGTGAATTGTTATGACTAATTTCAGGTTTGCAAGCTGGTTTGGCTTTGCCAATGTCATGCACTAGATTCAGAAAATGCACACAGCATGCAAAACCACACACAGCGCCAAAGATGAAGACCACATTAAATCAAATCAGTGGTTGTAATTCGCCTCAAATCAGAGGAAGGCTAAAGTCACAGTTTGAAAGCAATAATGTAATAAGGCTGACGGGAGTTTTCTTCTCATCAGCTCGCCTGCTCATTTTTCTTTCATCATTAGCTTCCCATGTCTCAGTTGTGATTTACTTGTGAGATCAATCTGACCTATCCCAGAGACAGGCAAAGACATTTCCTCTAAATGTCAATGGGCAACAGATGGGTATGAATACAAAAGCTCTTCTACTTTTTCATTCACCTTTCTCGTCTCTTTTAATATTGCAGTGTTTAAAAGGCTACAGCAAGAGATTATAGACACAGACTCTCTTTTTCAAGTGACATGTTTAGGATATAAAAGTGCTCTTTTTAAATATTTAATTTAAATGCATATTAAGAGTTGGAACAATCAATCACTGAAATGACTGATTGTTTGAGTATATTTGGTTGTTGCTATTTTCATTTAGAAAGTATACAGATTTTTGTCTCTCGAGTGCAAGGATTTGCTGATTTTTCCCTTTTTTAAATATTGTTCATAAATATCCGCTTTTGCTTGCCCTGCCACATCACTAGATGAAGAAATAGAAAAAAAAACCTCCCCTGGCTCTAGAAACTTGCGTTACACAAACAATTAACTGATAAAATAATGAGCAGACGCTTATTCATGGAAATGCTAAATGGTGAATGATTTTATCGGTAGGAATTATTTTATTTTTTCTTACCAGCCGTTTAATTATTTGTCATTTATTCAGTTCAGAAAACATCAGGGTCTGATGAGAATTACATTCTACATCACATTTAAAGATATTGTTTAAAAAAAGGAAAGAAAAGGAAAAATTAATTTATCAAATCGTCTTGTGGCCTTCACCTTCGCACGTAGATTGACTTTCCTCTGTTGTCATGGAGATTCTTCTTTTTTTTTTTTTTTAGTTGAGAAAAATCACAACAATCTCCGGTCTCAATCTACATAAACTCTCCAGGAAATTTACAGTAGGTGGTCTGGAACATATTTTCTCTATATTTATACTCTTCTGAGGTGGTTCTAAAGAACTGAGACCACAGCGTCCAGTAAGAAGGACAAGTTCAGGCGACAAAACGATATCACATCCACCACCTATGCACGCCACTGGTTAATATCAGTTGACTTACTTAATGGTGAACAACATTATGCTGAAATGTATAATATTAGCAGAAATCCAATCATATGTAAGAGTGGTATACAAATGATTATGAAAATTCAAGCTAATATAGCAGCACTGCTGCAGAGTACCTGACATGAATGATTGAATTTGTATGTACAAGGTCTGGGCTTGCTATGGCATTAGATGTTCTATCTGATGAGTTTGCCCATTCATTTCGCTGCACTGGCAGAAAAACCCAAACAAAAATATATGGAAAGTGATTTCTTGTGTCGGGGAGCATAGATCATAAAAGCTCAACTACATAATTGGGAATTACAGTAAAATCCCAAGGATCTGGCTCCAAACCAAGCTTCCACAGAGGACATGTCTGAACAGCTTATGAATTTAATTACTTATGGCACATATTTTTGTAGACCCAATATCATACTTAAAAAGATTAGTGCTAAATGCTTACAGTACTAACCATTAATGGGTTACCTCTCAAAATTAAATGCCAACCATGAACAAGTATGTCATTTCTATAGAAAAGAGGCAAGCACGGTGTGAGCTCTTGTTTCTCCCTATAGTATTGCTCTGCTGCCTGCCTTAGTGTCAGCACACTCTCCAGATTGCCACCCAGCATATTTCAATTTTGACCATATGTGCAGCTGACCTTTCAAAGCACTACCTGTGAGAGTGAAGCTCTATAGAGAGAGAGAGAGACCGTTCCACTCATGCTGTGTTTTATAAACCCCATCAGATTATAACACCTTCACAACCTTGGGAAAAGTACTGCACTGGAAAACTGGAAAGCTGCACAATTGAAGGTATGAAATGCTGAAAGGACATCATTGGGAAAGATTTTACCCTAAGACCGTTTTTAACGTGGTATCCAAGGAGAACAAGTAATAAGATGGTTCATTTATCATGCTGAAAGTTTTCATTAGGACCGTCACCTTGTTACATTCACTTATTTGGCAGAATTATTTACCCTTGGCTCATTTGGGGTTTTTTTAAGGGAGAATATACAACCGCAGTGTGTCGAGACGACACGTTCATGATACGAGTTTTCTACTTTTGTTATTATCTCCCATTTTATTTTTGCAGATTTGTTTTATTGGACATATTTCTGTGACAGTGACCTCTATATCACCACGCGCTGGTATGGATCCAAGCAAACCTAATTAGTTTTAAAACCACAGTGTGCCAAGTAAGTCACAAAACTATTAAGGGTCTGTATTTTGTGCACTATAAGAATATCCATGAATATCCATTGGCTGATTTTGTTCTAGCAAGCATGACTGTATTAACTAAATCTCAGAATTTAACTTAATTTGACACACAAAATGTTTTTCCCCAGAAACAGTCATTTAAAAGCCCACTGTATGAGTGCACAAAAGAGGCTCTACTGTTCTAACCTTCACTGCTCCGTTTCTAACTTGTTTTTCTTCTTCTTCTTCTTTTTTTTTTTATAGCTATAACTGTTATACTAATGTATCCTATTAACATAATGATCTCTGAAAGTTTGAAAGAAATGCCTCAAAGAAGTAAACATGAAAAGTACCAGGCTAATTGGTTATCTGATCTGACTTTAATCTGTCCATTAGTAATGGCAGGCGAGATATTTAATCCTATACTGATCCTGAAATGTTACAAAGGTCAACATGCAAACTATTGAATTATTGCTTTGGCTTATTTAAAAAAAACAAAAAACATATGCTCATTTTTAATTTTATCATCAGAAATGCAATTTCAACATTTATTTAAAGGACTAAAGATGATGTTTCATAACTTTTTGGACTACTTTATATTATTGAGAATGCTTACTATGTTGGATCCTCTGAAATAATTTATGCAGCAGAAAGTGGAACAAACATGTTGTTTTCCACATCAAAGCACTGAAGTATCCATTTTTAAAGTGTTTGGGACTTTAGCTGCATTCTTTGTTTCTTCTCTTTTTAGGTCTTAATATGCTCCCAAAATGACAAATCATTTGAACAACACAAAAGATTCCATTAGCTCCGGGGCAGCCTCTATTAAGTGGAACAACACCAGTATCACCCAAGAAAAGTGAGACAAAAGAAACTTGACACATGTATGGAAAACAGGCAGCACCATTCAAGGTTCATTCAGCTCAGCTCGCTTCCTTTGCAAGAGCTTGTGATTAATTGAGATGTATATGAACTGCTTAGAAGATTCGTTCAATCACAGAGGTGCTGAGACAACAGGCTTTGACACTTCTGAGCATCGACACCTTTGCCAAGCAAGACTGAAATATCAGTTTTCTTGACTTTGGCGAGTCATCGGTGAGGGTTTTGGACCAAGGCACGACGAGGCTGAGAAAACTGAGTCAGTAATAGGAAGAACCTTAATCTTCCTGCCCCATTTTTATTCCAGAGGTAACAGCTGCAATAGTCATAGTGGATGAAAAGTTGTTTGATGTTTCCAACTGCACATGAGGCTGCAGTCACTTCGGCTTTCCAGCAATCTGACAGCAAACTGCTCGAGGTGGAATGATGAACTTGTTGTAATAGAGTTTCTGGCGACAGTGAGGCATTGAGAGCACAGGCTGATAGTAATGATGATATCAGTCACTGTGCAAGCGTGAACTGATAGATAGACGTGTCTGCTGAACGTTCTGAAGGCAGGCAGACAGTGGCGAGCACGAGCGCTGTCAACATTACAGGAGCATATGCAGATTTTACTCAACTACCTAATGTTCCGACATGCAGCCTCCAAGGTCGCCAATCAGTGTGTTAATATCGTGCTGCATTTTGCAGTGATGTGTCATCTTAAAGTGTCTTAAACAGAGAAACCAGAGGACAACACACATACAGTAAGGAGGCTGAGGTCAGTGTGACAAATGGTTGATGGTTGCTGCTTGGCTACTTCAAGAAAAAAAACCTGTGCACCACTTCTAATTTTCACAAAAATAAAAAATAAAAATATTAATATATTACATATAGCATTAAATCATGGGACCATCATCTAGCATTATTTTTATATTATATTTTATATATTTATATTATTTTTTTATCATGAATTGTCAAAAATTCAAAGCAAACCTTGTATATTCAAGGAGAGGAAGAAACATTTGTGTTTTTTGCTATATTTTACCTGAAAATAAATCAACAATAACAACATAATTGTTAATTTTCTGTGAATGGACAAGTTGATCAAAGAACTATCCATTTCTGCTCTTTTTAGGCTTCAGGAACACACACAAGCAGAGACACCAGCTCAACCTGCACAGCCTGCGTATCCAAGGCTGCTCTTTAAGCTGTCATCCACTACCTACACTGATAATAAGTCTTCTCAGGATATCTCTGATTCAGCTCAGCGGGTGACCAATTGGGCTCAGCAAATACACAAAACAATTTCCAAGTGGAAATTCTGCTACAGATAACCTGAACCCTATTTGGTTAAATGCTTGCCAGCATTAAATGCAAAGATGCATTTAAACCTCTGAATGTTTTGCATGTAATTTCCATTCAAAACACCCCCACCCACTTCCCATCTGCATTTAATTTGGTCAAGTCTGAACTCACTGATGTCACACAAGACCACTGGAACTGAGAGAGCGAAATGAATACCGAGGATAAACAGTTTTAATTAATTTAGAAGCAATATAAATTACTGTGCATAGAGCAGAACTTCAATATTATATATTCATATCATATCAGCTTTAGATACATTTAGATTTTATTCAGAACTAAAAGCTAATTAGGTTGATTCTCTATTTCCATAAAAAACCCTGTGTGAAATGCAAATACAAACAGAAAGCAATGATTTGCGCTTCTCATAAACCCATATAGTATTCACAGCAGTACACAGAAAATATATCAAATGTTTAAACAGAGACATTTTACTAGTTCATAAAAAGTATTAGCTCATTCTGAATTTGATGGCAGCAGTACGTCTCAAAAAAGTTGGGACAACAAAAAGCTGGAAAGGTAAGTGGTACTAAAAAGGAAACAGCTGAAGGAACATTTTCAACTAATTTGGTTAATTGGCAGCGGGAGTGTAAGATGGGCAAATGGGTTTCAAATGAGCATCTTAGAGAGAGCCTCTCTGAAGTAAAGATAGCCAGAGCCCATCTATCTGCAAAAACCTGTCTACAAATTGTAAAACAATTTAAGAATAATGTTCCTGCATATAAAACTGTGCAGATATCTCATCATCTACAGTACATAATATCATTAAAAGTTCCAGAGAATCTGGAGAAATCTCTGTGCGCTAGAGATGAAGCAGAACATATTGGATGCCTTTGATCTTCAGGCCTGCAGGTGGCACTTAGGGCTGCCACGATTTGTCGACTAGTCACGATTACGTCGACTATCAAAATCGTCGACGACTGATTTAATAGTCGACGCGTCGTTTGAAGCTTTGTAAGATCCCAAAAGACGCAGGAATAAGTAGCAGGATTTAAGAGTGTAATAACGGACTGAAACAGAAGATGGCAGCACTGCATGTACAAGGATGCCAGCTGCCGTTAAACCCCGAAGAAGAAGAAGAAGAAGAAGAAGCAGCTGTGTCCCAGAATTCATAGCGCGGCCCAGCTCAGTTTCCAACAATGGCGGCAGCTAGTTAGTTTTAATATTACTCTTATTATTCTTTCTGGGTCACAAAATAAACGTTTAACATATTTTCAGGCGAGAATGTAGCTGTGTAAACCTCAAATATCTGCTCAGTTTATCAGGACACCACATATTTTCAAAAGCGCTCCGACGTTTTCAGAGACGTCTGTTACCCACTAGCTCGATAGCTAGCCAGGGGCTAGGTCACTAGGGCGGTGAGAACACCGGACTCCCGGCAAATTGTTTTCAAACCCACCGCCGTCTTTCGCTACTCAGGTTAAATATATATGAGTCACTTAGATAAATTAAAAATGTTGTTGTTTGGCTTTTTTTTTTTTTTTTTTTAGTATTTTATTTGTTCCTGAGTAAATCGGTTTGTCTGAGATTAAAGTTATAGTTTTTACACAGCTGAATAAACGTCAAGCAGACAGCTGATTATCAGAAGTGTGAGATGCTGGAGAATATACTCCGTTGTCCTGTTATATTTTAGATAGCAAGGAGTTTATTAAACTTCACCGAAACAATCTGCAAATTTCATTAAAATTGAATAAACTATCATCTTGTCTTTATTTTTAGTTAGCACCTTAAAAGCTTAAAGCTGTAAGCTAATGATAGTTATATAAGAGCAGATGCTGCTGGTGCAATAAGCTGTAGTTTTACGTCCAGTGGATGATGATCTGATTAGTCGACTAATCGCATAAATAATCGGTGACTAGTCGACTATCAAAATAATCGTTTGTGGCAGCCCTAGTGGCACTGCATGAAAAACAGACATGATTCTGTCATGGAAATCTTTGCCATATGCTCAGGAACATTTCTAGTAATCACTCTGTAAAAACAGCTCACAAATGCAGGTGCTCTGTGTGCAACGAAGAAGCCATATGTAAAGATCCAGAAATGCAGCCAGCTTCTTTGGACAAAAGTTCAATTAAAATGGACTGAGGCAAAGTGGAAAACTGTTCTGCGGTCAGACTAATGGAAATTTTAAATCTTCTTGGAAAATGTGGACACTGCATTCTCTGGACTAAAGAAGACAGAGACCATCCAGATCAATTAGAGAACATTAGAGCCTCTGGATTTGGCAGCCTGCACAGCACGATCAAGACCTTCAACGGCGAGAGGAATGTACAGGATTTGGAGCATCATATATTCCCATCCAGAGGACATCTTTTTCAGAGAAGGCCTTGCAAACTTTGGTAAGACAATGATAAACTGCATATTACATCTATTACAGTAACATGACTTCCTAGCCAGAGTCTGGCTGCTGAACCAACTGAAACATTTGATGAATCATGAAATAAAAAATACAGCAAAGCAGACTTCCTGCATCAGACTGGTGTTTAAAGAAGAGATAAACATGACCCCATTCCAACTCGTGAGACTTATTGCAATCAAACTCATAGCAAAACATAAAATAAAATTAGCTAAAATAAGCCAATTTCAATGGAAACTAAGGAAAAGATTTCCTGTTCCAATGCATAACTTGGACCAAACTCTCCACAATGTCAAACTCATGACGGTAGAGCTTCTGGACACGTGAGTCACATGCAAGCCTTTTTTTCTATCTGATTCCACAGCAGTCTTCAGTCTCGGATAATAATACAGTTGAAGGTAAATATGCAGTCAGGTATAATTGATCAGGAATCAATAAAGAATACGACTTACAATATATGAAGATAATAGAGGTACTATCAGCAGTAGCTTATCTATCTTAACCGCAATCTCAGTAAGTCAGTTTCACTCCCAAGTGCATCATCCAGCACACATGCTCACAACACACACAAAAATTGAGAGAAATTAACACTTCCTAGACTATTTAATCAAAGCATGTTATTATTCCTTAGTTGCTGACAATATACAGAGTACCAATGGGATGCAAAACAAATGGCAGTTGTCTGTCTTTGACTATAACAACACACGACATGCCTAACTAGGACATGTACTGACTATGCCAAAAGCCTGTAAACGAGAGTGAGGACTGAGGGGAAAAACAGCTCCGGGTTCAAAGGTTTAGCAATCACTGAATAACTGCAGGGACCAGAAATGGACTCAAAAATATACCCCTTCTGATGTCCGTGTAGTCTCCTCATATGCTATTTAAAAATATCTCATGTTGTTTTGTTTGTTATATATTCATTCAAATGTGTTTTTAAGGCATGTTGTTGAAGACTTTTATTGCATCTTAAATCTGTACCTCCCCCAATATCAGCAGTAGTTTCAAAGTCACTATTGGGCTCTAAAATCAATCAAGCATACAGTTTAAAGCCCCTGTATTTTATGAAACTACCCCCCCCCCACCCCCACACACACAAAAGACAATATCACACTGCTGAAAAATATCAACAACAGTCTTTATGATTGTGCTGAGAGCAAAAGTTCCCCTAACAGAGTAAATCACAGGCTGCCAAAAACAACCAATGCCAAGACTACTGAAGGCCAGTAAGACGCTGTCATTTATTAATTAACATGACCTTTATTTTACTAAGACCTCGATGCCCACATTGTTCTTGACTTACTCCGGGCCGAGACACTGCAGCCCCGAATGGCTGTTTGTACAACCCTCAAGGCTACTTCATAGAGATTTTTACTGCATACAATATGACATGCTTGACAGATGCTATTTAGTAACTACTACCAGTCACAGAAGGAAAAAAAACAATAATAACCCAGAGCTCATTCAGCTGCTGTTATACCATGAGTCTGTCAAGAGTCGAGACTCAAGATTGAACATTGAAAATTTGTGAAATCATGCTGATCTCAACAAGTCTTCCCAAAATCTCTATTTCGCCACAATGGGAACCAGCGACTCTTCAGCCATAAAATGAACACTATGTGGCAGAAACCAGAAGTACTAGAATACGCAGAGACAGCACTATAAGTCCTCATAGTAATGGGCACATGATCTCTCCACAAATTAGGGTCCACTACTTAAGTCAGTGATGTCTGGCAGCACACAATGGCAAGCTATTTACAAAGTTATTAACATCGCCAATCCCCTGCTGTCATCTTCTGCTGAAATGGTTATCTAGGCAGGGTATGATGAAAGCTAAAAGCCATTTCATATGCCTTCGCAGACTATGGAGGTAGATCAATGTGCCTCTTCTCACTGAGAAAATAATAAGGCGATGCATTACACACAATCACACACGACCTCATACTCAGTACAAAGGCACGCACACAGCGAAAGCGACGAAGTCTGAAATGGCAGAAAATGTGATGTTTGAAGTAGACATTTATTGGTGTATCCCAGCTGCAAGTGTATCCCCCTGTGTGTGCCTCCAATGTTAAATACAATGATCCAAAATAACGTCACTGCAAATGCAAATGAGAGCGACTTTTTTTTCTCCCCCTCTTCCTTTTATTTGAAAAGCGTCAATGAGATGCGGGGAAACGAGCAAATATCCACTACCACTAACTTTAAAGTGGCGGAAGACGCGGAAAAAAATCATGAATAAAGATTTTTGAGTGAAAATGTTTGAGGCAAACTCGACGGAGCTCAGTCCACCTTGCACGGACTTGCGCAACAAAGTTTCCCGTTAGGAGTTAAGGGAGAAATGAATTCGGGAACAACGATGCCTGCCTCCTCCCAAAACTATGATTTAAAGAAAACAAACAAACATATTATAAACAGCTCAACGCAACTGTGTCAACTTCGTCCTGGTGGCAAACAGCATATCGCACAGGCGCAAGAGTGCAAACGATACACAAAACATTCCCAGCACAGGCGAGAAACTCGATGGTGAACTCCAAACAGCAGGCTCGGTGCTCGGGAAACGGAACGCAGAGCGGCCGTACTTACACTGGAACCACAAAGTAGTGCGAGCAGTCCCGGAGAAAACAAGTCCACGATCCTCGGCGCTGCGCGGTCCGAGCTCCACATCCAGCAGGCTCATTCCCTCCTCTCCTCTCCTCTCCTCCTCCTCCTCAGCTCGCCTCTACAGCTGCTGGATAAGTTTGCTGACGTCAACAAGCACTCAGTCTCAGCCGCCAAAGCTCTTTGGTGGAATAATACATGGAAAAGGAGGGGAAAGACGCGACCGGAAAGACCCGGGGAGGCAGCCATGTACGTTAGAGGTTGCTCATGCAAGACAAAAAATATACAAACAAGCCAGAAAATTTCACCACTTGTTATTATTTAAAATATATATATAATGTAATGAAGTGGAGTTTAATAAATGCTCAAAGCGTTAGTACTGCTAAATAAATACATCACTTTACCACTACTAATGTGTTCCAGTTAAGTGGCTTTACTTTTGGTGAGCAATTTGACTTTACTCACCAAAGTAAAGGCAAAATAAATAATTTAACCTATCAGCATTTACTTATCTCTAGTTGCTAGTTTTGACCATATAGAATAAAAGTTGGATGTGTATGTGCAGCCTCTGGGTCTGAAATGTGCAACCAATAGGAAAGCGTCTTAACCCTGCATTCTTTTTGATAGACACCAGGGAGCGATAGCTATGGTTACTAATAGTGTGGGAAGATGGCACTCATACTAGACCTTAGAAACACTTTCCTGGTGAGTTTATGGGATCTGTTTGACATTTCTGAAAATGTTGTTTTTATCCCTTAGTTTCATAAAAGGATGGACTCATGGGTCATTGGCTCAGGTGACAGCTCGGGTTTGGAGACTAAGGTTGAGATGGTTTGGCATGTCTATCTTGGAGAGAGTTTAATATTGAGCTGTCACGCAGGAAGAAAAGAGGAAGACCTCAGAGGGGGTTCCAGGATCTAGTGAAGGAGGACAGGTTGGTGTGACAGAGGATGATGCTAGAAAAAGGGTGAGAAGATTCACTGTGATGTCACTGTCTGAAATCAAATGTTTCTGACTTGCTATTAGACCAAAATTTCTGCCTCCTAGTATACAGCGAATTTTCACGTTTAGCTTTGCTGTTTGCACTCATGGCTGGCTGCTCATAACTTCATGCTGTCAAGAAATTGGCTAGCTAGTTTGACCAAAAATCAAATGAGCAAGTCAGTTTTTTAAGGAGCTTGCTATTACAAGAACACATTTAGCTAACTTCTTTTTATTGTTTTTATGCTAATCTCTGCTGTATTGCTATTTTAAAGCTAAACCATTGCTAGCTAACTAATGACAAATTTAAACCGCATTTTTTTCTGTGGCAAATCTGGAATCTTTGTGCCAAGAATAAAGATGATGATGTATCCGCATAAGATTAGTAAATATATTACATAATAATTTACCTCTCAATTAAAAGTAAATTACTTGTTCATTAGCAAACTACAGATTGAAAATATGTTTAGTAAAATATATACCAATATTCTTAAGGTTCATGATCAGTAATCACCATGTGATAATATATACTTAATTTATCCCAAAAGTTGTACAATCTTTAAAATAATTAGATAATCATTATCATTAAAATGATAATGTTCAACAGATACAGTGGAGAAGCCTGCTGCTCTTCTTTTCATCATTTAAGTATGATGTGAAAATGTGATCATCATTATGAGCAGGGTGCATTTTTGCATTTTGACTCATTTGACATGAAGTATTATATGTTTTGCACTAAATTAAATTACTTCTATTCAAAAAATGTAAATGCCCCAAAAATGTTTTTTGTTTATAAATCAAATTTCAGTATAGTTAATAAGCAACCAAAATTTTAAAAATCTGAAAATGTTATGTGTGTCATATTGTAGTACTATGAGAAACATTAACAGGAATTTAGAACGTCTCTATTGTATAATTGATTTTTTTCCTTCAGCAGAGAGATTTAAAAAGACAGCTATACACAGCTTACAAATCCAAGGTCCGGCCTTGATGATAAATTTTAAAGGGGCAAAGTCTTTGCTGTGTCTCTGTGTCATTATTTCTAGTTGCTACTACACAGTCCTATTTTCAATTATACTTCAAATGTGCTTTCCTGGTAATCTACTTATCGAGGAGACGATAAAGTTGGAGAAAGGTTACAATGAACAGAGTTTTCCTTTTTTATGTCAAGGGTAAGCAAGCCCAAAATGTGAGGGATCCATAAATGGGCTCGCTAGATTCGAAACAGACCTTTTCATGATGGTAGAAAAGTAGTTGCAACAATACAAAGCCCATTACACAAATCAAGAAAGACACTCCAACAAAATGGCAGGAAGACACAAGGGGGACTGAGACACACTCAGACAAAGGACAAAGAAAAACTGGAGCTACATAAACCGGCACACACAGGTAACCAAGGGAAGTCGACACATCAGAGTAATAACAGCTAAAACTAATAAGACAAAAGACAAAGTCAAACTGGACAAAGTCAAACCAACAGCGAAGTATGAAAACAATTTAACTCTACTGACAACAAGTGGAATGAGAACTAGCCCCGTCTCTGACTGTGACCTGTAAGTGAGAAGTTATAAGCTGTTTCTGTTCAACAAACTCATTTGTCATCAAGTGTCAAGAAATAAATACTGCAAGGAAGAAGAAATGAGTCATTTCCTGGATGTTGTGCTGATTAAGTCATTATTTTGTGGTCTTCCTGATCCAAATTAAAGCCCCGCCTTTTTACCAGAGGTGCGGCCCAACTTAGAAGAACTTAGTGCATCTTGATCCAGATCTGTATCTAGAAATGTTGTACTTTACAAGTGCAAACTTTGATGTTTTGCATCGTGTTTTCACAAATACACATCAAACTGAAATAAGAGAAACCTGTCTCAATGAAATACTGCTGATCCATAGACTGAGTTCATGCAGATGTACTGAGATGTTTCACATTGGCAGAGGTATGAAGTCTTGGGCTGCCCTTGATTTATGTAATCCATTCATCCATCCATCTATCAGTCATCCTGGCTATTTTCAACCAGGATTAGCTGACGGTGAGTAACAGGAGGGATCTTAGACAGGTCACCAGTTCATTAATCTATACGGTGGCTACACAGAAAGAACTTTTTGGGTTTGAAACTGCTTCTAGGCTTGAGTCTTGCTGTGAGATGTTACTGTGTTCTTCATGCACCTGTTTAGGTTCTTTGTGGGTACTCCAGCTCCCATTTACTGCCCAAAGGCATGTGCATAAGAGTAACTACATTAGAAAAAGGTGTAGGTGTTAAAGTCAGCGGTTGTAGAAAAATAAATGAAATTCTAGAGGTGTGAAGAAAATTTTACTTTAATTCGTGTGTCAGAAGATACTGTTGCAGAATCTTTATATGATAAATAGAGCTGAGATGAGAAAAAGCCGAGCAAAGTTTGCAGAAATGTTGCCAGATGTAGTTTTACCTGCATACATACATATTGTAAATAAATAATAGGTTCATTAATTAAGCTCAAACAAACATATCGTTTAATTGCTTGATATATTTTCTAAATAAGAAGTCAGTAATAGCTGACAGCTGCTGACTTCCTTTAAATATCAGTGAGACTTCACAGTACTTATAAATCCATTTGTGAAGGACTAAAAAAAATCTTTTCAGAACAAAATCCAAACAGGTCACTGAATATCCATGCTGACAGGGAGATGAGCTTTGCACAGTCAGATGTGTGCTCTTGTTTAATGCATTTACAATGACATTAAGTTTATTTCACGGCAGCCCAAGTCTGGCTTAGCTTTTCACAGAGGATTAAAGAGTCTGCTCTCAAGAGAACTGGCAGACTGTCAGCTTCAAACGACTTTGCCTCATCTACAGTTTGCTAAAAATGTATCAATATCACTGGAGAATCACCGCAGCTACTATCAGAGTATTTATAGTCTGTCCCTCTCTGAGCAACTTTACACACTGTTTTGATGACATTGCAAATGTAGTGTGTGCCTCCAGATTTCTTTGGACAAACACTGCTTCCCTCAGTGATGGATTAAGGTGTCCAAGATGATAAATAATATGAATATCTGATTTTTACGCTGGAGAACCTTCTTTTGTTTTCTCATCTCATATAATTTCCCATGTTAAATATTGCCTCTCTTCAGTCTGGCTTCAATCCACAGTAATAACACAAATATGTCCCTTAGCAATAACCCTCAGTGCAAATAATGTTTAAATGTCCTAAATTTCAAGCAGTGGCAACATTTTTCCAATGAGATGAACAGAAAGATAAGAGACAATCCTGGTGAAATTCCACTTTTTTCTTGTCGTCAATGATAATGAATGAAAACATTAAAACAATAAAAACAATAAAATGTTTCTGGATGAGGCTGGAAACTCCCAGACATACGTAAACACATTTAGGTAGTTATTTTGGAGCATTTATCAAAACTAAAAGATTTTTTTTTTTTTTACTTCGACCTTAAGCAAGGGTTTAAAAAAGTTTCCTCCCCTGGAAGTTTTACTTTTATCACCATCTTTAAAGTTGTGGCATTCCCCCATAAATTTTCATTCAGGCTTCTTTGAGTGTCCATGATCACCATAATTCTCCCATAATGTGTCTGCCTAAACCAATTTAAAAACAGATCTGGTGAAGAATTATTTTATGGAGCTAAAGCCTGATTTAGAGCCCTCATAGAGCTCCATTCTCACCGAAAAACGATTAAAAACACATCAGTGGGTTCCACTGTGGCACAATTTGTCATGTTCCTTCATTATGATGAACATGGGCACTGTGGTTTGTTTTGAGTCAGTCCTACATATGTCCTGATGCTTTAAATGCTCAACAGACTATCTAATGTGTGCTAATCCATCACTGGAAATAAGCCCCAGCTGATTCACTATTTACTTCTGTTTGAGTAATGTTTGCTGGAAAACTACTGTGCTTAGCTGCTCTGCGAAATTAAAAAAAAAACAACTATTTGTAATCTTTTTTTTCCTTCTTTTTTTGATTAGTGGAGGTAGAAGCTTTTTTAATACTGCAAACCATAATTTTGTCTCTCTGATCTTTAAAAAAAAAAAAAAACCCTGTTAAAATATTTCCACAGACAAAGTTTTTATCACAAGTTCATTGAACTTTTTCAATATTTAATTAGGAACACCATATTTCCCATATTTCTAAACAAGTGCTTTGAGAATCTATTAACATAGCCATTAAAAAAGCACTTATAATCAGAATCAGAATCAGAATACTTTATTGATCCCTGGGGGAAATTATTTTTTGTTACAGTGCTCCATTTTAAACCAACATTAAGACAAGACAGACAATACACTAACTAAGAATAGTACAATATATACATATATATACATACATACATACATAAGTCACTCATAAATAAATAGTTGGAAAAGAAACATGTGTAGTTGTAGCAGCAAACAGTGTGTTAAGTGGATGCGTTGTACAGGGAGATGGCCACAGGCAGGAAAGATTTCCTGTGTCGTTCAGTGGTGCTTTTCGGTAATCTCAGTCTCTCACTGAACGTGCTCCTGTGACTGACCAGCATGTCATGGAGTGGGTGGGAGGTGTTATCCAACATTGTCTTTATCTTGGACAGCATCCGCCTCTCCGACACCACCTTGAGGGAGTCCAGCTCCATCCCCACAACATTGCTGGCCTTACGGATTAGTTTATTAAGTCTGTTGGCATCTGCGACCCTCAGCCTGCTCCCCCAGCATGCAACAGCATAGAGGATCGCACTGGCCACAACAGACTCATAGAAAATCCTCAGCATTTTCTGGCAGATGTTGAAGGACCTCAGTCGCCTCAAAAAATAGAGACGACTCTGGCCCTTCCTGTAAAGTGCTGTGGTGTTTTTAGCCCAGTCCAGTTTATTGTCAATGTGTACTCCAAGGTATTTATAGTCCTCCACAATGTCAACACTGACCCCCTGGATTGAAACAGGGGTCAAGTGTTTCCTGGTCTTCCTGAAGTCCACGATCAGTTCCTTGGTCTTTGCCACGTTGAGCTGCAGATGATTCTGCTCACACCACGTGACAAAGGAGTCGACCACAGCCCGGTACTCTGTCTCATCATCCCTGCTGATGCATCCAACCACCGCAGAGTCATAATGCTACACTCACTACAATAAGCAGGGCCTGCATTGCTAATGGATATTGTTGGAAAGAAAAAACAAAATATCTTCTATCCTAGCAATTCACATTCAGCATGAGGATTCTGCAAATTTTATTGTGTAATGTTATGAATAAAAATGGCATTTAAGGAGCATTTTTGTTTGTTTGCTTGTTAAGTTACTTACAGAAACGTATAAATCATTCAAGCTTAAAGAGACTTTTAGTAGACTTTTGTGTCTACACATAAACACTTTTGCACACGACCAATTTTAAAATGTGTCTGTAACGGTGGACCCAAGAAATACCAGCCGGAGCGACTTTGACAATGCAGAACTTTTTATTAAACTCGGGGTTGTACGTGGACACATATGCTCCCGCGCTCTCTTTCTCTGCTGTCACCTCCGTCTCCGTCTGTCACTGCCAACATATAAAGAGACACAATCACTGTCAGATCCCAGCACACCTGTTCACCCCGCCCCTGCGCCGCCCCGGGAGCTCACTGCGTCACTCCTCCTCTGCAGCTGGCCAAGGACCACACCCACGCCACAGTGTCTTTGGCACTACAGCATCCCATCTCAAAAATACACCATTTGTTCCCATTTCTTTAGTTGAAGCTACAATAAAATACCAACGATAACACAGTTTGACAGGCATGAAAAAGTATTTTTGCACCAACAAGGTGATTCAGAGCTTTTAGCTGGAAACTTGGCGTATCTCGGCACGGCGTGCAGTGTGTCCTTAAACAATTGGGGACCAGTGAAGGACAAAAGAAGTGGCAGGCCTAAAAACTATGAAAGAAAAAACAACAATTTGAACGTCATGTCCTTAAGAAATAGAAAAAAACTCTAGCCAAAGCCTGACAAAGGACTAAAGAGAAGCATCTGGCCCTTGAAATGATCTATCCTCTGTTCAACAAAGCCTCATCAGAAGTGGTCTCAGTGGAAGCATGGCAGACAAGAAGCCATTCTCAAGTAAGGGAAACAGGGAAAAGAGGCTTAGGTATGTAAATATACAAGAACTGTACTGAAAATCGGAGCTAACAGGACTTAAAGAATGATCCAAAATAGACTTTTGGTTCAGACTGCCATCAATATGTAGTTAAGCCAAGAGTTTTGGAGATAATGTTCAAAATTGACTGAATTATGAATGCATTAAAGTGACACCAGGTTTTATATAACATGCAATACCATCTGAAAAACACCTGATTAGCAATGACTTCATTTTTGTGGATTGAAGCAGTGTGGGATCATCTTAGAAAAGCAGCCAACATCCAAAAAAGAGCCTGGTTTTGCCATGTAATGCTTTTCCATTTTTGTTTGCTTGTGTTTTAATAAATCCCTCCACCTACACCCCATTTTCTCTGCAAATGATTAAGAAACGTGGCGTGGATCAAGACTTTTGCACAAGACCCCTGCAGAGTCCTGTGTGATGATCTGCTATCAAAGTCTTATTTAATATTTACTTTTAGTTACCGTATAAATAAAGCATGCTAATTTATATACTAATAATTTCTGTAGGGCTGCGTTGGATAACAAGCCTTAGTGCTTCCTGGTGCCTTTGATCAAGTGACTGAATTTTATACAGATTCAAAGTTCTGTCCTCATTTCCATACGGAGAGCAATGTAGAAAAAGATTGGATTTTTCTTCTGAGATATAACAAACTTGTTGTTTTTTAACTCATCTGTGTTTTTGGTCACATTTGGCCAAAACATCACGCTTGAGCGTAATCGAGAAGAAAAATAAAAAAAACCTTGAGCTGGGCAAATACCCCCCAAATTTATACAAGGCCACATTAACTATGTAAACTTTGTACCCAGGTTATTTGTCCGTGTTAAAGTCTCCAGCACTCATGGCCAATGTAATTTACTGCTGAAAATGTACTGATATAGAAAAACCCATGTTGCTGATTTGGAGAGCAAAGGTATAAACAGCATCATCCACTTTCTCTCAATTTACTGCTCTTTTTGTCAGCTCGCCTCCCTGTTTCAAAGCGCACAGAACAAAAAAATATGCCTTTTCAAAAGAGCTCCCTGCATTAGAAATGCTGTCTCCTTTGTATAATGCCTAAGCCTGCTGATTTGAACTCCAAGCTCAACCCTTCCCATTGATTGTTTCTGAATTGTTTTAGCGTATTGTCAGAACCGGAGCTATTTTCAGGCAACTATTAGAAATGTAAACCACCTCTACCCTGTAGATTCATATATAGAAACCTTTCCATTTTTTTTTTTTTTTTGTCTTTTGCAGTGATTTATGCAACAGCAGCTTGCTTTCGGTTGCCTTCATTTGATATTGCTATTTCCAGTAACCTCCTCACTCCATCAAAAAGGGAGTCTTACCAAACAAAAAAAATATTCCTCGTCAACAAGCCAGAGCTATCCATTACCACCTGGTAAGATGAGGCTTTGCATTAACAGCAGAGCTAAAGACAGATCTTCATATCCATCATCGTTACAGCTCATCAGCACAGCCGTCAGAGAAGATCACCATTGAAATGATTAATGAAAAAAGGCCCATAAGCAGAGAAGTGCCACGTGTTTCTTTCAATGCTCTTTAAGCAGAGATAATAAGAAAAGGATAGTCTGCTTTGGGAATTAAACTGTGAAAATGAGACCCGTAATTGGCAATATCCCCAACATCAGCTACTGCGAGTTTTCCTTTTATGGCTTCTATCTGGGATGTTGGTTCTATTTCTGACTTGCAGTGTTGCACTACTTCAGAGACAATTTCAAAGTATTTTTTGAGTCCTCCACAGTTTTTCTCTTAGTTCTGCGAGTAATAGTAATAGTGCACAGGTGAATGTGTGCCATTTAAAGATGTTAAAATACAGATCAACCAACTTCGAAATCAGTTGCTCTGTGATCTGCTGCAGCAATAATGGGATTCGATATCCATTCAGCTGCAAGGCAAGTTTTTTTTCTTTCCCCCAGAGGCAGAGCGTTTGCCCTGTACATCCGATCTCAGAAGAAGATGAGAATATTGATGTCACATAAAGCACCCATTAGGGAACTGTGCTTTGGCAGTCTTTACCCGCTTTGTGTGATATTATTGTCTAAAAATTTCACCATGATTGCATGCTTTGTTATGCCTTGCTCACATCAGCTGCTCCCTCCCCTCTTTCCCCTCGTTAGGTATTTAAGATCCAGACAGAGGAGCGATAGAAAAAATGAGCTGTGTTCTGAGGAGCCATTTTCAAATAAATATACTCTAAGTGTAAGTGGAAATAGATTATTAGCTGTTTTTCACCAGTTATTTTTCATCTCATTTTGCTGTCCGGAGCAGGCTGCAGGTTGGGCTAAACAAGGAAGGATCAGTAATCCTGGTAGTATTATTTTCTTTGTAGAAAATGAGACAAAGGTACAGCTGCATACCAAGCCTCGTGGCAAACTCCTAATAGCTTTGCAAGGTGGAGAAATGGCCACTCGTGAATCACTGAAAAATGGAGGGTTAGGGCACAGCGACAGCAGCAGAAATACAATGCCAAGCAGATGTGATGGAGGGATAAACAACACCATAAACCTCTATCCAGCCTGCAGACATCTTAAATTTGTGTCACAATCAGTCTTACTCCATAACCTTGCATCTTAGTGATGCAACTCTGTCACATGGTGGAGTCATTGTCATTATCAGCTGCTTTCAGTTCTGTTTTTCTTTTACCGTTTAACTGAATTTTTTAAGTAGAGCATTAAGAGCAAGAATAAGATGAGGAAGTGACCACAAATTTAATGCTACTGTGTTTTCTAAATCTCCTACAAAATGTGACATTGCTATAATCAAAGTTTTATAATTTATGTTTAGGCTGAAGAATGACTTGATTATAAGTTGATGCTTTGGAATAAAACAAGTTGAGCGTTATGTTCATGCTGATGAACCACTAAAGATGACCTTTGTAGCTCTTTGTAGCTCTCACTATCCTCCCTTCTTTGAAACTAACTTACTTTTCCTTACTTTAGTCGGCTTTGTAAAGCGGATTATGAAATCTTTTTCAATTGGAGCATACTCCTTTTATCCCCATGGTTCTAACAAAAGATCATCTGCTTGCTACTTCTCTTTCATTATTGACGGCCGGCATTCATTGATTTGTAGATTTCGCAAAACAGGCTGAACACCATCCTCAGCCATCCTAAGCCTTAGGTATATTTTTTATTCTCTCAAGTTCTAAAGTTCAAGTGCAAAGTTGTTGTATTTTTAACAGTTGCTCCAAGTCACCAAATTTCATTGACAGTCGATGAATTGCTTTGGAAAATGTGAACATTTCAAAGGAGGACGGCATGAATTTTGAACCTTCAATTAGCTTTAGTCGTCTTACTGACAAAAACATAATTTATGCTATTGAGTTTAATAACAGAAAAGTTCCTTCCTATTTGCTATTTACAAAAGTTTTTTTTTTCAAAAGTAAATAATGGAACATTTTCTGTGAATTCACAGATAATTTCTGTCACAGGACAACGTCTTTCATTTCTTTATTTCCTTTACAGCGTGAGCCCAGTGAGCCTTGCTGACAGCTTTCCTTCATTTACTACAGCAGCAGCATTTTTCTGCTGAAAAACTGAGAAGTACTGTTGAAAGTGCACTTTTTTTTCTCCTTAAGATATCTCAGACATTAACTGTGAAATTTACTCTTTTTACACTGAAACCAACAATTTGGAGATCTTGTTTTTTGGGAGTCTTTTTTTCAGCCAATAACTGTATTGGTCCGTTCCACTTAAAAGATGAAGTTAAGCTGTGTGTGTCCTGTTTTATAAAATGATTTGAGGATTTCCTTACCTGGATGACTGAGCATGCATCATGTTGGACCTGTTGAAATACACTATATGTCATTTCGGGGCATTCACTGAAACCATTTATGAAGCATCTTGTGCTGTAGCAGCCATTAACAACAAGGAATGAAAAGCTCCAGCTTATTTTGTTATTGTCAAGAAAATTGTCAGACTATTTGTCTTTCCTTCTTCCAGGTAGTTTTTCTAATTGCGCAAAATATAAAGAGTTGTGTATACACTGCATGCGGGCGTTAAGATGAGTTTTCAAGTGGCCATGAATCGTAATAATGGATGAAGTAACTATTTGGTTTCCACCAGTTATTTTCCATCTCAGATCATCTTCACTGAGGTGTGATAAGAGGAACCTCTGAAGTAAAACAGGCTGTTTTCCATTGCGTTACATTTACAATAAATAAACTGCGTTACAATAAAGCTTTGAGGTCTGTCTTTGTAACTCAGTGTCATTTCAGTTTCAGGAGGAACTGTTGTGAGTACGGCGAATTGCGGAATATGCATTATAGTGTGCATGACACATACAGTCAATGCTCTAAAGTGTTCCTACAATAAATTAAGTTAAGTTTATAAAGTTTTTGGATATCAAATTTTCCACAGCAAATCCAAGCTGAGGCAATTTTATGCTCTCCCAGGATCCTCTTGGAAGGTGCTGGTGATAAACTGTTTTCAATTATTTAGGTAAATGATTTTTTTCTTGGGTTTGTACTTTGACACATGACCACAGATGCTATTATCCAGTTCACCTGAGCTGTCAGAGTGGTACAGAATCATATATTTCTTAGTTCAGATCTGGGCAAAGGTTCCCCGCATCATTCAGTATACAAGAAGCTGAAAAACAGCCAGTTCTCCCAACTGACGTGTCTCACATAAATTGTAATTACGTTCCCCTCTTTGTGTTTTATGAAACAATAGAAATTTACAGTCATCTCAAAAACTCTAAAAAAAAAAAGTGAAAAAAAGAAAACTAGAGAAATGACATTTGGAGCCGAACTAAAAAGCTTTGACGATGAAAGCCTTGTAGCCTCAAGCTACTCAGACCCAAAGGGCAGATACAAGTAAATCAAATTCCTATTACTGGGTTGAAGAGTCCATGTGCTGCAGATGTTATTACCTTCATTATTGTACTCCTTAGTGGAACACAAAAGAGAAAATGCTGGAGCCTTGTGGGCCTTATTTTTAGTCTGACGTATAGACCTGGAACAATATAGATGAGCTGGGGTAAACCTGCTTGAATGGAGCAGGAAAAAATGGCTGTTCTGCAACCAAAATAGACAAAAGCGAATGACTCAGAAATCATAAGCAGATGTCCCACCTCCACTGTTCTAATTATACCTCACCTTTTTAGTGCATGTTTTAATGGATATCAAAGAGGCATACAGGTGCTACCTCCTCATTCTTTTCCTCTTTGTATGCGTGCCATTTTTCTGCCAGTCTAAACGATGGACATGTCCCCGATCATACTTTATAGTGTTCTTCACTAAACACAGGCTTAGTTACTCCTTAGATGACAGATTATATGTACACAAATGAGTCCTCATCCTTGCACATTCCACAAAAGCTATCAGTTGAATTATAAGCCATCTCTAGAGGGTGATTTAGAATACTCGTCGCTTTATTTTTAATTGACTGCCTTTAAAGAAATTGCCAATTTGTTTGCTTGTTATCAGGGGCCTGCAGGCCTGAGAATTCCCTCTGCAATGAAAAAACATCCTCCATCAGTCAAGCTGATAATCCTGGGAATAAAAGCAGGCATTAGTAAATAAGTATACGTAAATCTACAATCATCCCAGACATGCTTGACACTTAGAGCAGAAATTACATCGCTGTATGGAAAACATAAAACCCCCCCATGTGTGCTACAACGCCAAATGGAAACAAAAGCAGACGCTGATTAATTATGATGATATAAAATCTTAACGTCTAGCTTTTAGGACCTTACACAGCGTATTGTATTAGATATAAAACATTTTGTGATCTCTGTATTATTACATAAAGCTTTACATAAACACTGAGCATACATATAAAATGGATAGTTTACCGTTTAATGTTCACAAAGCTTTCACTGAAAACGTTGCATATCTAAACATTTCTCCCCTTTTGTATCGCATTATGATAATAGAATGTATGCTGTCGATTTCAGCCGTTTGACTACTGTGCCTGCTGAATCAGGTGTTCTGGCGAGCGGTGCACCTCTGCTAAAAGCAGGCAAGTTGCCTTGAGCAGAGGTGGATTAGAGCAGCGGATTAGAGGAGCTCACTGTCAGTTTGCTTCAGTGCATGCACCAGGTTCAGTTCTTGATCCCAAAAAGAACAGCTTGGAGTCCCTGCAGTTCTGTGTTCTCAGGTGACGCCATTCAGCCAAACCAGAACTAAAGCATAGAGCTGTGACCGAAGCCTTTTTGGCGAGGAGAAAACTTTTCTTTTTATGAGCCATTCTCCAGGGGACACAATATCAGCTAATTGCTGCAGTCTGTATTAAAAAAAAACAGAGGTGAGGAAATCTGTTGTTAGTTGACAAACTTGCGGCACGCTAATTGAAGTGCTTATTAAATATGCTTCTCAGTGCCTGTGGTAATATTGATGTAGATACTACAAATTAAGAACTACCAGCCACAAATTGTATGTGCATGTTAAACGCTATCCCTTTTGGTTTGTGGACTCACTCATCAGCTTGAGCTTTTTTGGCCATCTTGGGTTTTCTTCTAAGCTGAGTGTGACAAACAAGGACCTGCCTGAGAAACTGAGGATGCTGCATTCCTCCTGAAGTGACTCAATCCTGCTCATCATTTTAAAAATGAACGTCGTGATGTAGTAAACAAAATTTGCTTTACTGCCAAGTCTGTGATGGATTTGTAAAAAGAGGAAACACCCCCTGCTGACCATAAGCAAGAATGCAGAGTTAAGACACTTGGATTCAGTTTTCACATCTCAAGGCTATGTTCATTTGCTTAAATCAGGGGTGGGTGAACTCCAGGCCTCGAGGGCCGGTGTCCTGCTGGTTTTAAATGTGTCCTTGATCGAACACAGCCGACTCAAATGGCTAAATTACCTCCTCAACATGTCTCGAAGTTCTCCAGAGACCTGGTAATGAACTAATCATTTGATTCAGGTGTCTTGACCCAGGGTTATATCTAAAACCTGCAGGACACCGGCCCTTGAGGCCTGGAGTTCCCCACCATGGCCTTAAATAGTCTCTATCCTACTAACACAATGAATGCTCCGTTTTTAACACTTTTATGCCATCTTCTGCATTTGAAACTACCATATTAAAAGATGTCTTCCACTAATCTGTCTGCTTCATTTAACAGCGCAAACTCACTTTTAAAGAAAGATTACTGACAGGCCATGAACCTGAAGCAATAACAGGCACATCAGAAGATCTTACTCAGATCCTCAGTTGTTGGTGCTAGTAAGGTGCTATGAAGATATAATACCTGAGACTGGCCAATAAAATGAAAGAATAAGATTATCTATTTTCTTCAGGGTCATGGTAAGGCTGGGACCCGGGGCACACCTTGAACAGGTCTCCAGTCTGTTGCAAACCAGGAAGGCAGAAAACCAAGAGAGAACCCGAGCAGGCACAGCGACAACATGACATCCTGAAAACTAGCTCAACAGAGCAACAAAGCTAACCACCTCCAGTTGTTAACAATATGCTGCAGAGTAATCAGAATGGAAAGAACAGGAAAAAACAAAACATGAATATGTTGAGTGTACAAGGTGATTTTCTCTAGTACCACTCCTGCAGTCACATCAGGGCCCTGTGCTTCGTACGTCGCTTACTACATCCAAGATCAAATGAAACATCCAAGACCAAACCATCGCGCTAACCGTGAGCTCGCTAATCCGGTTCTCCGAACACACCTGCTGTTGACGATTAGTACAGCTGGATGCAGTAATGTGACATCACTGGGTGTCGTAAAAGGGGCTACGCATCGATAGTAGAAACATTGATCGGCAACCCTCTGATTGGTCGGCGAAAATGTCGACGGAGCGCGCTTGGCTCGGTATTTTTCGGCAGCAGAGCAAGAACTCTTGAGTGAGGGATTTCAGGAGTTTCAGAGTTTAATCAGAACGCAAGGGAACACTGCAAAGGCTGCAAAAGCAAGGAGCGAGGGCTGGCAGGAAGTTGCTGACAAATTAAACTCGTAAGTAATTTAATAATAACAATAATAATGGAGTGGATTGATATAGCGCTTTTCAAGGCACCCAAAGCGCTTTACAATGCCACTATTCAGTCACTCTCACATTCACACACTGGTGGAGGCAGCTACAGTTGTAGCCACAGCTGCCCTGGGGCAGACTGACAGAAGCCAGGCTGCCATATCGCGCCATCGGCCCCTCTGGCCAACACCAGTAGGCGGTAGGGTAGATTTATTATATTACACTATATTATCCAATATTATATTACATTATATTATAATATGTTATATTTTATCCTCTTTCACATTAGAGCCACGACAGGACCCACTAGAACATGGGAACAGGTAAAAGTGAAATATAAGAATGTTCTACAGAATGGTAATATTTATCACTTATATTGCTTTTAGTCTCTTGGAAAGAGACCCTGGAATAATCTGTTTGTTTATAACAGCAACCAAGAAAAGGGCAGAGCAAAAAAAGACAGGTGGTGGTCCTGCACCCCCTCGTCAACAAGTTGGTTAAGTAAATAATACCCTCACGGGAAAATCGATATCTCTCTATGAGCACACTGTCGCGCTGAGCTAAAGGATCCTGTCTGTCCCGCAATATACGCTGGATTCTGAGGACTCTCCTTATCAATCTTGCACCTTCCGCAATGGGTGGCTCGCGTATACGGACAGGACATGGCTGCGACAGACTTCCCAAATCCACCTTCGCTTTTATAGCCGTGGTCTCTCATCTTGATTACACGAAGTAATTTACAATTGCTACTCTGAAATATGAATTAAATCTGTAATAATCACATACATGTAATAGAATGTTAATAGTACATTTCCCTTTTCTAGGAAATGACCTGTGTGAAATCAATAAATGGATCAGGTGCTGCATTGTCTTTAGTTACATTGATGTTATTTATTTATGGTGAAACAGTGGTGGAATATCGCTGTTGCTTTCGTATGAATGACGCGGGCATACCTGCGTGGCCGCGATCTAATCCTGTTTACATAAAGTAAACCTGCTCCCCAGCAGTTTTACGCTTACGGCTCTGTTGCTATGACAGCAAGTCCCGGATGGGCTTCGGGGAACCGAACGATCCAGGATCACGCGAAATCGTCAACAATCTCATCCAGCTAACTCACTTAGCGCGGTACGAAGAACAGGCCCCAGATGAGTAGACCTAATTTAGATACTTTTGTTATTTGAAGCAGTTTGTTACTAAATGTAACCAGATAGGCTGACTAACAAAGAGTGTCTTATTCAAGTAAAACTTTTTTTTAGGCTTAATTTGGTCAAATTTAGCAACACAATAAACAAATGTAAAACAAGAAGCACTCCGAGAGCGCAAACCTCCGCAGGCAGCTCGTGTGTCAGCATTTACTTTTAAGGGGATTGTATTTTGTTTATATTCATTTTGTTTTCTTTGTTCTTTCTAAACAAGAAAATTGTAGTGCAGGGGCCCGTTCTTCGTACCTCGCTAAGTAAGTTAGCTGGATTTGATTGTTGACGATTTCGCGTGATCCTGGATCGTTCGGTTCCCCGAAGCTCATCCGGGACTTGCTGTCATAGCAACAGAGCCATACGTTCTATTACATGTATGTGATTATTACAGATGTAATTCATATTTCAGAGTAGTAATTGTAAATTACTTCGTGTAATCAAGATGAGAGACCACGGCTATAAAAGCGAAGGTGGATTTGGGAAGCCTGTTGCAGCCATGTCCTGTCCGTTTACGCGAGCAACCCATTGCGGAAGGTGCAAGATTGATAAGGAGAGTCCTCAGAATTCAGCATATATTGCGGGACAGACAGGATCCTTTAGCTCAGCGCGACAGTGTGCTCATAGAGAGATATCGATTTTCCCGTGAGGGTATTATTTACTTAACCAACTTGTTGACGAGGGGGTGCAGGACCACCACCTGTCTTTTTTTGCTCTGCCCTTTTCTTGGTTGCTGTTATAAACAAACAAACAGATTATTCCAGGGTCTCTTTCCAAGAGACGAAAAGCAATACAGTGGGGCAAAAAAGTATTTAGTCAGCCACCGATTGTGCAAGTTCCCCCACTTAAAATGATGACAGAGGTCAGTAATTTGCACCAGAGGTACACTTCAACTGTGAGAGACAGAATGTGAAAAAAAAATCCATGAATTCACATGGTAGGATTTGTAAAGAATTTATTCGTAAATTAGGGTGGAAAATAAATATTTGGTCACCTCAAACAAGGAAAATCTCTGGCTCTCACAGACCTGTAACGTCTTCTGTAAGAAGCTTTTCTGTCCCCCACTCGTTACCTGTATGAATGGCACCTGTTTGAACTCATCATCTGTATAAAAGACACCTGTCCACAGCCTCAAACAGTCAGACTCCAAACTCCGCCATGGCCAAGACCAAAGAGCTTTCGAAGGACACCAGGAAAAGTATTGTAGACCTGCACCAGACTGGGAAGAGTGAATCTACAATAGGCAAGCAGCTTGGTGTGAAAAAATCAACTGTGGGAGCAATCATCAGAAAATGGAAGACATACAAGACCACTGATAATCTCCCTCGATCTGGGGCTCCACGCAAGATCTCATCCCGTGGGGTCAAAATGATCATGAGAACGGTGAGCAAAGATCCCAGAACCACACGGGGGGACCTGGTGAATGACCTGCAGAGAGCTGGGACCAAAGTAACAAAGGTCACCATCAGTAACACACTACAACGGCAGGGAATCAAATCCCGCAGTGCCAGACGTGTTCCGCTGCTGAAGCCAGTGCATGTCCAGGCTCGTCTGAAGTTTGCCAGAGAGCACATGGATGATACAGCAGAGGATTGGGAGAATGTCATGTGGTCAGATGAAACCAAAGTAGAACGTTTTGGTATAAACTCAACTCGTCGTGTTTGGAGGAAGAAGAATACTGAGTTGCATCCCAAGAACACCATACCTACTGTGAAGCATGGGGGTGGAAACATCATGCTATGGGGCTGTTTTTCTGCCAAGGGGACAGGACGACTGATCCGTGTTAAGGACAGAATGAATGGGGCCATGTATCGTGAGATTTTGTGCCAAAACCTCCTTCCATCAGTGAGAACTTTGAAGATGAAACGAGGCTGGGTCTTCCAACATGACAATGATCCAAAACACACCGCCCGGGCAACAAAGGAGTGGCTCCGTAAGAAGCATTTGAAAGTCCTGGAGTGGCCTAGCCAGTCTCCAGACCTCAACCCCATAGAAAATCTGTGGCGGGAGTTGAAAGTCCGTGTTGCTCGGCGACAGCCCCAAAACATCACTGCTCTCGAGAAGATCTGCATGGAGGAATGGGCCAAAATACCAGCTACTGTGTGTGCAAACCTGGTAAAGACCTATAGTAAACGTTTGACCTCTGTTATTGCCAACAAAGGTTATGTTACAAAGTATTGAGTTGTATTTTTGTTATTGACCAAATACTTATTTTCCACCCTGATTTACGAATAAATTCTTTACAAATCCTACCATGTGGATTCATGGATTTTTTTTTCACATTCTGTCTCTCACAGTTGAAGTGTACCTCTGGTGCAAATTACTGACCTCTGTCATCATTTTAGGTGGGGGAACTTGCACAATCGGTGGCTGACTAAATACTTTTTTGCCCCACTGTATAAGTGATAAATATTACCATTCTGTAGAATATTCTTATATTTCACTTTTACTTGTTCCCATGTTCTAGTGGGTCCTGTTGTGGCTCTAATGTGAAAGGGGATATAATATAACATATTATAATATAATATAATGTAATATAATATTGGATAATATAGTGTGATATGATAAATCTACCCTACCGCCTACTGGTGTTGGCCAGAGGGGCCGATGGCGCGATATGGCAGCCTGGCTTCTGTCAGTCTGCCCCAGGGCAGCTGTGGCTACAACCGTAGCTGCCTCCACCAGTGTGTGAATGTGAGAGTGACTGAATAGTGGCATTGTCATGCGCTTTGGGTGCCTTGAAAAGCGCTATATCAATCCACTCCATTATTATTGTTATTATTAAATTACTTACGAGTTTAATTTGTCAGCAACTTTCTGCCAGCCCTCTCTCCTTGCTTTTGCAGCCTTTGCAGTGTTCCCTTGCGTTCTGATTAAACTATGAAACTCCTGAAATCCCTCACTCAAGAGTTCTTGCTCTGCTGCCGAAAAATACCGAGCGCGCTCCTTCGACATTTTCGCCGACCAATCAGAGGGTTGCCGATCAATGTTTCTACTATCGATGCGTAGCCCCTTTTACGACACCCAGTGATCTCACATTACTTCATCCAGCTGTACTAATCGTCAACAGCAGGTGTGTTCGGAGAACCGGATTAGCGAGCTCACGGTTAGCGCGATGATTTGGTCTTGGATGTGTCATTTGATCTTGGATGTAGTAAGCGACGTACGAAGAACGGGCCCCAGATGTTTACTTTGATTACACAAACATAATGATTAGTTATTAACCCAGCATGAATAACTTAAACTTATTATGTAGTATTGTACTACAATATATTTTTACCTACCCAGGCTGCTCATTCTCTTTCTCTTGACAATTAAAAATAAGAAACACATTTCTGAGTCAACTTGAAAGAATGGCAGATGTGAAATGTAAAAGTAAGGTCAGAGGTCAAATGTCACATGATATTTAGAAGCAAACTAGGATATGATATTTAGAATCCCCATATATCATTCCCTAAATGTTGTTAACACAAACAATAGCTCTGTATAGCGCTAAGATCAATCTATTGAGCTTGAAGGAGAGGTCAGAGGTCAAATCTGACATATTTTAAATCTTTATAATAAAATATCTATTATTATTATTATTAATAATAATAAAACTAAAGCTAAAACTATTGAAAATTCCAAAAGATGCAATGTTAACCTACTAACACGAGAGTGATATTCACTGAAAGAAAATGAATAATAAAGGAAATAAATTCTTAATGTTTACGATTTCTTAAGGAATGTCTTGTATGTAAAGTTTTAGTTATAAAGTTAAAAATGGGGTCAGAAACTCCATCTGAAATACAGAAGTGTAAAATCTTTAAAAAATATATGCATGTCGGGGTTTGTGTAGACAGGAATATATTCATCTGCACCGTTCTTGATTTTCTTGTCAGCCGTGGCTGATTGCCCACTCATGACAACCTGTCCCTTGTCATATTCAGCAGTGAACTGTTTGATTTCCTTTGATTCTCAGTGTGACAGTGAAAGTCAGGTTGCATGCCAGTGTTTTTTTTAATAACAGCGGCAGTCGGAGGCATTAAAGTCAAATCTTGCTCAGACCCTTTGGAGGCTTTGAGTTAACTTAAACAAAACAAGGTCAAGGCTGCAGTCGGGAGATCCTTAATTAATCTGAAAAAGTATTGTGCAAATCTTGCAGAATTCAGCTTCTCTTTTGATTAACACAGCTCTCCAAGGACTTGCTATATATTTAAATGCCTTGAAGGAACTGTGGATATTTCCAGTTTTACCCATGCTTGAGTTAACTGAAAAGATGTATAGGATAAAGACATTATTATATTTTAGCACTGCCACTCCAGCATAACCCTACACTTTGCTATATTGTGCTACTTCCAGTACTATACTTCCAAAGCCATAGAATAATTATCTCCGCTTGGATCACCATAAAGGGCATTATGGTTCATTGGCTTATAACAGCCTATGAGCTACCCGGGTACAGTTCAGTATTTCAGTATCCACTTAATGATCTCTTCCAAGGTACACAGCTACTTTACTACTAGAGTGACTCGGACCATTTGGGTAAACTGAATTATCTTGATCGTAGTGTATAAAAGTGGTTTCTGCATGGCTCGATTCCACTAACAAGGTCACATGAGGGACAAAGGACTGACTTTGAAGGTGATTTATACACATACGAGGTGCAGTCATGTCCCCATTGCTCAAAAACAATTATCTCAGTAGCTGCGGCAGCTTGTTGTTGTCCATGTGTCGAATACGTGTGTGCTTTGAAACAGTTACTGAATCTATGTAGGTGCATTATTCAAAATCGTTGTTGCTGTTTCATTATCCACCTCCGTGAACCAACAGCATGTAGAGAAAGAGAAGATCAAAGGCCACAGTTAGATTACGTTTCATCTGGATAATGGGGAGTAGCTGCCACAGAACCTTTTTCATGTCCATTTGTATATGTGGGTGTTTGTTTACACGGATTTCTACATGGTATATATTTGCCCTGGATACACTTAAATAAAATATAAGTGCAGGAACTAAACAGACATTGGTATCAATGATTTAAAAGGGAGCATTTAGCATAGTCTAAAACAGGGGTTTCTAAAAGGTGCATTGAGGTGAGTGCATGTATGTGTGACGCCCACAAGTGTATGGTCACAATTGTAATTTTGTTGTGAATTGTTTTTGATGTAAAAGACCTGATTTTATGGTGGTATTGCACTTTTCATTTAGCGTTATGGACAATGTAATTGCGTGGCATTGCCACAAGGGGGAGATAGTGGTGAGTGCGATAGGCTGTTGCAACGCGTCTCGGCCTCAGACGAGGAAGAGCCTGCAGACCGAACGCAACTGATGTCTCCTGTCTCTGCTTTTCTGTTAAAAAAACAGGTCAGTAGTTCAAGTTTGCTCACCACAATGTACATATTGTAACGTTCACAAGAACCAGACGGTTGGGGTCTCAGTTTGTCCGTTTATTCGGCACATAAGCCAGCGGGTTGTTAACTCAGGGGGAAGCGCTCTCGAACTACACCTCTCTTCAGCCTGGCACACACACAGAACAACCAGGTCCCCCCACCCCTTCCTGTACACCACCCTCACTACTTCCTGCAGCCCAACCAAACATGAATCTTAAAGGAACAACAACAGTGTGCAGAGAAAACCAACATGTCACTGTCCAGTAACACTTAACCATCGTTACACTGCCCCCCCAGCAATAAGTTCCTCGTCCCCGAGGGAACGACACAGTCTCTGAGGCGGGGCGGTAGCCTACGTTCCCTCCTTGACCTCCTGAGCCCCTGAGGAGGACGCGGAGCTTCGGGGCTTTGGGGTGAAGAGTCCGAGGGGGGGGAACGCAGCCCCGGTCGGGGGCCCCTCTGAGCAGGGTCATGGACGCTCTGTACACGTCCCTCTGGAAAGGAGGGGAGGGACTGTCCTCTGTAGGGGGCCATCCGGTCTCTGTGCAGCGCTACTATCCTCCCCCTAGGAGGCAACTGCACCCTGTAAACAACCTCCCCCACTCGCTCTAGGACGCTGCAAGGCCCCACCCAGCTGCTATCCAGTTTAGGACACCGTCCCTTCTTCCTCTTTGGGCTGTAGACCCACACCAGCTCCCCAGCACGGAAGTGCCTCCCTTTAGTGGTGATGTCGTAATTCCTCTTTTGGCGCAGGCCTGCCTTCGCCAGCTGCTCTCGGGCGTAGGAATGTGCAGAATCCAGCCGGTCTTGCAGCTTCCTTGCGTAGTCCCGGCCCGGTGGTGCCTCTGGCGCGTCCGGGGGTTTCCCAAAAGCCAACTCTGCAGGAGTTCTCAGCTCTCTCCCTAACATGAGCAGGGCAGGCGTACATTGGGTGGAGTCCTGCACTGCCGACCTGTAGGCCATGAGGGTAAGGGGAAGATGGTAATCCCAGTCCCGTTGGTGTTCTGAGGTAAGGATGGCTAGCTGCTGGGCCAGCGTCCTGTTAAACCTTTCCACCAGCCCATCGCTTTGGGGGTGAAGTGGGGTGGTGCGGGTTTTCTTAGTCCCAAGGCGTTCACACATGGCAGCAAATACCTTGGACTCAAAGTTACGCCCCTGGTCACTGTGGAGGGTCTCTGCTGTTCCAAAGCGGCTGAACATCCCCTCCACTAATACATCAGCGACCGTCTCAGCCTCCTGATCTGGGATGGCGTATGCTTCCGGCCACTTGGTAAAATAGTCCATGGCCACAAGAACATAGCGGTTTCCTCTGTCTGTGCGAGGAAATGGGCCCATGACGTCCACAGCTACTCGCTCCATTGGGGCTCCTGCTGGTTGCTGCTGAAGCTGAGCCCGGGACTGGTCTTGTGGCCCTTTGTGTGAGGAACATGCATCACAGCTGCGGCAAAAGTCCTCCACATCCCTCCGCTGTTGACCCCAGTAATAGCCCTGGCGGAGGCGGCGAAGAGTCTTGGAGACCCCAAAGTGGCCAGAGCCAGTGCTCCCATGGCAGGCTCCCAGCACAGCTGACCTCAGCGACCTTGGCACCACAACCTGCCACCTCTCCTCCCCCGTGGCAGGATCCTTCCAGGCACGCTCCAACACCCCCTCCTTCAGCCTGAGAGCTGCAAACTTGGCCCACAGCCCCCTGGTACAGATGGAAAACCCAGTGACCTCATCCCAAAGGGGTTGCTCCCCCTTCTCCAGCCACTGCAGGACCGGCAGCAGGTCTGTGTCTTGTTCCTGCCGTGCCCTCCACTCCGCTGCATCCACCACCAGAAGAACCCTGCAGGCGAGCTGTGCTGCTCCGTCTATTGTCGTGAGTTCCCGCTCTATTTCCTCTCGCTTCTCACAGTAACGGCAGCCAGCTGCAGCACATGGGCGGCGAGAGAGGGCGTCTGCGTTAGAATGGTGCGTCCCTGCTCTGTGCTCCACGGTGAAATTGAAGGCTTGGAGCTCCTCCAGCCAGCGAACCACCTGTCCCTCTGGCTCCCTGAAAGACATCAGCCACTGAAGGGCAGCATGATCAGTTCTGACAACAAATGCTGTGCCGCACAGGTAGTATTTAAAGTGTCTCACCCCCGCCACCACAGCCAACAGCTCTCGTCGTGTGACACAGTAGCGCCGCTCGCTCCTGTTCAGGACCCGGCTGAAGTACGCCACCACCTTCTCCCCTTCCGGTCCAACCTGCGACAACACCACTCCCAGCCCCACATTACTTGCGTCAGTGTCCAGGACAAAAGGCAGGGCGGGGTCAGGGGGGGCAAGGACTGGGGACTCTGTCAGCGATCTGCGGAGGGTGTCGAACGCCTGCTGACAGTCCTGGGTCCAGATGAAGTCACGGTCCTTCTGCAGCAGGTGGAAGAGTGGTGCGGCTATGGAGGAAAAGCCCTTCACAAACCTCCTGTAATAAGACGCCAGTCCTAGGAAGCTTTTGAGCTGTTTCTGGTCTGCTGGTGTGGGCCACTCGGTAATGGTGTGAATTTTTTCCTCCAAAGTGCTGATGCCCTCACGACCCAGCTTGTGGCCCAGAAACTCCACCTCCCTCCTCATGAAGTGGCACTTGTCGGGATGCAGCTTCAGGCCTGCAGCCGCAACCCTCTCCAACACTTGTCTCAGGGCATCCAGGGCAGCATCAAAGGAGCTCCCGTGCACTAGAAGATCATCCAGGTAAACCAGACACCGTTGCCGTGGGACGCCAGCCAGCACACTGTCCATGAGCCTCTCGAAGGTCGCAGGAGCGTTGCAAAGGCCAAAACTCAGGACTTTGAACTGCCATAGTCCCCTGTTAGTGCAGAAGGCTGTCTTCGGTCTGGATTCCGGGGACAGTGGCACCTGCCAGTAGCCACTCTGCAGGTCCAGGGTGGAAAACCAGGAGGACCCGGCTACTAAGTCGAGGGACTCATCAATCCTGGGAAGGGGGTAAGAGTCTTTCTTCGTCACTTTGTTGAGTGGTCTGTAGTCCACACAGAAACGCATCCTAGGACTTTTTTTCTTAGGCACCATCACCACCGCGGAGGCCCACGGGCTATCAGATGGTTCTATGATGCCCGCCTTCATCATCTCACACAGCTCCCTGTCTGCAGCCTCCTGATGAGCCAGGGGCAGGCGGCGGGGGCGCACTTTAATAGGCTGGGCATCCCCGGTCTCAATGACGTGCTCTACCAAGTGTGTCAAGCCAACATCACTTTCTTTCAGGGCAAAAATGTCACTAAACTCTTTTAGTACCTGCCATAGACTCTCTTGCTGCTGTGGAGTCAGCCCCTCACAGTTCTTTGACCAGATACTCCTCACTGCTGAGAGCCTCTCCTCCTCCTCCTCCTCCGCTCGCTGTTCTGCTGGCGGGTCTGCAGGGGTCTCTGCGGTGGAGGTGGACGCCGCGGCAGATGCTGTGCAGACCGGGGGAGGAATAAGCGGCACCTTCTTCCCATCAGGGAGTACGAGGAGGCCTTTGCCTAAGTCCAGTACACCACCAATGGCTCGTAAAAAATCCAGCCCAAGGATGCAGGCGTCCTGCACGTCAGCCACCCAGGCAGCATAAGACACACCGAGGTCCCCCACCTTGAACTGGAACACTCCCTTCCCTCTCATTGGGGCCAGATCACCGGTCACAGTCTTAAGTTGCACGTTAGTCGGTTGTACAGCAGCTCCGGTTGGGACAATATCGGGTCGGACCAGCGTTGCATTGGATCCCGTGTCCAGCAGGGCCGTACAGGACACCCCCGCAATCGTCACTGGAACATGGCAAAAGCCGCCAACCTGGGTCCAGCCCACAGTGATGGCCGCACCGGGTGGAGGTGGCGGTGGTGTGGGGATGTCGTTCTCCCAGGCCCGTGTACTCCCGCCTACACGGGCCCGTGGGCGTTTCCCTGAACCGCTGCAAGCTTGGGGCACTGCCTGATGAGGTGTCCGACTTGTCCACATCCCCAGCAGCTCTGAGGTCGGCGGTGTGGGCCAGCCCGAGGGGAAGGCGACTGCAGCGAAGCTGTCTGCACCAAACTGCACAGGCCCGCTGGCGTCTCCATCTGTTCCACAGGTGCTGACACAGCCCTCACCACGTGTGCGTCGTCAGCGCCCCCAGAGGATCCTGCAAGCATCTCCCTCTCCAACGCTAGCTCCAGGGCTGCACTGAGTGTGGCCGGCCGAGCAAGCTGAGTTTGCATGCGGAGCTCTTTAGGGCTCAGGGCCTGCAGGAACTGGTCCCGAGCTAACTCCGCCTGCACTGATGGTGGCATGCTGTCATACGCCCTCCGGCAAAGGCACTCGACTTCATGGGCCAAAATGCGGAGGGGCTCACCTGGCAATCTGCGTCTGTTGTGGAACTCCGACCTCAGCAGCACTGGTTGGTTATACTGCCCGAAGCGCCTCTGAAGTGCTCCGACCAGAGCATTATAATCTCCCCTCTGCTCCTCGGTCAGCAGCAGCAGGCATGCAGCTGCATCCTCACACAGGCACAAAGCCAATTGGAGAGCTTTATGTTCCTCAGACCAGCCAGCTGCAACAGCTAACAGCTCGAACTGTGCGATAAACACTTCCCATGGCATCTTGCCGCTGAACTTAGGCGTTTTTATATTCGCTGCAGCTTGCTGGGTGCCGCCATGTTTGTTTACATCACGTGACGGCGCGCCAAGCGAGGTCGACTCCTTCCCACCGGAATCGCGGCCGCTGTGCGAACAGTTCCCGAGCCTAGTCAAACCTGGAGAAAATCCAGCCTCGGCAGACAGCCGCAGCGCCGTTTCCCTCACTCCATGGGCGGGCGAGCGCGGACGAACCTCCCTCTCCTCCGTCTCCTTCTTAATCCTGCCCGGCAACATCCTCGTCTCGTAACGGCAAGCGTCGCCGGCAACAGGGTCTCGGGCGTTCTGGGGTTCTTTTTTCTTTCTTCACTTCTGACACCAATGTAACGTTCACAAGAACCAGACGGTTGGGGTCTCAGTTTGTCCGTTTATTCGGCACATAAGCCAGCGGGTTGTTAACTCAGGGGGAAGCGCTCTCGAACTACACCTCTCTTCAGCCTGGCACACACACAGAACAACCAGGTCCCCCCACCCCTTCCTGTACACCACCCTCACTACTTCCTGCAGCCCAACCAAACATGAATCTTAAAGGAACAACAACAGTGTGCAGAGAAAACCAACATGTCACTGTCCAGTAACACTTAACCATCGTTACAATATAAAGGCAAGAAACCTTTTTCTGTCTTAGTTTAAAGACCGCAAATGTTGTGAGAGAGTGTGTTTTCACTGATTGAGAGAAAGCTAACTATACCGCCATTTGTAATGGCAGCCGCCATTTCACTCTTAGTCTAAATAGGCAGCTGGTCTTATTACCTGTTTTATTTTGTGACAAATGGAGCTCTTAGACACTTCTTTTATCCTGGCATTATTGGAAGTTACAGTTGATTAGGACCTACCCAGTTCTTATGTGTCAAATGTAAATAGTCTGATGTATACTGTTTGTGGATGATTGTGAACTGTTTGTGAGCAATGGAAGAATATTTTTGTTTATTGGTTACAAATGTAATATATTGTTTGAATCTGTTAAAGTATAAGAAAAGTATAAAGGTGACATAAGCGGGTTAATTGCAGTGTTAGTGGTGCTGCACAGAAATGTTTTGATGCTGAAATGCAGTAAAATTGGTTACAGATTTATTGTAAATAAGGACGTTCATATACAATGATTATTTTGTAAGTTTATTCTTGTGAGAGTGCAAGGTAACCAAAAGGGTTTGAGCTATGGACCTAATTGAATGTTTGTGTTGTTAAAAGCGAAATGTGTGTGTCTAAATGAAAAGAAAAGGACGTTGTTAAACTCTGTTAATGAGACGAGGAAGAGCCTGCAGACCGAACGCAACTGATGTCTCCTGTCTCTGCTTTTCTGTTAAAAAAACAGTTTAAAAACAGACCCCATCGAAGGCCTGTAACATATGCCTGGGGATTTTATGGCAAGCATACGCTGTTATAGTGATGCAGAAGTAAAACTAACCATCACTGTATCCATAGCTTTACTTTTTAGGCACACAAGTTATATATCTTTAGAAATCGTAACAAAAATTCTTTCAAAGGTAACACCAGTGAATTAACACAAATGCTCTGACTGACAGCAAGGGTGATACTGAGATTAAAAATATGGGAAGCAAACCAGGTGATCTGGTAAATAGAGAAAAGAAATCAAATGTTCTGTGGATAGTATTGTGAAACTATCTCTCTTAAGGCTTGAGGTGGACAGCATCATCTATCTGGAGAAGTTGGATAATGCTATCACTTTGCCAAGCAAGCTAAAAAGGCACCAAACATCCTTTGTGAAAGAAACTTGGCCGGCTTCAAAAGAGTGCTGGACCTGAACCAGAGGGAGCACGACCATTAGTTGGACAGTGTCAACGTCTGGTAAAGTGAGGGAGGAGACGAAGTACATGACAAAGGATTTATATTGTAGATATGTGATAACCAGTGGGCCTTGAATGTTTGTCTTGGCTAAAAGTTTGAAAGTCACTTGTCTGATTTATAACACAAAATAAAAGGTTACATGTGTATGTCCATGCCTGTTACTGTGTGGGGCTTTTTATTAGCATGATTAAACATTGGTATACATTTATACGAAATATACAAACTAATAATCCTTGTTACAATACGGGGATGTGTGTAGTGAAAACACAGATTCATTATGACCTTATTCTACCATCCATTTAGTTAATCAAACGGAAGCAAAAACAATTATACTGGAAGGGTTCCTTTGAATAGCAAAAGAATTATGGGCATCGCCACAGCAAAGTGAGCACAGTTTATGAACCCTTGTACCACCGCAGCCTTTTTTCTGCTGTACTATTGTGAATAATTGTTATGGCTTTCATGGCAAAGTTACATCATCCACCTCTGATCTAGTGTGTAGTCTGTGTTTAAAGTTGATTTTTAAGGTAACATAAAATCCATGTGTGTTGATGAGAATACCTGTAATATATTCCTTGCTTTAAACTGCATATTTTGTTTGCATTCTCAGTCAAGATGATACCACACTGCTTCAATAATATTGAGGTCTGTGCTGTGGGGAGGTCAGTCCATGACTTATAGTGTTTCATTATGTGTTTTTCTTTCCAGGCATGCTTTTACTGCACTGGCACTGTGTTAGGGATTATTGCTACGCTGGAAAATCAAGCTGTTGCCAATCAAACACTTTCTAGATGGGACTGCAAATTAGGGCTGGGCGATATGACCCAAAATTCATATCTCGATATTTTTTAGCTGGATGGCAATATAAGATATATATCTCGATATTTTTTTAAAGCCATAAAGTAAGAACAAAAAGAGAGATCTTAGTCAAAGCTGTGTCCCAGATGTCACACAGGCACTTTTATTAACATACAGCATAGATGTACATGAAAAAATTACTCAAAAATAAATTATAAGCATTTATTAAATAATAATGCTCCATAAATAAAATAAAAAAATGTTGTTTTTGTGCATAACAAAGAGCTCACAATTGTGCAGTCAAAATGTAAACTAAAAGACGCTGAGCATAATAACAAAGACAGATTTCACAGCTGCTCTATTCCCAACTTCTACTGCGTGACTGACAGCCTGGAGTTTGAAATCTGCTTCGTAACCATGTCTCTGAGCAGGTGCCATCTACACACACAATACGGTAATATTACGTTGAAGCACAGTACGTATCACTCCGCGAGGCTCCTCGGTAGCCGTAATGCTCCGACAATCCATCAAGCGGTGCAGCTCCGTAGCTTACCAAAGTCGTATTAAAACATTTTTTTGACAGATTGCTGCACGCCTTGTACCACTTCAAATCGGTTCACGGTCATCAAGCACAACCAGAATTCATACATAAGGCGCACTGTCAACTTTTGAGAGAATGAAAGGATTTTAGGCCGTGCAGCCCCTCTGGCGTTAGCGTGGTTAGCTCGTTAGCGTGGTTAGCTTGTTAACACGTTAACGCCGTCCAGCCCCACACATGGGGCGATGCGCAGTAACTCGTTAACGGAGATTTGCCGTGTCCATCTTGTCGCTGCCTGTAGGTAAAGCGATGGGGGAGGAGGGGGAGTTGTGTTCAGTGAAGGAGAGAGGAGAGGCGAAGTAACGTTGCGTAGAGACAAAAGTGGACGAAAGAGAGGCAAACTTGTGGCTACACAAGTATAATTATAACGTGACATAGACTATATCGATATAAAGGATATTGTCACATCTTATATCTCGTATAAAAATATATCGATATTTTTAAAAAACTCGATATATCGCCCAGCCCTACTGCAAATGCTGTTTTCATAATTCCAAAATACCCAACACCACCAGTTTAAATGTAGCTCAAAACCATGACAGTGCCTCTCTCCTGACTTGCTCTGTACATAAAAATGTCAAATTTGTATAAATCACTCCACAAAATCTGTCTTATTTTATTTGTCGTGACAGCCACCCTTCCACAAGACCTTTTATGATCAAGCTTTGGCAAACAGGTGTGTCAATCGAAGGGTCAAATGCTTTTTTATTTTCTTAAAATTACGGTAGTCCCTGTTATTTAGTAACTATTCGGTCTGTGTTCCAAGCTATCCAAGGTGATCTGAAAATGTGATTTCAGCAGACTGCACCAATTGGCTAGTCAGTGGTGTAACTCGATGAGTCATGAGAGCATATCTTTCACGAAAATCAACACTGCTGTTTTTGAAGCCTGACAACAGATATTGCCTTTGTTTACACTGTCTTTAATAAAAAAAAAAATCTGATTATCCCTTAATAATAAATGACAAGTATGCATTTAAACCTTAAAGCAATTTATTAGAGGTGTGGATGTATGTAATTCTATGTGTGTGTGTGTGTGCGCGCGTGTGTGTTCACTGAGCCTTTTTTATGTTTTAGCTAGTTATACGTGTATAACCATAAGGCAATATGAATATGATGCTCTTTGCGAGCCTAAAATCAGACTCTCTCAGTGAGGGATGACCAAACGCGTTTACCACACAAGAAGGCGCCCACAACCACAGAACATGGATTTGGAAATCCCATTAAAAATGGGTCAGCTGATAAGAGCGATGAGTATACAGCGCTCCAAGTGACTCCCAATTTCACACCTCAGCATTTTTCTCTATTTAGCGCAAGGGCTAGGGATGCAGCTAGAAAGTGAATACAAGTGCATATGCACAAAATAATAAAAACCTGTTTGGTTTGAAAAACAAAATGCATGTCCTCAAAGTGCACAGATGACTGCAAAACTATCTGGGCAGTATAAAATATTAAAAAGATTCAACCTCCTGCCTCCTGGCTTTTTGTTTCAGGTCTGTGAACTCTGCATTGGGAAAGGATTGCAGATGGTTTGTTCCTACATCATCATTTTTCCCAGCATAATGTCCCAACTGCTCTGTCTGTCCAAGAAAGTCACCAATAGCCATAAATTGCTCCTTGCTGTGCTGCAGGTCATGCAGCCTCCTGTTTTTGCCTCTGTACTCTGGACAGACAGTGTGCTAAATGATCCATATTCTAAATGATGGTGATTTCCTTCAAAAAGAGTAGAGTCGTCACTCGTCGGTGGGACTTACTCTCTCTACTTGAGGCACTAAGTGTTTCTCAGGGTGTTGCTCTCAAGTGGTGGAAGAGTGAAGACGAGTATTGACATCCTGTCTATTGAGTGTCATGACTTCCCAAGACTTACTGTTTGTGGTTATAGCAATTTACATCTTACTGTGCCTTATTTTCATTTTTATGCAGTTTCTCAAAGAAAACAGCTGTTTTCTTTAGCATGCATGTTTCTTCTGTTTGGAGAGAACAATCTCATCTCACAGCACATGCTTTACTGATACCTCACCTCGTAGTTAGCACAGACAGTATAGAAGATGAACGTCGTCACTGTGACTTCACCCAGTGGGTTTCACAATCTTGATTTTCAGTGTTGGTGAGCCAAAAGTCACTCTTGACAGGCCAGATTTATAAATACATATATAAACAGATGACTCACAAAAATTTTTCAGTTTGTTTTTTAAACAGAGGCACAGTCAGTTCAGTTCACTTCGTTTGGTCCAATTAGCAGTAGAGTGTGTTGCAAACATTAGCAAATGAGTTTGTGTACTTGCTTTAAATATGTTTTACTCTATACTTTGTGCCAATTCTTTCACTTCTTTCTAAAAAATGCTTAACACTACTCTTTTTTTTATGCATCTAAACTCAGTTTGTGCTCTTGCAAATCACCAGCAAATCTGGGCTTATGAATTAAAAAGTTGGAGTACTTTTGGATTTCTTTTTATAAGCTAATGCTAGCTAGCTTGGTTAGCAAGCTACTTTCAAAAACTGCACATACGCTACATTCAGACACACAAATCACACAGATACCAAAACGGTGAAGTTGTAGATTTTAACAAGAGGGTCTTTGGGGATTGATTTCGATTTGGAGACAACCTCAAGTTGCACGTAGAGGAACAGCAGTTTTTTCTGTGTTGGCTTCATTTTTCAGATCTGGAAGTTTCCCTTTGGCACTTATGCTGCATTCCATTTGAACAGAGAAATCAGTACTCCTGAGTTTCAAATCTGATTTTTAAACTGGAATGCCCCCTCAAGTCAAATTTCCAGCTCAGAAAGTCAGAGGAGCCCCACGAGCTCTAACTTCATAATCCAAGATGGCAGCATTGCATATAAACAATAGTAAAACTGTCAAAATTGCCATCGGTGCTATCGCTGTTATGGATTAGAGACTCATACACAGAGCACTGATGGGGCACTATGAAGTGCAAAAAAAAAAAACAGGAATTGTGATGGATGAATGGCTCTACCTTGCAAAGGACCAAAACAAACTTGTTTTTCCAACTTCTTCTCCTGGAACTGACATCACTCCGACATCCAACTTCCAGGGTAAAAGGAATGCAGCATTAGTAGCATTCTTCTTGGTCACTGGTCAACAGCTTGCTGGGGTATTGTCACCATTGTCTGGAGGTTGTCACCTATTACATCCTAGCAGGCGCTGGGGAGAACAAGAGAAAATTAAATGAACAGAAAAAGCTACTTAAACTCTCTTATTTTTCATAACTTGTCCACTATTCAAAAACTATGCTCATATCCATTTCTATGTGAATACAATGAAATGCTGTAAATGCTGGAGCAGCAATAGGAGACATCCTTACCTAAAGCAACACCAGCTGCTTTGCGATGTGGATTAAAATGACCCATCTACCTTGAATCATTGATATCAATGAGTTGATGTGTCTCAAGAGAGCCCAGAGGATACTAAAGGATATACCTACCTCAGGCTGTTCACCCTGCTGCCATTATTGGAAATAATACAAAAGTAACCGCTGCTGTACCTCCAGACGTCAGAGCAGTTTGTGTCCTCGGGCTGCTAGACTTCATGAATAATAGGTTTATTTTTTAATTATTTATTCAGTTTGCTTATCAATTTAAATTTGTATTTATTTTCTTGTGAGTTTCATAAAAGAACTACATCTGCAATTTTGTTATACAACCCTGTGTTGCATAATGAGAATTAAAATGAATCGTGAATCTTGAACGACGCTGTTGCCTCCCAACAGCAGTTAGACCGCGAGGCGGTAACACTTTATAATAAGTGCACACTATTAAACATTAGTTAATGGTTACTTAATTATCTCTACAGCATCTACAAAGTATTTCTCATAATCAGTTAATAGTTTACAAGCACTGCTTTAAACCCTTTGTTAGTGATGAATAAGCTGATGTATAACACTTTTGATTAATCATGTTTTCATGTTCTAAAACTCATTGATTAATCATTTATAAACACTACTCTGCATCATTTACAAACCAGTCATTTCAGGATGTTCAATGGTATACAAAATCATTGATAAAAGCAGGGGCGATTCTAGGATCAGAGCTTTGGAGGTGCTGAGCACCCAGAGAGCTGCCCAGCCAGGCAAAATACACTTTACACGTCACGATGAGACTTCTTCCCTGTCTCTGTCAGTCCCTGCATCCTTAAATGTCTCCAGTTGTCCCGAGTTCCCTCTGACTGTCTCCTTGGTGCATTTAAATCCCTGTTCCTCCCTGTTCTCGTCATCTGTTGTCTTCGTCTCTGTTATCAGTCATCATAATTTTACCATCTCTATGCAAGTCTGCAAATCTCTTTATTAAATCATACGATACTTAAAATCATCAAGTCTCTCTGTGCCTGGGTCCTCGTCACAAAACATGACATCACTGTTTTGTACATTTTAACACAACTTAATCCCCACATTTGTGAAAGAAAAGCACTTTTTTTGAAAAGTCTGTAACTTCTCCATGAGCACAACTTCATCAACTGCTCCAATTGCTGAGCTATTCATTGTTGCACCTGAGAGGTATAAAGAATTAGAAAAAAAAAAGCAGGGACAGAAACTTTCATTGTTTGCTACACAGTGTGCTGCAGCAATCAGTGCAGATCCAGAAATAGAGGAAAAATTCAAAGCGTGTAAGTCTTCAGGGAAGTTGCTTTCTTTTAAAACAAAGAAAGATTAGATTTTTGTTGTTATTTTATATGGTGAAATGTGGTGAGAGGCCACCATTGTTAACAGCTTAAAAAACAAGGAAACAAGACAAGTTATATATTCCAGTTGATTGGTCAATTGTTTTTTGTTTTTTTTAAATGACACACTTGATTTTTGGTTTGTATGTTTTTTGTTATTATTTTACTGTTATAAATTCTGTAGTTTTATTTTAATGATCACACATGTGATAAACTTTATGTAAAGAGCTACAGGTCATATAGTTTGCATCCAGCCGAGTTCTGTATTACTTCAAATATTGGCGGATTGTTTATGACACTGTTTTTATTTTTGTCAACATTTGTGTGTCAAATCTATAAGCATTGTCCTGATGTTTTTGTGATTGGCATCTTATAAATACAGTGTGTTCTACATCTACCCTGTGTGTTGTCATTTAGTTTTTTGTTACAATGTATTTTAAAAACTTTCACACCTATAAATAGGTTGTAAGGTATATATGGTCCCCACTTTAGATGAGCTCACTCAAAATACTTTACTAACAAGTAGCAAATGGTTTGCAACTTCCTAAATAAGTTTATTAAGGTATTTATAGATAATCTATCGCAAAAGAAGTTGGTCGATAGTGAGTTACAGCTTTGGCAGCCTTTAAGTGACAGTTATAAATGTACTGTAAGACATCTGTTAAGATATAGCAGCTGACTGATTTATAAAACATCTAGTATGAAACTAGCATGTGTAGTACATGTAGAGTTTATAGTATTATATGGGGTATGTTAACCATCTACTTACCTTTTACCAATGATTTTGTATACCATTGAACATCCTGAAATGACTGGTTTGTAAATGATGCAGAGTAGTGTTTATAAATGATTAATCAATGAGTTTTAGAACATGAAAACATGATTAATCAAAAGTGTTATACATTAGCTTATTTATCATGAACAAAGTGTATAAAGCAGTGCTCGTAAGCTATTAACTGATTATGAGAAATACTTTGTAGATGCTGTAGAGATAATTAAGTAACCATTAACTAATGTTTAATAGTGTGCATTTATTATAAAGTGTTACCAGCGAGGCAAACAGACTTCATGCTTTAACGGCACGATGACAAAATTCAGCCGAGCAATTTCTTAATTTGCATGTCTCTCCTGAAAATCAGTGGAAATTAAACAAGGCAAGAGAACAAGGAAGTTGAAGATCTCTTCCTCTTGTCAGTTATAACTCTTTTAGCCTCTCAACTGCAGAGGAAATGATGAATTGTTCTGTAAGTCAAATTAATTTGTGCCGAGCCAAAACAGGAAGGGGTAGCCGTGGGGAGGGGAAAGCACGCTGTATTGATAAGGGCGCCGTGGTAAGAGTGGTTACTAAAGGGTGAATTATGGCTCATCCTTGAGAAGTAAAATTGCTTTGCAGCACATTATTTGGAGACCCTCACTAGGATGCACAGCTGGCAGTGCCACAGTGCTCACTGCTGCAGGCCAGTAGGAAGTCATTACTTTGCTTAGCCATTGATTTTCCTCCCGCTTAAAAAGATGCGCCACAGAAAATATGAACAGCTTTCAAGATAGATTGCCAGGATTTGGAGGAAACTTGAAGGACATTTTATCATAATATTTTGTGCCTAGAAATAAAGTTGTTGCTTTCCTGTTTTCAAACACTGCTGGTGCTTTCAGTCTACTTTAAGCCGAGAGAACGTGCTGGTTCTCCTTGCTAACAGTTTTAATAAATACCTTGACATTTCTTTAAATAATTGAGGTCTCAAATCATATGCAACTTGGAATATATCCAGCAACCAAAAGTGTGAGATTCCCAAAAAATATTCCGCTTTAATCAAAACCAAGACTGCAGAATTTAGAGGAGCTGTATCAGGACTCCAGTAGGAGCTATTATTTAACTAGGTGGGAGGCAATGCAGTCCACATTTGCACGCATTAACACTATCTTGAGCATGATTTTACAGCAGGGCGCTGGCAGATTGGCTCATTAAGAGTAATCACACCATATAAGACTTCATCAAAAAGATATTTGCACTCACACCATTAAGATTCCCGAAGGGTGGAAGAGTGTACAGAAACACAAAGCAGATTTCCATCGAAGCCTGTTTACAGTCGAATCTTCTCCCCTGCAGAAGTGCAAATAGAAAGTGAAATATGCGTAATAAAATCACTTCATATTTCCCACCTGCCACCCAGTCTATGAAGTGTGATGAAGCAGCCAAAATGTTCATTTGATGCATATTAATTCAGGTCAACGAGCGTGGCGTATGTATGCTGCTGTGTGGTTGTGTGTGTGGTAATTAATTACTCCGGGAGATTCATGAAGCGAAGGAGCGTCCACTCTGGAAAAATAGGTTGTTTTCTTTGCCAAATGTTGTTGAAATATAAATGCTTTGAAAAATGAGCACAGAGTAACTGCTTTGTTGGCTACACAACACACTGGTCAGCTGCAGCTCCATTATAGTGACAACGTCCTGACAGCTCATCAAGCCCTTGGAAAGCCACCTCAAGCTGTTCATTGTGTGCACAAATGGCCTGTGGCTGTATCGCGCTGGCCAGCAGAAACTCATCTTTGGGGAAATGAAATGACAATACAGTGGATGAAGAATGCATCAACAGATATTTTTTGACTTATTTATACTTTGAGGCTTTTTCGACCTATGGTTGTTTTTATTCCAAATGCCAGCCAAAAAAATAAAAAGCTACCGATCATAACTGTCATTCATGATTTCAGATTCTCGGCGAATCTTTCCTGTTTGGCCCTTTGCTTACCACCTCAAATACCCCAAGTCTGGATGCATTAAAGGTTGTTTTTTTTTATTTTTATCAGAAGGCAAAGGCTGAGGTTAGTAGGAAGCCCCAAGAGGAATGGTTGATACCTGCCCAGTGTCGTAAGCTGCTAAGTGGAGCCTCTGTGGCAGCTGCAGAGGTATATCACCATGGCTATCTAATTTCCCAGCGTCGCTTAAGGGACCAACAAGGGCAATTTTCTGCTCTATCAACACTTCTTTCATTTTTCGATGTGGTGAGACGGCATCCTTTAGACTTGGTGTCACACAACATGTCAGCTCAGAGAAAGAGCCCAGAGAGGAAGACATAAAAGTGCAAATCAGAAAAAACAACAAAGCCGCTCATGTCCAAAAGACTATTCAAGAATGTGGAGCAAGGCTTTAATGAGTCTTGGCAATCAACCAGCAGCTCATGTCCCCAGTGGAACAACCCACTAAGAAAACAAAAGAGTCATGATTTGTCTGTTTCCGTCTCTCCAAAGCCAACTGAAGGCCTGATTTTGAGGCCACCGTGGTTGGGGGGTGAATGAAGCATTCAGTGTTTCAGCGTGAGACAACAATCAGCCTCGCTTCAAGACTCAGGAAAAAAGTACAGTTCTTATTATTAGTGTGCAAGGCTGTAAAAGGTACACAGTACATGGATTCTCATCTTTTGCTTTGCAAAGCATGATTAATGCAATTCATATTCCATAATCCTTTTTTATCACATTGCTTGATTGAATCTAAGCTTCAGTGCCATCAAAGAAGACATCCAAATTTATCTTACAGAGAAAATTTAATAAACCATAATGTTAAGGATGATGTAGATAATGTATCTAACCACGAATGTAGTGCATGCTACAAAACATGAGATCTCTTTTTTCCAACCTGCCATACATATTTGCATAACAAAGCCATAATTGTGTTTTTTTAATGAATATGCTATTTACATTTACATATTTATATTTGAAGCTTGTGCAGATTAATGCATTTAATCGAAGAAATATGGGGCTGAGCACCACAGATGGGCTCAGAGATTTTCATTTATATTGGAGCACATTGCTGCTCAGTAACACAGTGTGCAAAATGCAGTTGTTACAGCATAAAACTAACTTTTATCAATCTTCTTCTTAGCAGGGTCAGTGAAACTGAATTCTCTGCCCCCCTTTCAACCTCTATAAAATAGCATCATTATGAGATATTTTGCTCGTTGACCCTAACAACTGTGGGAGCAGTTGCTGAGCTAAGTAAAGAAGCAGAACACTTGCTGACCCACTCTTTTCCTCTGAAAACATAATTACAGTCCTCAGGGTAGCTGATAACCAAATTATTTTGGGAAGTGAGATGAATAGAAAATTGCTATATCATTGCTTATGCTAACGAGAACCAATTTTGTGCCATTACACAGCATTTCCTGTCGTTTACATGGCTAAAGGCCAGAGGCAGCCTTTGGTTCCACAAGGCACTGGCCTCATGGTTCTTGGGATATTCCAGCTGGAGACAAAGTAAACATGAGTGTTTGTTAGCTATCTAACATTAATTCAGTAGTTTGATAGTCACTGTAATTAGTGTTGGGTATTAGTGACAAGACCACATTATTTTTCTTAGGTTGAAAAAATATGATCTAAAGTGAACTGAAGCTTATTTCCAGCGTCACTTTAAATGAGCTCCAAAACCTGGGCGGGTCTGCAGAATGAATGACACGTGTGATTGGTCCACTGTAGGAGAAATGCTCTCCCATACAGTGGGGTAATATTGAACAATATAAATACATTTAACAGTGATATGCATCACTGAGTTGTTGCTCGCATCAGTCACAGTGCAAGTTTACATGACAAAATATTAGACTGACCTGCCTCCTTGCACATCTCCATCCCCCCTGTTTTTATTCAAATAAAATAGCTTTGCTTTCCATGACCACTTCCTGCGACTATTTCACATTAAAAGCCTTAATAAGAAATGCTAGAGGCTGTTAAATCTGAAATGAACACACCACAGTGCAGTGCATTAGAGTGGGAGTAGAGCAAAAGTAGTAAAATGTTGCAGCTTATGCTAATTAACCAGAAAGAATAAGAATAGGCCAGAAGAGGTGAATAAAGGTTAATCTTTGTAAGAGCAAATTCAGTGTTGATGTAAATGAAGAAGAAACAAATAGTTTGGCTCAGCTTTTACAGGTTTGGCTGTTCTAAAAAAATAAAAGCATCGCATCATCCATTGCAGTCTTAACTCTGGAAGTGCAGCCAAAATAAAGAAATAAAAATGTACTGTGTTGCTTCAAGGCAACCTTCAGCTACCAGCAAATCTTAAGGGATAATGTTTTCTTACATCTAACTCAGTGCATGGGTTGAGAATGTGAGTCAAGCAAACAAGTTTGTCTTAATGGTTCTTGTGCCTTAAAAGAAAACTGCATTTCAATAAGTTGAATCTATACATTTAATTTTCTCACATCACGAAGAGCTATTCTTATACTAAGAAAAATCTCATCCAGCCCAGTGATTAATACTTAAAGCTAGACTCTACTCCTATGCACCTGATAAGCCCTCATATAAATAAGTATGTCTATACAAAACAAAACCTCCTTGACAAATGCACACAGTGTTAAAGCATCTCATTTGATTTCCATGCCAAGTCTCCTCCTGCATCTCTGTCTTGCCTTGGGCAGCAGGTATCTCGTTGTGCTGTACTAAACACAAAGATGTCTGCTGTGACATCTTCTATTGTTCTTCCCTGTGACAAGAGTGAATTGAGCAGGCATTGAAATTGTTCTAGGGAAACAATTGGGTGCACTCATGGTACTAAACAGATTCTTCTGAGGGAATGAAGTCTGCTTTGTTCTTACCCAAAAGCCTGAGACTGCAAACACAGCAAAGTGACGTCTGTTTGATAAATAAATGACAAATGCTACAGATGGCTTAAATAGATTCAAGGTAAGTTTCATCTTTTATTGATTACTGAACTATATTGAACTGCATTCCTGTGTGTTTTAAAAGCTGTTCAGACTTAAGTTTGCATCTAAAAACTTGCAGTTCAAAGGCACTGCCAAGAAACTGGCCTGAGTGTGTGGGCTGGGCGGACACATAGGGATTTAATAATTGAACTAAGAGACTCTGCTGGCTGCAAACAGTTGGTGATGGTCTCTGTAGTGAGTCCACTCTCCTCCAGCGCCCACACACACAAACAGCACAGCTGTGTTACCATGCCTTCCGTCCGAGGAGATTACAATGACATACATTCATTCCCTGGAAATAAAAAAAATAACTGTACTCACGACTAAGCCATCATACTAAAATTTATCGATATACATTATGGAGATTTGCATTTTGCTCTCCACAGTTTGACTCAGTAAAGAGATTTAAGTGCACACAAAATGAACAATACAAACACACACACATACAAACAAACACCAAAACAAAAGCTGAGCAATGTCCGTGGACTATCCCAGGTTTGTGTGCTGGTTCAGAGTGAGATTTGTTGGGGGAAAGGCTGCATTTCTAGCTTTACAAGATAAAAAGAAATGAAAGAGACAAAATGCTTCAATTTGAAATGTTTTGTTTGAAATGTGCATAAATAAACACACAAATCTAATTTGGATTTTTGCATTTTTAACTTTGGCACCTCCCAGTGGCAGTGTCAAAAAAACCACACTGGACACTGAAACACTGCTGCCACTTTTAATTAAAACAAGTTAATATTCTACACATAATAGTTTTCAGTAAATATTAATCAATCCAAGAAACAACTTTACGAAATTGAAACAAGGCTTTGTGCAACAAGTCCAAAATCTCCACATGTTGCATTTCTATGTTAAGTTTGGGAGAACATAGTGGACGAAAAAGAAGCCAGCTTATAAACATGCAAAAAATACTCTTTAAAAGGAGAACTGAAGGTTACCTGGGGGTCACATTCTTCTGCTTTTTTACAGGCTGCCTGCATCCTCCCACTTAGCTGTTTGCTCTGCTTTCAGTCTTCAGTCTTTGTGTCAGCCTAGGTAAATATCCTCCCAGGTCCAGCTCTATATCTAACACATAAATATGGGAGTGGAATCAATCTTCTCATCTACCACTCGGAGACAAAGTAAATAAGCGCATCCCCCCCAAATGCTTCTAAAATACACATGAGGACACCTTTGAAACAGCTTGTCAGCAATAGAAGGCCACAAGTGTTTTCTTTGTAATCAAAACCTGACTGCTTTTGACCGGTTGTTGCTACATCTGTGTCAGTGTCTTTGCAGAGTCGAGTAAACACCGTCTGTGTTTGAACTAATTATTCACACTGCTCCTCTGCTGAGTGTTGGGGTGATTGGTTACAATCGCACGTCGAATCCCTCATTACAAAACACTGCTTTGAGGGAGGCTCAGCATGCCCGATGGTTCTCAACGATGCCCTCCTTATCACTGGAATCCATCAGCTGTAAATCACATCAGCACTGCTTATTGGACCACTGTGTTGTAGAGAGTGATGCAAATTTGACCTTTTTATGTGTACTGCAATTGAGCAAATAGGCCGTTCATGTCCTTTATCTTGACCTTAATCTGTTATTGCATTTGTCATTTTTGAAGGTCAAACTGTGAGGGAGGGAGTGATTGAGCGAGCCAGGGAGATACTCGTTTCACCAATTAAGCCTCAAATCAAGCATCGCACCTAATGAATCAAAAGGAATGAGACTCCATCAAGGAATTGAATGAATAAAATGATCAAACAGGAACGCTGAATTTCTTCGGGGAGAGCATCAGCAATGATTCACAGAGTAAGGGAGGCATGCAGTACGACTGTGTTTCATTTCCATTTTAATTTGCAGTTTGTGCACCTTTTGGAATCACAATGATTTCTGTGGTCATTCTGCATAAAATGCGGTCTGATGTTCGTCTGATCTCAACTGATCTAAACTAAACTTCACAGCCCACCTGGGAAAAGTAAATAAAGTCTTTACTTTAGGAACTGTCATTTAGCAGCAACAGTCCCCGTGTCTGCTTATAAGACTCTTGCAGCTGTGAAGGGCAATTTTGGACCAAATCTGCCCTTCCCACCCTTAATTTCCTGATATTATTTTGAATGCATTTAAGGGTTTGGTGTGGCTTGGCAGTGCTGTTTTCCTTCCAAACTTAGGATTGTGCATTGTTGCTAGAAGGTTAGGCTTTTGTCTCAACTGTTCACTGAACATTGTTCCAGAATTATTATGGAACCTCCAGGCGGTCGGATAGAATGATAAAAGACCTATGGATTTCTGCAGGTGTTTGTTCTTTTACCTCTGTCTGAATCAGAATATTTTATTAATCCAAGGGGAGAAATTATTTTGTTACAGACATACAAATAAAATGCAAATATGTATGAATGAAAATATAAACTCTTTCTTTAAAAAAGTGAAAGTAAATAAACTGCAATGTTAAACATTCCAAAGTCCAAGCAGTGGAAGGATCACCGAGGATCTCCTCAGTCCTGGTAGTTCCTCTGTAAAAGAAGGGTAGCCAGACTCTTTAGCCTCACTGAGTAAGTCTATGCCATAGTACTGGAGAGGACAGTCCATCTGTTAGTAGAATCCTGTCTTAGTCATGGGACATTGGACCAGCTTTTCATCCTATCGAGGATATCTCCAGGTGTTTGAGAGCTTGCAAAACTTGTCTGCGTGTGTTTTGTGGACCTCCTGTGGGAGCTGCGTTGGCAGTATAGAGTATCTGGCCGATTGTATGGGCTATTCAGATGATGCTGTAAGGAGATAAAGACCTCAACAAATTTCTGCTTCAAAATTGGTCTCCAGTAACAGTGTGAGGTATGTTGGAGTTGTTTTTGACCAGCACGTATCCTTCAGTATGCATATTAAACAAAGATGTAGGACTGCTTTCTTGCATTTGCCCAATATCTCTAAAATTATACATCTTGTCTTAGAGTGATGCTGAGAAACTGGTTCATGCATTTATTAACTGTAGGCCGGACTATTATAATTCATCATTACCACCTGTCCAAAATGGTGCAGCGATAGTACTGACAGGGACTAGAAAGAGAGAGCACATTTTCCCATACTGGTTCCCTGTTAAATCCAGAATCTAATTTAAAATCCTTCTCCTCACATACAAGAATATCAGGCTCCATTTTATTTTAAAGACCTTATGGTACCATACCACCCCAATAGAGCACATCACTCTCAGACGTCTAGCTTATTTGTAGTTCCAAGGTTTTTAAAAAAAAAGAAAAAAAAAAAAGTAGATTGTCAGCCAGAGACTTTAGCTTTTAGGCCCCTCTTTGATGGAACAGCTCAGACTTTGGATTTGGGAGACAGACACCCTCTCTCCTGATGCTGATAAAGCATAAAGTTAGGGCTGGATCGGGTGATTTTGAATCCTTCCATAGTTAAGTTGCAATAGTCCGGGACTTCCCATGATGCACTGAGTGTTTCTCCTTCAGTTTATGACTTGTGTCATGAACTGCCTGTGTGCAGGCAGGTGAGGACCCAAACGCAAAACTCACGGAAACAGAACTGAACTCAAAAATCATTACTTTATTACAGGCTTAAAGACAGTACTGTGCTGGGCGCAATCAAACCTGAAGAGACTGAGGGAAGCAAAACAGAATACATAACCTGAGACACTGACCTTCAAAGTAAAACAGGAAATGCACAGACAGAACTTACAGACGCAGACTCAGGGGAAACACACCTCTGCTAGAGGTTTTGTCCTGTTAAAAGGGAGTATTTTCTTCCCACTGTCGCCAAGTGCTTGCTCGAGGGATCGTTTGATTGTTGGGGTTTCCTCTTTATTATTGTAGTGTCTTTACTGTACCTTTACCACAATATAAAGCACGTTTGGGCAACTGTTGATGTGATTTGGTGCTACATAAATAAAGCTGAATTGAACCGAGTTGAATTCAGTTGAATGGCCCTAATGCTAACAGTATGTTGGACTCATTTCCTGTGGACATTGGCCTCCGTCAGGACTGCCCTTTGTCACTGATTCTGTTCACAGATTTTACAGACAGAACGTTGAGGTTGTGAAGGGTTTCCAGTTTGGTGGCCTCAATATTTCAACTTTGCATCTTGTGTTTCATGCTGATTTAAATTCCTGTGATTTTGTTTCATTCGCGTTTTCAGGTTTTTGAGTATTTTTTGGGTTGCTTTTAATTTTCTGCTCTTATTTGGAAACCCATATTTTTTCTGTTTGCAGGACACAGTTTGGTTTTCTGTCATTTCTCTCTCTCTCTCCTTACGTGTGTGTGTGTGTGTGTGTATGTGTGTGTGTGTGTGTGTGTGTGTGTGTGTGTGTGTGTGTGTGTATGTGACATGTGTTCAGTATTCGGAATATACATATTTCTTTTCTTTTTGGATCAAAAAATTAGCTGCTTTGTGGTTCTAATTGTATTTATTAATTTAATTTGGTAAAATAAAATCTTTTTTCACAATTTTTATTTATTTATTTTTTAATATCATAGAACCTTGTATTTTTTGTTATTTTAAAAAATTAAATCTATTTTTATTTTATGTATTTCATATGTACGCACTTTTACTGACATCTAAATGACATTATTGTTTTTCTTGAAATATATATTTTTGAATTTACACATTATACTTATTTCATGAAACAGTTTGGTTTGTTGAGACCAGTTGGCTGCATTTTATTTACTTTAGATATTTAGAGTTTTTCTTCCTGTTTCTCTTAGTAACTTCTGAATTTGATTTGAAACAGTTTCATTTTATTTTATAAAATTAAATAATTAAATAAAATTATACAAATAAATAAATAAAATAAAAAATAAAATCAGCCACACAAACGGTGTATTGTTTATTCCTAACCAGTCACTGCTCATCAGTTACAGTGGGGCAAAAAAGTATTTAGTCAGCCACCGATTGTGCAAGTTCCCCCACTTAAAATGATGACAGAGGTCAGTAATTTGCACCAGAGGTACACTTCAACTGTGAGAGACAGAATGTGAAAAAAAAATCCATGAATTCACAAGTTAGGATTTGTAAAGAATTTATTCGTAAATCAGGGTGGAAAATAAGTATTTGGTCACCTCAAACAAGGAAAATCTCTGGCTCTCACAGACCTGTAACGTCTTCTGTAAGAAGCTTTTTTGTCCCCCACTCGTTACCTGTATGAATGGCACCTGTTTGAACTCATCATCTGTATAAAAGACACCTGTCCACAGCCTCAAACAGTCAGACTCCAAACTCCGCCATGGCCAAGACCAAAGAGCTTTTGAAGGACACCAGGAAAAGTATTGTAGACCTGCACCAGACTGGGAAGAGTGAATCTACAATAGGCAAGCAGCTTGGTGTGAAAAAATCAACTGTGGGAGCAATCATCAGAAAATGGAAGACATACAAGACCACTGATGATCTCCCTCGATCTGGGGCTCCACGCAAGATCTCATCCCGTGGGGTCAAAATGATCATGAGAACGGTGAGCAAAGATCCCAGAACCACACGGGGGGACCTGGTGAATGACCTGCAGAGAGCTGGGACCAAAGTAACAAAGGTCACCATCAGTAACACACTACAATGGCAGGGAATCAAATCCCGCAGTGCCAGACGTGTTCCGCTGCTGAAGCCAGTGCATGTCCAGGCCCGTCTGAAGTTTGCCCGAGAGCACATGGATGATACAGCAGAGGATTGGGAGAATGTCATATGGTCAGATGAAACCAAAGTAGAACGTTTTGGTATAAACTCAACTCGTCGTGTTTGGAGGAAGAAGAATACTGAGTTGCATCCCAAGAACACCATACCTACTGTGAAGCATGGGGGTGGAAACATCATGCTATGGGGCTGTTTTTCTGCCAAGGGGACAGGACGACTGATCCGTGTTAAGGACAGAATGAATGGGGCCATGTATCGTGAGATTTTGAGCCAAAACCTCCTTCCATCAGTGAGAACTTTGAAGATGAAACGAGGCTGGGTCTTCCAACATGACAATGATCCAAAACACACCGCCCGGGCAACAAAGGAGTGGCTCCGTAAGAAGCATTTGAAAGTCCTGGAGTGGCCTAGCCAGTCTCCAGACCTCAACCCCATAGAAAATCTGTGGCGGGAGTTGAAAGTCCGTGTTGCTCGGCGACAGCCCCAAAACATCACTGCTCTCGAGAAGATCTGCATGGAGGAATGGGCCAAAATACCAGCTACTGTGTGTGCAAACCTGGTAAAGACCTATAGTAAACGTTTGACCTCTGTTATTGCCAACAAAGGTTATGTTACAAAGTATTGAGTTGTATTTTTGTTATTGACCAAATACTTATTTTCCACCCTGATTTACGAATAAATTCTTTACAAATCCTACCATGTGGATTCATGGATTTTTTTTCCACATTCTGTCTCTCACAGTTGAAGTGTACCTCTGGTGCAAATTACTGACCTCTGTCATCATTTTAAGTGGGGGAACTTGCACAATCGGTGGCTGACTATATACTTTTTTGCCCCACTGTAAATATGACAACCACTACATTGTGCAGCTACAGCTCAAAAGAAATGAAGATGACAGGATCAGCGAAGCTACCAAAGTGCATTTTTTGCTGCATTTACATGGCATGAAATAACAAAAAAGGGGAAAAAAACCCAAAAAATTGTGAAAAAACAAGAACTCCACACCATAATAAAACCAAATCAAATTAAGTCCACATGAAACATTTTTATGACAATGTCTGCGATGAAGATGACAAGAAAGTGGAGGGATGCTGAGAGAAGGCAGAAAAATAAATTTTATTTTGAAATCCCTAAAGAGATTTCAAAATAAATACTGCTACAACAATAAAATGAAGCATGTGTAAGTTCAATAAGGAAGACCTGTAGTCACACATCTGTCTTCCTTCCAGGTGTCTGGTGGCTAATCTAAGCTTTACATCATTTCCACTTTCCCACAATGTCAAGCTCATTGTGACATCACTGGTCTGGTCCAATCATCTTTCTGCCCGCCTTCTTCAGGCCAATCAGCCTCCACTCTGCGTACTTTAAATCATACTGCTCATCCCTTGCAGGCAACTTATTGCAACCCAGCTCCTTCCCATCTCCGTTTCTCTCAAGTTACTCAGTCTCCATCCAAGCCTCCATGTTCATCTCCACCACCAGCATCTAGACTCTGAGGGGGTACTGCCTTAATTCCTATCACCGCTTGGAATCCTGTGATGGACCATTAGAGAATAATTGCCAAAAAAAGCTTAATTGAATTCTCTATATCAATAAATCTTGTTCAGTTCCTTCTAATGATCTCTCCTTACTGAAATCAATGAGACAGACAATCCTACATCTCCCAACCAATTAAGAATAATCAGTCTAACTCTGCTTTTTTGTTCTCATCCATAGATTAAATTATTTAATCTGTCCAAACCCATCAAATGAATTTCTTTCAATAAATAAATGTCCTGAAGTTGCTTCTTTCTTCCAGAGCAAGGTTTATAATATTAGCGTTAATATCAAATTAGCTAGCACTGCATCACATTCTGATCAAATCACTGCCAAAAGCTAAATTTCCACATTCACACTTGTAAAACATCTGGCAGAAGTTATTCATCAGTTCAAATCTTTCCCCTGGGCGATCTTGGCTCAAGAGTTGGCATTTTGTCTTGTAATCGGAAGGTTGCCGGTTTCAGCCCCGGCTCTGACAGTCTTGGTCGTTGTGTCCTTGGGGAAGACACTTCACCCGTTGCCTACTGGTGGTGGTCAAAGGGCCCGGTGGTGCCAGTGTCTGGCAGCTTCCTGTCTGTCAGTGTGCCCTGGGGCAGCTGTGGCTACAATGTAGCTTGCCATCACCAGTGTGTGGATGACTGAATGTAGTGTAAAGCGCTTTGGGGTCCGTAGGGACTAAGTAAAGCAGTATACAAATAGAGGCCATTTACCTCTTTACTCGACCCCATCCCCACCAAACTACTCAAATCTGTATCTCAGTGTTTTAGAAATAAATACTAGCAGCAGCACTCTACAGTCTGGTATTTTCCCCGTTTCTCTTAATAAAAGAAATTAGCTTAGATTCATTGTTAATTAATAATTATATACCTATTTCAAATCTTTTCTAATCTCAGCAGCACATTTGAAAAAAAAAAAAAGGTTTCCAAACAACTGAATGAATACCTGAATGATCTCACAGTCTTTATGATAAGGACCAATCAGGGCTGTGTAGCAATCAAGGCATAGAAACTGTTATTAAAGTCATCAATGACCTGAAGATCAATAGTGACTCACAGAGAGTTTCAGCTTTGGTCTTCTTGATCTCACTGCTGCCTTCACAGTATTGATCGTGACATTCTAATTCAAAGATTTCATGACTCACTTGATTTAACCAGCCAGATTTTGATTGGCTTTTGTTGTATCTAAAGGGCAGACATTTTTATATTTTAGTTAGCAGTTTTATATCTGCATAAATAAAAATTCAGTCAGGGGTTCCTCAACGGTCAGTCCTCCGTCCGCTACTCTTTAACCTCCACATGCTCCTGCTTGGTGGTAGCATAAAGAAGCCTTTCATATCCTACCATTCTACCCAGATGACGCACAGTTGAGCTTATCACTTTCCTCTAATGATCTAACCTCTGCTTACAAACTAATGAGCTGCACTGATAAAATCAACTGCTGGATGGAACTTTTAGAACAGAGAAAAGACAGAAATATTAGTTATTGGTCCAAAAGTTATAAAATGTTCTCATATTTATGATCGCATCTGGCCCACTACATCGTTTTATGTGGTCTGCAAGAGCTTAAGAGGTGTAATATTGTAATAAAGTATACTTAAAGTATGCACAAACTACATATTCCATAATACAACTGTTAAGTTATGTTGGCTGTTGGCCCATAGGCTGTCATAATATTTCTTCTTCTTTTTTTTTTTTAAATAACAAAAGTCTCAAACTAACAGTGACTTGAGTCCTTGAACCTTGTATCTTGAATTCATCTAGGTACCTTGTATAACCTTTGTTTTGTAATTTTCCACTGCTCAAAATAATCCCCATTTGCTAATTAACTACTATTTGAGTTGCATTTGCTAAATGCTACAGTCTCCAGTTGTGAGGAAATCACTTGCAAATTATTGCACAGGGTTGGTGTTACAGAAAAGGATGCTAGGAATCAGGTGATAGGGTGAGATGGAGGCAGATGATTCATTTCAATTCAATTTTATTTATATAGCACAAAATCACAGGAGCAGTCGCCTCAAGGTGCTTCATATTTATATATATATATATATATAACTTGATCCACTGTGTCAACTGTGGTGAGTAACAGTTGAAAGTGAGTAGCTGATAGAAAAAGAAGATATATTGACTAATAATATATGACTTGTTATTAGATGTAAAGATTTAGAAGTTAAACTTGACATTCTACTTTTGGTGTATGTATATTTGTTTACTTTAAAAACGTAGATCAATACAAATCTTAGTAGTAGCTACTGCTACTACTGCACATTCACCCAGTGTATATATATATATATATATAATGTTCTTCCTCTACACCCCCCCCCCCCCCAATTTTTGCACATGTCGAGGAGCGTGTCAGGCTACATTTCACTGTGTGTTATACTTGTATAACTATGCATGTGACAAATAATAAAGAACCTTGAACCTTGAAATCTTGTTACTTTTAAGCCATAAATGTCACGGCTGGCGGAGTGAGCCGTGTGGAGTGGAGGAAAAGGAGGACCCAAAATGCAGCAAACTGATGATACGAGTGAAGTTTATTTACACGGTGGCAGTGGCAAAAACAGGCAATGAAGCATGAGTAATGACAAACCTAAACTGGGAGAAACTAAAGAGCAAACCTGAAATCTTACAAAACGGAGAGCGGAGCAGAGAGACGCAGACCAAGGACCAGGATACCAAGAAACACAGACGAGCCGACAACGAACACAGACCGACACCCACTATATACACACACACACACACGGTAATCGCACACAGGAGGGAAGAACAGCTGATCTGAATACACATGATGACTGGAGGACACAAGCTGAACACAATGACAACAGACACAGACTTTCAGAACAAAACAGGAAATCTAGAACCCGAACCGGACACAAGGGGGGAGGACACAGAATAACTAGAACAGAGGGAAATAATCACAAAACACAAAACGCTGGGTCAACGACCCAGGACCATGACAGTACCCCCCCTCCAAGGGCTGGCTCCAGACAGCCCAAAACAAAAACAGACGACCAACCCAGGGCGGGCGGCGGGGGCCCAGGACGGAGGGACCAACACAAGCTCCAGCGAACCGAGAGAATTGTCCAAAACAAAAACACACATGCTGGAGCACGAGAACAAAACACAGTTCAGGAGGCCGGCCCGGAGGCTGACAACTCAGAAGTCCAGGACAGTTCATCCTCTGAGGCCGGCCACGTCGGCGACGTAGATCCATAAGCCGACCGAGCGGAAGGCAGCGGTGGCGGAGTGGAGGCAGTTCAGGGGCCGACCGTGCACACGGCAGCGGCGGCGACGGGGAAACCGTTCAGGCGGCCGACCGTGCGGACAGCAACGGCGGCGACGAGGAAACCGTTCAGGCGGCCGACCGTGCGGACAGCAATGGCGACGATGACACAAGTCTGGAGGCCGACCGTGCGGAAGGCAGCGGCGGCGTCTAGGAGGTCGTCCATATTGACGATGACGCTCCACCAGCGGCCTGGTAGATGACCGCCGACGTCGAGGCGGCAGTTCGGGACCCGAAGGTGGCGTGGCCGTCGCAGCACCAGACGAGACCGAAGCAGCGGCTGGTCCAGGCGCGGCTGAAGCTGAAGCGGAGGCCGGTCCAGGCGCGGCTGAAGCTGAAGCAGAGGCCGGTCCAGGCGAGGCTGAAGCTGAAGCAGAGGCCGGTCCAGACGAGGCTGAAGCAGAGGCCGGACCAGACGAGGCTGAAGCAGAGGCCGGACCAGACGAGGCTGAAGCAGAGGCCGGACCAGACGAGGCTGAAGCAGAGGCCGGGCCAGGCGAGGCAGATGACGATGCTGCAGCCGGGCCAGGCGAGGCAGATGACGATGCTGCAGCCGGGCCAGGCGAGGCAGATGACGATGCTGCACCAGGCGAGGATGAAGGCTCGGAGGCTGCAGCTGGCGAGGATGATGAGGCTGCAGCAGGCGACGGCGTGGAAGCCGGAGACTGTAGCGCTGCAGGCGTGGAAGAAGCTGCTGCTGCCCGTGGCGTGGATGAAGCTGCAGCTGGCGAGGATGATGAGGCTGCAGTTGGCAGCTGGACGGGCTCCTCGGGCCCTCCAGCTGACGAGGCAGGAGGCTGGCTAGGTTCTCCTGAACCTCCAGCTGACGAGTCTTGAGGCTGGACGGGCTCCTCGGGCCCCCCAGCTGACGAGACAGGAGGCTGGCTAGGTTCTCCTGAACCTCCAGCCGATGAGTCTTGAGGCTGGACAGGCTCCTCGGGCCATCCAGCTGGCGAGACAGGAAGCTGGGCGGGCTCCTCGGGCCCCCCAGCTGACGAGGCAGGAGGCTGGACGGGCTCCTCGGGCCCCCCAGCGAAAACAGTCTCTGGACCAGTGGGCACCGGGGCCCCTGGAACACACAGGTCAGAACCAGTAGGCGCACGGGCCTCTGGCAGGCACAGTTCAGAACCAGCAGGCGCACGGGCCTCTGGCAGGTACGGGTCAGAACCAGCAGGCACACGGGCCTCTGGCAGGTACGGGTCAGAACCAGCAGGCACACGGGCCTCTGGCAAACACAAGGCAGACTGCAGCTGCACAGAGCATTGACCCAGCTCGGGCAGCGACAGCCGGATACAGTCCTCAGCTGGCTTCTTAATCTCCAGGGGTCCAGAGTCGGCCGGGGGCTGGGACCCAGCCTCTGGGGAGGCCCTGGAGTGTGTCACAGTCTCTGGGCTGGCCAGCTTTTGAGGACTGATTACAATATTATGTGGTGTGTCTCTCTGCTTGACATGAACAGGTGAAAAATAGTTCTTTCCGGGTTGGATGGACTTAACTTGTTGTGCAGGAGGAGTTGGTGACAACGATGGCTGAATAGGTGATAATAAGGCGGATGAGTCTCTTGTCAACTGAGCTATTGACTGAGCTATGGATTGTAACCAAGTGTCTAATAGGTCTGGCTGTGACTGTAATGGGGGTGACGGTTGAGTGGCTAACTGAGCTAGTGGCTGCTGGGCAGCTAACTGAGCTACCGGCAGGGCAGCCGACTCAAAAAACACAGCCCCGGAATAAACAGACACACAGTCCAAAACAGAAAAAGGGTCCTTTTCACTCACCACAGCTGGCAGTTCCAAAGTCCTAGTCTTCGGCTGTGGGGTGATGCGCCGACGGCGCGATCGTCGCTTCCTCCCGGGCAAAACCTCCGGCGGGCCGGGCAAAATCTTCGCCGCCGGGCTGAGTTGGGAAGCGGTAGCGGCTGGTGGGTGAAGGTGCAGTTCGTTGAGTATGAAGTCCTGTGCGAGCGGGTGAAGAGAGTCCAGCAGCCAGGAGTGAGCAGAGATGAGCTGCTGTAGCCTGGCTTCTACAGCGCGGAGACACTCTTCCCCCTCATGCTCGAGCCATAGGTTAACCAACCTGGAAACAGAGTCAATTAGTTCCTCCCGAAGCTCCTCGGGAGGTGCGGATGCCGCTGGGTCCATGTTTGGTCGGCTCGTACTGTCACGGCTGGCGGAGTGAGCCGTGTGGAGTGGAGGAAAAGGAGGACCCAAAATGCAGCAAACTGATGATACGAGTGAAGTTTATTTACACGGTGGCAGTGGCAAAAACAGGCAATGAAGCATGAGTAATGACAAACCTAAACTGAGAGAAACTAAAGAGCAAACCTGAAATCTTACAAAACGGAGAGCGGAGCAGAGAGACGCAGACCAAGGACCAGGATACCAAGAAACACAGACGAGCCGACAACGAACACAGACCGACACCCACTATATATACACACACACACACACACACACACACAAGGTAATCGGGTAATCGCACACAGGAGGGAAGAACAGCTGATCTGAATACACATGATGACTGGAGGACACAAGCTGAACACAATGACAACAGACACAGACTTTCAGAACAAAACAGGAAATCTAGAACCCGAACCGGACACAAGGGGGGAGGACACAGAATAACTAGAACAGAGGGAAATAATCACAAAACACAAAACGCTGGGTCAACGACCCAGGACCATGACAATAAAACAGCATAACAGGCTGTTAGGAGATCAGTGGCTCAGTAGGTATAAATCTTACACTAAAATATTCAGGTTTTAAGAATAGACTGCACGTTTGTATGACTTTGACAGGTCAAAAACACTTGTGCATAATTTGAGTCTTTCAGTCAGTATCAAAAAGGAAAAATAAGTCCAGGGTCCGCATAAAAAGTGTGGACTGCATTTGGAGAGTCACTCGAGGCATCGACCCTGTCAGACTGCTACTGCTGAGTTACAGCTATAGCTCCCCCGTTGCTCTTAAAAATACAAACAAGCCAAAAATTTGCTTTCAAACATAATACTTTGCAACAGAAGAAACTCCAATGTCTGAGGGACAAGTGAAGAATTTGCTGTAGGAGATGAAAAACTTATTTTAAATGAAACACATTTAATTCCGTCTTATGTGCGATACCTTTCTGAGTTCAGTCATTCAACCAGCAACTATGAAGACCCCACATTTTTATCTGCAGGCAGTTACTGTCAACACTTTGACAAATTACTTCGGGATCTAGAGTGAATGTTTCCCAAGGTCAAAGCACTTGACAGCATACAGTCACATTGTCAAGGAGCCAGAGAGAAGCGATTTAGACTTAAGCAGACAGCCATCAGTCTGCTGCTATGCTCAAAATTACCTTTGTACTTGGAGGAGAATGAAGCACGACTGAAATGGAGACAAAGGTTTGAGTAGATGAGGGTGGAGACTGAGTGCGAGTAGGTATAGGGCAGTGGCTTCAGTCTCATGAGAGATTGTTAGCGTCAGCGCACAGTGAGACCGGACCTGGGGTTTAACACTCAACAGACCTTGTAAAGCGCACTGTGGCATGGTAACATGTGGAGTGTATAGAGTGTATAATTGGATAACGCTTCAATATAGGGAACAAGCAGTTCGGGCTGAGTGGTGAGGTCAGGATTAAAATGGGTGTCCTGTGGTGTCTGGCTGACATGCAGTAATGTTTTTAAAATTACTTCTGACAAGTCCTCAGCATTTTCCATGAATCATCATCCAGCAGCAGCATGCAGCACTCTGGGAATATTCACCTTAGTTTCATCTCCGCCAAAGTGAACTTTTGGGACAATTTATTCTGAAATGAACACACACATTAGAAATCATATGATCATATAAAACATAGACTGAGGATGTGTACTTCTGTGTTGTGTTTTGCAAATTTAATATAATTTTTTTCCCGCTGTGAAGTTCCTGAGTAATGTACACAGTTGCCCCCATTTCTTGTTAATGACTTATTGAAGCTGCATGATTTTGCAATAGTTTGATGCAAGGAGTCGACTCAGACCAACCATAAAGGTTTACAAGATTTCTTTAGGGAATAGACTGAATTGACAACTGGCAGGAGAACAACTGGGCTGGAAATAATCTCAACTGTTGAGCTCAGGGAGGGTCTGCAGAAAGGTAGTTAATAGCCAGCGAGGAATTGAGATTTACAAGGGTCAGCAATACCTGACTCTTAGACCTTATTAGTTTCTGTGTTTGAGGTGTAGGAGGGATAGCAGGGAAGGCTGGAATCCAGGGAAGGTGAAGAAGGTTCGCTGGTGAGCGGAAAGGTGAAAGGCAGGTAAGTCCTTGTTTCCCCAAAGGCTTACTGACTCAGAGCAGAAAAAGAAAATGGCCAGCGTTGATCTTCAGACTCCTTAAAGGGACACAGGTAAATGCTCCAGGAAGCGAACAGTGAACCTCAGGCAGGGAACTGATAAGCACACACAAGGAAGAACAGTTACTGAGTGTAATACATGAGGCGAGGACAAAAACTGGAATTTTGTTTACCACCAATTTGCCACCATGATGGACTGCCACAACCACTCCTTTCTCCTGGGACAGTGTGCTGCAGGTGTGTGAGTGCAAGCCTGGGAAAGGTGGAGACGAGTAAAAAGCCCACCTCTCCACCTGGGAGAAGGGAGGGGAAAAGAGACAGAGAGAAAACAGAGAAGTACCCAAGCGTGTGCAGACCCTAACAATGTGATCACAGTGTGAGTATTCTGACAATAGTGCAAAAATATTCAAAGTTGTGGATCACAGTCCATAACAATTAGCATTCTTTCTCTGGTCTTCATAGTTTTAAAGGAACTCAGTGGGCTCTGCTGAAGAATGAATCCTTCCCAACAGAGATGCAATCAGAGGGTGGCTTGTTGGTCAGCCTACCTCACTCTTCACCCTCTCCCCACTAGCTCCACGTTACCCCACTCATGCAGTCATCTGCTGTGAAGTGTCTGTGTGGTTTCCTCTCTGTCTGCAGATATCAGAGGACAAGCAATGATCACTAAATCTCTTCTCAAGTCTTCTTTTCCCATGAGTTTTGTTGACTGGAGTCCTACGGTGAGTGCAAATTCTGTATCTTTTGCTTGTATATCTGTCAATGAATACTTATGAACGTATCAGTCTTCTGACAGCACGGTTTACTTTGGTCTATCTGATCGTGCCTTTGACACAACTCATTCAATCCCCTAAAGGTGTGCCTTACTGTGCTGAGTAATCATGTCCTGATGTTCAGAAAGCCTCTTTGACTAAAACTGCTGTCTGATTCGCCATCCAATCTTTGCCTTAGAAAGATTGGGAATGCTGATTTCAGTGGGAGAAAGAGGGGCGTAGCATTTTCACTTGGATGTCTTTCTCCCACTGAATATGTTTAAAGTGAACAGAATCAGCTTTCTGGAATTTCCTTACATGTGTTACTGAGTGTGAATGAAGACATGTTTTATTACATTAAGATATTTTATAAAAATGTAATATAACAGGAGTTAACCCAGATCCTGTGACACACTGCATCGCAGAGCAGCATCTAACCAAAAATTGCCCATTGAAAACAAAAAGGTCATTCCATCAGCAAGGTAAATGAATCCAAGGCAGGGTCAGAAATCCATACCATATAGTATAACCTATGAATCAAGGTCTAAAGGTCCATATGGGATGAACTGTGACTGTTATTATGCACTTTTCTAAAGGTAATTTGAGATTTTAAGGCTAGCTGTTTGAGTGGAATGTGACTGAAAGCAGACTGAAAGCTACTGAGAACACTGTGTCTCCAAATGTTCTCAGGCAATGCTAGCACACCTGGTTAACAAGCTGCAGTCATACACCATGTGGTTGCAAAGCAGAGAAAAATGTTTTGGCTAATGAGTGCTTAGCAGTGTTGGGTAAGTTACTTTAAAATAGTAACTTAGTTACATTACTAGTTACTCCCCTAAAAAGTAACTCAGTTACTTCAAGTTACTCGTTACTTTCAAAGTAACTAGTTACTAGGGAAAGTAACTTTGGTTTTACTCAGAATTCTCTTGTTAATGTGTTTCTTCCATAACTTTGCCAGTCTTCTAGCTTGCTTACTTGCCACAAGTGCACTGTGCCACCTACCAATAGAAAGGAAAAGATAATGTGCATATCTCCATGAGAGAAATCCCACGCCTGGACCGTCATTGACTGCTGCCATGATTCTAGCCTACGTCACAGCGTCATGCGCGCCTTTTACATCCAACACAAAAACTGGAGTCGTGGTGCTTTCGATTGTACTCAGAACTCGGAAATTCTGCCTTCTTTTTTTTTTTTTTTTTTTTTTTTTTTTTTTTTCCCGTGTCTCACGTTTCTTATCACCCTTGTTGCTATGCTCCCTATGTCGTTCCAGTCACTGTGTTAAGTTTGCGTGTCTTTTTTTTTTTTTTTTTTTTTAAATCATTTAAAAAAAAAAAAAAAGGAAATTCTGCCTTCTGAATAGGAAGATGTAGGCAACACCAGACTGCAGATGAGCTGCATACAGGGCTGGACTGGGACAAAAAAATCGTCCTGGGCATTTTGACTAGAGACCGGCCCACCATTATAGGAAATATCATAAAGCCTTTGAATGAAAATAAACACTGTTGTGACAGTGATGTTCACTGTTTTGATGGTATATATGCATCAATCTATCAATCGTTTGTTGTAAGATTCAGATAATTATTTTTTAAAAGCGAGACATTTTAAATGAGAATAAGAAAGAAAAGTATTTCTTTGTGCCCGACTTTAATGCCCTACATGCCCCCCTGGCAACACTTTGCTAGATCTGCACCTGCACAGTTACCAGCTGTCAGCTACCTAAAAAAGGATCCTGGGGTTATTTGTCTCTCAGAAACAGTTGATAACTTCCCTTCAACTCATTCATGTCACCTAAAAGGTAAACCTGTTTCTCCATCACCTGTTCAGCTCTGATGATCCAGTAAGGACATCTCCTGGTTTCATCTTCATGTTTCCCTCTCACCAGATAACCAAACCGATATCATGACCAGCAGGTTTACAGCTGTGGCTCCAGCAAACATCAGCTGATACTAGAAATTAATATTAAATCAATTCTAACAACAGCTGATCAAGCTTAAACGTGCTGCTGTTGTTTACCGCGACATCCGCTGGTTTCCTCTTTCGGCGCAAAGTGAGCGATAAACAAACAAGAGAGCCGATCAGCTGATCATTGATCAGTTTTCATGATTGAAGCAGAAACGGGAGAGGGAGGGGGAGAGGATGAGAGAAGAAGAGGCAGCTGTGCAGCGTAAACACAGAATAACTCCAGCTTTGTGTCTTTTTCATTGTAGCTGAATTACGGGACAAACTGTTCCTTTTCACCTCAATAAGAAACGCGTAATATTTTCTCTGAATACCAGGCGGGACGGTTGGCAACTCTAATAACTTATGAACAAAATAAAGTTCAACATCATTAACTTCATAGCACCCACCCAGCTGTATAGAAACTCCGTCATGCTAGCTAGCACGCAGTACGGAAAAAGTCAGAATAACGAAAATAAACTCCACCTAAACTTGGTTCATATCTGACCCAGAGAGACTGCAGGTCATAACTTCTTACCTGAGGTTCAGTTCACACTTGGACCGGCGGCCGCCTCGGGTCTCTTTTCCTTCTGCGTCCCTTTTCCTTCATCCACCTGCTGGCCTCCACCACTTGCTAATGTTACTGAATCTGTGGAAGCTCCGCGATAGCCACCACACGAAGTAACGAGTAACGACCCTATCTAAATCCCAGTAACGAGTAACGCGTTCCTGATTTTGGCATAATAACTAGTTACCGTGCTCGTTACCACAATAATAACGTAGTTACTGTAACGCGTTACTTAATAACGCGTTAGTCCCAACACTGGTGCTTAGTAATGGACTAATAAAATACTAGAATTAGATTCTCCAAATCAGACTGCAAACAGGTCCAGACAATGATTTAAGGTAGTGGATGAGGCCTAGTAGACGCCAATTAGTTCCAGCCACCTGGTTTGGGACGCTTGTCGGTTAAAAGGGACATGCCCATAAGTCACTTATCCAGGTGGATTACTTAAATGTTCACCCCACTCAGAGTTGTTATAAAGCTTTTTAATGCTGTAAAGTTTAATATGAGGGTCTATGTGGATTGACTCCCTTTTTGAAATTAGCCTCAAATGGCTCATAGAGAAACTGCAGTTGTTGCCAATTCTGTGTTGGCTTCGTTTCCAGAAGTTCACCCTTGCAGCCACTTAACCACAGTGTGTTTGATTGAATAGTTGGGATGGTGTAAAAGTATAAAATCAAATTCATAAGATGGCATATTTACACAAAATATCCTGTCAGAGGAAGGTAGGATTTAAAAAAAAAAAAAGAAAGGGGGGGATAATGATTACTAAAAGGGTTTTGTAGACTATCGTTCACAAAACGTCTAAATGTTAAGCAAACTTTTTTTTGATGCCTTTCAGTATAACTGTCAGGATGCAGGAGCATTTTTATTATTTCATCACAATATTGATGTTTAAAGGGAGGGATAGAGAGAAAAAAAATCAGCTGAGGCTTGGCACTGTCAGCTGCAATATTGTTGATGTCACTGTTGGAGCGCTGAAGGGAATCTGGCTTTGTAGGCGCCCAGGTGCTCGTCAGCGTACATGGGATTTTGGTGAGACTCTAGACATGAATTCAGACAAAGCAACTTTTGACTGCACGCTGTTGGTGGTCCTTTAATCCCAGAAAACAGAGGCGAGCGAGCTGCAGGAAGGCATATTCCAGGTCAAGACTGACGTGGTCAAAAATACAGACTCTAGGTCTCCATTTGACTTCATATAAAAGTATTTTCTGACCAAAATAAAAATGCTGCCACTCCCAAAGAAAAATAAGTGCCAACCAACAATATCAAAGACGTACAGAGTAACTTATCTGCTGCATCCACCTGATAACACAGGGACAAGCCTTATGAAATCTAAGCATAACAGGAGAAGTGCTCCTCTCTATTCTGTTCCCAAGGGTGAGCCGTTTAATTTAAAGTTCAAGCTAAAAGTCGCTTCTTTCATTTTGTGTCAGATTTTAGCTTCAGGCTGAGTTATGTAAAAAGCAAGAGAAACACTTAAAAAAAAAAGAAAAAAAAAAGGCTTCTTGTCCTTTCTAAATTTGCTATTTTAACAACAAAAAATCATACTGAGAGAAAGAGGTGTTGCACGATAGCCTGGGGGGGTTGGCACTGACCCGCAGTTAAGAGTTAAGGTGTGGAGTTTTGTAGCACGTTATTCCCCCATCTCTGTCCAATACCACAGGCAGAAACACTGCAAATGTAATTGTGATTCTTATGCTTAATTTTGCATGACTCATAATTAAAACAAGATTTACCAAAATATATTTGTGAATAACTTGTGGCAAACCGCATTGTCCAATCAAATGCAATATATTATATGCAGTTGTATTACACACTCCAAATTCCTGTTTTGTTCATTGCTTTACATGTGTGTGCATTTTGATTGAAGTGTTGAATCCACCCAAACATCCATCCATCCTACACTGAAGCCTTCCAGGCCAGCCGAGGAATGTAATCTCTCCAGTGAACATGACCAAAAACACCAAACCGATGAGGCGCCAGGCTGGTATCCTGGTCAGATGCCTGAACTACCTCTAATGGCCAAAGTCCTCAGCTGAAAATTTGCTAGTAAAATATGTTAAAGTCATGACGTCTTTTGATTGTTCTCATAAGATGAAGAAAAAAAATAGTCTAAAGAAAAGCAAAACACAAATGTTGATGATTACTAAGGCAGTAAAAGTGTGTTTTAAAGATTCCTGAAAAGGCATTTAGGTGGGGGTGATGATGACCTGTGATGTGTAAGAGGTTATGTCTTTTTGAATTACTTTTTTGCCCAGTTTGGAGGAATAACGGACAAAAATCTACATGTGTAGGAAAATGAAGAAGTGAATGGTATAATTACATATGTTTCAGTAATGAAGAGCATCACCTCAGCTCATGGTTTAAGGTCAAATATATCCCTTCAGAACATATAACACCACAGGAAACACTAGGTTGGGTACATGGTGTATTGAAATGTGACCAAATACTGTGTGAGTGAGAATGCTTTATCAAAGAAGTTAATTATGGCCATGTTTTATGTAGTGTGTTATAGACCTTCCGGCATTTTAGCGTGCACAATACAAATGCAATGGCCCACCAATATTAAACAGAGCCATAATTAATGTTGATAATACCTGTGTTTACCCTGCAACAGGACTGTTATCTGCCAACAAGTGAAACACTTTCTGTTGGGCTGCATGACACCAAACCCGACGAGGCTCTGCTGGAAAGAAAATGTGAAGCCTACCTGTGGTAATGGCTGTCAATCAACCTCTGCAATCACTTTAGCCAATCCAGTAGCACTGCCTGCAAGTTATCAGGTGCGCGCGCGCGCACACACACACACACACACACACACACACACACGAGGCGCCATATAAAGCAGCGCTACTGACAATGCTGTAAAAAGCAACATAAACAACAATAATGTATATAATAAATATAATGGTTTCATTTTTCCATTATACCATTATAGAGTCCTAAAAACTACAATATTAAAAATGTCTATCTTGCCAAAACATAAAAAAAAAAGTGTTGAGTGGGCAATGTCCCGATTGGACTCATACATATGGAACAGAATTTCCATGCATACAAATTGTGTTCTTCCCTCAGGGAACAGAATGAGTTCAGGGTAGTGCCGTAGATATAAGAAATCAATACAAGCAAGACATTGCCTCATGCCGATGCCTTGGAAAGGTCTCAATTTACATAATATAAAGCACTGTATGGTTCTTGATATAAATCTTATCTTGTGGTTTTCCGCCTGATACTTGACATCTTTTTGTATCCGTCAAATAATGTGGATTAAAGATAACAGATGGGCTTTAAAAATTAAAAGATAGCAACATTTTGGTCAATTTTCTTTAAAATAGAAAATGAAGAAAACAACTCTTTATGAAATTAGATCAAAGATTTTTGTAGATGACTATGACCAGTTAGTTCCTTAGCTGTCTCACTTAATACCGTCCAAGGACTGACTGTATAAATAACAGTGTCTCATTTTGGATATTACATATCAGTGTAGCATGCTATATATTCTAGCATAGTGTGCATGGACCTTGTATAGAATGGTAAATGGTAAATGGCCTGTATTTATATAGCGCTTTTACTAGTCCCTAAGGACCCCAAAGCGCTTTACATATCCAGTCATCCACCCATTCACACACTGGTGATGGCAAGCTACATTGTAGCCACAGCCACCCTGGGGCGCACTGACAGAGGCGAGGCTGCCGGACACTGGTGCCATCGGCCCCTCTGACCACCACCAGTAGGCAACGGGTGAAGTGTCTTGCCCAAGGACACAACGACCGAGACTATCCAACCTTCCGATTACAAGGCGAACGCCCAACTCTTGAGCCACGATTGCCCCGAAGATGAACATATGCAGCCTCAGTGATAGCTGCTGCCATATTAGTTTTTCTACGTCAAGAATATATCAGATTTGGATGGGACGGATGGGCCACAACTAGTATCCAGTTTACATGTTGCAAAGTTGTTCTTTTTATACCTGGCCATAAATTGTGGATTTTAGAGCTGTAAAGTTGGGCATTTAAAATTGGGAATGTATGGGGTTAGACTGGCAAGGCGGTGCAGCAGTTAGTACTATCACCTCACACCTACAAGGTATTAGGTTTGTATTGGATGACTGATAAGCGCCTCTGCATAGAGTTTGCATGCTCTCCACGTGCCTCTGTGGGTTCTCTCCAGGTGCTCCCACACTCCAAAGTCATGCATGTTAGATTAACTGGTAATTCTAAATTGGTTGCAGGTATGTCTGTCTTTATGCATAAGTAACATGTGGGATACTTCACCACCACCACTCCATTTTAAGAAACTGGATAGAATGGTTTCTGGAGCCATCAGAAGAGCTGCATTTTCAGGCATTTATGTGTAGGTTTTGTTTTTTAAGGCCTGTCTCAGTTTTGAGACTACATTCAGATAAATGTGCAAAACACTAAATGCAAGTATGGAAGGTTAGCACAACTGCCTGAAACCCATCTGCTGTTAATTAATATCATCCATAAACAAATTATGTAAAAGATTCAGTTTTTCTTTAGTGATTAACTTACACTGGAGTTCGTGTTTCCAGGTAAAGCACATCTACATGTATTGCTCTTTATTTGCTGTGATGCAGCAAACAAATAATTTCCAAAACCTCAGATGTTTCTGAGTGTGGCTTGGCCTCAGATTGAAGGGCCAGCGCAAATATGGCGTGACCTAAGGGATTTATGCAATGATGAGAAAGTCTTTTCAACATTTGCCATCGACAATCATATTTGTGGCAGGAAGCGAGAGCGTAGTTGTTATTCAAAGGAAGTACAATATTGGACACAGATGTAAAGCAGTCCTGCATGTGCCTGCCAAGTCCAACACTCAGCATGACACTAAAAGCAACAAAAGAGTCTTATTTTATTTACATAGTGTCATGTGGTGTGGCAAAATGTTTGTGAAGTCAAGAAGCTCACTCATGACTCTAGATAGATTTTCTTCCCTCATAGCAATCCAAAGCCAAACAAATCTGATTCTGATTGAAGAAAAGGTGTATTATTTTCCAAAGACAAACTCTTCACAACAAATTCCTTCATGAGTAATTTATGATCAATTATTGCAAAGCTATATTTCTATGAAACTTAAATGAATGTCCTTCTTTTAAAGCCTTTGTGGGTTTGGATGGGAGCCGTACATCTGGATATCATTTTAAACTATTGAATATATTCATTTTTGTATTTAAGAGATTGTGTTTTAAACCCAGTTCATATGCTCAGCCAACCTTATTTGAGGCACCAAAAACTGAATAAGTGGAATGTGCGTGCTTTAATAAACACTTTAAGCAAAGAAACCATGGAATTGGACATTTGTACACTGCAAATGAATGTGAATATCTGAGACAGGAGTCTCAAAAATATTTGTCAAGGGAGATACAGATACAGACTTTTAGGTTCGATCAAAACATCTCCAGCCTGCTCAAGTATGAAATCTGCAAGATCATGAAGGTGTCCTGGAGTGTCTGGCACAAATACATCTGGCACAGAGATCTGTTCAAGCATTTCCCAACATAACGCCACCACTGTTTCATTCAACACATCTGATTCAAGCACAACATGTTTCTTGAAGTTTGCACTGATCCAATTACCTAGTCAAAGCTTGTCCTTGTCAAAAGGCAACAATTCCTGCCAATCTCAAGTATAGTGGAACAGACACAAGCTTGCAATAATAACCTTAGAAAAAAAAAAATCTTAAAATATGTTTTTATGTTCCATCCATTCAGTTAGCCAAACATGCATGTCTTTGGACTGTTAAGGGACCAGGTCATGAAACTGACCGGGGGAAAATTTTAACAAATGTTTTGACCACGCAGGAACAACTGCAGCTTGAAATTCAACTGCAGGATTGCAGAGGTCTGCTAAGCACTGGCTACTAATAACCTCTGACTTAATCTAATAGATTAGATTAACTTTAATACGCTGATGAGACACACTTTTCCTCCTAAGTCATTATAAAATCATTGGCTAAATTTGCTCCTTCTGATCACTGTGAAGGGCAGTTGTGCAGTTCTTTAGGCCTGTTTGGGGCACTGCAATCAAGGCTTGTTCTTCAGCTATTGGACTAATCAACCCTGAAGACAAGCAAATGGTATTGTTTTTGTTAAGTAAATATCTCTTATTCATTTCTCATTTTAATAATTTTTTGTGCAATTTAGGCAGAACTATTGTTTCAAGTGTGCCCTGCTCCTCCCTGATTCCTACTTAGAAGCTGCCAGCACAGAGCCAGATAACAGCAGACTAGCTATTTTTTATGGCTTCAGCTGGGCACCAGTTCAAACCATCACTTATGTCCATCTTTACTACATCCTGTGGTTTTGGCTCATTGGTGTAGGACTCAGCATACTGTATAATATGGCACAGCATATGACCTCAGTCTAGACAGAACTGTTGATGGGGAAAAACCAACAAATAAAGGAACTAAAACTTCAGGGATATTCAGAAGATCATAGTGGTAATAGAAAACTTGAAGGCTGCACAAGAGTAGGTCTAAAAACACTTTATTAAAAGATAACAGCTTTTTTAAAAATGTCATCCAAAAACTGATTCATGGAATGAAAGCATGAAGAAACATGTCAGCGTTGCTGAAAAGAAGTGATGAAGATTGCAAAATCCTGAAGAAGGTCAAAGGAGGAAAAAAAAAAAATATCGAAAAAACCTCAGAGAAATAAATGTTATTCACGGTTTCTCTGACAAGCGAGCGCAGTAGTGTTTTATCAGGACTGAAAGTTCAAATGTCACTACATTATTATTCCACAGCCATAAAGTCAGAGGTGTTAGTATTTCCATTAAATTCAGTAAATTTTAATTTCAAACTTTACTTTTCATTTTCCGCATCATCGAAACATTGAATTATGCTACAGGTCTCTCGCATAGTTCACCAGCGGGAAAAGTTTGTCTCTATCATCACTTTCAAAGGCTGACAGATGATCTGGAGAGTCTGTCAAACTCCAGAACAGCCGGAGGATGGAACATCGTCAAGGGCTGTCGGCCTGCTGAACTCATGATTGACTGTGTTGCAATAGCTGCCCTAAATATTAATCAGTGTCTGAGTAAAAGCAAGTATTTTGACTGGTATTACTTCAGCATGTCAAATAGTTTAAATGATACCTGCCTTTTATTACACGTGGAGATGAACATCATTAAATATAACTGGACATAAATTGTCAAACTCGTCCATAACAGTGTCCAAAAAAGTAAAATGATTTATTAATTATTATTAACTTTAGTTTACCACCTTACTAGGTGTTCATTCCATTGGATCCAGTCAATATATTTAAATAAACTCTGCTGTTCACCACAAGAGAGACAACATAAAAGAGGAGGAGAAACTTTATGGCAAAAACAAAAGCTTTGAAGAGCACTGCCTCGAAATACAGGAAGTCTTTGAGGCAGAGAGGAGAAAGGGAACCGGACTATCAGAGCAGGACAAAGATATGTTCAGTAGAGAAGTGAAAGATAAACAATAAGTACAGGAAGCCTGTTGCATCACGTTAACCTTATCTGTAGGTAGGACATTATTCACTGCTGTGTCGAAAAGTTTGTGTTTTGATTGCAGTGAATGGATGATGTAGTGCAGCAAGCTAGAAGAGTAATTAGTTTCAAAATACTTCATTGGTACAAATGTTTTCATTCAGGATGAGAAGATATCTGCACAGAAGGGCCTCTGTGAGTCTGACTGTTTGGCTCAAAAGAAGAAATGGTCACAAATGTCAGAGAGGAGCCAAAAACGCACAGGAAACTGGAAGCAGAGCTTTCAACAATACTGATTGAAAGGCCAACAATACAAAGTCCACAACAGAAACGGAGTCCAATAATGTAACATGAACAATAAAGAGAGCAGATCCAAAGCACAGGGAGAAAGACTAATCACACAGATGTCTAAAGGGAAGACTGGGTATTTATATACATGATGAGGCAGAGGGAGCGGAGGCAACTGTTTGATGAGGGACAGATGAGACTAATTAGGGATAATGAGAGAAAGGAAGTAAACTTCAGCATGAAGTACAAGAGACAAAGGACTACCAAAATAATACAGGAAGTGACTAAATATAGATACAAAGGCTCTAACACACTAAAATGAAATATAGCAGAACATGGGGGGGGGAAGGAAAAATAACATGAGAAACTATGAGCTATGAAACCCTAACCAAAACTGAAACCTCGGCTCAGGATATAAAGAAGAAATATAAATATAATGAGTAACAATAACCAATAAGAAACCAAATAAAACAAAAACCAAGACTTCACACAAACTGGAAACTCCGGGTCAAAACACAAGACCACGACAGAAATAATGTAAAGTTTGAGTGCTATAGTCAGCTAATGAGACTAGACTGACTGCCTACCAGCTATGTAAAGTCAGGACAAGTCTCAAGACACTCTGGAGACAATGTAACCCACTGTGTTAAAGCCTGCTCCCACTGAACATATCATTTTATCACATGAAATCAAACAGCAATTCAAAAACTACTACAGCATGCGTGGCTGTTCGCATTGCACATATTTCCAAAGTTAGAGCATCAAAATCTGCCTTCCTTGGAAGTGAGTTCTTGAGGTCAATTGAATAATCTCTCAGAAAAACATCAGCGGCTCTGCAATGAATCTAAATGCACTAAATCCACTATACTGCAACTTATCTCTCAAACAACACCAACTGGGAAGAAGAAGAGGCCTTCCAACACGACACATAAATCCATCCATCCGTTTTCTGCTGCTTATTTGAGTTAAGATTGTGGAGACAGCAGTCACCTAAATTACATTCTCTCTAACCACATCACCCAGCTTTTCCAGAAGAACAAGATAATACCACGGGGCCTGCTCTCAATACAAGATGCCCTCAACTAGGAGGCACCAAGGAAGAATCCTGGTCAGCCCAAACCACCTCAACTGTCTCATTTCAGTGTGGAGGAGTAGCAGCTCTACTCTGATTACTTCCAAGGTGACTGAATGCATCATCTCTAAGGCTGAACCTAGCCATTCTTTGGAAGACACTCCACCACTTGTGTCTATAAATTTAATTATTAAAATCGGTCATTAACCGAGGTTGTCACGAATACTGTACCCAAAAGCAGACTCAAAAAAATGAAAGTAAAAGTTCAAGTCGGGCCAGAGAAAATGGGAGCAAATATGGAGGTGCTGAGAGAAGCTGTAATCAGGACTGTGGGAACACTGCAACAGAAGAGGAAACAATTACTTAACTGCGGGGAAGCAGAGGTGAGAGGACAAAACAGGATAATGATGCTGCGGGCTTACTGTCAGAGCCAGACCGTGGAGCTCAGAGGGGGAAAACATCCACGGGAGAATCTAGAGGGATGAAGTAACAGAGAGTGTTATCCAGCGTACAGGGCAAGCAGGAGGACAGGCAGGTAGTATTTCCAGCGAGCAGGACGGAGACCTGGGCACAAGGGAGCAGAATTAAACACAAGCCAAAACGGGTACAGAGCACAGGCGAGCCTTAGTTACCACTAAAGGTGACTGAACGGACTGGCGTGGAGCAGCAGACCGTGCTGGGTGAAGTAATCCTTCTGTGATTGCCTGTATATGGAATTCAGGTGCGACCCTGCCCGAGGGCGTAGCCGAAGAGCCATCCCGAAACACTCCCTACACGATTGCCCCCACAGACCATGACAAACTCCCTACACAAAGCTTGCAACCACAGGTAGAAATAGAAACGTAAATTGTACATTGAGAGCTTTGCTTTCACAATCGGATCACTATTCACCACAACAGACCACTACAGCAGCTGCATAGTTGCTGATGCCGCAATAACCCATCTGTCAATCTCCTGCTCCACTCTCCCCTCACTCATGAGAAAAACCACAAGATACTTAAACTGCTTCACTCTGGGGCAGCAACTTGCTCCTGACCCAGAGTGGACTCCCCAGCCCTTTCAAGCTGAGAACCATGACCTCAGACTTTGAGGTGCTAATCTTCTCAGCTGCTTCTCACTCAGCCACAAACTGCCCCAGTGTGAGCTGGAGGTCAGCACTTGATGAAGCCAACGAAATCACATCATTCACAAAAAAATAAAAAAAATAAAATAGGAAATCTAGCACACATAACCCAACATAGTCAGCCAGACACTTACATATGATCATTACCATTTCTCTAACTTTCAGTGACTGCACATAAAATGATCCGGACTTAAAAACTCTGAATGACGAAAGAAGAATTTTACCATGCTGTTTGAATAAAGGATACATTTCAGCATAACTTCATTTGATACTTTTAATGTGTGTTTTTTTTTTATATTTGAGATGTGACATTAACATGATGTCCGTGGTATAATAGGATATAACTGATCACACACTGTGCAAGTGTAATAATGTGTAGATTATACTCAGTAAAACTCCAGGCCCCAGGAAATAACTTTTAGACAGATTACCTCTAATAACTCAGTGCCTGATTCATTAAATATATGAGACAAGTCAAATAATTTCCATCTTTAAAGCTTTTGCTAAGTCACATTCTTCGAAATTAGGGAAATGACATGCATCAGGCTTTTGTGTTCATGGGTTAATGACATGCATTATCCCAGACGCCGCTAATCTGAATCAGATGAATCCCATTACACATGTTGGAGGTGTTACTTTGGTCATGTGTCATCTGTCTGTAGTCAGGCATTTATTATTGAATTTTAACAGAAACCAGTGGACCGACTCATTTCATCATCCCACTCCAGTGGTTTCAGTACCACCAACAAAATGGGTCATGTTAGAGGAATTTTTTTTTTAAGTCATAGGCTGACATCATTCATTTGCCACATGTGTTCTGCACTTTTATAACTCAGAGAGGTCTACAGTTAAAAAAGTAAGAAGAAGACAGGGTCAGAATGTTTAAAGCTTAACACAAAATCAGGTTTCCACATGAACACTGAAACAATTTTACTTTGCCATAATCCTTCCCTTTCATCAGGTTGATTTTTTAAGTAATTAAAAAGGGAAGGGACCTTTTTTCCAAAGACTTCTTTCTTTGCAAAAATACATTCCAGAGTTCAGCTGAAGCCAATATGTGGTTTCAGCAGTATGGGGCAACTCAAGTTATCTTCCAAAGTTAGTCACCTTTCACCACTGCGAGTACATTTCCCCTTTTTTTTTAGCTGTCTGGTTTAAGACACAATGTCTGAACTCTCAAAACTTTGCACTGATCTTAATCCTGATGTAGAGGTTAAGCCTACGCTTGAAGGCACTGAGGTGTTCGATGGCAGGGGTGACGCAATGCCAATGTTATGAATAAAACTTGAGAAAGTCCGATAACTCCAGCTGTACTTATCTTGTCCGTTTAACACGTTTGTCGCTCACCATCCGTTGCATTTGTTGTTCAACAGTACTCTTAGTATTGGACATCATTTAACATGAATCAGAACAGCGCAGCGGTCACAACCCGTTTGCTCCTTCCGACCAACAACACCTGATGCTAATTGAATGTGCCTACCTTAAATACCATCGTTTACAAACAGAAGAGCGAGCCCTAGCGGCACACATGACGTACCAGACACAAAACATAACAGTTCAGATAACACAGATCACAGCTTGTTATATGTCCACCTTTATTAATACTACATTAGATTTAGCAATGTTACAATTTATTTAATTGACGCTCAATTAGTGGCTGAAAGTGTGCCCAAAAAATATCCACCACACCGTTAAACAACCACCACCAGCTTGAACCACTGGTACAAGGAATGCTTTCTTTTTGTTCACACCAACCACAGCAGGAACTGAGCCTGCGGAAACTGAAGCTTCAGCTTCTTCTTAGCTGACAAGTGTGCAGTCTCAGTGTGATCTTCTGCTGCTATAGCACATCTGCCATCCACATTCAGAGACGCTCTCCTGTATACCTTGTCTGTAAGGAGTAACTGTAACTTTGGCTTTAACAGTTGCTTCACAGTCAGCTTAAAGTGGTCCATTCTCCTTCGATCTTTGGCATCAACAAGGTAAATGAAAAAAGAACTGGTACTTACATAGTGCTTTTTTCCACTCTTCCTGAGCACTTAAAGCACTTTATACAACTTCTCTCATTTGCCCATTCTCCCTTATGCTTTGCACACACATTCATACTCTGATGGATGCATCAGACAGCAACATTAGTTAGCCTAAGGATATTTGGCATGCAGACTGGAGCAGCCAGGAATCATCAAACCTTCAGCTTAGTAGATGACCTGCTCTGCCAATTGAGCTTCGTTCACAACACAGAGAAATACTCAAATAAATTAGTGCATTTCTCTTAGTGTACTAACAATTGAACTAACTGAGGCATAAACAAATGAATAAATAAATCAATAAACAAAATGTCTATAAACTGTAATTCTACAATAAAGAAGGTGTCTGAGTCCAACCATTGACAGAGGCTCACATTGACTTTATGTGTTTATTACAGCCAGAACACATGCTCACATACTGAAACCAGCTTGACAGTCTTTGGTAGGTGATGTTAACGATATACCACAGAGTACACATTTATTCACCGTGTATTCCCCATACAGAGTTAGACTTTTTGTGGTCTAGACTTAATGTGCTGTCAAACACATTAATTACCCACCGCCCACAAAAAGCTCCAGCCCCTCTTGCTTCAGCCTCTGGCAGGTAACATCAGGCTACGAGCAAGGGAACAGCCGAGGGGATCTTGTGTCAGAGATGTGGAGAGGTTAACACAGATTCACTGGCCCTGCATTAATCACTGAAAGGTCATGCGAGGAAAGGCCAAACCAAGCAAATTACTCCTGGCTAGACTTCAGGTGAATACCCATGAAGTAAAGAACGGCAAAAGGCAATCAATGAGACAACCAGTGTGATGCTATGCATTCATTAAGTTGTTCATGTACCGATTTAATGATCTGCAAGTATGATTGGCTTCTCATTGGCTTTCATGTCTCACACAGAATCTACTGGCTAGATAAACAACGCACCCAAGGTCAAAGCTTCACATCTTGGGCAAAATAAACTTTGTAGTCTAACGGCTATGATTGTATGGACTCTTTTTTTATTTTGCACATCATTCCACGGAAGTGTATCTAGAGAATATTTCATAGATTACTGATATTTTTATGAGTGGTGGTTTCATTTTGTAAATGTTGCTAATCCCATGTTAATTTCAATGTTATGCACCAATGTAGATTCTTTTCCTGACTGTGACCTCTTACCCTGCTGAACAATGATGCCATGCACAGCTGTACTTTAAACCAAACTGTGAGCTTCAAACCAAAGAAACAAAAAAGTCAAAAGTTTTCAGTCACTCCAAAACTCTTTCCAGGCTGAAGATTTTCAGAAGCTCAGTTTCTACATTTACATGTGGACACGAAAAAAGTCAAAGGTGTCTTTATGTCTTTTTTATGTTACTCTGTGCACCATGTTATTAGTAGGCTTCTAATTGGCCAGCATTTCTACATGGCTAGGGTTTTATTGCCATCTGTTGCTTGTGCATGCCTGTCTTAGTGCTTTTGATGTGGACAGAGATCTTTTTCAGAGGAAAAGTGGAAAAATCCTGTTTGAAAAAATACCTGTGCACATGTGGATGTGGCCTCATTAACTCCAGACACTCTGAACTTTACCCATAGGTGATCTTTCTCATATGTAGCACACAGCAGGAGATGTGTTCTCGCTCGCTTTGATTTAAGGTTACCAGCTGCATAGAACCTGCTGGAAGCATGATATGCGCTGCCCAGATGCTTTCAGTATAGTCCCTTAAAAATGTGTGTGCTTTATTCTCAAATGGGCATGAACCTTATATGAGGACGCTGGCAGTGTAAAGACATTTAACCTCTCGATCTGACTGATCTGGACATTTGCTTTCCCGCATAGAGCTCTCCAAGGTAATGTCAATAAAATTCAGACCTGAAACAGGTCAAGAGCAAAAATCCCCAAAAAGAACAAGTCTTGTTTGACTGTCGTGTGATTTATGCTATCATCGCACATTCTGCCTCACCGTGTAGACTTTTCACTATTTCAAACAGGATCATTTGCCCTTAAGCATATCTCAAGGAGTCCAAAATCCCTGACAAAATGTCATTATCTGATGCTCTAGCTGTTAGGACACAACTATATTTTTGCGGCTCATTTTAGAACAGGTAGAGATATAATTCACAAAAGAAAAGAAAATGATTTGTGTACTTTTTCATAAACAGACATGGTGTGTCTTTAGTATTCTTGTATTGAGGCCTTTCACCCCCCATATTGTAAATAATGGAAGATATTTTCTAAAATGAATATACTCAGGAGGTTGGGTTCCCGGAGGGTGGCTGGAATGACACATTGCTGCAATGAACACCTTTGGATGTGCATCAGGTGATGCAGTCAGGATTGCATTTAACACATGATTTGTAGAAAAGTAGCTGGGTTTGATGGTCAGGCAAAGCAGATTACTTGTAACAGACTGCGACAAGTGCCTCATCTCCTTCCACTGGCTAGTCCTGCTAGTGTGGCCATAATGACTGTGATTTCCCCCTAACCTTGACCAAGCAATTTACCCAACCGGTTGTTTAGATTGTGCTGCCATATGACTCATTTTGTCATTTAGATTTGAATCCCTGTTGGCTTACAGTGCTGCAGGCTGCACTTTAATCCACCCAGAACCTTCACAATTTTTGTAATGTATCTGTGGACCAGTCAGCTTATCTCAGTCACTTATCTGTCTTATAAAAAAGACACCCTATTCAAGCAGCCTTATGAAAAGAAAACTGCACACATTCATCAAAAACACATAGCTGAAGTGGTACCATAATTAGTAGTGTGTACTCCTTTAAGCCCAGAATTGCAGTTTGTGAAGAAAGTTTCTGTTTAAAGTTTATTGTAAAAGTGGAGCTACACAATAAAACATCTGATGGTAATGAGAAAAACACGACCTCATTGACAAGGGAAATGAGTCCTCTGGGAAAGAGAGCAGATGTCCTGATTAAGTCCCTAAAAAAGAAAGCTCAAGTTAATTTTCCCCATAAAAAAACAAACTACAAACTGCACCGAGCCTGAGGCAGAGAGGCAGGTAGAGAGATATACAATCAGTAAAATAATCTCCATCATCTTGTATGAATTTACACTCTTTATGAAAAATATTTACAAGCTGAGTGCTCATGTAGGTAATATCTGGCTGTGTGCACTATTGTGAGCTGCTGATGAATAGATCTTTTATCATCATTTTAAAATGTCACAGTCTGTGAAAATGATGAAAAACAACTTGAGGATAATGCTGTGAGCCCAAAAAACATCAGTCCACATCACTTAGGAGCTCCAAATAGGAGCATGCAGCGAAGAAGAATAAAGGCACGATACTTGAAAGGACCTTCAGAGAAGCCTTTTCAATAACTAGCACATTTTAATTTAACATAAATTTGATTTTGTTCTTTTACATGCAAACCTTTTGTGTGAAGAAAAAGTGTAGACTCCAGAGAGGACGTGGCTCACTGCACTGTCCGGCAGGGCTAAGTGAATATTCATCTTTACGTGTATCAAGAAAAAGTGTCACCTGATTTTGCTCCAGGTTTCTTTTACAAAACTGATGCATGAAATGGGGAATCGCTAATCATTCCAGACGAGTGGCAGACACTACCTCCCTAACTGTCTCAGTTTGTGCTCCTCTGTGTTAGCGTCTGTACTGCAGTGGTTGTGCTTTAGTGTGCCTCCTCTGTTTATATTGTTGGCTTTTCTAAAAGCAAACCTGGATTTAAAATGGCCTCTGTCACCCCACGCAACATTAAATGGAAGGCTCAGATGTCAGGTGAGACATCCCATTCAGGGAGATAAATGGATTTCCACTACAGAGAAGAGTTTCCTGCGTGTTCACATTATGGAATCTTTGATCGGCTCAAGGGTGAATCTTGGAGAAAAGCGCGAGCTCACAAGGTGCTGCCTCCCATCAGAAAACTCCTCTGAGGTGACGGCTCTCTAAGTTGTCGTGATTTAAAAACTACCATTACGCCATCAAATGACCGATATCCTCTGTAGAACCTGTAATCTTAGCCAAAATGGCTATTTTCCCACCACATTTGTG